>NW_004955402.1:4226794-4257412 GCF_000276665.1 Chinchilla lanigera | reverse complement strand
GGGGACCCGGCCGGCCCAGGGGACTGCGCCGTGCACGGGCCTTCTGCTGTAACGCGCTTGTAATTTCCGCGCTCACCGTATGTGTTGACCACCGCCTGCCCCTTGCTGCCCACTCCGCGCCTGGCCAAGGCAGGCGGGTAAGGAGCACGGCGGTATTACCAGCCACCTCACTGCCGGAGAACGAGGACTGACGTTTCAAACGCCTTGGTCTGCTTTTCCCTTTTTTCAGATTATGTCGTGTTCCTGATAAAAAGTTTTTAAATTTCCTTTTTCCTATGGAAAATCTTCACAACACTTCACTGGTCTCACGTTTTCACAAAAAATCCTCCAAGATAATGTTTCTTATTATAGTAAGTCTTATGGTCCCACACTCTCTTTTGGCCTTTTTTTATTTGTTAGATGATTTTATACGCGCTAGGTACATCAGTTTGACAACTCTACCAATCCCAGTTTTTCTAAGCGCGCGTCCTTAAAGAGTGAGTAAAATCTAATTATAATACCTAGCGGTTATTTCTGACGTCGTGGAAGTACAGAAGGAAATGGTGGAGCCTGGTCCTTTGGAACGAATTCCAAGCGATGCCAATTATAAATTCAGATATGCTTCGCTATTAAAATATTAAGGTACTGCCGGGCGTGGTGGCGCAAGCCTGTAATCCCAGCACTAGGGAGGCTGAGGCAGGAGGATCATTTGTGACTTCGAGACCATCCTGGGCTACAAAGTGAGCTCAAGGCCAGCCTGAACTGCATTTCGAGACCCTGTCTCAAAAAAAAAAAAAAAAAATTAAGGTACTAAGTAATTACTGAAGAAGTGGCGAAGTAAATTAAGTAATACGTGAGGAAGTTGTAGTCACTTAGGTATTAAACACAAAACTACAAGTGTTTCTGCACTTTAGTAACTGTGCTGGGCACACACTTAGATACCCGCCTTTCAGAGTATCTTAAGGCACATTTACACAGACTGTCTCCTGTGTTGTCACACATCTGCAAGATGGGTGCATGGTGACCTTTGTGTGGGAGGTGAGTAGGTGATTTCAGAGAGTAAAGTCCCAACATCAGCAGAGGGGCCAGAGCCCACTGACTGTAGCTCAGCACGCAGCAGCTCCCCGGGGAAATCGTGGGGGACCATCACAGGGTGGAAAGTCTCCCTGGAACCGGAGTTCCTAGAAAGCTGGCCTGGGTGTCAGCTAGACCTTGTGTCTAAGCTACAGGCAGGGAGCTCATCAAGGGCAGCTAAACTCAGCACTGTGGGGAGTGGGTAAGAAACATCAAAAGTTACGATGCAATTTATCACCACTCAAAGTTAAGCAGAAAAACTTCCTGAGAGAAGAATTCCAGTAGCCCTTGGATAAAATGGAGTGGTGGGGCTGGGGATTTAGCTCAACGGCACAGCGCCTGCCTGGCAAGCGCAAGGTCACGAGTTCAATTCCTGGTACCAGAAAAAATAAAATAAAATAAAATAAAATAAAATGGAGTGGTAAAAATGTCAGGATGTTGCCCTCTGAAAGCCTACAGCTCAGATTTGTGCATTTTCCAGCGTGCTTGGAAGTCTCTAAACTACCCACAACACCAAGAAAGCCTGGTGGCCTGTACCCAGCAAGCGGCTGAGGGTGAAGGGCTTGCCAGGCGCTGCTGTCTGCTTGCCACCAGCTCAGGCAGGGTGTGGCTCTGCTCCCAGCTCCGGGCCAGTCCTGGAAGATGACACCATGTCGGGCGGAAGCAATGTGGCTAACTCAGAAAGAGCCACCCTGCTGCCTGCACTGCATCATAGCAGAAAGAAAGAAAACTGGTTCATTTGAGCCGCTGTGCTCTCCAGGCCTTCATAAAGGCCTCGGGCCTCACTGTACCATATTCTGTCACCTGGACACCCCACCTGCCTCTGTGCAGTTAACCTCAGCTAACATCACGGCCCTCCTGCAGGTGATCAGTTTTAAAGTTAAAAACAGAACTGTACTGAGCTTAATTAAATAATGAAGTCACTACCCCTTCTCCTTTTGAGAAGAAAATAAAACGGCCTCTCACAGCAGAATCTTGCCCTGAGTGTTCTCCAAACCTGAGTGGAATGCTTCGCTCTAACTTGCTCTGAATCTCTGCACTTTGAATGTGTTTTAGGGCACATATTATGTACAAGAGCGTCCTTTATCTGCACATCCGCGGCTCCTCCTTGTCTCACGCCTCCTGGCTAGTGTCTGGCTCCCGTGGCGGGGCGATTTCGCCCTTCGGAACAGCACTGCTTCTGTTTCTCCGCAGAGCAGAGTGACCCACGTGAGGAGCCTGCGCTGCCTGACTTCATGGGCGCCCCTCCTCCGTTCCCTCGCTCCCTGTAGAAACTCCTTAACTCTCCTTAGGAGTAGACACCTGTGGGGACTCTCTCCACGCCCCGCGTGCTCCGCACTGTCTCACCAGGGCTCTGCGGTCACCGGAACCTTGCGCAAGGCTGACCCCACCCTCTCTACCGCCCGCCCTCTGGGACCTGGACACTCCTTGTCTGGGACCTGGTTTGAGGCGGAGGCGACTGAACCGTCCTCCTATCCACATGCTGTGGAGCTTTCCTGTTCCTCTGATTACTCTGAGTTGGGTTTATGCCCCTTGAAACTGAGTCCTAACGCATCTTTTTAAAACATATTAATAGGGTTCCCTTTCCTTAACAGCCCCAGTCTAATGCCTTAACATTAGAAAGCAATGCTTTCTAATGTTTAATGATTGCTTAAGGGCTTTGATTACTTTCCATTTGCATATATATTTAAATAGAATTTAAGAAGCATCTCACACAAGAGAAAGCAATGGTAAAAAATGCAGAACTCTTCGCATATCCTTTCCTGTCTCTGCCTCCATCTCTTGATCCCTTCCCATTTGAAAAAGACTTCCCTGCTTCCTATGACCCATCTTTTATTTTGCTCTTTAGTTTTAATGTTGGGTTTCTCATGATAAATATAATCATTATGTATTGCAATGTACCAATAAATTTTTTTTTTAATGCAGGGATCACACTGGCTGTGACAAATAGCAGCTCCCACGTTTACTCAGCTGGGTGATCTTTGGAGAATTACTTAACTTTCTTGACCTCAGTTTCCTCCACTAAAGGGAGACAAATATAAGACCTACATCAAAAAGTGGGAAGCAAATGACACGTTGGACTTGAAATTTGGGGCACCATAGTGCCAGGCAAGCACTCAGTAATTTATTTCTTTTGTTGTCATCCATGGTTAGGAAGCAGGAACTCACGGCTCCAGACTGTAATGTGGGGCTTCATGTCCAGGGGCAGATTTGACTTCGTGGTTCTACAAGGCGGCTGGATGCGGCAGACAGACGCTCATCTGCCTCCTTGTTTACCTAGGAAGAAGGCAGGAGATCCAGAGGAGAGCGGAAGTTGGGAAAGAATATTTCCCTGACAGCCAAGTAGCAAATACAGCGGACCACAACATCGTCATCAGCTATATCAAAAACTAAAAGGATTAAATTCTTTTCCTTTTTGGCAGGGCACTGGTCTTTGGAGAACATGGTGAGTGTGTTTTTCTTTTATAGAGGAAGAGGAAGCCAAATTGGAGGGGCTTAGAAGACAGCTGTTAGTGGGGACATGTAAACAGCATTTGTCCCCTGGACGCTGCAGGACATCCCTGCTGTGGGTGTCTAGAACAATAAAATCCTGCAACAGGAAAGTTAGGCAGGGAAATCAAAGCTTGTAGTAGTAGTGGTGTGTAAGAAATTTATAGCTGAACACCAGTTACCTGAGAAGTCTGAAGTAGGTGCTTAGGAAGCTACTTATTATCAGTTGTCATGGGAGCACTTCCATCTGCTGTATGTTTTGGAGGAGATGCTTCTCAGCTTGTTACTGGGGCTTCCTCTACTTTGTGTTAACATCTCCAGTTGTCCCTGGTGAAGGCAAATATGCTAGAATATTCTATACCTTTGGTTCTGTGAGAGCTGCTTTTCTCCACGTTTGATCAAAAAGCCAATTTAGAATCAAATAACATAAAGCTGGCCTTGGCCTAGTGGCAAAGACAAGATTCAAATTTTGGGGTTTTTTTTGTTTGTTTTGTTTTTGTCTTTTTGAGACAAGGTCTCACTATGCAGTTCAGGCTGGCCTTGAGCTCACTTATGTAGCCCAAAGCTGGCCTCGAACTCACAACGATCCTCCTGCCTCAGCCTCCAGAGTACTGGGATTATAGGTGTGTGCCACCACGCCTGGCAATATTCAAACTTTGGAAAGAAGACATTAGTGCTAGGAAATAGGATTTATTGCCTATAGACAGCATCCTCCTTTCAAGAGAGATTTCTGCAGGACTCAGGAAGTATGGCGTCCTCCGAAGCAATGCTCAGTGCTGCAAAGTCGGAAGACGGAGAGTAGAATGGTGCCCCTACAGTTTGTTAGCTCTTTGACTTTTACCCGGCTTTGCTGCCTTTTCTGTGGCTCTGTCAAATGTGAAAAACAGTAGCTCCTTCTAGGAGTATTAGCTACTGTACCATCTCTAATGCCAGTGAGAGTAATAATAGTGAATCTTCAAATACCACTTTGCACCCCTTGTCTCAATTACTCTGATTAAGTCTGTAACTCCACCAGCCCTAGCTAAGTAACCTGGTGGCTGTGTGTGGCTGGAAACCACAGTGACATCTCAGCACCCCTCCGCTCCCGGGCACAACAAGGATCATTAGAATTGCCTGGGTGCTGTGCCGCACTGCTCGCTCTCTGCAGAGCAAGCCTGTCCAAAACTCCAGGGCATCTCCCTCTGCCCTGGCACCTGCGGCCTCCCTGCTCCTTGGAACCCCTAGCCATCCTTCCAAGCATCTTCCAGGTACCCTTCTAGTTCCTGCAGGATGGTCAGGGACCACTTGCTCCTTTGTGCCACCCACGTGCTGTCATACAATCTCTGCTGTAGCATTCTGGTTGATTTTAGTAACATGTTTTCCCCACTATACAGAGAACTCATGTTCCCTCTCGTGCATTTGGCCTTAGCACTTCCCACCGTGTCTGAAACTGGGTGAGCACTTGTGGACTGTGACCATAAGCTGCTGGTTGCAGGTGTGTGTTTGCTGTCCCTGGCTATGCCAAGCACACAAGTAAATGATCTCCAAGTGCTCTCATAGTCCTGCAGGGGCAGAAAGTAATGTGACCTACGAAGTACAAACAAACAGTTCTGCGTTACAAACGACAAAAGCTGACTCTGGCCTCTTCTACAAAGGCCAGTCGGTTGGAAAGATAACAGTGTGGCAGGGAACACAGGGTCCACCAAATCCACAGGAGCCCGGAGGACAGAGCTTGGAAAATACCCAGGCACAAGAGAGCCACAGATGTTAGGCTCAGAATCCATGGCCAAGGTCACCCGTCACAAACTGCCGGCTGGAGCAGACCAAGCACAGTGGGAGCTGCCTGACCTTCAGAAGTTCCCTTCATCTTTGTTTCACTAGCGCAGGGTTCAAAGCCTGGGAATCAGGCACCACCAACTGGTTGATATTAGGAGCCAAAGCATGGACCCCCTACTTGTTGGTAAGAGGAACTGGGGTCTTGCACAGTGGGGAATCTCCCCAGAGAGAGCAGCCTGCTAAAGGGAGGAGGAAGAGGGCGCTAGACAAAACCAGAAGGGCATGCGTCCTCGGGAGGTGGCCAGGAGAAGCTTTATGAAGGACTGAGGCTCACAGTCATGGAGGATAAGTACAGTTGGTCCTCACGTGCGCATCTCAGCTCCCACACAAGCCCCCGGGGGTGGGAAACGCCACCTCACTGAGGACGCGGCCATCCGGTTAGGCTGCCAAAGGTTGCATGTGCAGATGGTGTTTTCCTGTCATGGCTCCCCGAATGCCCACCACAACGGTGTACATGGCATTTGCAAAATATCGGGTGTTATGAGGGACCTGGAAGTGGTGGGAAGTGTGTGGGAGGATGCTTGTAGGTTATATGCAAATACCGCACCAGCTAAAGTGACAGACTTGAGGCTTTCAGGTCCTGGAGCCAGGCCCCGTGGGAACTGAGGAACCGAAATGATCGGGAAAGGCAGAATGAAAGGTAAAAGGCCGCAGAGAACAGCCAAGCTGAGGAAACAGAAGCCCTCTGGAGTTAGGACAGCCACAGCCAGGCTGTCTGGGAAATAAATTGAGCTGGCGCCCTCTGTCAGCCCATCCTGGAAGCTGTGGAGTTTCTCCTCTTCCCTGAGATCTGGGCTTCGGGCAGACCAGGCACCTCAGGCAGCAACTGGAAGGGGATGGAACTCAGAGGTGGGGAGCACTTTACTACTTCCTGTGGGTTCTGTTTTGGTCTTTGAGAATGCGAAGGTGGGGAACTCGCCTGGGAAACCCCATTTCTCCATAGCATGCACTACCCCGAGACCCTGGCAGCCACGGGGGCAGCCCCACACCTGGTGGAATCAGGGGACATCTCCCCCAACCTGGCGGGCTTCCCCAGTGCCCAGCAATCGTCCCAAGGCAGCACGGGGCTCCAGGCTGCTTCCTGCCTCTCCTGCCTCCCCTCCCCATCTTCTTTGTTGCCATGCATTTGCCATTCTCAGGTAAAGCACCCACATTTTAATCATCACCCCAGGATCTGTTTATGGAGACACTGGACTGAAAAGGAGTGGGAGTGGGGAGTGGGCCCAGGCTCGGAGACCAGGACGATGCAGCCGCCGTGTAGACTGAGGACACCAGGGTGAGGAGTTTGGACTCGAAGCAGAAGCAGTGTGAAATTATGAACTCTTAAGCAGAGACACAAGAAACAAATATTTTTCTTCTATAGGAAAAAAATCTACCAGCAGTGAGCAGCGTGGAATCAAAGGCGGGAGATTTTTCTAATAATGTGGGTCAGAAGAGGAAGGAGGTTTAAGATGACAGGGGCCGTGGGAATGGAGGAGGGAGAATAAAGAGACCGCAGAAGGAGACTCACCCTCATCACAAATTGAATACAGATGAGAGAGGAACGTGGGGGTTCAACAGCTTCTTCCTGAGAATGCAAACACAGGGATGGGAAGGTGCACCGGTGGGGGAGGACACTCACTGAGAGTGGCTGATTGTTGTGATTTAATGATGCCAGAGTCAGCTGGTTGTGGAGGGGCAGCAGCGGGAAATTCAAGACAGATGGCGACTGAAGACCCCGCTCAGAAGAGCACAGGCTTCTCTGCATGATCACGGAGACCCTGTTGCTCATGCATTGAGGCCTGGGGGCTGCAGGTGGTCAAGGCAAGGCAGGGGCTCCTCAGCAGGCAGAGGCCTCTGCACTTGGGCATCCATGATCAAGCCAGGGCAGGGAGAGCCGGAGCGGGCCATCTGAGGAAGGCAGAGGACAGGGGTGGAGAAGTGGCCAGAAGGTCACCGAGCGCATGAGCAGTGCTCTGCACCACGACGCACGTCACTGCACTGGCCGCTCAGGCCTCACTCGTGAGCTGAATGTTACACGTTGCGTCTCCAGGTAAAATAAAACAGGAGCAGCTCGGAGACGCGGACTACCCTGCTGCAAGTTGCACAGCTGGAAAGAGTATCGGTGAGTGTCCCAGTCTGTTTTCTGTCGTTATAATGTAATGCAGCTTCTCTTACTGTATCCCAGCCGTCATTTATCAAAGCAGAAGTTTCCTTTGGCTCATGGTTCTGGAGGCTGAAGTCTGAGAACAAGGCTGGTGAGGCCTCATGCCGCTTCTGCTCCTGGCAGAGAGTGGAGGGGTGGGCAGGCGCCTGTGGAGAACGCCAAACACAGAGCACCCGTGCTTTGCGACAGCCCACACCTGCGGAGCAAAGCCACTCCTGCGGGACGAGCATCAACCTCTTCCAAGAGCCGCACCGCCTCTTCCACGCTCTTCCTCCCGTGCTGACAACACAGTCAGATTTCGCCATGAGTTTCAGAAGTGAAAGTTTCTCAGCCCCCAGCAGCCACTGTCAATTTCTGCAGTGTCACCAAGCAACCCTAAACTTAGTGGCTCAGAGCAACAATCATTTATTTTCAACCAAATGGCACAGTGGGACAGGTAGCCTTCCGGGGCCCTTTCAACTCCAGGCTGAGGATCTGGTGATGCTGGGGCCACAGGTGGAATCCAGGAACCTGAAACACAGGCGCCTACCACAGGCAAAGAGAGCTAAGAGATTGAGAAGAAGAGATTCATCCTTAGAATTAGGACAAAATATCCCAAATAATGGGAATGCGGAATAAATACATGGAGTGGGGCAGAAAGTTCAGAATAATGACAACAATCATCAGAGTTAGAGCTACACGCTAGCCTTGAGCCAGATGTGACCCTAAGGACTCTCATTGAGTCCTGTGGCAACGTGATGACATAGGTATGTTTACTAGCACGAGCTATCAACCAGGAAGCAGGCATAAAATCCCTAAATAGCTTGATCACAGTGAAACCAGGCAGAAGGGAATCAGCTTTGGAATTTAGAACAAAGGCTTGTTGTCATGTTTTCATCAATATAAAGAACAAAAATTCTACAGGTAAAGAGGGCGGGAATTATGCGATACAAAATGAAAGAGGCATGCAAACCAAGTCCCAAAGGATCCAGTGAAATATCAGACGTGAGGAGGGTTATGAAACACTGAAAAGGGAGAGTCAAAGACATGCACGTGCCGGGGTGTGTGGTCAGAATACGCGAGGTCACAGGACAGAAGCAAACAGCTCTCACACTTAGAGGCTGAAAACTACCCAGACGCCTCTCCTGAGCACGGCAGGTCAGCGGCAGGCTCTGTTCACCGCTGTCGCTCAGGAATCTGGGCTGGCTGCTCCCCATCAACACACGCTGTCATGCTCCTGGGGCAGGAGAGGAAGGAAGTCACTCTCTGGCCTCTGAAGGTGCCCTTTATAGTGCATCCAGTTACCTGGGCATTTGTAAGATGGCAGGAGAGCAGAGAGCTGCCTGTGGAGGGTGGAGAACCGGGAACAGGGCAAGGATCTCAGCCGCTCCTGTAGGCTGTGCTCCCCATGCATGGGAGAGACAGAGCAGGCCCCCAGGTCCAGGAGTTCCAGTGGAGCAGAAGGTGGAGCAAAGGGAAAGAAGGGAGCAGGGATGGGCGAAACTAGGCACCTTAGATAATCAGGACATTCCAAAACATCTGGTGCCAGCGACAGGAGGGTGATAAAGGGCTGCAGAGCCAGGTGTGCTCCTGCAACCCCAGCACCCCGGGAGGCTGAGGCAGGAGAACTGCAAGCCCCAGCCCAGCCACTACATATTAAGAGACCCCATCTGGAAATTTTTTTAAAAGGGAAGGGGAAGGGCTGGAGATGTAGCTCCGTGTGAATTTCCTGGGTTAAGGGCCCAGTATGGGGGGGGGGGCGGGAAGAAAGCTGCAAACAGGAATGCTAATTATTAACGCAGTGTGAGACTCCTGGCGGGGGGAGTTGCCTGGGAGGCTCTGTTCCTTCCTTTTGATCCGTGCAATCGCCATCCTGTGCTTAGCAGTGCAAGGAGTGGGATAAGAGCTTCTCCAAGGGCAGAAAGGCCATCAGAAGGAGGTGAGTCATGTGACCTCCGGACTTTGCCTAGCGTGCAAACCGAGGCCACTTCAAAAAGCGAGCATTTTTGCCGGTTACAGGCTCCCAGGCTCTGCTCATCACTGTGGTTCTGTGGTGGGTCTACCTCTCACGCTTCCTACAACTAAGGCTAAAACAAAAAGTGCTGAGGGCTACATAGTTTTCATTTCTACCAAAAGAAAGCATGTATATACGGAGACCAACACCGAGTATAAATAAATTCAAAAGCGAATTTATCATCTCTAAATTATCAACACTGCAGACCGGGTTTTTCATTATAATTCTCCAAGAACCAGCACTATTTCTTCAGATTCTCATTTCTTTTCAGCTTCTTCGCAGCCCAGGGCAGAGCATTACGTGTTTGTTAACTTAGGGAGGGCGTCCCTGAGTGAAAGGCTGACATAATGAAGACAGACTTGTTTGTTTTTTGATTACCCACATTCCTAAGGTGTTTAGGGCCTGAAGACTCTTGGAGAATGCACTGATTACTGTTGCATTAGATTATCTGTCTTAAACGGCAGATGTTTTGAGTGAGCCGATACCAGATCTCAATTCACTTACGCCCAAATTCTTCAACGAGGATCAAACATGCACAGTGAGTGGTGGAAGAGAAGTCATACACAGCTCTATAATTCACCCATGAAAACTGATGATCCAGAAATCTAGCATAGGCCCACTTTAATGAGAACCACTGGTCTGAGTCAGACCTCTTAAATTTCAGAGCAGACATTAGAGAAGGAAGCAAAATATATGGAGGGAGTGGGGGAAAATAAGCATTTCAGGAGCAGAGCAGCCTACGTGGGCCAAAAAGTCAGAATGGCCAGCTCCACAGCCAAGGATCGAAAATAAAATCTCCCATACAGAGAGCAGAGATGGGGGTTTAAGCAAGGTCACACAACACATGTGCTGGTCACAATGTCACAACTTAATCTCTTCCCTAGGTTTGCCACTCACTGAGCTGGAGAATTTGCTTGGTATGTAGCTTTTCAGTCAAGACCTGTTTTATGTTACCATTTGGTGCAGTTTGGGTTATCACGAATGCTTCCATAGGGTATTCTTATGCATGGAAATTTGGACATTAATCTCAAGAGACTGTGTATGATTAATTTTAATATGAGCAGTTTTGTTCTCGAAAGTCTGAATAGGGATGACCCCAGGCAGAAGGCACTGGTGGTGGTAACCCCGATTTCTTGTTGTTAACAAAACCCGTTTAATTTGGGCTGCAGGTAGGTGTGGCTAGAATAAGGTGGGGCTTTCTTCCCCAGGGAATGAACATTCTTTTGGCAGAGGGTTGGCTTCGTTACAGGTTTCTGGCCCAATTTTTCCTGAATCAGCACTACTGAAGTATTTCTGATACACAAGGACTGATTTTTAAAAATTTTGGTGGGTGTTCCAATTTTTAAAAAAATCTATTACAGCCAGTCATGGTGGTGCACACTTGTAATCTCAGCACTCAGGAAGCTGAGGTAGAGGACTACTGTGAGTTTGAGGCCAGCCAGGACTACATAAGGGAATTCAAGACCAGCCTGCACTACATAGCAAGACCCTGTCTCAAAAAACAAAACAAAACGAAACAAAACAAAAATCTATTATAGTAAAGCTAGGAATATAGCTCATGGCACAATCACAAGGTCCTGAGTTCAATTCCCGGTACAAAAAAAATCTATTACAGTAAAAAGCACATTGCCATTAATCCCCCTCACTTTGAACACACTATCTCATTGTTTTTGCCACTGTCGTAAGTTCTGGAAGTCTTCTTTCACTGTGTCTTTGGTTCTGCTGTTGTAGCTGTCTTGGTGTCCTTAATCAATTCAGAACATGTGCAGCCCTTTTTGTCAAAAACATCACAGTGTGTCCTCATCCACCTTGCTCACTAGATCTGGCACCATGCTATTTTGGCTCATCCCCAAAATCAAAACAACCACGGAAGGGAAACGTTTCGGATGGATTCAGAACATCAAGACAACCACCACCAAACCACTAAGTCCACTCAGGAAACAGGAGGTCAGGAACTGCTTCAGGAGGTGGCCAGAGTGATGGGATGAGCATGTTCAAAGGAAGAGGGAGGATTTTGAGGGACATGCATGGCAATGTATCTTTTACCCTCATCATTTTTTTGTTTTGTTTTTCTTCTGGTACCTGGAATGGAACTCATGACCTTGCCCTTGCCAGGAAGGCGCTGTGCTGCTCAGCTAAATCCCCAGTCCCACATCCTCATCATTTTAAAAAATTTAAACATTCACTGTAATTTTTGTCACTCCATGTATGAGAAGACCCAGTAATTTTAAGTGTATGACTTAATAAGATTGACCAATGCAATCGGCTGGTCTCCCAACCCTACATTCATGATAGAAAATATGTCCCTTGTCCCTGAAATGTTTTCTGTTGCTTTTTTGCAGCCAGTTCAGCCCTCACACCTTCTGGAAACCACTGTCCTGCTGTATGTCACGCTTGTTAATATTCTTATTTACAACGGCCCTCTCGCTCTATGGGATCACAGCCATGGATTCAACTAATTATGGATTCAGAACATTGACAGAAAGCTGTGACTATGCTGAACACAAAGTACAGACCCTTTTCTTCCTCATAATTCTCTAAGCAGCACAGGATAACAATACAGGGTCGCACTCACTGTATGAAGCAGAAGTTCAAAGCCAGAGACTATTTAGAATACACAGGAGGCTGTATCCAGGCAGCAGGCAACAAGATGACATTTTCCACTAGGAACTTCAGCGTCTGTGGTCTTGATGTCTTGTGGGTCCTAGAGCCATCACTGCCTGTACTGTCCCCGTATCTATTGAGGCGATCATATGGATTTTGTCTAGAAGCCTAATGTGTTAAACTGACCTTGTATTTCTTGGAGAAGCTCCATGTAGCCATACTGCAGTCTGCACTTTATGTATTACTGGATCTAATCTGTGGCATTTTGTTAAGGAATTTTGTGTCTGTTTTGGGGCAGTATCAGTTGGTGGTGTTCTGTTACTGTAATGTTTCTCATGGTTGTGGTATTAAGATATTCCCGGCCTCATGAACTACATTCTGTTTCCTCTGCTGTCTGGAAAACTCTGTGGAGAAAAGACGGTGGTATTTCTCAGTTAAATGTTTGGTGTAATTCACCAGCAAAGTCAGCGGAGCAGGAGTTTTCTTTGTGAGAATATTTTAAACTTTAAATTTCATTATTAATAGAAAATGATTGAAGTTATCTATTTTTACTTGAGTAGTTTAGGTCTTTTAGAAATTTGGCCATTTCATTTAAGCTGTGATTTGAGGACATAAAATTATTCATATTAATTCCTTTATTTTTATTTTAATGTTGATAGATTTTCTAGGACTATCACCTCTCTCATCCATGATGTAAATCATTTATTTTCTCTCATGTTTAAAAGATCAGTCAGTCTAGAGGTTTTTCATGTTCATTTATCTTTTTGCCCATCTTTTTTTGTTTGTTTGTTTTTCCGGTATCAGGAATCGAACTCACAACCTTGTACTTGCTAGGCAGGGTCTGTGCTACTGAGCTAAATCCTCAGCCCTCATTTATCTTTTTAAAGAATCATCTTTTGGTTTCCTTGATTTTCTGTATTGTTTTACTGCTTTCTCCTGGACTCATTTTTCTCATCCTTCTGCTTATTTTGCTTTAAATTCCTCTTCTTTTTTCAGTTTACTTAGGTGGAGAGTTAGGTTATTAACTGAAGAACTTTCTTGAGTTCTGTCACAAGCTTTTAGCTGTAATCGTCTACCTAAGCACTGTTTCAGAGGCGTCCCACCTGTTTTTGTTTTGCTTTTGTCTCTTTGCCCTTGGGCTACTTAGAAGCCTACTGTTTAATTTCCAAATATTTGAGTATTTTCCAGATATCTTTCTGCTGTTGATTTCTAGTTTATTTCAACATAGTTTGTTTTCTCATATCAGAGAATATAGTTTGTCCGACTGCAATTTTTTAAAGATATTGAGACTTGGTTTATGGCCAGAACATGGTCTGTTTGGAAGAATGCTGTGTGTGCTCTACTGGGCAGATTAACCATTACCAGTTAGGTTGTATTGGTGATAGTGCTGGTTGCACTTTCTCATCCTGGCTCACTGTCTGTTTGTTCTGTTAATTATTGGAAAGGGAGCACTGACATACCCAACTAAAGTGACAGATTTACCAGTTTTTCCTTCCTCTATGTTGAAAGCCTTGCCTTAGGAGTACAGAGCATGGCTGATATATCCTCTGAATGAACTGCTTGCTTCTGCACCATGAAATGTCTCACTTTATTTATTTATTTAGTCTTTTTTTTTCTTTGAGACAGGGTGTCGCTATGCAGTTCAGGCTGGCCTTGAGCTCACTTTGTAGCCCAGGCTGGCCTCGAACTCGCAATGATCGTCCTGTCTCAACCTCCCGAGTGCTGGGATTATAGGGGTGCACCACCACGCCCAGCTTCTGTTTTGTTGAAATGTCACACTTTATACCTGCTCAAATTTCTTATGAGATCTACATTGTCTAAGTTAATATAAATTCTACTGCTTTGTTTGTGGGAAGCTGGTCCATGTGTATAACATCTTGTTTTGCTGATCTGCTAGTGGGGAATTTTCTCAGCTTGGATTTGTCTGAAGAATTTGTTTCATTTTCCTTGTTTAAACATAATTTCCTTGGGAATAGAATCTGAGGTTGACAGCTGTTTTATTTCAGTACGTTCAGGACTTTGTCTCCTTCTCCCTTAAAAATGCTCAGATGGGATTCTGCTATCATTCTTGTCTTTGTTCCTCTGTCTGTGATATATTTTCATTTTCTCCCTGCATTCACAATTTTGCCTTTATTGTTGGCTTTCTGCAATTTCAGAGGATGATGTATCTTGTGTTTTTGTTTTTTTTAGATGTTTATTCTGCTTGGGGTTCACTGAGAATCTTAAAGGTTTTGTGAATAGTTTCATCAAATTGGGACAATTTAGGCCATTTTTTCTTCAAATATTTTAATATCCTCCCTGTATTTATTCTTCTTCTGGGACTCAAATGACATGCATGTTATTCAGTATGATATTGCCCTATAGGGCGTAGCTCCTTTGTTTGTGACTTTTGGTCATTTTCTCTTCTTTCTTCACGTTTGTATAATTTCATTTGCTTTGTCCATATGTTTGCTGAGTTTTTCTTCGGCACTGTCTAACCTGCTGTTAATCCCACTTGGGTAATGTATTTTTAATCTCTAGAAATTCCCCTTGGATCTTTTCATATCATCCGTTTCTTTCTTTATCATTTCATGTCCCCTGCATTGTTTTGCACACACAACGCATTTTGCACACACAACGCACTTTGCACACCCTCCTACCTTGCCCTTCCTCGATCTGTGTCTACTTATCTGTTTCAGTTTTTTTGTTACAGGTCATATTGTCCTTTTTCTGTGTGTGCCTGGTAAACTGTAAATGGAGTTATTGTGCAGTTTGCTCTGTTTTGTGCTAGATTTGGTTACATTTCTTCAAATCATGTTTTAGCCCCTCGACCTTGTCAAAATTTGCTTTCAGACTCTTCACAGCAGCTCCCGAGCAGCCTGCTCTTAGTGCAAAGCATTGTCATGGTTTGGCGTTTATTTTGTAAGGGGAACAATACAATACAGGACACATATTTTATAAGATTATTTATAATAGTCACCCAAAGAATGATATACAAGAGAGTACAAGACATCTGTCCACACACTAAGACCAAGGAATCTAGCTGAGAGCTTGGGTCCCATGAAAATGGCCTGCATGAGTCCAGCTGAAGACCTAGAGCTCATAATAGTGCCTCCTATGAGTCCAGCTGGAGGCCTAGGGCCCATGACAATATCTCATGCAGACCTGTTTCACAGATCTGCTCTGGGAAGGCCTAAAGGTCAGTGGTGGAATCTAGGAAGTCTGTGCGAGCAAGATAAAGGAGCTGTGCTACAGGCTGAGGGATCTGCACTGTAGTCAGGAAATGATACGCAAGAAAGAACCAGAGCTCCCCTGAAAGGTACTACAGCCATCCTCAGCAACAGTGAGGTCCCGAGCTTCTCCAATGACCAAGATGGCCAAGTTCCCATCAGAAAAGCCAATGCAGCAAGTTTCTCCAGGAGACTGGGCTGTGCACCATCCTCCCCTTGGGAGCCAGGAAGCGATGCTCAGAGTGAGGACTAGAACTCCCCCAAAGTGAACCAAAGCTGTTCTCAGGGCCAACAAGGTCCCGGGCTCCTTGGAGGATGAAAGCAGCCAAGTTCATCAGGAAAGCCAGCATGACGAGCACCTCCAAGACAACCAACAGCTCCTTACAGCTTCTACCAGCTCCCAACAGCCTTTCTCCTTCTCCAGTTTTGCCTCTTATGCTGCTGGCAACAGTCCCCAGGTAGGCCTCCCACACCCAGCACCACACGTACTCAGTCCAGCTGGGGGTTGTAAACTGACCACCAGTTGTCAATCCACCACAGGCATTTATCATTATTCATTAGATGAATTGATCTGATTTTCCTTAGTCTCTGGAAAGGGACAGAAGGAAGCGGAGTCCAAGATTCCAGCCTTTAGACACTACTGTGGACAGGGCTCCAGAACTGTGCAGCCACCTTTGACCTCCACACACAGACCAGTGCTTGACACACGAAATGTAGAGTTGAGGTTGACCAGAAGCTGCATCTGTGGTGCAGCTGCTGAGCTATTGAGGGAACCAAACCATGATCAGCTACTTCTGGGCTTTTTGCAATGTGAGATACACTTTTAAAACTGTTCAAACAAGTTTTAGCTGTATTTTCTGTTATTTCCTGTCCAAAACAGCCTAATTGACACATACTTCCTAACCTGATCACCAAATTTTTGCCAGTCTTTGGCTCTTCTGGGTCATTTAATCAATTTGATTTCTTTCTTTTTTTTTTTTTCACTTTTTTATTTTAAAAATCAAAAAACTAACAAAACAACAATGAAGACAAAATCAACACAACACAAAAGCCACAAAAAACGATACATGATCTCAAAACAAAATGACAGGAATTAACAATGGTTGCTATATTACATACTGTTATCTTCAATGAAGTTGCTCAGCCCACCAGACATAAGAATGTAAGGTTGGGGGCTGAGGATTTAGCTCAGTGGCAAAAGCGCCTGCCTGGCAAGCGCAAGGTCGTGAGTTCGATTCCTGCTACTGAAAAAAAAAAAAAATGTAAGGTTGATCAAACAATCCAAGACAGTAACAAGTAGTAAAAAATAAAATTTAAAAACATTGGAAATGATGCAGAGTTTCACCGTACAAGATGGTAGGAGTTCAACAATGATTCTTTTTTTTTTTTTCAACAATGGTTCTTATACTACATAAGGTTGTTTTCAGATCAGTCATTCTGAGTAACAGATTCAAGCATGCAAAATTGATCAAGAAAAAAGAAAATTTTAAGCACTGACTGTTCCTTTCAATAACCCACAGACATCAGCAATACATCATCTATCCCAACTATCCTTGTATATACATATAAATTTTGTTTTTCATTTTAAAAAAACCAAAATAACAAAAACAAATACATAAGCAAAACAGCATAGAGAACAATAAAACCGGTACAGAATTTCAAAACATGGTGATAGGATATTAACAATGGTTGTTATATTACATAATGTTATCTTCAAAATGATTGCACATATAACCAGATATAGGCATGCAAGATTGATCAAACAAGGCCTGGAGTAGTGACATATGCCTGTAATCCCAGCACTTGGGAGGCTGAGGCAGGAGGATCGTTGTGAGTTTGAGGCCAGCCTAGGCTATGAAGTGAGCTCAAGGCCAGCCTGAACTGCATAGCGAGACCCTGTCTCAAAAAGACCAAAAAAAAAAAAAAAAAAAAAAAATTGATCGAGCAATTGCACATTAACAGGTCTTTTCAATAAACCAACAGATATTAGTAGTACAATTATCCTAGCTACCCTATGTATACATATACATATTTTTTTCCTCTTCATTCTTTTTTCTCTCCCCTCCTTCATTCCAGTTGCTCCTTCCTATTTGAATAGTTTGTTTTCCCTTTCACAATATCTATTGTACCTTTCAGATTTTATTTACTCTTTCAGGTTCTTATAATAGGGAGGAAATAGGATGTTTACACTTATGAATTCACTTATGAATTTATTTCACTTATGAATATGGTCTGTAGTTGCATCCATTTACCTATAAAAGCTTCAAGTTTATTTTTCTTTATAGCTGAGTAATATTCCATTGTATAAAAATACCACATCTTTTTTATCCATTCCTCAGTTAATGGACATCTGGGTTGTTTCCAAGATCTATCTATTACAAATTGCACTACTATAAACATGGGTGCATATATATCACTGTGATATGATGTTTTCAGTTCTTCTGGAAAAATATCCAGCAGGGGAATAGCTGGGTTGAATGGGACCTCTAATCCTAGTATACTGATTTCCACAGTGGTTGCACCAGTCTACACTCCCATCAACAGTGGAGTAGGGTTCCTTTCTCCCCACAGCCCCTCCAGTATTTGTTATTGGTTGATTTCATGATGATAGCCATTCTTTCTATGGGGAGATGGAATCTCAGTGTTGTTTTAATTTGCATTCTCGAATGACTAATGACATCGAACATTTTTTCATGTATTTATTTGCCATTTGTATTTCTTCATGTGAGAAGTGTATATTCATCTCAGAGTTGAATTGAATAAAATCTTTTTGAGTGAGACACTCTGGAGGCTTACACATCCAGGAATGTTACCTGGCTCCTACCCTTAAGGCATTTATGTAGGAGAAAGCAAGTTTACAAAACTAACAACTACACTAGGGGCTGGGGATTTAGCTCAGCGGCAAAGCGCCTGCCTGGCAAGTGCAAGGTTGTGAGTTCGGTTCCCGGTACAGGAGAAAAACCAAAAACCAAAAAAAAAAAAAAACAAAAAAACCAAAAAAAACAAAACAACTACACTAAAGGAACAGGAGAATATATGCATAAAAGATGAAAAATAAAGGAGGTAGTTAATACATAATTGAGTGAACCCAGTTTAATCTACATCAACATCTGCATTGGTTGACACACTGGGTGACATTTAATGAACTGACACCTAAGGAATCTTCACTGTGTTATCTGGAACAGTCCATCTCAAAATGTGCATATTTAAATTAAGTAAGTGAACAAAATGATAGGAAAATGCCTAACCCTTCCACATAATAAGTTTGGTCAAAATAGTACTATATTTTCATTGCAAATATGTACTGGAATGATGATGTAATTAAATATTTATACAGATAAAGATATAGATATAGATGAATTGCTATATACCCATCTAGATATAGTCAGGCTCCAATTTCCTCCTGCTGCTCCTATTTTTGCTTCCATTTATGAAAAAATCCTAAAGAGATAAAAGATAAAAATTTTATTTCATAACTCATTACTGATATCCTAGTGTTTTCTAAATTAGGTTATGGACCAGCATATAATTCATTTTCAGAAAATTGTGATCCTTTTTTGGAAAAAAAGTCCTCTTGAAGAAACCCCAAGAGTCAGTCTTTGCTTGTCTAAAGAATCTAATCCTAACAATGCTCCTTCTTTTCCCATTGTGTGTGTAACTGGTCAGAACATGTCTGGGAATGGGATTTAGACACTGCAGAAAGCGTGGCAGAAAATCACCGGAGTCATAAGTGCAATGGAAATATTTCCCAACACCTGAGGACCAGGAAAGTGTTATGCACACAGCCGTGACATCCAGGAAGGCCTGGACTGGGATGCACATACTTGGTGCTGGCAGAAAAGAGGCACATTGTCACAAGTGTCAGCAGGACACAAGGACATAGACTGTGAAGAGGTCACCTCTGACATACATGATTGAAATGCAAGGGACCCCCTCTGCCCTCCAACACTCCTGGGGGGAAACAGTTCACTCCCAAAGATGCTGTAGCTCTCTGATGTCAGGTACATTTTCTGGTACCACGAAGAAGTTTTTGCCTTTGGAGACAGGGGAGAAAGATGAACGGGGGGGCATTGGTCCTGTCTGTGTAGATTCAGGTACAGATCACGAAGACTGCTGACCTCACCAGTGTCCTCAGCTACAGCTCCCACCTTGGCCCACTCTTAATTTGGAAAAATGCTGACACATGCCAGCTGGGCCCTGTTCAAGTGTGTGCCCGACTGTGCCAACAAAAGTACTTTACAATACCCTGTGGCCCTCTGTGATCTGCGGTCTTTCCCCATTCCCTGCCTGCTTCAGCACCACACTGAGCGGCTGGGTCAGCACCCCTGGTTTACAGATGAGAAAGCTGAGGTTCGGTGGAACCCCAGCAGCCATGCTCTTTGCAGAGAAGTCATCCTAGTAGTACTTCACAGCTGGGCCACAACTGACCACAAACCTAGCAGCTGACAACAATGCTCATCTAAGAAGTCATGGCTCTGGGGTCTAAAGTCTGGATGGGCTCAGTTGTGTTCTCTGCATGGGGCCTCACACTGGAGCGCTTATATGGGAATGCAGGAGGGGAGAGCTTTCGAGCTTGTTGGCAGCACTCCGCTCTGCATGGCTGGGGTGAAGGTCACCGTTTCCAGGTACCATGTTGGCTGAGGGTGGCTGTCAGCTCCTAGAAGCCCGCCCTAGTCCTGCTCCTAGAGGATGGAAGTGGTCCCTCTTGTCTCCAAGACTGCAGCAAGGCACCTTTCTCAGGCTTCAGACCTGACTTCCCCTCCTCCCACCAGCCCAGGAGACATGCTAGGTCTGAAGGTTTGCATGACTGAGTTAGGCCCACTCAGATAGCTTCTCTGTGGCCACATAACGTAATGACAGCTGTGATACATCTCATATTCTGTCTCTGCCCATGACCACAAGGGTCCCTGAGGGTTATTCTTTTTTAAATTATATTTTTTAATTTTTAAATTAATGTGATCATTGGAGCTCTTTATGGGATACTTGGTGCCATTCCAATACCTGCCTGTGACGTGTATTGATCAAGTCAGGGCAGTCAGCATCTCCCTCTCCTCATCATTTCTTCATCTTTGGAGGCTCCAAGCTCTTCTCTTCTGGTTTTCCAGAAAATATGTAATGGGTGATGCACTGTAGCCATCCACTCTGCTGCGGAAGACTAAAATCCGTCCCTCTTCTCTCTCTACATTTTGGCAGCTGTGATCCAATATCCCTCTACCGTTTCTCCTCTCCCCTCCTAGCCTGTAGTAGTCACTATTATACTTTGAGATCAACTTTCTAAGCTTCCACATATGAGAGAGACATGCAGTGTGTGTCATCTTGTGTCTGGCTTATTGCACTTGACATCCTACGCTTCAGTTCCAAGTAGGATTATTCTGAGCATTCCACAGTGATGAGCAGGTTCCTACTGGAGGTGCAAGAGGGAAATGGGGGAGAAAGAGAGAGACAGAGACAGAGACAGAGCCAGGAGAGAGAGAGACAGCCAGTCCTCAAGGATATCCATGCTTGGGTGGCTGATGGAGGTCAGTACATGGAGAATTATTAGCACAGGGAAAGGCAAAGAAAAAGAGAAAGAGAGAAGGGGGGAGCTGCAGCTTCCCTAAGAGTTCCAGCTCGCCTGGGGCAGCAGGGAGGAGACTCAGGAAGTACAAGACCTTTAGTGCTCAGCTCCTTGTACCTCACAAATGGGACCTAGGGACTCTGTGGTCAGCATTTCCTGTTCTGGGAAGAGGAGTAGAGAGAGAGAGATGGAGAGCTAAAGTCCCTCTTTCCTTACCAGGAACCAAGACTTTCAGGACCTGTCTTGGTTACTTTTTTTTCTCGCTTCTGGGACAAAATACCTGACGCCCGAAATTAAGGAAGGAAGGGTTTATTTTGCTTACAGTCCGTGGAGGTTTCAGTCCATACTTGGCAGATTATAAGGCAGAGTGGCACATGGCAGAGAGCTACAGCTCAGGGTGGCAGAACACAGCTCAGCAACCAGCATACACAAGGGAGGAATGGGGGAGGAATGGCCCCAAGCAGCCTCTTCCTCTCCCTTACATATGCAAACTATCCACCCCAGGGCGGGTGCAGCTCTCACACCCATAATCAAATTCTAAAAGCTTGCCCCATGGCCACATGAGGCTTTGGGGGGACACACAGACATAAACCATAACAGAACCACATTTCTTTTCTGACCTTTCCACCGGGAAAACGTTGTTTATGTTCAACCTCTGCTCTTTGCATTTCTTCAGAATCCACCTCCTTGTAGCCACCCCCACGCACAGACCTGCACATTGTTTCCAAAGTTTGGATCTCAAGGCTCCTTAATCATATATATTTACAAAATTCTCCAGATACAAGCTGTTTAGGGGTAATCTAGACCTGAAATACAAACGTTTTCAAGAAAATGCTAATAAAATGGAAATACATTTTATTATTTTAATATTTCTTATTATATATCATTAGCAAATCTCCACTGCTTATTAAAAAAAACTAAAACAAGCCAGAATGACTGGAATAAGTGACAAATGACAGTGCTTGGAATACAGCCAGGCCTCACTTCCTCTATGGTGTCCTCACCTCAGATACTCAGCACATTGTGGGGATCTTTGATGCTGCCCTCATGTTCTGACCAGGGGACTACAAATGTGGGGTTCCTTCTGGACCCCCTGGGCTTGATAATTCACTAGAACAACTCACAGAGCTCAGAAGAACTCCAGTGGAGAACTACGGTTTTTGTCTGACAAAAGGTTCAGATCAGAACCAGCCTAGGAAGGAGCTGCATGGGTGAGGCCTGGAGCCCTCGGGGAGAGGGCCCTTTCCTCCCCTCCCACCATGCCCCTGTGCGACTGTGCCTGCAAAGGAGCGCTGTCACTGAAAACAGAGTGAGCTGATCGCGCAGAATGTGCCTAACTCACTCGAGCTCGGCAACACAGCCAGGCGAGTATGGGTGGTTTCCCCAGCAACGAGTGGCTGTCCCCGCCCTGCTTCCCAAGAGAACTGGACCACAGGTCGTCTGCCCGGGGAAAGAGCAAAATTCCAAACTCGAAGTATAGTTCCTCCCCAGTGCGTGTTGTTTTCGTGCCATCACCAGGCCAAACACCGTGAGCTGAAACTTCACGTGTGGGGAGCCCTCTGTGACTCTAGCCAGGGAGGCTGAGCCAGGTGCCAGTGGCAGGGCTCTGGGTGGCATGGTGTGTGCCACATGGGATCACTACCTATGTCCCTGTCTCCAGACTCCTCCGTTCCTGAGGGGCAGATGATTGCAGGCCTCACCCCAGTCACACGGTCGGCCTTTCTGATGGCTCAGCTCCCCACCCCCAGTCCTCGCTGGTGGGAAGTATCCAGATGCTATCATGAGCCACCTTGGGGGCAAAAGCTCTCGCTGGGAACAGCAAAAGACGCCCCGTCACTCTGGAATGCCAAGTCTAGGGGTGCCGCCTCGGAACAGAGACAAGGGCCAGGCCGAGTCTCTTCTTAAGATGGAAACTGCCTAAACCATTGCACTCCGAGGACAAGTCCGGAACACGGCTGTCCTGTGGTTCGTCCTGCTCTGATGGTTCCGTTCCGTTAACCCTGGCCACATCTGAGACGCACTGGTGCTCTGCTGACACTCGTTGGACTTTGCAAATGTCTTCACAAGAAGCTAATGTGAGACCAATCCAATCACCTTCAGATGTCAATCAAGACTTTTACTATGCGTTTTTTGTCTAAAATATATCGAGCTTTCTGTATGCGTATATACAAAAAAAATGCATATATATCAACAGAGAAGTACAAATGCCCGTAAAGATTGAATAGCAAAATGTTATCTATGCAAAAGCACTGCACACACGTCCTGTCTTTCCTGAGGATAACTTGTCAGAAGGGAGATTCCTGGGTTAGAAAGTACATATATTTTTCATGAAGTGATCACTAAGGGGTGGCAGTTACTTAAAAATTAAACATTAAATTATTAATGATCTGGTCATTCCAGATAAGACGTATATCCAAACAGACTGAAAGCAGATATCTCCAAATATGTTTGTACACCAAAGCTTGTAGCATTATTCACAGTAGTAAAGATGGAAATAGCACCAATGCCTGCGGATGGGTGGATGGGTAAGTAAATTGCAGTATGTGAACGTATGAGGGAAATCCTGGTACAGCATGGTTGAACTCAGGACAGAGTGTCAAGAGAATTTTAAAGATGCAGAAGGACAAATGTTGAATTCTTCTGCTCATACGACCCACCAAGACCTGCCCAGTTCACAGACACAGACAGTAGAACGGCAGGCACCGGGGGTCGGGTGGAGGGGGACTGAGGAATTGGTTAATGGGCATAGAGTCTGAGGTAATGAAATTTCTGGACTCAGAAAACATGGTGGTCTCACAACAGCGTGAATGTGCTTAATGGCACTGAATGTACCTATAAGACAGTAAAAATGGTAAATTTTATGTTACTTTATGTGTACATTAAATTTTATGTACATTTTGCCACAATAAAAGAGTATAGGCAAGCATGGTGGCACATGCCTATAATTCCAGTACTCAGGAGGCTGAGGCAGGACGATTGCAATGAGTTCAAGGCCATAAGAAGGGTTACTTAGGGAGTACAACGCCAGTCTGAATTACATAGTGAGACCCTGTCTAAACAAAAAGTATATACAGTTTTTACAGTTTGATGTATATTGACAAATGTCCTTCTAGTGCCTGAAGGTTGAGCTCAGTGGTAGAGTATGTGTTTAGCATGTGCAAGGCCCCCGGCTCAGTCCCCAGGATACACACACACACACACACACACACACACACACACACATTTACACACAGAGTTATATGGTTTTACTAGCTTTCTAGGTTTCTCATAAAACTGAGTCTGAGCAAATATTAAATGTGAATACTATCGGGGTGTAGTAGTAGACACATGTAATCCCAGCCCTCTGGGAGGCTGAGGCAGGAGGATCCCAAGTCTGAGCCCAGCTTGGACAATTTAGCAACTTAGACCCTGACTCAGAATAAAAAATTCCAAAAGGGCTGGGATGTAACTCAGTGTGAAGGCCCTAAGTTTAATTCCCAGTACCACCCAAAAAAGTGTGAATGCTGCATCAGGGATGGGGTGCTCTCCTAGAGGAGCAAGAAAGAGATATAAAAGGAAAGGAAGGAAGGGAGGGAGGAGAGAGGGAGGGAGGGAGACAGATCCAGGAGCTGCAGTATCCAGCTGGTCATTGTCCGGGCAAAACCCTGGTTGCCCTGCAGTGAGGACACTTCTGAGAGGGTCACATGCAGCCATTATGCCTTGGACCTGTCTGGCAGGAGGAAAAGGGGACAGAAATTACGAGCTGCTCCTCTCATTGGCCGAAGTACTCCAGTGGGTGCCACCACCCCTGTCCTTGCAGTTGAAGGCAGGCAGGAGCCACACCCCCAGTGCATCTTCCGGTCCGGCAGTGACCGGAAGACCCCTTCATCCTCGCTGGCCCTCACCCCAGGGGCGGCTGAGGTGACTGACCTACTTTGCCAGGAGACCAGGCCACACCTGCAGTACCTGAGCTTCCCACGGAGAAGACAAAGCCTGCGAGACCGAGCGGATAAACAGAATAAAAGAAGCACACTGCCCACAAGAGGGAAAAAGTCCACTTTTTCCCCATCCTCAGAGACACTGAATGCTCTATCTTTTTTGTCTCGGTCAACCTAATAATAAAAAGGACATGGAATTAAGTCTTTGCATTTTTCATTGCATGGTGTTAAAAGATGTTAAAGTGATCGCGCATATGTATATCTTCTTTGAATTGCTTGCTTAGCCATTTTTCTATTGAGACATTACTTATCAGTGGGCAAGCCTTTGCTATATGAGGGGTACTTGTGCTCCTGCTTTATGCATCAGGAGGAGAAGGACAAAGGCTGCTGTGGCCCGGGGAAGACAGCACGTTCTACCGACGCTCTTTGCTCGCTCAGGAGCGTGGACGTGCTCCCAAGGGCCGGTCCGGCTCCCCATCAAAGAAAACCAGAAGCCACCCTGCATGCCCCTCGACCGCGCCGAGCTCTCCCTCGGGTGCTCTCTAATGAGCGCGGGGTGCAGCCACATTTCTCTGCTAATGAGACTATTTTCTAAAGTAATCATAATGCAAAACTGAAGTCTTCCCCTCGCCAAAAGCTTGGGAAGATGAAGTTTAGAGACGCGTGAGGCCGCGGAGGAGACAAGGGAGAGGCGGCGGGGGACGAGGAGGTCCACGCGAACGGCAGCAGCCGGGCAGGGAGGGAGGCGACCCGCTGAGCACCAGGGGCGCCCCTCTTCCATGTGACCCTAGGAGCCCCCCAGAAGCGGAGGGGAGTCCAGGGAGAGGAGGGTGGCGTCCCAGGGAAGTGGCAAGAGGGAGGTGTCCCCCCTCGAGACCCCCGATCAGGACTCAGACCGGAAGTGCGCACGTGACCACGATGGAGCCTCCGGCAGAAGCTCTGGGGTGGGGCCGGGTTCCTCCCATGCTGTCGTTTTTTTTTGTTGTTTTTTGGTACTGGGAATCGAAGTAGGACCTTGCACTTGCCAGGCAGGCTCTTATGCCGCTGAGCTATGTCCCCGGCCCTCTCCCATGCTGTCTTAAAGGAACAAATGAATTTCAAAAGGAGGAGGGACTCAAGGACACCGTGTGACAGTCGTCCTGGGAGATATCAGAAACACCTGCTTCCCCATTGTCTTTTGACCTCGTCCTCGCCCTCGCTGATGGCCTTGCCCTTGGAGCGGCGGAGACGTTCTCCTCTGGCCCTGTGTCTTTTGTCATTTGTCCGGTCCCATAAAGTGCAACTGTGTATGGCAGGAAATAATCGTGCTTTACACATGAGCCGAACAAGGGTTTCTTTCCTCTCACAGAAGATTCTAGAGGCAGCCAGTCCAGAACTGGCACGGGGGTTCTGTTAAACCTTAGGAAACCCGGGCTGCCTCTGTCCTTCTGCTCTGCCATTTTCACCTTGAGGTCACCGTGGGCCCTGTACAGCTGCTGGGCTCCGACTGGCGTCCTGCACTTCTGGCTAAAACAAGGCGCAGAACAGAAAGGTGCAGCTTCCGGATCGGACCCCTGGTGAGTCAGCTTTCCTCCAAGCCCCGCGATTTTACCTGTATATCTCTACTGTCCGGAAGGAGGTCATGCCTGGCAGAAAGGGAGTCTGGGAAATGTAGTCTTTTAGGTGGGGACATTTTCACTCGGAACAAAATCAAGTTCCTTTACTGAGCAATAATTTTAAGGTGAATAACTGCAAGGTGGGCAAGTAGCAATCTGCCGAGACTGTGTCATTGCCCCATCTCTGGGCACAGGACAGATCTAAGCATCTTCCTTCCATCCCCTCGGCCCCTTCTCCATGCCCCATCTGCAGCATTTCTGCAGGGCCTTCAGCCCCAGGTTGGGTGTCAGCAGTGACCTCTTTGACATCTTGCACGGGGCCTCCCTTCACATCTCTCCTTTTTTGTGGGGGTACTGGGAATCAAACTCAGGACCTTGCGCTTGCCAGAGAGGCGCTGTGCCGCTGAGCTATATCCCTGGTCCCTCACATCTGTCCTATAACCCACTGCCGAGTGCATTTTACTGAGTACTCCCCCTTGCCTGCCAGCCAAGTCCGAACCCTGGCTTCCGGCTCTGCCCCTCCACAGTGAGGCCTGACTTGACCGCAGCGTGGTTTCCTGGTGCCTCTGTGCCCGTCTAGTGAGTGGGGTTTCTGGTTTATCCCTGGTGCATCTTTCCTCTCTAACCTGTTTTTCTCTGCATGCATCTTCACTCATTTCCCATTGCTCTAACAAAATTACCCTGGAACTAGGTAATTGGTAAAAAAAAGAGGTTTGTTTAGCACACGGTTTTGGAGGTCCAAGAGCACGGCGCTGACATCTGCTTGGTTTTGGTGATGGCCCGTCCCCTTGGCAGTGTCACAAGGCGCAAGAGCATGGTGAGGGCGGGAGTGGATGAAACAGGAAGCCAGCGTCAGGAGGAGCCTGTCCTGGGAGCCCATCGAGGTACCAGGAGAACCATCTACTCCGTTCCAAAGGCAGGGTGCCCACTGACCCACAGGCCCCCAGTAGAAGCCAGCGCTAATGTGGCTTCAGAGTCATCACCACCCAACGTGGCGACACTCAGGGCCATGGCTCCATATGCAGTCCCAAGGGGCACACTCACGCCGCAGCCAGTGAGGGTGACCAGCCCGCAGCTTGCTTCTTCCTTCCCTCTGCCATTCGCTGCACTAAGAATGGGAGGTGAAGGAGCCGTTTGTGTGCAGGGCATGGTTTCCAGGACAGACCCTCAGGAAGCTGTGTTGGGCATTGCTGACCTTGCCCTGTTCGTGTGCCTGGTTGGTGTCCCTGTCCACGCTGTGAGCAAACGTGAGGCGTGTGTGGGTGGAGCGCAGAGGGTGCCGCCTGCAGCGTGGCTTGGCCGCTGAGTGGTCTGTGGTGTGGGCCCCGGGCAACGCAAGCTGCTGCACTTACCCAGCCCCAGCACCGCTTCGTCTCCAGAGGCCGCTAGGCAGGCAGCGCAGTTCTGGAGAGAGAGAAGGGGGCTCCCGGGGTGTCGCTGAGGCGTGCTGTGCGTGTTCGGCTGGTTTCTAGCTCTAGAACCGGCGTGGGCCCTGGTGTCTGTCCATCCTGACCAGATAGCATCAGCGATGGCGACTCCTCAGCCCCCTCTGGCGCTGGCGGGCCTTATGGGTCGATAAAAGCTGTTGGAAGCAGGGCAAGGCTCTCCTTTCTGATAAGGAGCCAGCTGTCGCAACACTACAGCCAGGGGCCTGGCCGGCTCTGGTTCCAGGAGGAGGAGGAGGGCCTGGGAGGCCCCGAGGGCCCTGGCTGCCGAGTCTCGACTCTCTCGCAAGGCCTCGGCCCTTTCCTCACCACCGCTGTCTCCAAGACCTGTTGTCGCTCAAAGCCCAACAGTCACGCCGAGGGGGAAGGCGTAGGCTTGTAGTCTCAGAGCTCTGAGGCTCTCAAGTTCAAGTCCAGCACTGGCAACTTGGCAACTCAGAGAGACCCCTTCTCAAAATAAAAAATTTAAAAGTGGCTAGCAGTGCAGCTCAATGCAAAGGACCGGGACTCAATCCCCTGCCCCAGTTAGCAGTCTCCGGCACCTATTACCTCTGGCCCTCGGAAGGGTGAGCACTTCAGAGAATTTGCCCTGGCACTGCCAGGGCCCCACCTGGGACAGCTCTAACCAAATATCCCCCAGCCGGGTAGCTTGGGCTGCTGGAGGTCACCTCTAACCCTGCCACAAGCAGCTAAGTAAGATCCTGTCTCTGACCTGTAGTTGTCTTCTCTGTAAAAGGGACTAATAATGTCTATGCTGAATGTTGTCATCTATGTATAAGAGTAGAAAGTTTTTTTACTATTATCTCAATATGATGGTAGCTGTATTCATGTCTGTAATTCTCTATAGCAGTATCTGTCTCTATAGCTGTAATGGTTGATTGATTGTGTCAACCTGAGAAGTTTCGAAGCGTAACTAAATCAGCTCAGCAATTCTGCACCCGAGGGTAGAAGACTCAGCCTAGGGCGGCTGGTCGCCTGGGTGGTGTGAAGGGGAGGTGAGGAAGGATGGGTCTGCTTCTGCTCTCTGGAGGAGCTCCAGTCCTCGTCAAAGACTGTCTCCTGGGGTTGGGGATTTAGCTCAGTGGCAAAGTGCCTGCTTCTCAAGCGCAAGGTCATGAGTTTGATTCCTGGTACCAGAAGAAAAACAAAAACAAAAAACCAAACAAACACCGTCTCCTGGCTTCCACCCTAGACTCTGTGGCTTCTGGAGCAGATCCTTCAGCCTTCTGACATAGACTCTTCGGGCTCCCCTTGCAGACCCAGCGGCCTCCTGAGGGGATTCACACAGGGCACTGCAGAGAGCTCCAGACTCTGGACCAGACCCTTTGGTCTCCAGCGTGCAGGCACCCTCTGTACTTTTCCTCATCTGACTCTGTGGCTGACTGTTGCAAGCTAACCTTGTAAATGCTTGTATATCCTGTGTTATATCTGTTTCTGTAGTAAAACACTGACTGATATAATAGCTACAGCAACATGAATCTGTATATGGAATACATTTACTTCTTTAACAGATGTAGTGGGTTATAATTCATGCACGTTAAATTCAGCTGAGTGCACAATGGAATGACTTTCAGCAAATTTAAAATTATACAACCCTGACATATGTGGTGGCACATATCTGTTATGGTTGATACATTGTGTCAACTTAGGGAGTCTAGAGGTTTGGCTAAGTGACTCAGCAGGAAGCCAGGGTGCTTACTTTGTATACATCCTGAGCCTGTGGAAGAGGAGGGCATGGAGATTATGTGAGAGCTACAAGCCCCTTAGGTGGGGGTAGCCTATTTACAATGTAAGGGAGGGAAAGAAGCTGCTTGCCGCCATTCCTCCATTTTGCTCTGGCTGTTTGCTGTTCTGCTGCCATTCCCCCCTTTGTTCTTGTTGCTTTGTTATCTTCTGCCTTGGAGCCAGCCAAGTATGGACTGAAACCTCTGCAAACTGTAAGGTAAATAAACTTTTCCTTCCTTCATTTTGTGCGTTGGGTGTCTTGTCTCAGCAATGACAGAGAAAAGTAACCAAGACAGAATTTTGTACCGGAGGAGTGGGGTCGTTGTTGTGACTATACCTGACCATGTGGTTCAAGAGCCTTTGGAAATGGCTTGTGGGGAGAGTTTGGAAAGGTTTGGAGATATCAACTGAAAGAGAAGCACTACAATACCTTCGACTGTTCTGTCTGGGAGATTCTGGTCAGAGCTCAGAAGATCAGAAAGCTGATAGAAATCCTGCTGGTAAAGACCGTGTACAGGAGGTTTCTGCTGGAAAGAAGGAATTCATTGGTTGTTGGACTCCAGATGATGTATGTTATGGCTTGGCAGAAAGTTTGTCTGCATTTTGCTCGTGTCCAGAGACTTTGCCTAAGACTGAGATTAAGGGCAGCAGTGGACTGATTAATCTGGCAAAAGAAATTTCAAGGCAGTCGAATGTTGGGGAAGTGGCATGGCTATTGTTGGGGGCTTTTAGCCAGATTTCTATTGAGAATCAAGAGCAAAGAGCCCAGCAGGATGATTTAAAATGTGAGTTTGGTCAGAAAGGAAGCTTCAGTAAGGCTGTGGACTGCAAAGGTGGAGCTGAGGAGATCTCCATTGTTGAGAAGGAACTAAAAGAAACAAAAAAGATGGCCTGAGGGCATCACAGGAAGTAGCAAGTTTCCACCCTTTGCAGCCTCAAAATGGCAAAGGTGAAAGACCTTGCTTTGAGAAGAAAGCTGCTGAGCACCATGTTCCAGAATGGCAGCAGCATAGAGGATCTGTTCCTCAGAATTGGATTCAGAGTGCATAGCAATCCAGGCACCCGACCC
>NW_004955402.1:4204277-4225429 GCF_000276665.1 Chinchilla lanigera | reverse complement strand
AGCCCAGTGCTAAGGCCCTGATTTAATCCCCAGTATTGCCATCACTGCAATCCACAATCTAATGTTAGAATATTTTTATCATCCCCCCAAAAAAACCCTTCATGGTCATTTGCATTCAACTACAGTAAATTAATTTAGCATAGGTGTGTTGGTCAGCTTCCCATTACTGTAACAAAGATGGAAGATACTCGACTTATGAAGATGAAAGGTTTACTTTGGCTCACAGTTCTGGAAGTTTCTGTCTGTGAACAGCTGGTCCCATTTCCTTGAGTAGGTGGCAAGGCAGTGTGTCATGGTCAAGAGTGTGTCATGGGACAAAGCTGGTCAGCTAAGTGCAGAAGAGGGAGAGACGGGGCTCCCACAACCTCCTCAAGCCCTTAGCTGCAGTGACCCGAGCCTCCCCTCTGCCCTCTCTGAGTTCTGCCAGCTCCTGGAGTCCAGGGGCTGAGGAACAGGCCTTTTGACCCATGAGCCTTTGGGAACCAAATGATAGCCAGTCCAAACCCTAGGAACTCCTCCTACCACCCAAAGCCTCTCCCAAATGATGATAGAACATCATTTGGTCAAATAATTCACCAAATCGACTTTGAATTATGTTTTTATTTTAGACTTTGTTCTCAAAGCCCTACTACTTTACCTTTCACATTTAACGCTAGGATCTACTTCACATTTGTAAATTACATAAGAGGTCAAGATTCATCCTAGGTATAGATACAGATATAGACACAGGTACAGGTTCAGGTGTAGGTACTGGTAGAGCTACCCAGTTGCTGTTTTGTAGAAAAGACACTTTTTACCTACTGAATTACTGTGCAGCCTTTGATATAAATCAAGTGATTGTGTATGTGTGGTACTATTCCTGAACTCTATTCTGTTCCGTCAGTCAATCTGAACATTTTACACCAACATTTCACATTGTTTAATGAATTTTGAGTACTCCTTAAAGTCCAGGAATGTATGTTTTCAATTTTATTTTTCTTATCTTAGTTGTTCTAGGGTCTTTGCACTTTCATACAAATTTTACTTATTTATTTTATTTTATTTTATTTCATTTTATTTTGAGACAGAGTCTCACTATGTAGTTCAGGCTGGTCTTAGACTCACTGTGGAGCCCAGGCTGACTTCAGACTCATGGTGCTCTTCTTGCCTCAGCCTCCTGAGTGTTGGGATTACAGGCATGTGTCACCATGCCCAGCTCATACAAATTTCAGAAAAGCTTGCCAATGTCCCCAAAACTCTATTGTGATTATGATTGGATTGGATTGGATGGAGTCTGAAGAGCAATTTGGGAGAACATTTTACCAATATTGAGTCTTCTGATAGATGAATATGTTATACATTCCATTTGTTTAGAGATTTAGAATTTTAGAATGCTTATAGTTTTCAGTGTAGTAATGTAGAAAACTGTGGTTAGATTAATGATGATTTCACTTCTTGGTGCTATTATAAACAATATTTCTTTTGACTCTTGATTTTCAATTATTTGTTGCTCATACTTTTTGTTTTGTTTTGTTTTGTTTTGTTTTGTTTTGTTTTTTCCGGTACTGGGATCATACTTTATTTGTATATAAGTCATATCACTTGCAAATAAAGACAGGTTTATTTTTCTCCAATCTTTATTTTTTCTTGTTCATTTTTTTGGCTTATTACATTGACTAAGACTGCCAATAAAATATTGAATAGAAGTGATAACAAGAATCTCTTCCTCTCATTTTGAAAATCGAGGGAAACGTTGACAATGTTATTAATAGTGATACCAGCTGGAGGATTTGGAGATAACTTTTATCTGATTTAGTAAGTTCTTTTATATTTGCTATGAATTTATATCGTATGAAATTTTTAATTTGATTAAATCATTTTTCTCTAACTATTGAGATTATCATAAGGATTTTATATCCATATTTTTTTAAAGTCATGAATTATACTGATTGATTTTCAAATACCCAGTCCAGCCTTGTACCTTACATATGCATAAAAAGGTGTGGTCTGTAATTACCTTTCCCTTTTACTGTACTGCATCCCAAGCAATGTGAGAACCACACAACAGTATTTTCTTTTTCTTTTCTTTTCTTTTCTTTTTTTTTTTTTTTTTGTCTTTTTGAGGCAGGGTCTCATTATACAGTTCAGGCTGGCCTTGAGCTCACTTTGTAGCCCAACCTGGTCTCAAACTCGCAATGATCATCCTGCCTCAGCCTCCCAGTGGCTGGGATTACAGGCATACGCCAGCACGCCCAGCCCTCACAATAGTATTTTCCCACTTACTCCTTCCCACTATTTTTGGGATTACCATCATACAGATTGCTTCTGTATACATTACAAATCCCATATGCAACATCATTTTTTCTTTTTATCAGAGTTCTTCTTCAAACTAAACTGTATTTTTAGTCTTTTTAGATGTACAGAAAACTTGAGAAGATGGTAGAGATAGTTCCCATAGTCACACTGTTGTCACTCTTTTTTAGCATATCATTAAGGTTAAGAAGGCTTATTAATTAAAATTCATGAATCGATATAGATACCATTAACAAAGTCAGTAATTTTTTTTCCTTAGTTTTTACCTAATATCCTCTCAGCATTCCCATTCAGAACACCACACTGCATCTGACTGTCATGTTTCCTTTATATCCTGTGGGTTGTGATGATTGTTTAGCCTATTCTTTGACTGTCCTGATAGTTTTTTTTTTTTTTTTTCTGTTACCGGGAATCGAACTCATGACCTTGCGTTTGCCAGGCAGGCGCTGTGCCACTGAGCTAAATCCCCAGCCCTGTCCTGATAGTATTAAGGAGGACTTTCGTGTCTTCTGTAAGATGAACACCTGTGGAACTTTTGTGGTGTTCTCCTGTGCTTGGAGCCTTGCTGTAGGCTTTTGGGAGGAAGACCACAGAAGTTTGTTGTGCTTTCCTTGCAGGACTCTTCCTTCAACTGGACTCTGTCTCCCACAAAGTGTTGAGGTCCTGTGGGATTCTCTGCCCATTTTCTAGCTCCGCCCTATGCCTCATAAGCCAGCCTGGAAATGGAAAACTTGCCGTGCACCTGTTTTTCTCTGGGTCACTTCTCTGAAGCCAGTTCATATGGCCACAAAGAGCTCTTCCATTTTCTCCTTCAAAAAAATCCCCTCTGCCTAGGGCAATCCTAGTCCTCAACCCATGTTCAGACATCACAAATATCCCCAGGCGGGGCTGCAATGTGACTCTTCCACCTTTAGCTGTATGACTCCCTGGGCCTAAGAGTCCCAGGCTATACAGTGAACATGATGGCCTTGCCTGCTTCATTAGACTGTGGGACTGAGTATACTAAGAGCATTTAGGATTGCGCAAAGCTCTGTGGGTGTTAGTGCTGATGGTAAGGACAGTGATGCAGCCTTCTCACTGCTGAGAGGCCAGGTCAAGGCACTGTAAGAGATGCTGCTCCACAGCTGGGACTTGGAAACCGCACTGTCCCCTCAGAGTTGTCACTTTCAGTTCCCAGACAAAACCCCTGTTCATCCACATGGACACACACCGCAGAGTGGTTGAGTTTGAGCATCACTGCCTCCAGGACATGATGTTAGTCAGCTATGCATAGCTATAACAGACACCTGAGATGCTCAGCTTATAAAGAGGAAAGTTTCATCTTGACTCATGGCTGTGGAGGGTCCAGCTCATGACCCATTGGCCCCCACTGCCTTTAGGACTCTGGTGGAAGAAAGCACATCGCATGGCAGATGAGAGCTCCTTATCTTACCCCGAAGGAAGTGAAAGAGAGGAAAAGGCCCCATCTCCGGTCTGTGGAGGCAACACCTGCAAGACTCAGTGAGCTCCTTTGAGATCCCACTCCCTAAAGAAAGGTTCTACCACCTTCTACCATCACCACCTGGGAGTAAGCCTTTAACACACAGTAATTGGGGAACATGTCAGATCTAAACTGGAGCAGAGTCTGAAAAGCTCTCCTCTGTATCTATCACCCTGCTCACCTGCTGGCTGTGAATTCTCTCTTGGGGGCTCCACTACCCTATAGTCTGGAAAAGGCCACCCAACTCTATGAGACATAGTTACTGATGCTTGAGCCTCATTATGGATAAGCTCAGTTTACTTCTGCTCAGTGGCTGCTCAGCTGTGGTGCAAACATGAGAAGGCACGTGTTTGTCCTGCAGACAGTGCTGGCCGATTTGCTCTTTAGTAATGTGAATGGAAACTGGAGGAAGAGTCACCTCGGCCGGGTCTCATCAAACTAGGACGCTTTGCTGCAAAAGAATGTGGCTCCTTGGTCATCTGTCTTGCTGGAAGCGTTCCGAATGTTACACAGTATCCAGGTAAAGTGTGAGAGAGGAAAGAAGACCCAAGTCGATGCTAGCAGCTGTCTAGGTTGGGCTCTTCTGAGGGTGCCTGTAGCTCCTCACTTACAGTATGAGCTTGGAGGTCAAGTCTAGCTGGTGCACAGTGCTGGGTGCTCAGGGACAGCTATGAAAGTTGCATCATTATTCCCAGGCAGCACCCTGACCCATTTCCTGGTGCTGTGGGATATCAGCCCACCCAACCGCCTCCTTCACCCTGCTGCCGAGGCTGCTGCATTCTGGGCTTGAGTCTGTCCCCCACCTCATCAGGGAACAGACTGCCATCTCCAGCCCATGGCCATCGTTAGGGGCTGTTCCCAGCGCCTTCCTCTTCAGGTTCTAATTCCGTAACTCCTTTGATGTTAGACCTGGGCCCGTGACAACCTCAGCCAGTGAGACCCGGCAGGAATGATTCTTGTTACTGCTGGGGATTTCAGAGGTTGTGTGTGAGTCACTGTGGAACATCCACCATCCCTGGGCCCCAGCAGACACAGCAAACTGAGCTCCCACTGGCTGTGTGGACCCCAGGGTGAGTGACAGCTCCAATGTGTGGTGTCGCTAGGACTGAGGACCATTGTTCCTGCCACCCACGAGGCCTGCCCTGCAGAACAGAACTTCTAGCGAGGCCTGGGGGGAAGGTGGAGGCAGCGACATGCTGCTCCCGGTGGAGACTCAAGCTCGTCCTCACTTTCTGCACAGCTGCTGTGTTCTCTCAGGCAGGCACAAGGCCCAGCCCTTCCTCACCAAGCCTTCTGGACACCCGTCACTGTGCTTCCAGACGTGCTGTCCTCAGCTTGCCGGCCTCCTCTACAGCTGTGCATGCCTAGAGGGCAGCAATTGCGTGTTATCACCTGATCATCCAACAAGCTTTGAATCAAGCTTCTTAACACGCGTGTGCCTCCATTTGTCCATCTATGGAACAAGGGTGGTAGCAGGGCTCATCTCAGAGTTGTGGTGAGAATTTGACTGAATTAAATAAATCAACTCATCTAAATAGTGCTCAAAGCGCTGCTGGAGCAGGGTCTATGTGGAGTACGGTGTCGCATGCATATAATTAGTGCATGATAAAGTTTTAGAACTTGGTATCTTTACTTTTAATATAATTTCTCATTGTGCTTATATCATTTTATTTTTAATAACAAGCATGGTTAAAAACTGACCTGCAAAATTCTAGTATGAGCGGGCTTTAACACATCACTGGCTGTGTGCCACCTGCCCCTTCCCGTCCCTCGTGGCCCCCACACGGACAACATGCTGAGCTCAGAGTGCAGCTCCACGATCCTGAGCACCAAGCCCAGAGTGGGACCCGGGTCAGCCTCCGCCAGTGGGTCTGAGCTGGCATCCTCGGGGAAATCTCGCTCTTCCTGTGTGGTCTCACGTGTTCTATGTTACACATGTTTTCTGCTGTAAACATTTAGAGAGTATGCCCTGTTATTTTTGAAATTGTTTGCCAGTCATTCAATTTGTGATTATCTGTGATTCCAGAGAGAAGTCATCACCATCCTGCATCTTTAGGCCTCTGTATAAAGAAAAGAGAAGACAGCGCCTGCCTGGCAAATGTAAGGCCCTGAGTTCGATTCCTGGTACCAAAAAAAAAAAAAAAAAAAAAAAGAAAAGAGAAGAAAACACTTTAACTGCAACCACATAGTGAGGGGCACCTCCAGACCACAATGTTAAGTGAAATAAATCAGACACAGTTTAAATATCACACAGCTTCTCTTAAATGAAAAACCCACGGTAAAAATAAAGAGTAAAATAAAAGATAAATAACAGGAAACAGGAAAAAAAGATATAACTTTTACAAAAAGGGAAAGGGGCCGAGAGCTGGAGCGGGAGGACGGGATGTGAGAAGAATTAAGACGTTCTGTGTGCGTGCCAGCTGCCCACGAGGGATGTGAGCATCACGACCGCAAACATGCGCTAACAGAACGCTAGCGTGGTGTTGATGTGATGAGCGCCTCCACGTTTAGAAAAGCCTCTCTTGAAACAGCTCTGCGAGGGCGAGGGCTGGGGATTTAGCTCAGCGGCACAGCACCTGCCTGGCAAGCGCAAAGTCGTGAGTTCGATTCCCGGTACCGGAAAAAAAAAAAAAAAAGAAACGGCTCTGTTTTACCAGCACACTGGTTGCAATCCCGAGATAAGGGCTGAAGGCCGGAGATCTGCTCTGTCCCAGCTCTCTCTCTGCGCCCACCAAAGAGGCAGTCTGCATGCCCGAGAGAAGTCAAGAATGACAAAGCCAGGGCGGCGGGCTTCTGAGACTTGGCGGGTGTCCCGCGGAGGCCATTGGCCAGGGGCGGGAAAGTAAGAAGAGGAACGGATTCCAGGGGAAGATGGGGTGGGTTTGGTGCCTGTGGGCGTGGAGGCGGAGATGCCCGTAGGCGTGTGGAGGTGAGGCCCCACCAGGGGACCAGATAGGGGGAGAGGCATTGGTATATGGACGGTGTATAGACGGTATATTGATGGCGTATGGACTGTATATGGACGGTGTATAGGCTTTATCTGGGCGGTGTGTAGGCCAGAGGGACGGGTCGGAGGACAGCTTCCTGCAGAGCTCTACCTTCCCGGAGAGGTGGGAGGAGCACACTGAGAAGTCACTGCGCAGCGGGGATAACTTTTACTGCTTAAAATAAAATCAAAGGAGAAACTTTTGCGTTTTCTGGAAAGTTGCATCGAGTCAAGGCCTGGGCCCCAAGATGCACCCGGAAGGGCTGCTGAGAGGCGAACGCCGCGTGGCGCCTGAAGACCGCTGGGTCCCTGCCCTTCCCGGCGGTTTTCTCTCTGAGGCTCACCTGTTCCAAGCCGGATTAGGGCGCCGCAGTTTCAAACGAGCAGGACCCGGTCTTCCGCGTTCAGAACCAGGAGGCCTGCCCGAGCCCACCAGATGGCGCTGCGGGTCCACACAGCAGGAGGACCGGCCTCTCAGTGGAGGTTCCCGCCGGGCCGGGCCCGAGACGTGTGAATTCCCCTTGGGACGGGAGGAACGTCCCCAGTGCACACCTGGAGCGCCCACCCTGCACCCCCGGGGAGAGGCTGTGTCCTCCGGTCTCAAAACAACGCGACACAACTACCTCAGGGCAAAGAACACTGTTTCCTACTTCTCCAATGCACTGCTACTTCTGCTAGGCAGGAGGTTCTGGGGGTTTGGGGGAGCAGGCTGAGAGCAAAGCACCCAGCGCGACAGCCCTGTGATCTAAGGACCCCCAACCCAAGGGCAGAGTTGAAAAGGGCGGCACAACACAATCGTCAGCAGTGTTGCACAAGCCGGTGGGGCAGGTCCTCACCCCTCAGGGCTGGAGATTGCAGAGCTCGGTCCCCAAGGGCTGGGAGGCCTGGGGGAGATAAAAAGAGGCCTCAGAGGCCCCAGGCGGTGGCTGGAAGCTTGAAGCGGGCGCTGGGGCCGGTAGGAGACGGCCCTGAGAGATGAGAAGGAGCTGGGGACTGGCCCTGCGGGGCCTGGCTGTCCCGGAGGCTGAGCTGGGACGCTGAGTGGTGAGGAGCCCGCAGAGGCTCTGCAGGCCCCATACTGTGTGTCCTTCCCACAGGGCAGGAAGTCCTGGGCCCAGGCCTGGGCATGTGGCCTTCCTTGGAGACAGGGTCCTTGCAGGTCTGCAGGACAATGAGGTCATGGTGGCGTGGCTGGGCCTCTAATCCAGCACGACATGGGCTCCTACAAGAGGGGACCGGACACAGGAGGAGATCAAGGTGCTCAGAAGGGACATTAGGAGTGACCCGCAGGCCAGCCAAGGACCTGAGGACCGAGGCAACTGCCAGAAGCAGCAAGAGGTAAGAACAGAGGGCACTGTGGGCCCAGGGGAGGGTGGCCCTGCAGCACCTCCGTCTGGGACCACCGGCCTCCAGGACAGTGGTGATCTGTCTCTGCCTTTGCTTTTCCTCGGTGCTGGCATGGGCCCAGGGCCTCCATGTGTGAGGCAGCTCTGCGTCATGGGCCTCCCGGGTGTGGTCCTCTGCGGTGGAGTTTGGGAAGGAGAGAAGCTACCAAAGGCCTTGCGGACTCCGTGCTGGCCAACCACGCTGGCCTGGCAGACCCACTGCCCCTCACTGCTCTGTGCCCTCCGTGGCCCTGTCTGTGTCCTCAAAGCTCCTTGGCCAGGGACTGGACTGGAGATCGCGCCCCCACACTATCCCCTCAGGCACACAGCCTCCTGGTCTTCTCTTGTTTTCTTTTTTCACAGTGCCGGAGTGGAACCCAGGTCCTCCTGCATGCTAGGCATGTTCCTGCTCCCGAGGAGCACCCCAGCTGCTCCCTTGCTCTATGACTCTATGTTAGATGCCCCACCAGGGGCCTTGGACATGGTGCCAAGGCTAGGAGCCGTGTTTAATGTCAGGCTCCTCTAGCCTTCGCCATTAACATGTTTACTGAGTTGGTTCACTCACTTATTTCAAGGTCCTAGGGTTTGGGTATGGGTTGAGTATGTCCTCCAAAGGGTCATATGCTGGAAGCTCAGGCCCCAGTTTGCTCGTGTGGACAGGTGCTTAGCCCTTTAAGAGGCGGGGCCTAACGGGCGGTGATCAGGTCACTGGGTCTGCCATGTTGGGACCCAGCTAAGGGAGTCTCTGTGGAGTCTGAATCTGTGGGGATTGGACTTTCAGACTCAAAACCTAGGAGTCAAACGAACCTCTTTTCTTTATAAAGTATTCAGTCACTGTTTTGTTATAGCAGCAGAAAACTGGCTAATATACAAGGATTTAGAATAAATAGGCAACAGAAAGGATCTCAAGCCCTAGTATAGGTGATATTTTTATAATAATTAATTGAATCTGAGGGTATGTGATTGGGTAATCTCATGTCTTGATTACTTTTCTCTTGTTGCAGACAAAATACCTGACACCCAAAATTAAGGAAGGAAAGGTTTATTTACTCACAGTCTGTGGAGGCTGCAGTCCATACTTGGCTGTCTCCGAGGCGGAGTGGCGCATGGCAGAGGGCAACAGTTCATGGCCAAGAGCAAAAGGGAGGCGTGGTGGCAAGCAGCCTCTTTCTCTCCCTTACATTGTATGCACACTATCGGCCCCAGGGCGGGTGTAGCGCTCATGCCCATGAATCAATCATAAACTCTAGAAGCCCGCCCCATGACTGCATGAGGCTTTGGGAGGACACACACACACAAACCATAACATCCCAGCTCCCCCACTTTGAGGCTGGGTGACCCTGATCAAGTCACATGGTGCCTATGACTCTGTTGTCAGCCGGAGGATGCTGTCTGTCACTCTAGACTGTGAGAAGTGACACCCATAGGGGAGCAGGTATCAAAGAGGAGCCCTTCACAGAGCAGGGCTCAGTATCAAGCAGAGGTCATTGAAGGGAGAGATAGATTTTTTTTTTTGTTTCCATTTGTTGTGGTAAATGATATCAGAGAGAAAGGAGTTTGCACTATGTGACTTTTCCGTATAAAGAATTTCCCCCAGATAGCAATACAGCATGAATTTCATAAATTCCTTACTTTGGCCCTATTGTCTGAGAATTTCTAGTGAGGCACAAACACTGCAAACCGTGGGTAACACGTCCCGCACCTTCCAGAGAGGGACCCACAGCACCACAGACCTTGCAGAACGCTGGCCCGGGGCTGGTTCTGTGACGCTTGCCGGCCGCCCGCTCCACCTCTTTTTAGTCTGAGAGGAAGGAGAAGGACAGGGGGAAAAGGGGACAAAGCTGGGGTCACAGCAGTGCTGGGCCTGAAAGACCCTGCCCACTTGCCCACCGAAGGCAGGCTCCACCGCCGGGTGGCTCCCTAAGGGCCAAAGCATCCAGGTCTGTGCCAGGAGGAGATAGCAGAGCGACAGGAAGGGCTTCCAGGGAGCTGCAGAGCCCCAGCCCACAGGCCCATCCTCTCAGGACCCTGCTGCCGAGGGGGACAGCCGCGCCACATGCCCCAGCTCTGCGCTCCTGTGCATCGTGTCCACCCTGTGGTGCCCTGGAGAGGTCACACGGGGGCCTGATGTGCGCTACACCCAGCCAGGCCTGAGCCGCAGGAAGTTGTGAGTCACAAGTGTCTGGAAAAGAGTCAGTGTGGTCCTCGGAAGTCACCTCCAGGGTGAGTCACAAGTGTCTGGAAAAGAGTCAGTGTGGTCCAGGCAGAAGTCAGCGCCAGGGACAGAGGTCTCTGGGACAGCCCTGCCTGGGAGGAAAGAACTTTCCTCTTCCTAACAAGGTCAGTTCATCCAAACCAGCTAAACAGCACATTTTCTCCCTGCTGACTTTATTATCTCCATTTTTTGAAGAGCTGGCATTTTAAACGATCCTAATGACACAGAATCTATCTTAATTATAACCTTTCCTCCCAGGGCACAGAGTTGTCTATGAAAGAATTCTCTAAATTTCTTAATTAACCTGCAGTGACTTTATTTTGCCAAAGGTTGTGTTCGGAAACCATTATCAGAACTTCTCTGTCTGCCACTGCAGCGTGGTTAAAAATTAAAATTAAAAAAAGCCTCTATTATACAGCAAGAAACCCTGTAACAACAAACGGTCTGGCCAGGAAAGGTCAGAGAGCCTGAGAAAATGGGCAGCAGCTACACGCAGAAGGGGACCCCGGGTCCCCGAGATCAGCACTCTCACTGTGCGAGTTATTTCCAGAGGAACGGAGGCTGGAGGAAATGGCGCTTTCTGAACCTGCCTCGTAACTAATTTTTGAAGAGGAGGTTTTTATAAACCAGCTCTAATTCACGCATAGGTGGCCGTTTGTATGTGCTTTATCTTCCTCCAGTGGAGACTGCATCTTGGGTTTAATAAGTGGAATGAAGCGGGCGCAACTGGGAGGAAAACGCACCTCTCTTCAGCTCCTCCTGGATTTGGGCCCCTCCGGCAGGGGCACGAGGCAGCTCAGGCGCTCTCTGTTCTGAGCCTGCAGGGGTCCCCAGCCACACCCTCTCTTGCTCATAAAATTTTTTTTCTATCAAGTTGGCCAAAGATGACTCAGCTGCTGTGGCCAGGCGCTTCCTCTGCACCCTGACGTGCTCTGTCCTCAGTGTCCCCGGGGTCTGCTACCAGCAGGTCGGTGTGGGCCCGCTGGGGACTTGGCTGAGGCAGTGTGGAGCTTCCAGGGCCCAGCAAACGTACTTCTGAGGCAGGGGATGGGGCGCCTCCGCTGTCCTCCGGGGTGCTGCTCTAGGGCGCGACCCGTGGGTGCTATTTAGCCCTCCGAGACTCTCTGGGTTGGGGGTGGAGCTGAGGTGTCCCAGCCTCTTCAGCCAACCTCTCCACTCCACGACCAGGCCGGGGCCTCTTTCTGTCCTCAAGGCTCCGTGACAGGTTTTGCTGACCCGTGTGGGGTCTCTAAGCCCAACCGCCAGGCCATGTGGCCACCAGTGGTCCCTGCTGACCTCCTGGGTCCGACTGCCCTTGGTTCCAGTCTGAGAAGCCACCACAGCCCTGGCAATCGGGACACGGCCACCACTTAGGCTGTGCCCGGGGTGCAGGGTGGCTGTAGGGTCCAACCCTTCGTTCCCTCTTTGCGTCTGTCTGGAGTCCCGGTAAAGGCAGTGTGAAGCTTCCCTTCTGCCTTCCCTTCTGTCTAGGGGTCTCTCTGCTGGCTCCCTGTGGAGCAGCGCTGATCTCCTGCTGTGTCCTGCCCTGATGGTGGTGGATGAGGAGACCAGGACACAGGGATCAAGTGGCCAGGGTCACACACTGAAGGAGCCCGTGTGGGCAGGAAATCGGTGCAGAAAGGGGTGCAGCTGTGCTTTGGGGTCACACAGAGGCATCAGCGCTGGCTCTCATGGGCACGGGAAGCGTGGAGGAGTCCAAGAGGCCCCTCAGATCAGCGCCTGGTGTCAGCGGCTGGGTCTTTCGGACCCCACTCGTGGTCCAGGGCTGATGGAGCATGGGGTGGCCAGGCACCCGCTACTTCAATGCTCTCATCAAGGATGGGGATGGCTCCTTGGAGGTCTAGGCCACTGGCTGGGAAGGAGAGGGTGGTTTAGGCAGGGTGAGTGAGTCTCAAGAGAGCTCTGTGGCTGTCAGTTTAGCTCTTAGTCCAACCGATGGTGAGGAGCGTGTGCCCGTGTGTGTGTGGGTGTGTGACTCCCCCTTGGCAAATGAAAGAAGACAGAGGTGAGACAGCAGGCTGTGCATGTCCTGGATTCGGCACCTCAGGGTGCACCTGCCTCAGAAGCCCTATCCTGAGGAAGCAGAAATTCTGAAGGAAAGATTGCAGCCACAACTCTGCTGTTTGCAGCTAATACGAGCCAGCCTGCCTCAGAGCGGGGTCATCCATCTGTGGCTGTATACCTGCAGCAGTGTGCAGTCCTGTTCTGTGCCATGGTCTGCATGGGTGAGATGCCACCGAGTGTGGGGTGAGGGGTGAGTGAATAGGAGAGGTGGGTGTCACGACGGGTGGGGAGGCACATGTCAGGGAAAACATCATGTGCCTGGGCCCCTAGAGAAACTGAAAAAACAATGTGCACACCGCCTCTGGCAGAGGTGCTGTCCATGGACCAGGGGATTTGACCTTCCCATGCCCCAGTGACAGAGCTGCCGCTATTGCCACCCGCATTTCATACCAGGGAGTGTGAGAACTTCGCAAAGCGATGAAAGAGGTGGCAGCGCTGGGTGCAAAATTTAATAGGATGCCAAAAGTCCAGTCATCCACATCAATAATATTAATCGATTATCAATGATCAATTATCAATACATATTTCTAATCAGTGGGTGTCTGAGATGAATACACACCTCTCAGATGAAGAAATGCAAATGGCACATAAATACATGAAAAAAATGTTCAACATCATTAGTCATTCAAGAAATGCAAATTAAAACAACACTGAGATTCCATCTCACCCCAGAAAGAATGGCTGCCATCAAGAAATCAACCCATAACAAATGCTGGAGGGGCTGTGGGGAGAAAGGAACCCTTCTCCACTGCTGGTGGGAGTGTAGAGTGGTGCAACCACTGTGGAAATCAGTGTGGAGATTCCTCAGTGAACTAGGACTAGAGGCCCATTCAACCCAGCTATTCCTCTCCTGGATATTTTTCCAGAAGAACTGAAAACATCATATCACCGCAATATATGTGCACCCATGTTTATAGCAGCACAATTTGTCATTGCTAAATCTTGGAAGCAATACAAATGCCCATCAACTGAGGAATGGATAAAAATGATGTGATATTTTTATACAATGGAGTATTACTCAGTTACAAAGAAAGATAAACTCAAGGCTTTTATAGGTAAATGGATACAACCAGAGAGCATACTCATAAGTGAAATAAATCAGACCCACATGTGTAAACATCATATTGTCTCCCTAGTGTAAGAACCTGAAAGAGTAAATAAAATCTGAAAGGTACAGTAGAGATGGTGAAAGGGAAAGAAACTGCTCAAAAGGAAAGAACAACTGGGATGAGGGAAAGGAGAAAAAAGAGAAAGAAGGAAGGGAAAAAAACCCATATATATGCACCAGATAGCTAGGATAATTAGTAGTACTACTAATTTCTGTTGGTTTATTGAAAGGAACAGTTAATGTTTAATTGTCTGGTCAATCTTCGTGCCTCTATCTGATAATCTGAACAACTACTCTGGAGATAACGATACGTAATACAGCAACCATTGCTAATTTCCTATCATCTTGTTTTGAGATCATGTATCATTTTTATTGTTTTTGTGTTGTTTTGTTTTTGTCTTTGTTATCTTGTTTCTGTTTATTTTCCCTTTAAAGTAAAATTTTAAAAAAATCCTCAAGACCAGAAAAAAAATCAAAACATATGCAGGACTTTGTGCAGAATATATAAAATGCCACCATGTTTCTCGAAGTGGGACTTCACTAAACTCACCTTAGAGGCAGTGCTAAAATAAAATGTGATTTACAAAGGAGGCAGCCAGCTGTTTCTGCATGTGATCAAATGTTCCATTAAAATATTATCTATCTCGATCGCAGAGGGTTTTGCTGCCCCCTTTACCTCTTGTGCCGGAAGAGTGCCTCACCCAGGCCTGGATTTGAACAGCCTGGCCCACTGGTCATACGGATCGACCCAGCCACCAGGTGGCGCCTGTCCTCCTCGGGGCTGGAGAGTGGAAGGCATCCGCTTGTCACTTCGGTGTGAAGGCGCGCGTCCACACCGCAGGATGCAGAAGCAAGTGGGCAGTGCCGGGCCATTAGCCTCGGTCTACACGGCTAGTAAGTGTGTGGGTCAGGGCATGACCCGAGGACTCTGCTTCAAAGCCACCCTCCTCCCACACCCGCCCCGGAGTGTCTGAGCTCGTGATAAACGTGTCAAATGGAGCCCAGTGAGCTGGACAGAGCACACGGGAAGGTGCACGAGGGTGGACAGAAGCACAGGCTGAGGGGAAGACAGAGGGAGCGAGGCAAGGAGGAGGGAGGGGCAGAGTGACGGGGAGGGAGGAGGAGGAGCCTTTGGACGCCTCTATCAGCGCGGTGCTTCCAAACCGGCCACGCAGCTCTTCATCTCGCGTGGGACTGACGGTGACGTGGGAAACGGGAGGTGTGAGGCCGGATGTCCACTGGCTCCTTTGCCCAAGGTCACAGGGTGGGCAGCTGGGCGCCCGGACCCACCAGGCACGACACGGGCCTCTCTGCTTCACGTCCAGCAGGCTTCCTGCTTTATCACGGTGATCACAGTTGCACAGGAGCGGGCTTGGAAATCTCTCCACTGGTGCTCAGCCCGAGGCCCACGCGGGGGCCACGGAAGAGGAAGGAAGTGCCCAGGCAGCCAGCTGGGAGGTCCCTGGCCACACAGAAGCAAAGGCCGCCCTCACCCTCCACGCCAGGCGCCAGCTGTCACTGCGGGCACTGCCTTGGGGCCAGCAGATGCCCGTCATCTCCTAGACCGTCTTCCAGGATCCCCAGCTAAACATCAGCCCCTGACCACCCAGCCCCCTGCCCGGCCCCTGTTGGACTTTCTCTCTGGGTGCACACCTGGTTTCTCCACAGACGTTAGGGACGTTTCAGGGCTGGTAATAGGAATACACGGAACGGCTGTCTTCCAGGAATCACCGCTAGGCTCTAATCACTTGGCTACACTGCCTCACCTGTCTCTGCCCAGGATTCCCTCACAGCTGGGGGAGCCCTGGAGCCGCCTACACCGTGCAGCCCACTGTGCCGGAGGTACCAGTCCCCTCGCTTCCTGTAGCTAACCGTCCTGTTCAGCAAGCTCCTGCCCAGAAAGCTGCAAAAACACACGGCCCCCAATGACAACGGCTTGATTTAGGACATGTCGACCTTACAATGGTACAAAAACAACACAGATTTAGTCGAAACCAGACTTGGAAATTTGACCTTGGACCATTTCCCAGGCTGGCGCTGTGCCTCCCGCCCTCTCTTATCGCGACGGACAGCAGGGACAGCAACTGCAGCCCTGGTGAGCCCCAAGGTCACAAAGGGTCACAGCCCTCCGACGCTGACCCTGCAGTGTGGGGCTGCGCATTTTTACTTAAGGATATTTTCGATGTAACATGGTTTGTTGGGTCAAAATTCCATGGAAAATGAAGTGTGTGTCCCAGGCTGGCGGGGACCGGCTGGAGCCCAGTTCTTTGAGGGTTTCGGAAACAGAAAGGGCTATTTTGGAAAGGGTGGGTTAATTGACAGCATTTTCCCGGCGTGGCTCTCAGTAAGCGCGGTGGGCCGCTCTTCGCGCACCTTTTAACCCGCGCTCCCTTTCATCGTGAACGCAGCGCGCGTCTTGTATGGAATTTTACAGTTCTGCTTTCTCCGTGAGAGCAGCTGCTAGTATTCGAGGATGAGCCTCCAGGCAGCTGAACGTTCTTCAGAAGTTTCCGAGGTATCCGAGGGGGTTTATCGGCTTGTTTTTGCCGGCTTCCTCGCTGCCGCTGGGCGATTAGCGAGTTCTTTCATCACTGCGCAGGGCGGCGATAAGGAGCAGCTCCTCATCCGAAGGGAGTCTCTCACCCTGGACCAAAGCCGGGGCGGTTTAGGAACACGCGAGGGCCCAGCCGCGCCCCCTGGTGGCAGAACGTGAGTACTGCTTATCCCGCTACCAAGCAAGAACCCCGCGGGGCCAGCACGGATTCAGGTTTCAATCTCATTTCATTGCAGATTTCTACGAGCAGAATCAAACACTGTGAGCGAAAATTCTAATCTAATAATATCGTGCATGTACTTATACAGCCTGAAATGTCTGAAAGACGAAACACACAGATCAGAGTGAGTCTGATGATCTCAGGATATTCACTCACCCTATCAGAATAGCAGTATTATTATTATTTTCAGAATAGCGGTATTAAAAGGATAGCTGCTATGGATGTACGACTCATACGACCCAAATATTTTGACTGAATTTTCATGAGAAATTAATACGTTCGGTTAATTAACCGCTACTAATATATTTTTTGGGAATGGTAAAATGCTAAGAAGCCAGGTTTTCTGTTCAAAACTTCCTCCAAGCCTGAACCAACCGTGCTTCAAGGAGACTTGTAGCGTTCATCACTGTCTTTCCTGGTTGCTTCGTCTCAGTGGGACATTATTCTGCATACTTCTGAGTTAGTATGTGGCAGGAGAAAAACAGATACCCAGAAAACTGAAAATTAAACTTAAAGATACTCAAAGGCCGTAATTACATGGAACAACAAATTGCACAGAAAAGTTAAATTAATAAAGGTTTGATGATGTATAGGAAAGGCTCCACAGACAAGAAATCCACATCTGTAGATCTTAGCAGCAGTTCGATAAGCATGCATGCTAATGGGCTTGCTCACAGTCTAATTGCATTCATCTAATGTGTCTAGAAAGCTACCACCAAAGTAAAATTAAAAATCTAAGCCACGGAGAGTCAGTTAACATTTGGTGCTACCCACCTTTTTTATTTTTCACGTTTAACAAAATGATCAAAGGAAAAGCTAAGCTCTGAACCAGAAAGCAAAGCATTCAAAATTGTTGGATCTCAGAGCAGAAATATAAATCCAATAAACCAGGGTTAGCTATGGTGTTTCTGGTACAAAAGCTTAGGAAAATGAGTTTCAGAGCAATTAGTTTTCATTAACAGAGCCTGGTGGCTCAAAAAATACATCTTCATATGTGTAAGTTTTGGAGCAAGATCCAATTTTGGAGTCCTGATGAGAAGCAGCAGTAGTTACTGGAAGATACTATCCTGCCTCAGCCTTTTGAAACACACTCGTCTTGGCCAGAGAAGTGTGTGGAAGTGTGGGAAGCTCCCCAGGTCTGACTGAAGAATTAATTCAGAACATTTCCCACTTGCTTCTAACCCTTTTGAGATTCCTGAATGGCTTCTGTTCTTTGATTCTGTTTTTTGTTTTTTCTTCCTAGATATGCTTGTAAAAACTAAACTGTGGAGGCGCGAAAAGGAAGCAGATGTTTGCAAAAGTAGCATCTTTCCAATCACTGCGAATGAGCCTATATGGATACATGACAAGTTTTTAAGGAAAGATATTCAAGGACTATGGGTCAACAGTCTGCACTAGATGCCCTGGCCGCTTTTTCTATTTATACCTGCTAAGTGTGCTGGATTACAAAACATTATAATGTTTCAATAAGCCAACAAGCAAGCCAGACACAGGGACCAGAAGCTAAGAAAAGGAAAAGCTGAGACAGAAAGTAGGCAGCAGGCAGGATAGCCTGAGGGCAGTTGCCAAATCTGGGCCTGGTCTTTGGTTTCCCTGGCTGGCCAAGGAGACTGCATGAGGGGCCTGGCGCTAAGCAGGAAGGCCACAGGGCTCCTCACTTGGCATCCAGTGAACCAATGCTGGTCCTGCCCTGGGAGGGGCAGGGCTGAAGGTCTGGCTTAGGTCCTCGGGCAGGTGCAGGCAAGGGCTGTTCCTCAGACACTTAACCCTCTGAGGTGTCCTGCAGGCTTGCCCCGAATCCACTCCACCTTTTGCAAACCCTAATGTAGTACGCAGTGGCCCAGAACTGATGATGCTCTGATCTAACTGGCAAAAGCGGACCGAAGTTATCCTGGGCAGCACAGACCTCCAGTCCAGGCCTCAACAAATTTCCCGCAACTGTATTCCAAGAGATAGTAGCTCAGTGAGAAACACACAGGAAAGGAGCAAAAGCAAAGTTAGACTCGGCGCGACAGCAAGTGTTGGAATTACTGGATGTGGGACATAAAGTAAAGAGATGAAAGCGTGAGCTTAACGCTGTCAGGGAATGCGGGTTTAAAATCAACGTGCAGTTCGTAAACGAGGAATGTGTAATGGTTGATACAACAGTGGAGAGGATAGCAGCAGTTGATACCCAACTAAAGAGAGAATGAGCAAAGTGAAAGTTAACTGTGAAGAAATCCTGCAGAGCTGGCACCTCAGGCCACAGGGGGATGGAGAGTAAGAAGGGAGATTTCTCCACCTGTGCAGAGTAAGACAGAGGTCAGAGACGCGGAAGCTGGAAGGAGAAGGTCAAATACAGGAGGGGACCAAAGACGATATTTGGAGAGATGACAGCTGTGGATAAAAGACCTCAATTCACAGATTAATGAAACCCAACAATTCCTAAACACAATCAAAAGAGAAGAAATGCACATTCGACTGGGTTATAGTGAGACAAAGACAAAGAGAGCTTTCAAAAAGCTAGTTCAAGAGTGCCTTTCAGCTGGGGAGGGAGCACCATTCAGGTGGGAGCCCAGGACAGAGAAACTGGGTCATCCTCAGTGTCCTCAGGGAAAGCGGATACTGACCCAGAATGTCTTCATTTTTTTTGTCTTCTTGAGACAGGGTCTCGCTGTGCAGTTCAAGCTGGCCTTGAGCTCACTTTGTAGCCCATCCTGGTCTCGAACTCGCAATGATCCTCCTGCCTCAGCCTCCTGAGTGCTGGGATTACAGGCGTGTGCCACCACACCCGGCAGAATGTATTCTTCTTCGGAAAAATATCTCTCTGATATGAATGTAAAGTACAATTGTTCTCAAATTAATAAAAACAGAGTTTTCCAGTCACTCAACTTTCTGAAAGGAATTCTGATGAACATATTTCACAAAGACAAAAGTGCCTTCAAAATGTGAAACTGAGAGACCAGAATGAAGGAGGAGAAGGGAAATCCTAGCTCAGACTGTGTATGAATAAATCCTGCAGGATTCAACAAAGCAAGCAAGGATGGAGCCACACCAGAAAAGGAAGAAAATCAGTTATGTCTTCCAAGTTCCTTGGGCATGTAGGAAATCTGCAAAGATGTTAGCTTCCTATGACTGGAACAAAATTCCAGAGGTGTGTGTGGTTTTTAATCTTTCCAGTCCGAAGCTGAGTGACCCCATGGCACTGTGCTGGTGAAGTCATGAACCAGGGAACAGAGATGAGAAGGAAGAGCCTGAGCTCACCCAGGCCCTTGGAGGGAATGCAGGGGAATCCAAGGACCTCCCACCTCTTAAGGGCTCCACCCTCCCACTAGGGCTACCCAGGGACCAAGCCCTTAACACACAGGCCTTTGGGACACACTGTCCTGGTTCAAATTGTAGCAGACGTCGATTAACTTTAAACTTGGCTGAATTGAGCACTCCTGTTAAGATTTCTAGGGTGCCAGAGACACCAAGATTTCAAGCTTCATCCAGGCCCCTGTCCTAAACTCCAGATACTTACGTTGAACTAGTTACTTTACACTGCTGCTGGTGTCTGCTAGGCAGTTCAACATTACCACGTCCTTGGGTTGGGGCAGTAGCCCAGTGGCAGGTTGCTTGCCTAGAATGCTCAAGGCCCTGGTTTTCAACCCCATAGGGAAAAATGGGAAAAAATTCCTACGTCCTAAACTTTACTCATCTTCCTCCTGGTCCCCAAAAAACAAACAAAAATAACAAATAAAAGAGACTGGGTGTGTAGCCCAGGGATAGAGCATCCCTGGGTTTGATTTCTAGTATTTAAAAGAATCCTCAAAGCAAGAACTGCACCCCCCCAAGAAACAAATGACAGCAAACAAAACAAACACAAACTCATTCCACTGTGTTCCACTTCCTGTCACCCTGACAAAACTCCTGAGAGAATGAACTTAGTGTGGGAAAGATTTACTAGGCTCAGGCTTTCAGAGGTTTCAGTCCATGCTCAGCTGGTTCCATTGCTGGGGGCTGAGGTGAGGCAGAAACATTACCATGGCGAAAGGGTGTGATGGGGCAACACCACCCACCAACGCAGCCTGGGAAGCAGAGAGACAAAGGGGAAAGGGTTGGGGAAGAGATATAGCCCCCAAGACTCCCCACTGTGACCTGCTCCATTCAACTAAGCTTCAAAGGTTCTGTCACCTCTCAGTGATGGCATCAAGTTATGAGTTCATCAGCAGATTGATCCACTGACAAAGCCAGAGCCCTCTTGATCCAACCACTTCCAAAATCCATCCACTAACAGCAAACTCACCCACAGCACGTGGCCTCTTTCTTTATGTTTGTCTGTTTATTTCTTTGTGTTCGAGGCAAAGTCACCGTGATTTATTTAAGCTGGTTTTGAACTGGCTATGTAGCTCAGGATTGTGTTGAAATCATAATCCTCCTGCCTTAGTTTCCCCAGGGCCAGGACTACAGGAATGTGCCAGCATGTCCAACTGTCCCTTGCACATGGTCTTTGGGGGACATTTTAGATTCAAATGATAACAACTTGCCAGATATCCCAATTCTGTCCTTCCAAGTGTTAAATCCACACACCTCATCCACAATCCATCAGGAAGTGTGGATGCTGCTCTTAAAACCCTTGTTTTAGTCGGCTTCCCACCAGGGTGACAAAATACCTGGCATAAAGGATTTGAAAGTAGGAGAGATATATCTTAGCTCACAGTTTCAGAAGTGTCAGTCCATGGTCCCTTGATTTATTGCTTGGGCTGGTGGCACATAGTCCAGGAAGGAAGCTGCTCACTTCATGGTTGGTGGAAATGAGAGAGAGAGCAGGACAGAGAGAGAGAGAGAGAGAGAGAGAGAGAGAGA
>NW_004955402.1:4191085-4201822 GCF_000276665.1 Chinchilla lanigera | reverse complement strand
ATTGCATGTCTCTATCTGTTTTCATGAGAAACCACTTTGAAGATATGAATATGTAATACAACAAGAATTGTTAATTCCCTACCACTTTGTTTGTAACTCCATATTGTCTGTACTGTTCTTTTGCTATTTTGTAAAAGGTTGTCTGTCTGTTAATGTTTTCCTCCTTTTATTTTTAAAATAATAATAATAAAAAACACAAGCCACCTGTTTAATGACTATTTGGACTTATGACCACAGTGTGCTGTTCAGATTTATGAACTTTTTATTTGTACAGTTCTATAAAACTGCTTATACAGTCTCAATTTCTTTTTTGAACAGCATAGAGTACTGTAATTTTGCTGATTGTATTGTACAGTGCTGCAGTTTTATGTGCTGCTATGCATTACAGTGCTGCATGTAAGAGTTTTGCAAATAAAAGCATAGTCATCAAGTGGAAGTTCCCTTTGGTAGTTCCTTTGTTCTGAATATTGTAATGTACATGCAGTGGGACAAACCTGTGGCCGAGTGTTGTTTTTCTTTTAAGACAAAAGATATTAATGTATGAATTGCTTCTGAACTAAAACCTCAGTATTCAGGTTTAATTGCGGTTTGGGCACTTTATGGTAAATAAGTGAGTTTTGGGTTGCAATTTGGGCATTCATCTCCTAAAGGTTCGCCATCAGTGCTATATATGACTCCTTGTTTAGTGACCAATTCATTTAACTACCTCATCACAGGAACAGAACTCAGTCATTTAACAAGGAGTGTTCTGTTATCTAACCTCTCTCTACCCGGCACCAACTTCTCTTCCTTGACTCCAGTGACCACTCTTCTGTTCTCTTCTTTTACAAGACCTTTCCAGCCTCCACAAGTGTAAAGACATGTAACACTTGTCTTCAACTGTCTGGCTTACTTCCCTTAGCATGACGTCCTCTGCTTCCATTTGCACTGCTACCAGTGAGAGGATTTCATTCCTTAATACAGCAGAGTAGTGGTCCTTATCATGTAAATATGTCACATTGTCTTTTAGAATGGGAAGTCAAACTACATCCATCTCCTGCTCTCAAATCCAGAATGGCTCCCACCTCTCCCAGCATTTGTGCCATGGTCTCTACAGTGGTCCTTGTCCGATAGTTCTACAGATTCTTGCCTACTCGACCTCCTGTCCTCCCAGCCCCACTCCCCCGGGCTTTTTGTAAAATAGCCCCTCTTGCTCCTGTTTCCCATTCAGAAGGGCTCATCCCTTGCCCTTCCACCACAGGACAAGGAAGCATGCAGCCTTCATCAGATGTACACTTCTTGCCTTTGTAGATGAGCCGGTCTGGGCACTGTGCCACAGCCATGTGAAGCAGACATAAGCTGTACATCCAAACATTTGATAAGGCCAAAGAGGACAGAGTGCCGACCAGGGTTGGAGAGGTGCTCAGAGAATAGTCAGATACCAGCAAAAATCATAAAACAGAAACAGATAGGAGGAGGATGAAAATAGGGGGAAGAAGTGGCCAGAAGATTCACAAAGGCTATGTGGAGCCTGCGGTGGAAGGAAGCGTTCAAGGCTGGGCTCTGAAGGGGCAGGTGGATGCCGTGAGACACCTGTGGACCAGGACCGAGGCCGGAATTCAGGAAGTGGAAATGGGGGCAGGTGGACATCCAGTTTGCCTGGAGAAGAGAAAACACTCTTGCACACAGGAGTCTATCTGGAAGCACACCAGAAAGAGTGAGTATTTTATCCAGCTCAGGAATTTTGAGAATAACAGTTGAGTGTACAAAATTGAGAAGACATTTTTTTTTTTTTCCTAGTACCGGGAATCGAACTCACGACTTCGCGCTTGCCAGGCAGGCGCTGTGCCGCTGAGCTAAATCCCTAGCCTGAGTGTACAAAATGGGATTTTCAAAAAGCAATGGCTTCAGCGACCATTTAGGCACACTTCTTAGAAAAACTTGGACTGGGTGTCCAACAGCAGCCTTTACTGAAACAGTCCCACGGCCCTCCTGAGACACAACATGAAGACACCTGTGAAAGTCTTGTCCAAGACTCCTGGCTGGCAAGGCTTGCACAGGGCATGGCTGTGTGTATATGTATGCACACATACATATGTGTGTGTATACACACATGGCTGTGTGTATATGTATGCACACATACATATGTGTGTGTATACACACATGGCTGTGTGTATATGTATGTGCACCCTCAAGTGCGTGTATGCCCATGTGCACACGTATGTCTGGCAGTGTGGAACTCAGAGCTATAGGAGCCATCCATACCCTTCACAGGCTGTTTGGCAGATTTTAGATAAAGGAAAACTTAAAGGAATGGTGGGAAATCGTATCTTTAGTGACATCGAGACCATGGCCAGCAGCCTAGAGTTCCCCGCAGAGGTCCTTACTCCGAGAAGCCTCCTTTCAAGGATTCCTGCTCTCAGCAGACTCAGGAGAGCTCCTTCCCCAGTGCTCCACTCTTGAACTCTAGGAATGGACCGTGATTTCCTGGCATGATCAGTAACCTGGGCAATCACTCATCCAGGGCTTTAGTGCAACACGATTTTGATTTTGTCACTTTTATCACTGTTTTCATTCCAAATCTAGGCACCGGATGAAATACAAGGATCCTGAAGCTCTACTGGGTGAGTTGGGGCTGATGGAAGCGGTCTCTGGCCGGACAGTCCCAGGGTTTCCCCCGAGACTTGTAGCTACGCTGGAGCCATGACTGCAATTGCTCCAGCCCTCAAGAGACCCGAGTTGCAGCTTCAGTCTGCTGCTGCTCTGCACGCGCACTGAGCAGGCTGTCCTCTCCAGGTGGGAATTTTCCCTCCACACTGACTCGGCGCCCTGTGACTTCCCGAGGCCATGGTATTGCTGAAGGCTTGCTCACTTGAAATTTTAGAGGTTTCATTTTTAAAAAGTATTTTTAAAAAAACTTGGACAGTTTAGGAGAGGAGTACACTTTTTGCCAAACATTATTTAGGTATAGTCAGCATACAACTCACCGCATGTGTTGAAAGTGGGCAACTGATGAGATCTGACGTGTGGGCACAGTCCACATAATGAGCACGTCCCAGGTGCCTGGCGGCATCTCCCCACGCCCTGCTAGTCCCACTGTCCCTGCTGACCACAGTAGCGTCCCCAGGAAACCAATGATCTGCTTTCTGTCACTAATAATTTGTTTGACTGTCCAGAATTCTGCAGAAATGGGAGAGTCAAGCATGCACTCTTGTTTGTGCATGGCCTGGGTCCTTTCACCTGGCATACTTATTTTGAGGTCTCTCCGCTTGTTTTGGGCTTCGGAAGTTGGTCTTTACTGACGAGCAGTGTGACCTTGTGGGGACGTATCACCATTCCTCGACCCTTTCTTTCACTGCCTGTGGGCGTTTGGCTTCTCTCCAGTTTGGGCAGCTACAGATAAATAGGCTACGGATTTTACCTCGGGGTGTGCTGGGTGTTTCTGAGCTCTGTCTGGAATGCTATTTGATCATGTGACCCTTTTAAGCTTTGCTGGGAGGGCAGAACAGACCTCATTGTAAAGACAGCACCACACAAGTTCTCTACCTGGCGTAGCAAGAACTATGCCGTAGTCCACTCTGGGTAGAAAACCCTCGCTGGGCCTGTGTGGGCTGGAGTGTGTGTTCACTGTGATCTTTGGGCTCGTCTTGTGCTGCCCGTGAATGAGCTGGCCACAGGCGCATCCAGCAGGGCTGGCGCAGGCTGGCGGCCCCTTTGCAGGGCTCCGCAGCTCTCTGTGTGCACTGAGCTCTCACCGCAGCAAGAGTGGCAGCTCCAGGCCCTCCCGCCCAGCGCTGCCAGAACCCTGCCAGGGGTCCTGCGCTCAGGGACACTGGCTAGCTCTCTCCAGGCAGCAAGGTGGGCAACCGGCCATGGTCAGCAGGGCTCACCATGTAGGGGTCCTCTCACCTCAGGGGTCTTGTTCTGTGCTGTCCAGTGTCCAAAAACCTTCCCTGCGCTATTTTATCCTCTTTTCAAACACTGCACCCTGACTTTGGTATGTGTTTTCATGACTCTGGCTTTGCTTGCCTGTCCACTTCTTACTCAGGTGTTAGGACTTCGTTAAACCAAAGCCACATTAAACGGGAACGGAGGACGTGGAGGACGAGGGGAGAGAGGCTTAGTAAACCTGAAGATAAGCATAGGTCCACACACTCCTCAGAGTCCGTGCTGAGCCTGCGGCATTGTGCGGGCACCCAGCGCCTGCTGCTCATTTGCATAAGCCCCAGCGCCCATGGGGCTCCGGTCTCCTGCGTTGTGGAAAATGGCTTTGGAGGAGAACACACCTAGAGATTGGTGTTTGCCTTTTTCTTCTTTCCCTTTCCCCTCCCTCCCTTCCTTTTCCCTCCCCATTCATCCTGTTCCTTTCAACATTCCCTCTGCAAACGACTTCCCCAACAAGACCGCCCACCTGTGATGGCTTTGAGGTGGCTCTGGGGGTCTGTGCTCCTTGCCACAGGTTCCTGCGCTGCCCACTGAGCCCTCTATCCCTGACCAAAGGGACAGTGAAGGCTGCCAGGCTGGAGAGGCCGTCACACCCCAACTCCTGGCTCCCTGCATTCTGGGCCCCATAGCCCCGGTCTCCCCAATCTGCAGATGCTCTCTGTAGGTGGAGCCCAGGCTGTGCTCCTGCAGGAACCCGTCCTGCTGCTTTTGTGCTGCAGTTTATTCGCAGTGAAATGCGGAAGCAGGGAGGTTCGGGGCCCAGCTGCGCCTCTCCATCCTGAGAGAAGTTTCAGTGTGAGGGCTCCAGCTTTGGCTGGGGCCCTGGCGATCTCTGCAGGCCCCAAATCTGCCGAGTTAGTTCTCAGCCTCCTGCTGCTTTTTGAACCCCCAAGCGGACGGAACAGTAGCTTCTCCTGATCAGAAGCCTGGGCCAGCCTAGGGGTCGGGGTGCTGGGATGCACAGCCCCCTGAGAGGGTGAGGGGCCGTGGGGTAGCAGAGGTGGGCAGGACTGTGCCATGGCCTCCTGTGTCTGCCCCTGGCCCCTCCCCGCCAGGCAGAGACCAACTGGGGCTGAGACTCAGGAGATGTAGCTTTAGGGGAGTGGATGGGGTCAGGGGAGTGGATGGGGTCAGGGGAGTGGCTCTTTACACACACACTCACATGCATGGACACACACGTGCACACATAAACATGCATGCTCACTCACAGATAACAACATACACACATGTATGTATATGTGTATGCGCATGCATGCGTACATGCATACAAGCATAGATACACACAAACATATATACACACAAAAATACATATATATATGCATACACAAATAAGAATACACATACTTACATGGATACACAAACAAACATCAATACATGCATGTGCACACAAACATGAACACACATGCACACACGCACAGGCACACACACATGCACAGCATCGCTGATGGTAACCGAACAGCACCCGTCATCTCAGCGTCTGTCCTGTGAGCCACGCCGGGGGAGCACCGTCAGCTCTAGGGATCGCTGCGAGTGGACTCGGAGGAGGGGGAGGGGTCACAACGCTCGCGTCTCAGTGAGCCCCTCGGACGTCCTCTCTGGGCAGCAGTGGTCCCCAGAGTCACCTCCCAGCTGCGGAGCTGGCTGAGCTCCTGCTCACCTCCCCACCGCCAGCCTCTCCCAGCTCCCCTCACTCCGAGCCATCTTCTCCGAGGGACTTCAGTCATCTTTCCTTCCCACCGCAGGAGGAAATTCTGCATTGCACCAGCAGCTGCTACCCACTCCTGCACCCCGAGACCTAGCACCGTGGCTTGGCAGAGCTGGACGCACTCCGAACAGGCTGGACTTCCCCTCAGGGAGCCGGAGGACAGCTGCATTACCTGCCCATCCCCTCTGAGATCTCTTTGAATTAAAGATTCTCAAAGCCTTCCCTCCACGCACACGCAGTGATTTTCCCGAAGGGAATGCCGGCGGAGTAAATCGTCAGCGTTGTGGGCAGAGTTCACAGCGCATGGACAGCTCACTGCAGGATAGAGTCGGGTAGTGGCTTTTGATTTCCGACTTCTGTTTCCCACCCCAAAGCCTTCAGCTGATTTTTTAAAAGCCAGTGAAGAATATGGAAAATAACCTTATAAAGCATGACATCTTTTCATCTAAGCCCAAACAAATTACAGTGGTTGATTTCTAAAGCATATTTAGCTTTTTTCTTGGCTGCTTGGGGCTCCAAAAAGATTACAAAGTCAGAGAAACCCAACTGAGGATGCAAATGTCTGTGTGACGGGAGACCTGGGGGTTAGAGAGGGACCCAAGTAGACGCGAGTGGAGAGGAAGGCCGCCCAGCCTGGGCACGGAGGGGAAAGCTGCCCCCAAGCCCAGGAGAAGTCTGGCGGAGGGCCCAGGGGGGCCGCATACAGGAGGCTCGCTTGGCCTCCGTCTGAGCTCCAGCTGCAAATTCCAGTCCAATCCCAGGGTCACATATGTCCTCCTCGTGGGCCCCCGCCTGTCCAGTGAAATGCCAGTGTCTTTCCTGCATGAAGCAAAAACATGTGCATGCAAGCGCACACGTGTACTCTCCCTGCCCCGAAAAGGGCAGAGTACCAATCTGTTAGCACTTTTCACACCATCCATTCCTACCCTGGCAGCCAATACCCCGACCTAAGTGAGGAGTGCACACCCTACTTGGCTTCCCCATCTCTCTGCCTGCCAGGGTTGCACTCACTTATGGGTGAGTAAATCACTGGACAATGCTTCATGGGAAAATACTGCCACCATAACCAGTTTAAAAAAAAGGAGCTCTTCCCACTTAAATTAAAGTCACCAGGTAATAAAGCTAAAGAACAGATGCTATTAAATGATATGCACACACATGTTTATATTTCTGATTGTACTTTATGGAGTCTCCCTTTCCACAGAATGGGCCCATGCACCTACTCTACATTAAGCAGTGAGACAGAGGTCCTAGAGGGGAGTAGACTCAGGGAGGTCCAGGTTCCAGCAATGCAAGGTTGCACTCAGGAGCAGCACCAGCACCCTTTGTGAAATACCTTGGAAGGCTTTGGTCCAGGGCCCCTCAGCACCTCCAGGCCTGGGTCAGCTTGGTCTTCTAACCTGGTTGATGAAAGAGTGTCTTAAAAGGCACTCTGTCTGACCTTAATTCCAGCATTAGGACCAAGTTCTGTCTGCTCTATGGACAAAAATTACCATAACAGCTTTTATTTGTAACATTAGCAAGCAGTATGAAGGCAGTGAAGTGGGTGTCAGCCCTGATTTAGGCACTGTATGCACAGTTTTGCCATCCCCATACCCCAGCACACTGAGATTTAGAAAGAATAAATCAGGGGTTCTGGTACTAGAACTGGAAGAAATAAATCAGGGGTCCTACAGTAATGAAAAGGTAGGGCCACTACTGAAGCCCAGTTTCATCAAAGGCCAAAGTCTTTCTCTTAGCTGTTAATGTCCGCTCACCTGGCCCTGAACAGTTCCAGGGCCTGATTGCTAAGCAGCAAGAGTTGGAGGAGTGATGGAGTTTTGAAAAATGTGCCAACCCATGGTAACAATCACTTCAGTCTGTAGAGGGAATCATGGTTTCCGTGACCATGACTGTGGTCCCACGTGGCCCTTCCTGCGCACTTCTGAGGTAGCGTCTCGGCTCTGTAAGGAGGAGCCCAGGTGCAGGCGCCTGGCAGCTGAGCCACCTCTGAGGAGCTGCCTGCCGAAAGTCCTCCGCCCAGTGCCCTGCTGTGGCATGATACCACACGTTCCCTGGGCCAACCCATTTATGCAAGGAGAGGGATGGTTGAAAGTTACCTCTCAGCTGGACTTGATGGCACATACCTGTAATCCCAACACTCTGGGAGGCCGAGGTAAGAGGATTGCAATTTTGACTCTTGTCTGGCCAATTTAACAATTTAGCAAGACCTTGTATAGAAACAAAACAAAAAGAGCTGGGGATGTAGCTCAGTGTGAAGTCCCTGGGTTCAATCCCCAGCACTTGCCACCTGGACCCACAAGCTGCCCCATCCCCAAAGCCAGTCTGTGAGAGCGAGCTGCCACAGCCTCTTCCCGGCTAATTTCAGACACGGGGAGATCACGCCCTGCCTGAAACTATTCCCCTCCCCTCTCTGAAGCCCACAAGTCAACCAAGTAGAGCTTCATCCCTTTCATCTTCAGATTTGGTTCTGCTGGAAGCAGCACATTCCTGAGAAGACGGGTCTCTTAGGTGTTTTTAGGAAAGTCAGAGGAAGGGAGAGAAGGTCTCTGAGCCAGAAGTCAAGCGTGGGGCATGGGGTTCAGGGGGCTGCTTCTGGGGAACCACCCAGCAGCACTGGCTCTCAGCTCAGTGATATCTAAACCAGAGATCCGACGTTCCTTTCAGCTTCCCAGCACAGCGTTTTGTGAAGTTGTAAAGTTCTTCGCTGGCGTTCTGAGACCTCCACTGCTTTGAGTCACAAGGTCAGAACCAACAGAAAGAACGCGGACTTCTGTTTGGTGACCCATTGGACAGTCTTCAGCAGCGACGACTGGAGATCATTGGCTTGGCTCCAACAAGGCAGTTGGGACGTGTTCCAGCACAGACCTCCCGGGCCTGTGTGAGGGTGCAGCACAGCGTCCGAAAAGAGGTGGTGCAGCGCAGCTCGGTTCTGTGTGCTGCGGTGTCCAGAATGGCTTCCAATGACAGGGCCCTTCCCAGACCCTCCCAGTTCCTCCTCGGTAGCCGGCAGACCCTGGGCTCTGTTCTTCATTGTTTTCTTCCCTCTTTCTTGCCTCCCTCCCCCATTCTTTCCTTCTTTCTCTTTTCTCTCTCTTCCTCCTTCTTGTCTGCCTTCCTTTCCCATCCTTTCCTTCTCTCTCTCTGCCTTTGTTTCCCTTTTTCTCTCACTCTGTTAGTCAGCTCTCCATGATTGTGACAAAACACCAGAGACAAACAACATAAGAGGAGGAAATGTTTGTTTCTGCTCAGGGTTTCCGTCCGTGGGCGCCTTGCCTTCCGACCTGCGGTGAGGCGGCCTATCCTCGGGCAGCGTGTGGGGGAAGAAACCACTCACTTCCTGGCAGCTGGGAAATACAGGACCAGGGTCCGCGCAGCCCTTCAGGCTGTGCCACTGGTCACCTGATTTCTGCCACCCGGCCTCACCTCCTAGAAACCCCATCATCCTCCAGTGGCACCATCAGTGCATGAGGCTTTGGGGACGTTTAGGTTCCAGACCATAACACCCTCCTGTTATTTCCTATTGTGTGCACTTTCGCTGCCAGCTCTCCTCCTTGGGAAAGTACCTGGGGCTCCATGTCTGTAGACGTTCAGTAAACAGAGGAGTTTTATTGTGTCACTGGGGCTCATCTAGCTGGTTTGTAGAACTGCTGAATCTATTCAACCTGCAAAATGTCATTCCTGGGATTATGCTAAGCCTTGCAATTAGTTAATAAAAATCACTACACTGCAAAAAGTCTGTTCAGCCCTCCTAAATCCACCCTGCAGCCTCGGTTTCCACCTCCCTCCCCATCCAGCTGCTTCAGGGTCCTAGCCTACACCAGGGTGCCCCATAGCAGTCGCCACTGCACTGATAACACAGGAGGGTGCAGGCCTGGCAGGAGGCAGACAGATGGAGACACCAGGCAATGAGTGCCACACAGAGACGCGGATCCAAAGGGGAGAACAGGGGAAGGGAGCAGGGTGAATTCGCTCAGTTCCGACTGTCTGATTTCCCCACTACACTCCTGATTTCCACGGTGCCTGCCTTGATTTCGCTTCATTAGATACTCAGTGATAAAGTACCTCCATGTTTCTGTGTGCAAGGAGAGGAGACCGAAAATGGAAGTGGCCATCCTCTTCCAAGCTGGCCCAGTGTGCCAGGCTCCACTCCACAGGGACAACACTTCTCCACCTGTGGAGAGAAAAGCAAGGGTCTGGCACGCAGTCAGGCTGGGCTCTCGCAAGGAGGCTGCTTCCTTCCGCCCTGGGGAAAGATGTGAGATCTTTGGATTAGGAGTGAACTTAGAGGAAAGCAGTTCTCAAAGGCGAGGGTGCAAAACAGGAGCACATGTTCAAATGCCAAAGAGTCAGGGTCTTTACCAACACAGGAGGAAAAGAAACAGAAATGGGTTGCCTGAGACACTCTTTCCCATTTCCATGCAGGAAACTCCTCCCAGCCATCAAGCTCCCTCCCTTCTAGTGGAAAGTCAGGGAGCTCAGCTGGGGACAGACATTCCCCGAGGGCCCGGGGCCGTAGCTGAGGAAGGCAGCATGCAGACAAGCACGCTGTCAGTATTGAGCCCTACCTGTGTCGTGACATGAGTCACAACAACACATATTGTCCCATTGAGTGAAATCTGCCAAGTGTCTAAGGGATGTCTCTAGGACCTTCTACACTTCCTGGGGTGTCACCAGTAAAGACTTCTGCTTCCTGATACAGGTCCCCTCCTGGACAAACCAGAGCCTCCCTGTGAGTGAGAAGCACAGCCCGTGGGCACCGAGAAACACACCTTCTTTCCCCTTTTTTCCTTTTTCCTTCCTCTTCCTGCCTGCTTGCCCCCTTCCTTCCCCCTCCTACCTTTCTTCCTCTTTCCCTCCCTCCTCTCCTCCTTTCCTTCCTTTGTTCCTTCTTCTCTTTCTCCCAGCTCTATTGAGTCACTTTCAAGTCTTCTCTCTGGATTTTCTTATTGCTTCTTTTAAAAACAGTGGCTCTATATTTAACAGTAAAAATGCTGTGCTGTTTAAAAGCAGTGTTGACTGCTGTACAGAGTCAATGCAATTCCCATTCAACTACCATTAGCGTACCTCACAGATCTTGAGAAAGTATGCCTTAAATTCATCTGGAA
>NW_004955402.1:4101541-4189505 GCF_000276665.1 Chinchilla lanigera | reverse complement strand
TGCTATTTTGTAAAATGTTGTCAGTCTGTTAGTATTTTCCTCCTTTTATTTCTAAAATAAAAAAAAATAAAAATAAAAATAAAATAAAAGCAGTGTTGAGAACAGAAGATGTGATGTGTACCGGCCCTGTCCTGAGTGGGGGTTGACCTGCATTGCCTCTGAAGGACAGGCCGCTGCAGGGCAGCACGAGGGCACTGTGGGTCCTTGGTGACAGCTCTGCGGCCATCTGCACCTCCCCGGCACCCAGGGCTTTCCAGCCCTGACCACTCACCCAAGGAAGGGCAGAGGAGCAGACGGCACAGAGCAGGCACCTCAGACGTGCTCCTGACCCAGCCATCCCTCCAGGGGCAGGGTGACCTTGGTCACGCCCTTCACGTACACACACCCAGAGCCTGGGCTACAACTTAGGGTTGGTGAGCTAGAGCGACCAGCTCCAAAATTCTACTATTTCTGCTCAAGCTCAGAAGGTAAAGGGAACCAGAGTGTTTTCTTGCCCAAGTTTTACACAACAAATAAAGTAATAAACAGGGTAGGAATGGTAGCATTTTACCTCATGTGCCTGGCTATTCTGTTTATATATATATATATATAAAACTATATGCATATGTTTTTAATCACTTCAGAGTACACTGTTAGATATAATACCCCTTCCCCCTTAAGTGTTTCAATCTCTTTGAAAAATAAATTCTTTCACATAACCATAGTACAATTTTCAAAGAGTCAAATTAATACAATAAATTAATATTTATTATGTAATCCATAGACCTTATCCAAGTTTTGTGGTTATTTCAGTAATATCAGTAAGAAAGTAGTATCTTTTTCTGGCTCAAGGTCGAATCAACAATCACACATTCCATTTAGTTGTCATTTCTCTTCAACATGTTTTAAAAATCTGGAGAAATTCTTTAGTTTTTTTTTCTTCTACTTTAATCTCAAGAATTTTGAAGCATATAGACCATGTATTTTGTGGGACAGTGCTTGTTTGGGACTGCTCCTTTTATTTAAAAATTTAAAACATTTTTTACTTTTTTTTGGACAGGATTTCAGTTGCAAAACTACCTAGGCTGGGTCTGAACTTGTGGTCATCCTGCTTCAGCCTTCCTCACAGTTGCATACTCCATGTCTGACTCTACTATTTGTCTTTAAACAGCTGAACATTCTCTGTATTCTTTAGTAAATGGAGTTAAGGATGATAAAGAAGGTACTCTGCCCATACATCCAAAGCGGGACTCAATGGTGTCTTACTTGTTATACTGAAACTCTCCAAAACATCTTTCCCAACTACATTTTAAAAGATGTACTTAAATTTTATTAGTTATGTCATTCCCATGGAAAAAAGGAGGGAAGAAAAAGATGAAAAGAAAGTAGGGAGGAAAAGAGGGAAGGAAGGAGAAAGGGAAAAAGGAAAGGGAAGGAAGGAGGAAAAGAAGGAAGGAAGGAAGAATGAATCACCCATTCCTAGCCTTCAGCATTGCTTGTTGAGTCCATTTCTGACAGAAGAAAAGTTCCACGGATGAGGCAAGGATGAGACCCAAGCCCACTGCTTACAAGTTTACATGCTTGTATCAGTTATCTATGGCTGCATAACATTTCTTTTTGGGGGGGGTATCAGGAATCAAACTCACAACCTCGTGCTTGCCAGGCAGGTGCTTGCACCACTGAGCTATATCTCCAGCCCTACTGCTGCATAACAAACCATCCTCAAATTTAGTGGCTATATGCAACAGCTCTTTTGTCTGTTCATGACCTGTGGGCCAGTAGGCTGGGCTGGCCCTGCAGAGTAGTTCTGCTGTCACCTGTGATCACTTCTGAAGCCGCAGCCAGCTGGGCACTCTGTGGGGCTGGCTGGGCTGAGATGCCTTCTCTCATGTGTCTGGTGGCTGCAGCTGGCTCTCTACTGGGCATCTCTTCTCTCATGGAATCGCATCCCTGAGAGCTCTCTGACCTCTTCATACAGTGGAACTAGAGTGAGACTGGAAGCTGCCTGGCCTCTTAAGCCTGGGTCTAGACAAATAGCTCAACTAGGGGAAGGTGAACCCATCGCTTCACAATCTGTGGTCCAAGTGAACTCCAAGTCCAGCCCAGATGGGAGATGCAATGAAATTCCCTCCTGGGGAGAGGAGCAGCAAGGATTCACTGCAAAAGGAGCAATGTGCAGGGTGGATGTATTTCCTACAGCCAACTATGCAACCAATGCACCACCACATCTGACAGCTGGAAGAGTCTCCCACAAAGCACTGCTGGTTCCAGGAGCCGTAGGGTACTTCTTGTATCTCGGCATGGCTCCTGGCTCTACTACTCTGTCGTGGCACCAGGTGAGGGACCCAGTGAGTAGCAAGAGCTGTCCTGGAATCTGTCTGGACACCAGGTGGCTAGGATTAACAGATGCGACAGTCACATGCATGTATCCCACTAAACCCAGGAAAGTTCTTCTCATCTGGAGTCCCAGCAGTGCTTGGCCAGTCCTGTGATGCTTGAACAGAGAGATGTGAGATGGAAAGTGCTGTGGTTTGGGTTCCATCCTCCAGAGTTTCATGTTCTAGAAGCTTGGTCTTTAGTGTGGCAGCATGAGGGGTGGTGGCATCTGTAAGAGGCAGAGCCTAGTGAGAGATAATTAGGTTACTAGGGGACTCCAATAGGTTCTCTCAAGAGCGTGCACCATAAAGGAGAGAACCTGACCCTCCCAATACTCAGGCTTCATGTCCCACCCTGAGATCCCTCTCCAACACATGCCTGCCACGTGGTTATCCTCACACACTCATGGGGCAAAGCAGCCCTCGCTGAAGGCCAAGGAGGTGGTGCAGGCCCAACTTTCTGCTTCCAAAAGCTAATAAACTTCATTTCTGTGTGTATAACCTAGCCTCAGATGTCTGTGTCCAGCAATAGAAAGTGGAGAATTAGAGAGGAGTCCAAGTGGATTGTTACTAAAATTCTTTACCTTTGTACATTTTACTTGAACCCATTCACAAAACAAACACAAGACACTGGGTTGCATCTCCTGTCTTGGAAGCATCAAGGGCAAATGAGGAGCATTGAAGTTTAAGTCCTGTTGCACAGTAAGTCCACCTCTGCCTGGAATGCAAGTTAATGAGAGTGCTTTGGGATGAGGCCAGAAATTGGACTTTTCCTTGGCTGACAGTGTATGTACATAGATGCTTCTCACTAGAGTATGGATTTTTAATGTCTCCTAAAGGCCCAAGGCTTGTACCCACCATTAGGCATTACTGGGGGGTAATGGACTCTTCAGGAGGCAGGGCCTAGTGGAAGGAAGTGAGGTCACTGGGGGCACGATCCAGAAGAGGGTATTGGGGCCCTGCCCTCTCCTCTCTGTCTCTCTGCCTCCCAGCTGCCGTGAGGTGAGCAACCTTCTTTACTGTGAGCTCCGGCCCAGATGTGCTGTGTCGCCATTGGCTCAAAGCAACAGGGCTAAGAGACCCTGGATGAAACACTGTGAAACCATGAGCCAAAACAAACCTTTCCTCTTCTCAAGGAGGTTTAGTATTTTGTCACAGAGATGGAAGTCTAACACATCTCTGAAAGAAAATTTGACCATATGCTTAGGTATTTCATATGGTTACAAACCAATAGAAAAGATTTTAGGGGGAGAGGTTACTTTCCAGACTACCTTTTATGGGGCATATTTGATCCTTAAGAGGAACTATATTTACCGGGATGTGAGCTGAGTCAAAGCCAATACAAACTGCTCCAATTTACTGAAATGCAGAACAAATTGCATCCAAATATAAAAATCTTTAGAGTCATGAACCAGATCAACAGTTAATTTTTCTTGCCTAACCAAAGAAAAGCATGTTTTGCTTTTCTCCCCCACAAGGTTTTCATTAGTTTTGCTTTTAAACTTTAAAGAATTTCTATAAATACACTAATGCATGGTTTTCAGCTGTATGAAGCAATGCAAAAAAAAGTATCTTTTTTTAACAACAAAATTGAAATCTACCTCAATCTCTCACAGCCACCTGATAACTAAAAATTTACACAAAACCATTCATGCACAAGTGGTTCAATCCAGAGATTTTGCAGTCTTGCTTGCTTTAAACTCAACCAAAGTCAGAAATTTTTACCATCCGACGCTGTGCTGGGCTCTGTTGGACTTTCCATGCACAGGGTAAGTGGGCAGGAAGTGGGGCAGACCACCTTGGCACCTCCGGCTTCCAAAATGCTTGGTGTAACTCCCCTGTACCCTTAGTGCCCCTACAAGCCCTGCGCTCAGGGACTTAGCTGGGCCAACAGGCAGTGTCCAACATCCTTTCTTGGAGACTTTCAAAGACAGGAGCTCCAGGCAACGGAGCTCATCCTGGTGTGCTCAAGAAGGAGGCTACTGTGCTTGGTTAGAGCCGGCCAGGCGTGAGCACAAGAGGTGTGAGGGGGGAGAGTATGAGACCATGGAACACCCATTCCTATGGAAACAAAGCTTACTTAACTGGAGTTCATGTGCAACCTCAAACACGTCAGTATTTAGTCATGATTTCTTTCTATTCTTTTTTAAATGCTTCAAAGGAGCAATTTTAAACCCATAGCAGTATTAATTCATTAGATCTTGCAGACACCTAAACATCTCAACCATGGGACCACTGGGCACCAGCAGTTAACAGTGCTGTTTCTGAAAGTGTGACGCTGGCTCAGAGTCCTCCTCGGGCTCGAGCGGAATCAAGTCGAGCTGTTAACTGACTCAAGTCAGGCTGCCATCAGAGAGGGCCTGTCAGCGTACAGAGACCCTGGGGGATGCATTTTCCATGTCTTTTCTACCATACTTCAAGGTTCACTCACCTCTGCCCTCTGCTACTTCTCCCTCAGCACAGTTAGTGCTTCCCAATGCTTGCTGAGTGGATAAACAGAGGCAGGAAACACAAACTTGCTCAGTTTGCTCCTAGCTGCTATCGGCCAGCTACAAGTTTCCATATCCTTTATATCTGGTTCCATGCCCCTCACCTACATCTCCCAGGACAATTTTACTGCTTAATTTCCTCATGGAAGCTGTTATAATTGTTGGCAGTGCCAACTTGAATTTATCCTTCCTCATAGTTTTTCCTTATTGCTGAGACAAAATACCCAACACCAAAAGTTAAAGCAGGAAAGGTCTCTTTTGGCTCACAGTTTGTAGAAGTTTCCATTCATAGTTGTCTGGTTCCAAGGCAGGATGGCATGACAGAGGGGCATTGCAGAGGAGAAACAGTTCATGGCAAAGCAGGACAGGCATAAGGCAACCATCAGTGAAGTATTAAAACAGCAGCAGCAACCCATCACAGCAGCCCTTTTCCATCCTTTGTATTTTACCTAGGCTACCCCCCCCCGTTAGTGTGTAGCACACTCACACCCATGGAGGACTTCCCTTGTTCCACACCCAGAACTGTGTCAAACCAAGCAGTGGACAAATGCAGTAATCACACACCTTAATCCCAGCATCACACTCTTAATCCTAACATCACACACCCTGGATACAGCCACCTCTGCAAAGCTCCACTTATGATTGCATGAGACTTTGGAGGGACATCTAGATACAAGCTATAGCATCCTTGTTCTTTAAAAATAATTATTATTCATTGAAAGTAGCTGGTAGGTGGATGGGATTCATGATAGTTTTGATGTAAATTTTAAAAATTTAAGTATTGTGATATTCACAGGAGTGATCTTAGTTAGAACAACAAAGAAAGGTTTAAAACTCCATCCATACGCTGCACACCCAAACAAATCAGTTTCCATTGTTTCCTGCTTCCTTTTCAGCCCCTGCCCACATACATGTGTAATTTTTGTGTAATTGCAGTCATTTCTGTAGCTGTCTTTAAGTACTGAGCCATCTTAACTCCCCTTCTTTCAGCTAAAGTGCAATCACTTCACACTCAAGTAGCCATCAAGACAATGATGTCCATGATGACAATGACAATGACCATCATTTGCAGACCTCTGACTCTGGACCAGTGTCATACATATTGTATTTCTGATTCCCCAAACAGAGGGTGAGCCAGACAGAACACTCTTACATAAAGTCACAAAACTAGCAGATAGGAACACAAGCAGTACTCATTTCATTAACTCTTAACCATTAACTCTTAACCAGTTGCTACCCATGCTAAGCAGTTTTACCTGTTCACCTTACTGTAATCCCATAGCAGCCAAGCTCTTATTCTCCCCATGAGGAAACCAAGGGCCAGAGAGGCCAAGTGTGGCAGAGCTAAGATTGACCCTAAACTCCTGACTGCAAAGTTCAGCTCTGGGCCCAGGATTTGGGGCTGGATTGGGAAGCTCTCTGGCTGCAGAGTCCTGGTCTCTCTCACCACTTGAATGGAGGGGGAATTTCTTTATGCTAACGTTGTTCAGAGCAAATCTGGAATGACAAACAGTAGGAGGTGGTTTGGAGAAATTAAAGTGATGCCCTTAAAATTTCTCAAGTATATAAGTAAACTACACACTACATACATTTGAAATTTCCTATTGTAAGGGCACATTTATAGAACAGCAGACTTGTAGGCATATTATAGTAAAAGGTAGAGGCCTGTGGCCACAGGCTCCTGCTGCTTGTCACGTAACTAGCTTATTGCATTCACTTAGCCTTGACTGTCTAGGCCCAGATGTTCTCCCTTAAAAATGTGTGGGTCAAACTGACTGTGTCTGGCTTATGTTTTAAAAATATGCAGTAATTCCAGCTTGCTTCAAGGACTTCAAGGCCATCATGTTTGGGGAAGACTGGCCCAGTCAAGGACACTTTCAGTTCTGCCTACTCTTTTCAGACCCCTCCCTCCTAGAATGTTCCTGTACAATTCTTCCTGACAATATATGACATAATTCTTGGATTCCATGTAACCATCATGTAATAAGCTGCTATCAACTTTGTCCTTCCCACTCACAAACCATATTTAAACTGACCTTAAACCTGACTCTGGGTTGGTGATTTGAACCTCTGGGTTTCCCAGCCCGCTAGCGTAATAAAAGTTGCCTTCTAACTCCTCAGTGCAAAGAGTCTTCCATTTGGATTGATATTGGTTTTCTGCAACATTGACAGAGAGGCCTGAATCTCAGCAAGGGACTATTTACTTGAGGATCAAACTTGATTACTCTGCTTTCTCTTTTTAAGCAGTGAGTCATCAAATTACTATTTCAAAATGTCATAGTAATCTTAAAAGGAGGCCCGATCTTAACAAGCTCTGTACTTTGGTCTGCGGTTATATAGAAGCTCACTGCACTTAAGGTCGCGACCTTGCTGTGTGATGTAAACTCAATGTGCAGAATGCTGAACTAGTGTTTGACTGCTCCCTCACCCTATAATCAAAGCACCCTTAACTCCATCTTTCCATCACTGTCCTTGAACAGGAAGTATGGATTGATGGCCCTGCCTGTGGGGATTGGGGTAGAGTGCCAGTCTGACTGGCTTTGGGATCTGCTCTGGAAGGCTGGTGGGCACACTTCTGAGTGTGTCGTGGGGGTGTGGCCTTGGCACAGTGTATGGCCCTTGCCCTTCCTTTGGCTGTGTCATTCCATCTGGTCTCTGCCGCTCACGTAGCAGTACATGGCCGGGGCTGCAACAGTAGTCACTCTCCCTGCAGAGGGGCCACGGGAGGGATCCCCGTGGGTGAAGGGGACTTGGGCTGGTCCTGCCTGGAGAGCTCTGCCAGGGAGGTAGATCAGGACCTGGTTTCACCTGAGTGAGGGACGTTCCTCCTGAACGAGGGACCCTAAGTGACAGATAATGTAAAATGATGACAGAGATGCAGTGAAGAGCACACAGGATAGCCACACCCACTTCCTTCTGCCTTGTTCTTTTCTCCCATCAAACTTCCATCTGGGGTCAAAGCATTTCAGTGGGTGTTTACGGGCCCCTGGCCATCCTCAGGGTGGCTCCAGGGCTCTGGCAGTGACACGGAGGAAGAAGGACTGCGGGAGAGGGGGTGACCACAGAGAACAGCGCACCAACTGGGATCTCTGGGAAACATAGCCCATTCCATTTGCACTCTGGAGCAGTGGACTGGGGTGTGGTGTGGTTAAGGAGGACCCCACAGGCAAGGCAAGGAACTGCTAGCTCTGGATTGGTGGGGCTCCCAGCCCTGGAGCACTGGGCAGCCTGGAATAGACCGTCTTCCTCAGATGTCCCTGTGCCAGGTGTTCCCCTGGGCAGCCTGACCAGACAGGTTCTGTGAGTACTTGTGTTTTGTGTATGAGGAAGCGGAGCACAGGCAGGATCAGCAGCTTGCCCGAGGCCACACAGCATTTAAGTAAGGGGTCCAGGGTCACATCCCAGGCAGTCAGGCAACCAGGGCTCTGTCGTTACCGCCGGGCCAGGCTGTCTCTTGTGCTGGAAGGCTGTGGCACGTGGTCATCAGAAAAGTAATCAGCCATTTTGCTAATAAATATATCTAAAAACAGCAACAACAACAGCAACAACAAAACACTGCAGAATACAAGCATCCTGTGTCAGAAAGAGAATAGCAGGCAGAACCAGAAGACCTGGCATGCGTCCTGTGCCGATCCTGACTGGTTGTGTAACTTAGGGAGTCATTCAAGTGCGAGGAAGCCCAACCTCCTCATATTAACGAGCAAGCTTACGAGTCTCGGGAGTGTCAGATGCAGCACACCGGAGTGTCTCCTGCAGTCGCCAGAGCCAGCGCGATATGCAGGAAGAGTTGGTGGGGGCGTGGGGGAGACGCTGCATAGCCATAGGTTTGACTGATCTTGGAGGAAGTGTCAAGTCACGAACAAGAATAAAGTACGAGTCAGACTCTTGACAGTATTCCTCGATAGCGCTAGGGACCCGGATGTGGAGGCGTGGCCACCGTGTGCGTTAACAGCTGCTGCTCCTGGCTTGGCTTTCATATTCTGAGACCCTATCATACACATATCATACATGCTGTACTGTGGGTCATAAATCGTTGACAACCACCACTGAGGGAGTTTTGCAGTGTCCTTTTGGTTTTAATGCTGCGTGTGCTTTCTAGATGCTTAACCGCAGGTTGTTCTGAGACAGAGGTTCTCAGCAGGTGGCCTCAGTCTGGGCTTGGCGCAAAGTTGGGGCTGCTCGGAGAGCATGGCTTGTGTGCTCTTCCTCCTTGTCCTCTTCTGATGTGCTCCTGCCCCTTGCTTCCTTGGGCTGTGCTCCAGTCAGCATCGCCCCAGGAGCTTTTGCCTTAAGCTCTGATTTGGAGGCCGGGCTACATTACCCACTCTTCATTACCGTACAGAAATGCCCAGGACCTGATGCTTAAGAAGGAGGAAGGCTTCCTAAGGCTTCCTCCACGGGGGCGCTGGCCGTATCCACTGCCCAGGTCTGGCAGGAGCTCTTCGGCCACATCACATCACAGCGGGTGACAGGGGTGGCGCTGTGTACAGCAGGAAGTGACTACCCGAGAGGCAGGAAACAAGAGAGCTGAGTGGCACTGGGCTTCAGCTGCCTGAGAACTACCAAGGGGCCCAGAGAGAAGGACTTTGATCCTGTCCCTAAGACAGCATCCACCTGACCTCGGGACCTCCAGCCAGGCCATACCTCCTGCTACTTCCACCCTCAGGATAACATCCTAACACTTGGACCCCTGGGGGATAGGCTATGGCCAAACACAGCACAGGGCTAAGGCAGATGTTAAAACTCTTTCTTTCTCTTTCTCTTTTTTTTTTTTTTTTTCTGAGGGGAGGGAACTGGTTGAAATAGGTATGCATAGGAAAAATATCTAGATTGATATATGCAAAATGCTGATTCTTCTGCTTCGTGTTTTTTATATTTTCTGTTTTCAAAAGTTTGAATTGGTAAGATTATTTTAATAACTGTTTAGACAGACATATTTCTTCCTTAACTCAATAGACACTGTGTAGACATAAGCTGCAAAGTCAGAATGAGAATAAAAAGAATTGTTTCTAGTAGACATTCCATTATTCTGAACTTGGGAGTAGCTTCAGAGATTTTTGGAGTCTACTATTTTACACCCTCATCATCTCAGTTTTATTTTACTGAGGATTAAAGTGAGAGTGGATAGTGATTTTCCTGTGCTGGAACAATCATTACTAGTGATATACAGAAATGCAGTGAACATGTTGGGCATGTTCAACACTTTTTAATCATTCCGTAACTTCCCTAGGTTTAAAGACAATCACATTACTCACCATGCCCTGGAATTTTAAGAACTCTTTCAACAATGCTTCATTCAGAGGCTTACTCAAGCTGGAACCCATTCAGGGAGACTTGAAAAGTCTTTTGGCAAAAGCCAAACATGTGGGGTACACAGAGTCCTGAAGTCAGCCCCATCCCCGGGGCCGTTTATTCCCAGAAACCAAAGTCAGGTCCCCAACAAGAAAACCACCCCCATTTTGCCTGCTCTCACTACACAGAGGTCAAAGGTGGCTTTCCCCTCCCCAAAGTCAACTTGGTTGTCCTGAGGATCAGATGAGGAACCTGAGTCCCAGTGACAAACGTCCTCTGGGTGAACTCCTTTGTGACTGTTGCAATGGTTCGCTGAGTGCACACGATGTGTGTTTGAAACAGAAGAAACCAAGTAACCCAATCACTCAGCTCCTCCATTTGGTGTAGGAGAACCCACTAGAGAAGATCTGAACTATTTTTGGAAGAGACTGAGTCCTCTAAAATGTTTTCCAATGGTCTTTTACCTTCTGCTCTTCTAATTGTTTTGGCAGTGGAATGAGTGGGCTGGTGACTAACGATGTTGTTATTCAAGGGATACAGTTACATAGTCATTCCTTTATCTGTGCTCTCGCCAGGCTTAAGCAGGTAGCACTTGAAAACAAAGAACTTTGTCACAGTTATTTTATGTCCACAAGGCTAGGCCCAGAGTTGCCTTAGGGTTTCCAGCCTGAGCTATGGAACTAGACTAACTGGATTTGAAGCCAGGTTCTGCCATTGACTATCCCCTTGACCACGCAGAAGTGAGTGATTTTTGTGTCAGTGGCTTGACCTCTCTCTCTTCACTTTTTCATCTGTGAGGTAGAGATGATTGACATTCCCATCCTACAGAAAAAGTACTTAGTTTAAAAACTCTCTCGCTCCACAGATCCGCAGTGTCTGGCAACCCAGCACAACATCACAAAAAAGGGCCAGGGGGAATGGGCTTCCTTTATGCAGTGGTCTGTATTGTACCACAAGCTCTACACAGATAAGGCATGGTCTGTACCTAAAACTTAGCCTACAAATTTAACTACATCATTTTTCCCCTGATTAACAGCGAAAACACTCAAGCACCCCATGGAAACAATTTCCAAGCCAGGCGTGGTGGCACACACCTGTAATCCCAGCACTCAGGAGGCTGAGACAGGAGGATCATTGTGAGTTTGAGACCAACCTGGGCTACAAACTGAGCTCAAGTCCAGCCTGAACTGCCTAGCAAGACTCTGTCTCAAAAGACAAAGACCAAAAAAAAAAAAAGAAAAGAAAACAGTTTCCAAGGTCTCCACCTTTGTGAGGGTCCTGGGGCTGACCTGGTCCATAGGGTCAGATCTTTCAAGGGGCAGTGGGGATAGGAGGTGTGTCCTGCAGCCTTAGAGTGGTTGCTCCTGGCCTCTTAGACTGGCTGCTCTTCCTGCCCCAACAGTGGGATGAATGCTCCTGTGGGGCCCTGTGCTGTCCCTCAGCAGGGCCCAGATGGAGGCCCAGGGCACTGCACAGGCCCACAAGGTCATGGTCCCCGCCCAGCAGGGCTTTTGCCAGCTGCAACTACGGCTTCAGGGCCAAGTCAGCCCTCCCCGAGGCCGCCTGCCATTTTCCCAGAGCTCTGGCTGTCACTGTGCTGCTGCCCCCTTTCTCTTTAATTGCCATCTATTTTTAGGAGCTTTCACCCCCACACCCAAGCCTGAGCCCTCCCTAGAGACCACATTCATTTGCCAGGGTTGCCACAACAAAGTATCAGACCGGAAGGCTGGACAACAGGAACGAACTTTCCTCTCGGTTGCAGACACGGGTGTCTGCGCTCCGGCGCTGGTTTCTTCTGGGCCTCCCTCCCGACTCGCTGGAGACTGTCTTCTCCTGCATCTTCACCTGGCCCTGTTGCCAAACACTGTCACTTTCGAGGCTGTGTCTGTCAGGGTTTCAACAAGTGAAACTTAGGGGGATGCAGCTCCTCCCACAAGGCCACCATTAACTCTGCATTCTCAGGGTGGAAGGAGGTTCTTTGAAAAAGAAACAGAGGAGTGCATGTGGCTGAGGAAGCCGTGGAGAGTGTCCTTCTGAGACAACAGGTGCCCCGTGCTGACCTTACTAAGGTGGACTCTGGTGACTGTTCAAGCATTTAAAGTCACCCTGGAAAACTTGGGAGCCCACTGCAAATCAGAGGAGCCAGAGCGCCTCCGGTTGGCACTGGACGCAGGGCCCTGACCCACTTCACTTCCTGGTCAGTAGTCACCCCTGACAGGTGCAGTGCAAAATCTGCTTCCTGGAGGTCCCAGATGTCCAGGCTGCGTGTAGTACTTTGCCACAGATGCACGGTTCATTGTCATTAGCAACCAGGGCGAAGGCCACCTAAGGCTCTGTAGCTGCAGACAGCTGACTCTGACTGGCACACAGCGGGCCCCACTCCCAAGTGTCTGGAATGAGATCCACAGGCTGTTGCATTTCTCCACTGTGCTTCTTTTTAGAGATGGGCTTGCTAATCACCCTGCTCAACTGTGACACCCAAGAAAAGCTGAGCGGGTAAAGTTATATGCAGCCACCCTGTGACCTGTGTGTACATAGCAGGTCAGTAAAACTCGGGCAGAATGACAGTGACAGCTGCCTTGTGGCATTCAGAGGGAACTGAGCAGCTAGTTCTGTTTGGGAGCCTTGGGGACCCGTATATCATTACAGCCCAGCTGTGCAGAGAGAAGCCATATAACCCACACTCGGGGTGTGGATAGCCAGCCTGAGCTGCATGGGGTCCCCTCAGTGACAGCTCGAGGCCTGGCAGAGCCTTTGCTACCTGCCTTCTCCACACTGTGACCTCCTGGCCACAGCTCTACTCTCCCCTCTGCTGTCCCTTGCTGCAACAGCTGGCTTTAGCATCTGGGGCAGGACAAGATCCCAACCTTGAAGGAGACCGAGAAGAGCGACTGGACAGGGAGACGCGATGGGGGCTGGGAAGTCCAGGGCCAGTGCCAAGGACAAGGACCCCAAGAGGATGCTGCTGGTGAAGAGGAGGCAAAAATTTTCCTCCTGGGATGACACCCTGCTCTCAGGCAAGGACCCCCGATCCCTGCTGAAGCGGGGCATGCGCCATGTCAGCTTCAACTTGGTCACCAAGGGGATGACAGACATCCCTGACTTTCTGTGGGGCTTGTCAGAGGTCCAGAAACTCAATCTGTCCCACAACCAGCTGCGGGTTCTACCTCCCGAGGTGGGGAGACTGACTCGGATCGTGGTCCTGAACCTGTGCGGGAACCGGCTCAAGAGTCTGCCCCGGGAAATCAGCCGCCTGCAGAGCCTCAAGGTGTTGTTTGCCAACATGAACTGCCTGGCTGAGGTACCCGCCGAGCTCAGCCTGTGCAGAAGCCTGGAGGTGTTGAGTCTGTCTCACAACCGCCTGTCCCAGCTTCCCGCCAGCCTTGCCGACCTCTGCAGACTCCGGAAGCTGAACCTCAGCAACAACGGCTTCGTGCACATCCCCATCTGCGTGTTCTCCTTGAAGCAGCTGGATTTCCTGCACGTGGGCTCCAACCGCCTAGAGAACATCGCCGAGAGCATCCAGTGCCTAGCCAGCCTGCAGATCTTCATCGCAGAGAACAACAACATCCACTCCTTCCCCAGGTCGCTGTGCCTCGTCACGAGCCTGGAACTGCTGAATCTGAACAACAATGACATCCAGACCCTGCCAGAAGAGCTCTACCTCCTGTGCAGACTGGGGAGGATTGCGTGGAATCCCATGGACAAAGGGCTCCACATTTCCCATAACCCCCTCTCCAAGCCCCTGCCCGAGCTGGTGGAGGGTGGCCTGGAGATGCTCTTCAGCTACCTGAAGGACAAAAAGCACAACTGATGTGGACACAGAAGGTTTGGACAGGAGGTGGCTCACACGGACCTGGGGCTGGGGTTCCCTGCAGTCTAGGCTCATCCTTGCGCTCTCAGCGTGAGTCAGTGTTTTGTTTCTGTTGGCTAAGTCGTTGTTGAGGATCTGCCTGTGGGAGGCGTCTGTTTGTGGGAGGTGTCTGCTTTTAACGCTGTATGTTCTCAGTGACCCCTAGGATAGCATGTTCATCTCATTCTAATCAGATACTGAGGCAGGCTTTTTGTTTTTGTCGAGGAGAGCATTTCAGGTGGTTTTACCCTTGAATCAGAGGCAACCTACAGACCAGTGGCAACAGCAGGACAAGTTCCTGGGCCACCACTACGGAGGAACCTTGGGACCAGAGGCCAGGATGGAGCTGGGCTCCAGGTTGCCAAAGACCAAAACAGGCAGAGTTTTTTCTTGGGGTTTTGGGGGGAAACCATAGGAGTTTTTCCTTTAGAAATGTCCACAGGGCAAGGATCAGGCTGCTCATGTGTAAGCCTGGTGGTATCAGGAGTGGCATGATGGTCTTCAGATAATAAAGACAAATTGACTTCAGTGTGTAGTTTCTACCTGCTTTTCCAGTTGTATGCCTCCAGGAGCGACCTCATCGTACCTTTGCCGGAAATAACAGCCCATTGCCAAATTCCCCTTCCTGCATTTGCCCTCTTGGAGATAAGCTGATCCCTGGGCAGGAACCAGGAGGTAAGGCGTAGATAAGCCACATGCAGGAAGTGACTGTCCTTCCCAGAAAGGGCAGTCTAGAGAAGGGGAGTCTTTGTTACTTGGCTTTCACATGTGGGCATTTTAGAAAATGCGTTTAGTGACATTTGAAAGCTCTTTACACAAAAGTCTCTGTTTTGCGGAAGTCTGTTTTGCTTTTGATTTTAAGAGCACACAGCTGTTAGTTAGAGACACCAGCAAGTGGTGTGGGTGCTCTGGCGCTAGGGTCACTGGATCTCTCTGCTCTCAAGCAGCCAGAGCACAAGACATGATTGTCTCCTCAGGGTGAAAGAGCCAGAACGCAAAAGCAGCAGGAAGGAGGCACAGGACACCAGGCCGGGAACCGGGGAGGAGTAACGAATGTCCTGTTCTTTCTATCAAGCTGCCCAGGGTTTGGTGGAGGAGACAGGCCCACAAGGGTTTCTACCATGTGCAGTGAGACATGAGCCAGGCTCACAAGAGATTAGAGCAAGAACAACACACTGTAGCACAGACCAGCCTGCGCACCAAAGTCTCAGCAGGGAAAGAACAGTGAGCAAAGATCACAGTTAGATGAGTCAGCCGAACCCCTCACTTCCTGCAGCCGTCTGACTCTCACCTTCTGTCCCTGCCCCCACTTGGAGAGGGTAGCAGCAGGCGGGGTGATGCCTGGCTCATCTGAAGCATCTGACTTTAGGCAGTTGTAGCGCACAGCTGCCTTCTTATTTTTTTACAAGCTGCTCCAAGGGGGTCCAAATAGCTTGTTCATAGGAGTAAGTGATTTTTCCCAACAGACCCCAAAGTCAATTCTCCAATCCTAAAAGAAAGAAGTCAAGTCCTTCTGTGATCATCTGATCCCATAGCTCCATTTGCACATTTGTGCATGGGCTTCTCTATGAGCTCCCTGCTTACCAGTACGGCAAGAAGGCCGCTAGAGAAGTCACTTCTCAAACCCACTTCAGTGGCAACCAGAGAGCTGCTCATCCCTTCCAGGCCCACAGGGGCACGCGCCCAAATCCTCGCCCTAGTTAGCTTGTGGAGCTGAGACTATTTAAAGCTCTTGATGGAATTCTCCCTTGACGCTCGACTCAGTGGGACCTTGTGGGGTGAGGTTTCCCTAGCAGACCTGGTCAGGGCACCCACGGGGGCTCTGGCAGAAGCACGCGCAGCTGTCAGACAGACACCGCGCATGCCAGGAGCGTGCCCGCTCGCGCCTGCTGCAGCAGCGGCCCTTGTGCTCTCTCTACACTTCCACGACCTTGCTGTGGGCAGAGACTCAGGGAGGACAGCAGCTCCACAGCCTTCCTGCTGAGCGATCACTTCATTCTCTCTCCCAGCCTCTGTCTCAGCCACTCGATCCGTCAGTAACTCTACTCCAGGGAATGGAGGCAGCCACAATTTGAAGGTGACCCAAGAGCTTACTACACTTTATATAAGAGAAAAACTGGTATCAGTCTGACTGCCAGCTTCCATGGGTGTTTTTCAGAAGTAGAACAGCAAGGTTTTCTTTGTGAATACAGCACTGATGAGTCACAAAAGTGTAGTCACTGACTGTTGTGCTTTAGATATTGATTCTTTGTGAATGGTGAAGGTTACTTTTTATTGATAAAGGGAATGCTGAGCAACACACTGGTTAACCTGCTTAGTTATTCACAACACTGATGTGGAGGGAATTTGATGTAAGCTGCAATGTCTTTGCTGTCAGAATCTCCAGGCTGCTGACTGCCTGGGAAGGCTTATTGCTTATCTTTTGTACGCTGGCTGCTACCACATCCAAATGTCCTGGAGCTCCTGGAATCAGCGCTCAGTGGATGGCTCCATTGGCTGAGGAGTGTATTTAGTCAAAGAATAAGCTAATTGGGCGCCTGAGGTGGGGGGATCTAGTGATGAGATTGTGGTTTCATGTCACCCAGCCCTCAGCATGGAGGATTGTTGGTATGAGTTCAGAAATGCCTTTTGAAGCAATTGCAGCTTATAAGCACACAAGCAAAAAAAAAAAAAAAAATCCTAAGAAAAGAAGACTATGAAAAGACACATCTGTTCAAGGAATAATACTGCTAAGTGCATCACACTGCTGCATATTAGAAAGAAAAATGCAGTCATTACTGAGCTTGTTGTCTTGATATATGGTTAATAGGAGCAATATACTCCATTCCTGGGCTTCGGGTAATAGATTGCCTTTCTGTGGCAACCAAAGATAGAGTGACTTCACTGAGCATCTGCATTTCACGATGAAGTCATGCAAGCACTGGGAAAGAAACGAAAGAGGGTATGCTGCTGTTGTTTGTAGGAATGCACTAAAAGAAGCAATCTTCTTCTGGCATGGATTCTTGTTTTTTGGAAGTCCACCTCATACGCTACAAAGCACCTGTTGAATACGCATTGTGACTGCCATGCTTAGGAAACAGAAGAAGATTGAGTGATTGTGGGCTCAGTCATAGGAAACACATTCAGGGACCAGCAGTCCAAGATTCTGGGGTTGGGTGAGGCCAAAAGCTGGGCTGAGCGCTTTCTTCTGTCACATGCGTGGGCTTGGGGGGGTTCGCTAGTCTAGATGGAGTCACTGATGTTCTGTTGCAAAAGGGTTTACTTGAACATGAATTCGAGAGATTACCTAAAAATTAAACAAGCAAGAGAGCAAAAATTCAAGCTGCTAGATTAAACTGATATGGAGAGACTAAATACATACTAAATGATGCCATCAATATCTACTACATCAATGTCCAAGTGCTCTCTAATTCCTCATCCCAGGAATTATGTTCAGCACTTTATAACATATGTGTGAGAAACACAAAATCCTCAGCCTAGATTTAATGTGCAGATACGTCACAGTACCTTTGATATAACTTCTCAGTTATGATTAATCCAGGAACACCAAAACTCAACTCTTTCATATAGTTTAAGAAAATAAATTAAGATTCAGAGCACACAAGAGCTATTATAAGCAATAATGGGAACAGAGAAAAACATTCTACAAGTGTTCTTTTTAAATTACTAGTCAAGTTACATGTTGAATCCAAAACATCACTAAAGGAGAAAAGCATTTGAATGGAAAAAGAGGATAGCGCAGTAATAACCGAGGGAAGCAGAGAGGGCGCACAGTGAATTTGCAGGAGCTGAGGCCTCATTAAGCAAGTGTAACTGAGAGCGATTAGCATGAAGCTTGCTTTGCAGATTTTTTAGTAGTGTCATAGGAATCAACTTGAGAGGAGAGAGCTTGTTTCCTGCTGCTTCTCGGCTTGCTTTTTATTTTAGCACAGGACAGAAAACCAAAGGCCAACTGGAGTGGTCTCAAAGTATTTCCCGGGACGTGTGAGAGAAGCACACCTTCCCAACAGTACAGGGGCGTTGGCTCTGACCGTGGGAGCTGTGCTCTGTGGTCTCCAGTGACTTGCGCTCCCCAGAAGTCAGAGCCCCGGGCATGCCACTGCAGGGAGGTCCTTGTTCCCACTGGTATCCTGATGCCATGTCTGCCCCCTGTGCCCGTGCATGCACAAGAGAGCAGCTTCTACAGTGTGATGGGGAAAGCTTTGGACTGAGCTGAGCATGTGGACCGCTCAGCCTTTGCTGAGCATCTGTGTGCCCTGAGACCACGCAGTGCCCTGACCTGGGGACACCGGGACGGGACACACTGCTGCTCCCTGGTGTTCCCAGATCCACGGCAAAGAAGTCGAGCCTGCACTAGACACGAGACAACTGCCTTGGGTGATGGCAGACGCATGGATACACTTGGGTGCGAGTACAGAATGTCAGGGGACGGATGACTTTATTATGGTACATTGTTACCGTTGTTCTATTTTATTACTGGTTATTGTTGTTAATTCTTTACCATGCCTAACTTATAAATAAACTTTATAATAGACAAGACTGCGTAGAGACTAATAGTACATGTAGGATTCATTACTGACCACTGTTTCAGGCATCCACTGGGAGTCCTGGAAGGGACAACTACTGTATGTCAGAAAATGGAGAAAAAGCAAAGCAGGAAGAAAGAACAGAGGCATTTGCTCCAGAACATTCAGAAAAGTAGCTGAGAAGATCATGTGTGGACAGAGACCTGTAGGTAGTGAGGATTTGGCCAGGAAGATTTCTCAGGAAGAGATATCCCAGGCAGAAGAGAAATCGTGCAGAAAGGTAGCAGTGTACCTGGGGTGTCTGTGGAGGCCTAAGGAGGCCAGCATCTGAGTGGAGTGAGTGTAGGGGACAGTCACGAGCCACCCTGCTGCTGGGACAGGCTCCTGTAAGGCCTTGGGCCACTGAAGGCCTCTGGCTTTGCTCTGAGTGCGGAGTGAGGAGGAAGCCACAAGAGGTTGGAGGCAGAGAAGATGCCTCCATCCTAGGTGGCTTTCCAGAGGAGTGACTTGAACTGCTGGGCTGAGCAAAGGCTTTGGGGGCAGGAGGGGCAGCAGAGAGACTCGAGAGGGGTCTGCTGCAGTGCTCTTGGCAGCGGGTGACAGGTGAACCTGGACCATGTGCAGGGGTGGGGTAACCTCAGGGGGCAGCAGCAGGACTCCTGGGCACTGCATACGCAATGGGGCAGGACCTGAACAATGGCAGTGTGCTGGACACAGGCCCTTGGGAGGAGAAATCACCGCTGACCAAGGGGAAAGAGTCAGGAATGTGTCCTTGGTGTGCCAGGTGTGAGATGATCAACAGACTTTCAGATAGTTCTACTAAGAGGATGAATCTCAGGTCCAGGAGAGAATTCTGGATCAGGATGAGATTTAGAGGATGTATAGGAAAAGGACATAAAAAAAAATTGTGCCCATTTTGAAGGGTTTGAATAAAAATGGTGATTTTTTTCCTGTATATGATGATACTCGAAGTGCTATGCTGAGTCATTTGAAAATTTTCCGTAGTGCTTATTTTTTCCAGATGCTGCCCAAATGAGATATCACTATATCTAGATCCCACACCCGTATTTGTGAAAATTCTTGAAATTATTGGTTGATGGGAAGAAAGGCATTCTCTAATGGCACAGACATTTGAGCTGGGAGGAACATGAGTTCCAGGTGAATGTTACATCCTATCTATCTTCCACTACTGACTCACCCGCCCCCCCCTCATTGGCAGCTATTTTAATCAGTCATCGCAGGCAAACCCATACCAGGATCACACAGGAGCCTCAGTTGGTCAGACAAGTCTCCATTCACCTTCCTTTCCTCCCTTTCTCCATTTTAAAGTGGTCTGTCATAGAAAGTACCGCTACGTTTTCAAACTTCATGTTTAAAGTAGAGGAAAGGACGGCAAAGCCAACAGTCATATCCTGTTTCCTCTTAGAATTCTCAGTAGGAAATTGTTCCTTCCATCTATCCTTCTAGCGGACACAGCGTGGAACAGGAAGTTGGATAAACACTATTTAGGAGCTGCCTTCGCACTCTTTCCTAGCTGCGCCCGTATTTACACCCTCGGCACCCCTGTGGCCCATGGGGATCCCCTTCATTCCTGTTGTCTGGTGTATTTTTCTGCAGTTCTCATCTGAGCAACTTGATATCACCTTTTGTTTTGAGCTGGCTTTGTACTGTGTCCACAGACAGGGAAATCACAAGAGGCGCTCAGGGAGCGCTGGGGTTGGACGTGGTATTGGAGAGGTGGGGAGCAGCCCTGGCTGCGATCTGCCTCCCACCATCAGGAGAGGGGCCTTTCCCATCGAAGGTGGGACATGAGCCATTGTTTCTTTTCACTGTTTTGCTTTTACATAGGCTATCTGACGGAAAATAACACAAAATGATGAGCACTTTCCAAAATCAAAGAGAAAGTCCTATGGCATGCATGAATTCACTTTCTTCACTTGTCGGTCAAACACTCTGATTATTGTTTGTACCTTGCTAGGTCCTGAGGTCCTCTGGACAACTCAGCTGTCCCTGCTGAGACAGCAGAGAGGCAGAGGTGGCACAGAGCTGTGCCTTCTTCCCGGGAGCACTTTCTCCATGGTGCTTGATGACGACAGGTGTTCTCCATCTTGCACCTCCTTGGGGGGCAGAAATACGAAGAATAATTTCTGACTTGATCGTTGCTGTTCTGTTCACATATCTCTGCAGCTCCAACAGTCTACAGACTTGCTAGCAATTTATTTTTAAAACTATACTTTGGGAAAATGACAGGCCAACGGGAAGGGAGAAAAACTAAACACCATGCATTTGCAGATCTATATGAAACATTTGGAAGATGATTCACTGATTTGACTGGGCACGTAGCACTGCGTAAAGCTACATTTAGGGGTATGGTAAGATGATTTCTGAGCTAAAATGCTATGGCTCCCTAGCATGGTCAGTGTTACTATAAGCAAATATCTACCTCACAGAATGCAAAATTTGCCATAGTTCATCTTTAATTCTAGGAAAGAATGATGAGTATTTCTGTTTACTAATTAAAATGGCAAAGCCACAGTAAAGAACATAAAGATATCAAAATTCATAGTGTTTATTAGCTTTGAATGCACCATTTTTGTGATATTTTAAACTTAGGAGACTGACATTATTTTAAGTTTTGTGCCATGATGAGACTTTATGTTATCACACCACTTCAGTCTTTAAAACCTGAATTTTCCTATGATGTAGTGATGCTATGTGAGGCAGACAACTGCCTGTTAGTCTGATACCAGAGATAGTAAAAATGGGTCATTGTATCCAATTCCGTAGCTTAAGGATAGCCAAGCATTCCTGATTCTCCTGTTCCTCATGTGACCAGGCTAACATCCGTCCATCCACTGGTTTCAGACTCTACAGAAAGTAAAATAAACCGGAAGGTCTGCACAATCTGAACTTCTTCCCCGTGTGCCTTTTAAACATCAAGCCCTACACAGGAACGCAGGACTCACAGGTACACACAGGCCAGTCCAGGCTGCTGGTTTCTTCATCTTTCTCCTTTAAATGTGGCCCTTCTTTCATGTGCTCTGTCTGGGCAAGAAGTGCTTCCGCCCTCAGGGCAATCAGCATCCCTCCAGCCAGCGTCTCTCCCGCCATCCTCCGGCCGCCACCCCAGTCCACCCCCAAACCCTCCTCACCGGACGTCCCAGCCCTTCTGTCCAGCTGCCTCCTCCCCGCTCCAGCATGGACCAAGGGAGTCACAGTGCAAACCAGATCGTGGGACACCCCTCCTTAAAGCTGGTGCGTGTGTCCTGCGAGGACACGTGACTTCCTCCTGCCATCTGCACATCCCACAAGCCCTGGCTCTGGTGACCTCAGAGTCACTGTCCACACACCTCCACCAGCCTCCTCCCCCAGGACCTGCGAACACTGCCCTGTCCCTGGAGTGACCCTGGCTAAAGCCCCCACCCTGCAGGGTCCAGTTTCTACTGTTCCTTCCTAGTACTCACCGTGACTGCAGTCACATGTCTGTGGGCATGTGTGTGCCATTAATTAATTAAATCCACACATATATGTACAATTAAATGTAAATGCATTACATGTATATGTTTGTATGTATACTTAGATGTAATTAAATTGCATACATGTATGTACTTGCATGTGTATATAATTAAGTGTAATTACATTGTGTATATGCACAGTCATAATTTGGTCCTTGATTGCTTTGAAACTCTTCAAATTCAGCATACTACACTTTTTTTAGTACATAGTTGCAGTGTACTGATGATGAGTAGGTTGGCAGTGGGGAGTCAGTACACGTACGTAACACATCTTAGTTCTTTCCAAACTCCACCCCGCCGTCTCTTGGTTCCCCTTCCCACTTGTAAAAGATCAATCTCCCTGTTTTCTATTATCTATATTTTATTTTGCTCTTTAATTTATTTATACTTTTGTTTTCTTTTTTGTTTGTTTGTGTTCTGTTTTGCTTTTTTGAGACAGGATCTTGCATGCAGCCCATGCTGGCCTGGAATTTTCAGCAATCCTCCTGCCTCAGCCTCCTGAGTACAGGGATTATAGGTGTGCACCACTACACCTGACTAAGGTTTTTTTAATATGGTATAAGAGAAATCATGAGATAGTTAAGCTTGTGCATCTGATTTATTTCACTTAACATTATGGTTTCAAGTTGCACCCATTTCCTTACAAATGATGCAAGGAGACCTAGAATAGCAAAAGCAATTCTGGGCAACAACAAAAAGAGCCAGATTTCTCACAATCCTGGATTTCGAGTTATATTATAAGGCTACAATGATAAAATCAGCATGGCACTGACCCAGAAACAGACACTTGGCTCAGTGGAACAGAACAGAGGATGCAGAAACAACCCCAGGCACACTCGGCCATCTGACCTCTGAAAAAGGCCCGAAAGCCTCTGCTGGAGGACAGAGAGCAGACGGCTCTGCACATGTGGGAGATCGAATCCGGATCTGTGTCTCTCCCCGTGAGCTCTGCATTTTGGCTCAAAACTTTTGTCCCAGTGTGTGTGTGTGGTATTCAACATGCAAGCTAGACCCCTGGGTGCCAATTGCCTATACCCTTTCCAGCCAGGACAGTCTGGCAGTGTTTGTTTTCCATACTCCTTGTGTCTCCAGGAATCAGTTAAAGCTGGGTATGGAGGTAGCACTGCAGATGTGTTCCACATATGTATATGTTCGGTGTAATTCAATGCCTCATGAATACAAGCAGACACATGTGACTGACTGTTACTTGTGTTGAGTCTGTCTCCTACGCCACACCAACGGGCAGTGTATCGGCCCCTTCTTGCCCTCACATTACCCAGCACAAAGCACCCTTTCCAACCCATGCTAAGTAACTAATGCACTGTGAGTAGTGCATTCAGAGCCAACTATTAGAAATCACTAATTTGTGGAGTGTGCCTCAGTTGAAATTTGTTTTCTCCCTTGACGGCCATGTTAAGGAATGCATGCCTTTCAGTGTGAAGCAGAGCTGCATTCCATTTAGGAGTTCTAGCCCGGAGAGCCAAAGAACACACACTCGCAGCATTCGTGACTTATTTAGGTTAACTTTAACGTTAACAGCACATGCATAATTAAACTTGCAGTCCTGAGGTAAATAAATAAATGATTAGCTTGGGGCCAGAACAGCCATCACGACAGCAGCATCTCCTTCACTGTTTGCTTGGGAAAGGACATTATCTGCTTGTTGCAGTTTAGCTACATATGTTTCCTGCTGGAGGTGTGAGAAATAAATAACAACCATGACTAAACAGTAATAATAACACAAGTGTAAACGGTGCTTACTGAGTACATGCCATGAGTCAGGTGTGCTTAACTCTCAGCGGGTCTCTATCGCAGGGTCACCTTTATTATCCCGTTGTACAAGTTTGGGTCCCGAGATGCAGCGAGCTGAAATCACTTGTCTATTTGGTGACTGGGCCTTAACCCAGGCCTGGCTCCTCCCCACGGACCACGCTGACTCTCACGTGCTTCCTGGTCACCAAGGAGGGCATCAGGATGGTGACTGTTGAGCTGACCCCTTCCCTGTCTCCTTCAGCACAGAATTCTGATGCAGAGCTTCATCAAAAGAGATGGAGTGAGAGAGTTGTGCACTGCCGATGGATCCATTCCACTGGTCACCGCATGCATGCTTGGCCCAGCACTGCTGGCAGCCAGTCCCGGCCTGGCCACCTGTGGGTCCTCCTCTGGCAAGCAGCAGGAAAAGCAGGGGGTGAGCTACATCGGTCACTCTGCAGTCACTTGTGTTTCTTCATCCTTACGGACATTGTTAGTGGGTTCTCCTTTCCATCCCAAGAGAAGTGGGACAAGAGTGAGCCCGTGGGCCCCACAGGCAGCTCGGACCCATCGATCAGGCGCGTGCCACCATTGGCAAAGGGCCTGGGAGTCACGAGTCTGTGCGGCCTGAAGCTGGAGGAGCTGAGGGATGAGGGCTGGAGGGATGGGAAGAGTCGCCTTGCAGGGTGGATCCATGCACTGGGGAGTCGAGGTAGAGGGTGGGGCTGTCCTCCTCCGCTTGCTAGACCAGGAGCTCTGAGCAGAGTCCACAGCTGGTTCTGGGAGTCCTTGTGCCTCAACACCCTGCTCTGCTCCATCCCTTCTCTCCTGCGGGGTCCCTGCTGCCGTGAGGAGAATGGCTTCATTCTGAAACAAAACCACCATGCTCCCCCAGGAGAGACAGCCTTGAGTGCATCAGGATGGCCTGAAGCTAAATCCCCCAAAGCAAGGACTCCACCTCCACTGCAAAGCAGGCAGCCCTGTCTCCTGTGGGCCTGTGTGGCTGTTTGAGGTCCAAGCACAAGATACAGAGCACCCCTCACCGCAGGCCTGGGGCACTTGGGGACGGCTCTGGGCTCAAGGGTGGTGCCTTTCTTGGCGTTTGCTGGGAAAGACGTCCCCCTCTGAGGACAGGCTGAAGCAGGCTCCCCTCCTCAGCCCTGTGTCCTGTCCTTTCCCCTTGCTGACTCTCAGGCCGAGGCTGGGAGCCGGGTCCCCGTGCAGACCCTGTGCCTGACCGGCCGCTGCCACACTGGGCAGTGTGACAGCGCCTCCCACATCTTCATCCTTCTCAGCAGTACACCCGCCCACCAGCCCCACGGAGACCTGTCATTTCAGATTCAGACAAACCTTTGGCTGTGGTAGTGGCATTTCACTGACTGCCATTCTTGATGAACAAATACAAAGGTTTTTACACTGATTTCAGCTGTAGCGACTGTTGCAGTAGCAGGCTGTGAAAATCAAGGAGAGCTGAAGGCCCGCTGTAGACGTCCACTCGGCCCTCCCATCGCGTGTTCGATGCCTCTCAAAGTGACAGCAAATCAAGGATTCAATGAAACGGTAAACAGAGCTTTCGCATAGGCGGCAGCTCTGGCATCTCAAGCTGCAGACTGCATGTGGATCGAAAGGCCAGGAGTGATGGAGGACACCGGCGGGTCCCAGATGGGCTGTTGGGAGGCTGACACAGTACATGCTTTTTGCTGTGTATTTAAAGCAAAAGACAAAAAACAACGTATAAGAGCAGGGTAAAGCTGAACTCAGCCCTGTGCCTTCGGTGCTCTGGGAATCCCTGAAGGAACAGCTTCTGGCTCTGGCTCCGGCTCGGGTCCCCTGGCCTCCCTGGAGTTCCCTCCCCCCTTAGAGAAGAGCTGTCCTTGCCTCCCTGCTCCACTGGCTGCTGGGGGTCAGTGTCACTCACCTCACCCCCTCGCTGTACCTCTAAGTTAAAGAGCCGCAGGGTGGAGCTCCTGTCTGTCCTCCCCTGCGCTTGTTAATGTAACACACAGGCTGATCCTGAAACTGCACGGCCTCCCCCAGTGGCCTCCATCGCAGCTCTGCCCAGGCCCAGCATGGGACGCACCTACCAGGATGCCTGTCAGATGATGGCACCCAATCAAGGGATCAGAGTCTCCTGTGCCTTCTGGCGCTTTGTTGCATTGTGAATGCCACACGGAGGTGGGTGAATTGCTGGATGCCTAAAGATAGTGCTGTGGCTGCCTAAAGATAGCACCCCACATGTGGCCAGTGGACCAGCTGTCATTATATGGTGTGGGGGACTTTCCAGGTCTATTTGAAAGCTGGAGTTACTATTGTTGGACGAGACCAAGCCTCTCCTTTTACTGTTCTCTTTCAACTAAGTCAGGCCAACAAATGGCCTACAGACCCAACCCAGCTCACTGCCTGTTTGTGTATGTAAGTTTTATGTTTTTTTTTGCTTGTGTAAATAAAGTTTTATGGTTTTTTGTTTGTGTAAATAAAGTTTTATTGCAACACAATCAGTCAATTTGTTATGTGTTGTTTGTTGTGGCTTTCACATTACAGCAGAGTTGAGTAACTGCAGAGACCTCAGTGGCCTGGAACACCTGAAATATTTGCCATCTGGCTCTTTCTGGAGAGCTCACCAGTTTCCAAACTGCGTCACTGATTCTGAGGTCTGTGCTTTTAGGGCCGCTGTGATCATAGTCTGCTATCGGTTGCTACAACATACAAAGGAAAGAGGTTTATTTTGCCTCCCAGTTCCAGCAATATGAGATTGCGGAGCTGGCTGTAGCTGGCTGACTACGTGCTGCTTCATACATAAAGGAAAAGCAGAAGGGACAAAAGAGGGTGAACAAGGAAGGAAACAGAGGAGGGGACACAGCAGCTTAGTAAAATTTGCTCCCGGAACTGAGCCCACCTCCTAAGAAAGGTAGGGATCTGTGGGCACAGAGCTGTCACCAAACACCTCCCGGAGGCCCCACTTCCCAACTCTGCCATTTTGGAAATCGAATTTCAGCATGAGTTTTGGTGGGGGCCAAGCCACCCCAACAGGGAACCCTCAACAGGGAGCCCCGAGGATGAGCTCTGTGCTTCAGGAGAGCTCTGAAGGGAGAGGGGTCACAAAGAGTGCCGATCTTCCCCAGAGAAATGGGTGCATACCATACACACTCCCTTATGCCGTACTTTTCCATATACGTGCATCTGTATAAGAAAGTTTAATTTATAGAGTAAGACTAATAATAATTAATAATAACAGAGCAGTCGTAACAACACACTGTAATCAGGTTGTGTGACCTGCCTACCCGTCCCTCTGCCTTTCTTCTCCCTTTCTCCTTCTCTTTCCAAGGGTGCAGGTGGTGTCGCACGAAGGCATCACTCGCGTTACAGACGAGTGCGTGGGATGATGTGAGAGCTCATCACACCACTCAGAACAGCAATTTAGAGCACATGAATTGTTTATTTCGGGAATTTCCCACTCATACATTTGGACTGTACCAATCCTAGGTGACAGAGACCATGGCAAGCAAAACTACAGACCCAGGGGCCTACTGTAACCACTTCCCCACTTACGACACAGTTTGCTCATATTTTGTATTTTAATTATCTCTTTTAAAAACAATTATGTAAACATGTTTTACGATTTCCTTATACTCTGTTTAGTTTTTACTGTATACACAGCCCACTTTTGCATGACCATGCTATTTTGTAGCTCAGACCTCCCATCGGGAAATCCCATTCCTTTTTAGCTACTGTGCATTATTTTGAATTTGAATTTTTGGTTACAGTATGTTAGTGATTATTGAAAAGTATTTTTAGGTTTTATTTACTTCAAAGTAACTTTGTTTTATACTTTTAAATGGGATGGTTTTCAGGGGAGGTGGGATGCTAGGGGTTGAACCCTGGGCCTCACACAGGTAGGCAAGAGCTCAACCTCTGAGTTGCACCCTGTCCCCAAGTGATAGTTTCAGCAACTAGGTGAGTCCGGGCTGACAGCGTCTTTGCACATTGTAACCTTTTCTGCTGTGTATTGTCTTCCATTGCTTAATTTGAAAACTCAGATGTCAGTCTACTTGCTAATTCTCTCTACATATTGCTTTTTAATCTGTGATTAACTTCATGATTTTTTCCCCTTTGCCTTTGTTCTTCACTCTCATTGTGAAGTTTTCTTAATGTTTTATTTTTATTTATCAGGGTCCATTAGCTTCTTGGATCTCTGGGTTGATGTTTTTGTCAGTTCTGGAAATTATTAGCAGCTATATGGCTGCCTCTATTCTAACCAGTGTTCCTACAGCTCCATACAGTGTTTCTTAGATTTTTCTCACTCTATTTTACATCTTAACTTCTTTGTCTTCTGTTTCCTACATTTTTTTCACCATAGATTGAAATCTGGAAAATTTCTTTGGGCCTATTTCCAGTTCATGAATTTCTTTTCATCAGAGTCTTGATCAGTTAAACAATATGCTTTGAATTTTTATTTTAATTATATTTTTAATTTCTAAAAGTTCTTACTGGTTCTTATTCTAATCTGTTAGATTTCTCTCCTAATCTTTCCCTTAGTAATATTCTCAATTCCTTTCCATCTCATTTAACGGATTAACACTGTTCATTTTATGCCTGCTCTGGTTTTAATATGGTTTATTCCCCAAAGGTTTATGTGTGGTTAGCTTGATCCCCAGTATGACAGTGTTAAGAGATGGGGAACCCTTTAAGATGTGATGCCTGGTGGGAAGTAGTGACGTCACTGGGGATAAGGTCCCAGAAGAAATTAAGGCTGGTCTCAAGGGTCAGTTCCCACGAGCAGGAGACATCGTAAAAAGGACACAACTAGCCCTCTACCTTCTTGCCTGTCCTGTCAGCACGTGATCGCTAGATGTCAGACAGCCACCTTTTTGATACGGCCCACCACAAGGCCCTTACCAGAGCCGAGCAGATACTAGCACCAGGCCTTTAGAATTTCAGAACTGTCAGCTAAGTAAACCTCTTTTATTTATATATTAACCAAGTGAAACATCTTGTTGTAGTAACAGAAAGCAGACTAATACAATGTCCATTGTCTGACAGTTCAAATACTGACTATCTTATTCTTGATTAACTAATTTTTGTGCTGTTGCCTCTTGTTTGTAGGCCTTATTTGCCTGCAAATTTTGTGAATTTTGGCTGTGGAGCTTCAGCTGAGAGAACCCTTTCAAAGGAGAGAGGGACAGGGTATTTCTGTAGGGAGGACCTGAATTTGCTTCTGGGGTCTGCGGGTGGCCTGCTGTGAGTGGAGATGTTCTGGAAACGTCATCTTACATCTGTAACTTTTACGTGATCTCCTGTGTGTGTAACATGAAAACAGTTTAAATGTGAGTGTATCTTGCTAACACTTCATGAGTTAAGATTAAATAAAATGTCCATGGTGGTTGCTCTGCTTGTACTATTAGATGTTCATTAAGACATGCCCTGAAGCAGAGAAGCATCAGGAGTAAAGTCAGCATCACCTCTACATACACCATCCAGAAGTAACAGCAATTCATGTCTTGCTTTACCAGCTTTTGTCCACTTTGGGTTGTGCCTGTCTATCTCTAAATCGTTGGGAAAGCATTGTCCCAGTTACATTTATTTACTTGGGAGATGATAATTCTTCTCCTGAGATGAGAACCTGTGGATAACATTTTTCCCTTCCTTTTTGTTCTGAGGCCACTGAAGATCAGTTAAGTACTTGTAAGATGTACTACATTCTTCAGTGTAATCTATCTTGGTGGATCTAATCAAAAGAATCCACTCAGAAAACCACAAGGGCATTGTAACTGAAGGGACAGTGCCTCTCAGTGAAGGGTGGTGAGGTGTCCCGCTGTGAAGGATGAAGGCCACACAGCAATGACACTGCCATCACTCAATGCACCTGTAGGTTGCATGTGAGCTACAGCTAGCAGAAAGATAAAGCTAGGGCTGGGGATGGACAGTCACTGTGTTTTACACATGAGTCTCTTTAGTAAGCTTCACATTTGAGCTCAGGTGCTGTGGGCTTGAGGCTCCTGTCTCTGCAGCAGCCCTGCGTACTCCTAGGCCCTGTGGAAAGGCCTGGGCAGGCCATCTTGGTCCTTGCAGATGGACCATTGTGTACAGGGGCTTTTTATCTGAGTTACTAAAGGTCTCTGAAACAGGATGAAATTCACATATTGATCTGGACTACTTTGGTTCACTACAGCCTGAAAGAAAGCCCTTTAGGGCAAACACAGACCCAGTTTCCAGACAGGTGGTCCTGGAAGGGGTACTAGACTCTGTGGGGAGGGATTCCAGTGAAAGAACCCATGGCCACAGACCCCAGCAATGCCAAGGAAACTTTGAACCCCCCATTGCATTTCACTGAGCAGAAAGACAATGTGGTTTTTAACTCCTTCAGTGAGCAGTTCTAGGCAGATGCCCCACCCTTGACTCCGCAGGGCCAAGGTGTTGTGCTGTCCTGGGCTTGAACAGGATTTCTTTCTACGACAATCAGGGCAGGCTTGAGTGCTGCTGAGGTGGAAACCTAAGCCCTCGGCCAGCAACTTCCTAGCTGAGTGAACTTACAAACCGTACTTGAGGTCTCCTCCACAGTATGGTGGTTATAATGCCTATCATTTCAGGGTCACAGGAAGGTGGAAAATGACATCTGCAATGTCCCAGTAAGAAGCAAATGGCAGTTATTTCATTTGACTGTCACTCTTGGAGTTCTGGGATCAACCTTGGTCATCAATGCCTCTGAAACACCTAGCATTCAGTAATTGTTCTATGAATATTTCTCCAACAAAGCAACAGTGCCCAGGAATTGAATGAATTAGTATTTGGGAAGACTGTGGCAAAGGTATGTTGTTGTCACACCAAGGCAGCTTTCATGGAGCTGTCCTTGGTGATGACCCCTGATGGGGCATCCAACTGCTCCAAGGATGGAAGTGGCTCAATTTCTGTCTGCTCGAGCCCAAGGCATCTGGGTCTGCAGACCCTCCCTTCCTCCTAAGCTTATTGCCTGTGTAGAAGTGAGGGGACTTTCTCCTCTACCCTTTGGAGGTTTGCAGAAACTGACAATAAACAGACTAACAGGAGGAGAAGGAATCACAGGAGAAATATTACTAAAATGAGCTAATGAGCCTCAGGAATTTATATGCTCTTCTTCATGGGGGGGGAGAGGAAATGGGGGAGCAGCAATATATGATCTTTACACTATGAATGAGCCTAGAAAACTGTGAATGAGCCTAGAAAGCAGATGATAGCCTGGGACAAAGTTCCTCTGTGCTCCAGTGGAACTAAGGGAAGGTGAGGGCTACACACTCAGCCAGAGCCACAGTGCTGTACTATGCAGGGAAAGGCTCTCAGGTGACCTCTCAGCTGCCCGGGGAAGGACAGAGGGAAACTGTCTGGGTGTGGTGAAGACTGAATCTCTGTCCTCCCAGGCAGTTTCTCTTTTCTGGTCATTTGATGAGTTTCCTAGAGAGGGCGGTAGCATTTCCTTCTTCCTGAGGAAGAAGCTTCCTCAGTAGAGAAGAGAATTTCAGAGAGCCATTCTTCCCTGCCTTGCAGAAGAGAAAATGAGGTGGTTAAAAAGTCTTTGCTTTCGAGACAACGTCTAAGGTTTTCCCACTTTCTTTTCATACACAAGTGCTCATCAAGCCAGAGCACCGTACTTTGGGATGTCATTTTCTGAACCCCAACATTTGAACCTTGACTCTAACCACCACACTGACCAGATGGACAAAAAGTCCACCAACGCCAGCTCTACTCATCGAGATCACCCTTTGTTGCTCTTCTCCGTTTATCTCTTCTATTGGGCAGCTTCTTGTTACTATAATGAATTCCCTGAGATAATTACATATAAAGAGAAAAGGTTTATTTTGTCTCACGATTCTGTAAGTTCCAGTCTATGAGCCAGGGACCCACTCTCCAGCCTTCCAATAAGCACAGCTTATCAGGTTAAGAGTAGGTAGCTGAGCATGCTGCCAACCTCATGAGCTGAGACACAGAGCAAGAGAAAGGGTAGGGACCCACAGTTCCCTGCTAAGGAATACCCCTAAAATGTTCCAGCAGCCTCTCAATGGCACCACCCTGGGGACCAAGCCCTTAAGACATGGGAATTTAGGGGACCCCTCTAGAGCCATGCACTTCATCAGTGGGACCAAGGACCACACCGCCTCCCATGTGCCGCGTGTGGGAGATGACGCAGTGGAGAAAAAGCACATTTTCAGGATGGGAGGAGAGGACCTTGAAAGTCGTGTCCCACTGTGAGAAAATACCAACGCATTGCACCAGGAGGCTGATTTCATAAATTACAGCAGTGACTCAGTCGGGTGAAGTCAGATAAATGAAATATTTAACACAGTGCAATAATCCCTCCAGTCATGTTAGAATGCTTGCATTTGTTCATGGAAAGTGCTCCCTGATGAGCCGGCTGAGCGGCTGAGCATGCAGGAGGCCTGCTCTGTAAATCACAGCCTCCCCTCTAGTCTAGGGGGACAATCCTCATTCTGGGCCTCTGGATGGGGGATTCACCCCACTTGTTTTCCTCTAATTAGCAAAGGATGGGGCTGAAGGACCCCCGAAAATATCAGTCTCTCTTTCTCTGTCTCTGTCTCTTTCTCTCCATGGCTCAGAGGCTGGTAACATGCCTCTGCTTATCTCTTACCTTGTAATTTAGTGTCCCCAGCAAATTGAGGAGCTGTACAATAGACATTTCCTGGCCTGGTGGTTGGTCCGCTTGTTCACAAAACTGGGATCCACTGAGACTTTGTCAACTTTCAAGTTTCTATTTAATGTCATAAAAGAAAAAAGAGAATAGAAAGCCTTTATTCAGAATTCCCAGGCTCACACAAAATAGAGCTGTTAATTCAAGATGAAACTGCTTAAATTATCGGCTCCTGGCATGGTTATTAATTTGTGCATTAACCACTTGGCATCCACTTCTGGATTATTTTCATTCTAAAAATACACAGCACCACCTCCAAGGGAGACAAAGATGCTGTCGCTGTGCCCCCTGGTCCCTTCCTCTGGCTGCTGAGTGTTCCCACTGCACACATGAAACTTCCCCAACGGACTAGTGAGTGCCCTGTGACATGCAAGGAGAGGCTCCAGTTGCCTGCCGGTCACTGGGGGCTCTTCTTTGCACTCCCTGCTCTGAGAAACTTGTCTGTCAGTCACAGGGGAAAGCTGGAAGTCAGGGGGAGGTGGAGAGCTGGCTCGTGGCACAAGCAAGCCACAGCTCAGTTCTTCCAAGCTTGGGGTGAATTTTCAGCTCCTCAGTCAATGCATTCAGGCTATGAAAATTATCTAATCAGCCAACCTCGGACAGCAGGTTCCTCCCTGCCTGGTGGCTCCAGAACTTGGGCTGGTATTTCGAGCTGCTAAACGTAGAGGAGGCCAGTTACAGTTGGGGGCAGTGGCCAAGTATCTGTCAGAGGCTGGAGGGTCCTCAGCTCTTTCATTAGCAAGGAAAGCATGGGTTGTCCCAGCCTCCAGAGGTCAAAGACTGGAGTTTTTACTGTCAAAGATAGTAAGAGCTTTTACTGGCACCACTGAGATGTTTTTATTTGGAGCAGGGGCTGGTAGGCCTTCTGTTTCCTTATTCAGCAGAAGTGCGTGAAGCAGCTGTTTAAAACGCTCCCGGGGTGGCAGATGCCTCCATGACTCCTGGGATCTCACACACACCGACAGCTGGACAGCTGTGGCATGAACGCCATGCGTAGCCACTCCTCCACACACCTGGCTTTCTACTTGTTGTGTATTTGTTGCTTTCTTGCAAGATCCTCATAGGGAATCAAGATTTCCTGGTAACATGTATGGCAGGACAGTTCTGATGTTACACGCGGACTTTTGGGGCGTGTATTTCTGCTGTCCACCTTCTACCCCGGTTCAGCCACCCACCGAGGCTGGCCTGGGTCTGCAGGTGGGGCTCTGGGTACAGGAGCTGTCCAGCTCCCTGTCTGCTGTGCTCCTGTCTCCCCCCAGTCTCCTGCTGTGAGCTCACCCTGTGGCTCCTGCTACAGTCCTGCTCACCCTGTGTCCCCAAGGCTGTGTTCTCTGTCTCCATCCTTTAATGGCTTCCCCTTTTCTATCCCATCTGGTATTTGACCCCTTCTCAGCCACGTCTTGGAAATAAACAGAACCCTATCAAGAAAACTTCTCAGGGGAACAATGGGAAGTCTGATGTGGATTGGGCCCTCTGTGTCCAGGGTTTCTGTATCTGTGGATGAAATCAACTGTGGGTTGCGAATATTTTGGGGAAAATTATTTGTTAGTGATCATGGACAGAGTTCTCCTGATCATCGTTGCCTAAACAACAGAGTGTCACCCTAGTTTGCACTGGATCAGGTGTTAGGACTAATAGAGAAGTGACGTAATGCGCACAGGAGGATGTGAGCAGGTGACATGAAGAGCTACACTGTTTATATGAGGGCCTCAAACATCCAGGGCTTTTGGTATCCTCAGAAAGTCCTGGAACCGACCAACCCCTGTGAACACCGAGGGAAATGTATTTCTGTGCAGTGAGTCATCAGCATAGTCCAGCTGGAGCAAAACGCCAATAAATACGTTCATCTCTCTGGGCCCAAGGGGATGGAGCCCTTGATGTCGAGAAGCCGCTGTCTCGCTGTAGGTGCAGAACCAGATGGAAGAGCTTCAGTGGCCAGTTCCTGGGGTATGCAGGCCTGGGGTGTGCAGTGAGGCTGACGGTGCCCAGAGCCACTGAAACTGACAGGATGACCCACTGTGTCCATCTTGTTAGGCAGTGGCTCATCGCTGCCTGTGGCTGTCCAGGCAGCAGATGGGTTTTGTTATCGCTGTCGTTCTCACTGGAATAGTTCGTTTAACTCAATAACAGTAGAAACACTTTCTGCTGCTTCCGATAGCCCCTCACCTGCTAACCAGATGCTCTACCTGGGGATTAAGAGGCCTTTCGGTTTCCATTGCTGCTGTGGCCACCAGACCAGTGTGACAGTCAGGCTGGACCCCCAGGGACAGACTTCTAGGAGTCGGGGCCTGGGCTGGGTTCAGGTGCTGTCATGCTGTGGGGGCTCGTCATGAAGGAGATGTGAAGAACAAGAGAAGGAAGCTGTAGGTGTCATGGATCTGCTCTGCACAGCCGGTGTGCTGAGTGTGGCTAGGCGAGGATTAGACACTCCTTGAGTTAGACAGTGTCACGGTACTCTAACGCATAGCTGAGGCAGCTACCTTACAGAGAGAAAATGCTTATTTGGTTTTGCCCTTCTGGAAGTTCCAGTCCATGGCTGGTGGCCCAGTTGCTTCTGGGCTTGGGGCAGCACATCAGGGAGGGGTCACATGGCAGGGAGAAACTGCTTAGTTTATGGCCAGGAAGCAAAGCAGGGAGAGGAGGGAGGTCATAGTCCCAGATGCCCTTCCAGGGCCAGCCTGAAGACTAAGGGCCTGCCACCAGGCCCTGCTTTTTAAAGAGTCCACTACCTCCCTGTGTCACCAACCAAGGGACCACACGGATATTTGGGGGACTTTCAAGGTCAACACCCCAGGGTTTTTCCAGTGCAGGAGGCCCTTCAGTGACATCATTACTGTCCCCTTTCCTCTGCCTGTGGGTTAGACACGGCTTCCCACACCACATCTCTCAGGAGTTAGCCAGTGACTCAGAGTCACTTTCTGCTGGGAGAGGAAATGCAGAGAGTGTTCTCACTTAAAAGTCCAGCGGTCAGCAGCTCTTGATTCAAGCCGCCAAACTCCTATGAAAGTAACTATCCATTTATAAGAGAAGAATGTATCCAGAATGCCCCATATTAGGATGGGCAGTCAGTCCCTTGCCAGAGTTTGGAGAAAGTGTCCACCTAAGGTAAGGCTCATATAACTCCCTGGAAAATGCAGTAGCTTCCCCATCCTAGGGGGCTTCATGAGCGGGGCAAGCCTGATTCCATCCCTGGAAATAGTCAGATTTCTATCACTATAGGGGAATACCTGAGGTGCTTAACTCACATAGAGAAAAGGCTCATCCAAGTCCAGCTCTGGAGGCTCCAGTCAAAGCTTGAGCAGACCCCCAGCTTTGGGCCTTAGGTGAGGCAGTGCTTCCATGGGTGGGGTCATAATGGAGAAGTACAGAGAACATCACATGCCAGAGGAAGAGATCAAGGTCCTTTATCCCCCCTCAATGACCTAAGCACTCCAGGAACCTCCTGCTAAAGGTCAACCACCTCCCAATGAACTGCGCTAGGGACCAAGCCTTCCCACCGGGACCTTCGGGGAATACTTAGCATCCAAACTCTAGCATCCCTTCTCCAGCCATGTTTGAAGCCTTGCATTTGTCACAGCCCAGCCCATCAGGCCTTGATGCTGTAGGTGCCCCTTGTGACACAGCCCAGTTTCATTTTCCTCCTCTGCTTATAAACACTACCGTTGTTGGATCTAGTTGGATAACTGGGGTACTGGGGAGAACTCTGTATTCAGGAAGATCTCATGCTTCTAATGATGCACAAATCAAGGGACAGAATGCAGAAGAGCCGGGGATAGGGAAGACTTTTCAGGTTCCCAAACTTTCCAAGGGATCAGAAGACAGCGACTGTGGGAACAGCTCCCTTCACAGTTCAGTACGGACACACTCAGTCCAAGCTTGGTAGACACTGGAAACTGGGGAAGGGAGGCCATGTGTCCCCTGATCCTCCCAGGATGGCCACATGGACAGGAACACACAGTCAGTCTGGGCAGAGGGAGAATAAGGGAGAATTTTAGAAAAAAATCTTGTTACCATGAAACAAACTTCATGCTAACATTTCACTGGAAGTGATATTTTTCTTCCAAAAATGCTAAAATATTTTAGAAAAAAGTTATCATCCTCAGTAGGAAGGAAAATTCCAATACTTTATTGACACAGGGATGGAATAAAGTGAGGAAGTATTAGCAGAAACAAGAGGTGCTTTGCTGAGCTGACCCACGTGGCTGCGGCAGAGATGAGAAATGGCACCTTCGCAAGATTGACCTGTAGTGAGGGGGACAAATCTGAGACTCTTCCCTAGAAAGGAGGGAAAAAGAAATGATAGGAGAAAGCTGGAGCAAATGGAGGATGGACAGAGAAGGAGGACAGTATGGTGCGGGGTGTGGGCTCTGAGTTTTAGAGTTTCACCATAGGCTTGAGGCTCAACCCCAGGATTCACCACGGTGTGTCTGAACTTGGTTTGGGGTGGTCTTTCTTTTGAAAAACAGTGATACTGACACCTCTGAGCACCGTGGAGTGGGGCAGCAAGGAAATACATGTGCAAACTGAGCCCATCATCGGGTACACATTGACCACTCACCATGGTCAAAGGGAGGGGAGACGGAAGTTGGGGCTGCTCCTGGGAAGAAGGACAGGCCAGTGGGTTTGTTATCTCATCTGGAACAACCATCGGGCACAATGGGGAGGGGGTGGGGCTTCCCTGGTTGGTGTGAAGTTAGGAAGATGTCACCTGGTGCAGCACCGATGTCGGGACATGTCTTGATGATGTTTTCGAATTGCTACAAACAGGGGAAAGAAAACGAGCACATGGGTAACCCACAGAGGATCAGAAGGACCATGCTCCTGAGAGTCATTATAAGCCAGACTCTCAGGAAGCAGGATTTCCAATTTTGAGGAAAAGTGAGTGGGACCCTAAAATATATACCAGTTGGTTTATTTTTCACATGAAGACAGCAGAAAGATAATCCCAAATACGCAAGATTCAAGAACAGGCATTGTGAATTATGTTATTAGAAGTGTCTTCGGATGTCCCTTAGTCATCTAAGAAATGAACTGCTATTTGTAAATGGGTAACTTTGATCAAAAAGGACTAATGGTCTCATCTCAATGAGGATCTGTACCCCAGGACTCTCATCACCCCACCCTCCATGCCAGTCTCCTTTAACCCTCTTTCTATTCTCTGCTTCTGTGAGTAAATTGTCCTAGGTTCCACATGTCTTTCTGTATTCTGCTTATGTAACTTAGCACAACATTCTCCAGTTCTAGTGTTGCAGTGACATGGTGTTGCAGTAATAGGCTTTCTTCAGTAAGTCTGAGTAGTTCTCCATTGCATTGGCATACCATATTTTCCTTATCTATCCATCCCGTGTTGGACACTCATACTGATGGTAGAACTGGGCCTTGTGATTGCTACTGCTGCCACCATGGGTGTGCGGACACCTCTTCGGCAAACAGATTTCCAATCTTTTGGGTAAATACCAGATGTAGGATTCCTGGGTCAGAAAACAGATCCATTTTTAGTTTGTTGAGGAATCTCTGACAGATTTCCACAGCGGCTGTGCTAATAATCCACACTCCCTCCGGCAGTGTCCACGTGTTCCTTTGTCTCTGTGTTCTCATCAGCACTTGCTGTGCTGCTCATAATGGCCACCCCAGCAGGTGTGAGGTGACAGCCCCCGTGGCTCCAGCTTCGATGTCCTGCATGATCAGTAATGTTGAGCACTTTCCATGTACCTGTTAGCCAGGTGTACGTCTTTTTCCGAGAAATGTGTGTCTAGATCCCTTGTTCATTTCTTAACTGGATTATGTGTTTTCTTAGGAGGAGTAAGTTTGATTTTTGTGTTTTCTGAGATCAGCTGTACCACATGGTGAATGCAGGTAATAATTGAGAACTGTGAGTTTACATTTTGCGGAGAGTAATTTTAAATGTTCTGATCACAAAAATGTTAAATATTTGTGATGATTAATATGTAGATTCAATCTGTTTAATAATCTCACATTGTACTCCACAACACTACTTTGTACCCTATAAATATATATGACTAAAGTCTATTAAAAAAAGACTGAGGGCAAGCAACAAAATCTACTAAATATAGAATAAAAGCTAGGTTTATTATAAAATGTGTTCAACAATGTAGTGGTAAATTTCAATTTTAATATACAATTACATTTGATAGAAAAACAGTAATTTAACATAAGCACATTGGCCTCAAACACTGAGTTTTATTAATAAGGCCTGTGATATGGAAGATGATGTTGAGTTAAAGCTATGCTAAATATTTCCTCTGATGAGGAGCACACAGTGGCTGTTATAACATGGCTTTACTCTTGGACTCAAAGAAATATATATGAAGTATTATATTTATGGCTTAAAGATAAGCTCTTGTTAGGTTTATAGTAGGTTATAATTTCTTAATCTTTGTAAAATATATAATCAGGCAAAACCAAGAGCATTAGCAAAACGTTGAAAACACAGACTTAGCTAGCAATCATAAAAAATAGGAAATGCTTAAAAACAAGGGACTCTGTGCAAATTTATGTGTACAACCGATGCTGATTTTAATGTGCGCAAGCACGGGTGTGTGTGTGTGTATGTGTGTGTGTCTGTGTGTCTGTGTGTCTGTGTGTGTCTGTGTGTGTACTGATGTTAGAGAAAGGTTGGGAGGGAATTGGGCCAAGATGTGTTGGTTTCTGTAAGAACTGGTGTCTCTTTATATGTTGATTAAACAAACAAGAGAACAACAGAGGAAGCAGGAGGAGGAGGAGGAGGCGGAGGATGAGAAGAGGGGCAGGAAGATGAGGAGGGGCAGGAAGATGAGCAGGAGGAGAGGAAGAAGGGAGTCAGCACAGACAGAAACCAGCAGTACTGCCCAGGCAGGTCCTAGGGGACAGTGGGAGGGAGATGGGTCTGAGGTGTGTTCTCCAAAGGCGTGCTGGTCAGGACCTCCTTGAGCTCAGCCTCTGCACCCTGCCCAGCGCCTGCCCAGCACAGAACACGGACAGCGCCTTTGCTGGACATAGTAAACTGAGCTAACTCAAGGTGAAGTCTTCCAACCACGCTACCTTAGTGGGCATGTGATCGCGATGAGCAGCTGTCCAGGGGTGGGGATTGAGGGAGCAGATCCCACACCCTCCCTGTGTGGCAGGGCACACTGCCCAGCCGTGGCTGGGTGCAGCTCTCTTGGAGACACAGCTGGTACGGGCTCAGGGCCCCTTCTAGTGTCAAGGGTCCATGAACTTGTCTAACTTATGATTTCTTTTAAAGTTAGAATATAAAATGCAAATATATAAAAATGAATCCTGTCTTGTTTCAGTGGTCTCTGTACCAGCACAGGCATGCAACGTAATTCCCCAGATTTTGTGTACAGGAAGAGGCACACAGAAGCAAAAATGCCTGGGCTTCACAAAAGTCATAGTGTGGGCCTTGCATGAACTGTGAGAACCTGGAGGTTTGGCCTCTGAACTCCTCATGTCCCTGTGTGCACAGCACGGCTCAGCTCACACAGCTCTGAGCTCACAGCACCCCAACCTGGCGTCTCTGGTCTCACTGCTTCTCTGATGTGACAGCACCCTGGAAGTCATTGCTCCACCAACCTTGTGACACCCAAACCCATTGTACCCAAAGTCAGAGCCCTGGAGTCATCATATCCTGATGTCATAGACCTCTAAACCCATGTCACTCTACCCTACCCTGTTCCCATCTGTGCCATCTCCCCAAGGGATCCCAGATCATGAGTTAATATTTAAATACCTAGTCCATGGCAGAGAGTGTTGTGTTTACTGGTAAAATGACATTGTTGATCCATGGAAGCAATATTGCTTGTGCTATGCTTTTATGTGAGGAAAAAATACTTTTATTGTGCACTCATTTGTCCAACTAAAAATCTACACATGAATGCCAGGGATATAGGTCAGTGGCAAACACCTGCCTGGCAAGTACAAGGTCTTGAGTTCGATTCCCAGTACCAAAAGAAAAAAAAAGACCCTACACATGTAGGACATAAAAAAATCTGGATTTGAAAATTGGAGGAGTTTGCACTTGTTAGACTTTTGGGCTATGACTAGATGGGGCTGTAGCTCAGATTTCTTCTTTGGAGCATGAGGATAATAGTTTTCGTTTTCATGTAGTTAAACATAGGCAGGGCCGGGGATATAGCTCAGAGGCACAGGTGCCTACCTGGCAAGCGCAAGGTCCTGAGTTTGATTCCCTATACAAAAAACAAAAACAAAAACAAAAACAGAAACATATGCAGAAGGCTGATGCTTGCTAGGCACAGAATTTACTCTATAAATGATAGTATGGTAATCACTTAAGAGACATGTCCAGGACCTGACCTATTTCAAATGAGTGATTTCTGGAGTTTACGTATCTCAATGTGAAAAGGCAACGATGACTCAAAAGAAAGACAGTTGCCTAAGGGATGTGCTTAATAATGCGAGACACAAATTTGGTAGGAAATGAATGAAGTAGGAAGATATATGTGGCTTACAAAATGTTTCATCTTTACAAATGTATCATGCATAGTAATTAAAGCACCTTCTAAATTTCAATGATCGTTTTGCATAAATCAGAAACATCTGTGTTCTTTAAAATGGAAAAGTACCCTAGTGTATAAAACCAAAGTGTGTATCAGCATAGACTGATTCAATCACCATTCCTAGATCAACAAATAATTATTGGACATTTTTCTTGTGCTGAAGATTCAGCAGAAAACAAGACAGTCTCTCCACTCACATGGTCTCCGGGGAGAGATAGGAAGCAAACACGGAAGGAAGCACATGACACTGGTGTGTGTGCGAGTATTCATCACGTTATTTTGCTCTATAAAGCTCATGTACTGCTTTAGGTAGAGTTTACTGTTACCCACAAAAATAAACCTTCGTTAATGGTGTAGTCTGTTGATAGCGTGTGGGATGAGAGGGTGCCAGAGGGAAGCAAACTTTGCTTTTGATTATTATAAAAAATCAATCAATTATTTAACTGAGGAAACTGTTTTTGGCAGAATATTGACAGAAGCTGTGCCCACTTCCTATTTGCTTTCTCCTCCTCAGGGTTCTGAGGCTGAAGTCTAAGGCCACGTCAACTCTCCATATAATTTTGCTAAGTCAATGTAATCAGTGTCACGAAAATAGCCATTATCACTGACAAGCTTTGACAACTCTTTAACGATTTACCTTAAGGTCCATTTCTCTTGCCCAGAAAGCCTTCAGCTGTTACAGAAATGAGATGTTATGTCAGCATGGAAACTAATTTCACTTCATTTGCCTCCAGCATGAGTGATGTGTCGGTATACTTGGAGGAGGAATTCTGGTCAGCTGAGATCCTGGTTGACAGTGAGTCACCGTGTGCCGCATTTAGCAATGTGGTTGCTCAACTTTAGGAGATCGGGATGCAAGAAATTATCCTTGACATGAAAATTTCACTGCACATAACTCCATCATTGATGATTCAGAGTTGTCTTGCAGCAAATATCACTTGACTCCCCCATCTGGCAGTAACCAGGAAGTAGTGTGCTTGTTAATAGGGTGGGTTTTATGGTAGATGGAGTTGGTGTGAATGTCTGTAGACCCTAATGAGGAATTTTATTGGTGGTAGGGCAGGAGATAAATCATCCATGTACCACAGAGTTGTAAAGTATTTTCCACATGAAATAAAAGTGAAGCAATAAAAAGTTGAAAAAAGAAAGTATAATAGAAAAAGTCCCTGATACCTACTGGAGGCTGTAGCATCATGTTATGCTGGAGACTCTGTAGATTGCTGGCTTTGTGGGGCAGGACTGTAGCCATCATATTCCTCTCTTCCCACTTTCCCAAGCTAGAGGGTAGAGACGTGGCACTGGCAGGAAAATGAGGAGGCACACCCCATCCTGTGGCATCCGTCTGAGATCAGCCATGTTGAGCCCGTGGTCTGGAGGCGGGCTCTGCCTTTTGTGGTTCCTTTGATCCCTTTAGTTAACCCTCATCACCAATTTCTTTCTGGTTTTTACTACAGATTTCTCCATGCCAGGCATGTCTGTACTCATAAAACCCCTTTAATGTTTGTTTCAGGAGACTACAGAATTGGAAACCCTTTACTCTTTGGAGAAACACATGTGGGTCTGTTTTCTATGGTATTTACGTTTTATTCCTGGCCTCTAATTTCGCCTAGAGGAGCTTTGCCTTTTTAAGAAAATTTCATATACTGATTAGGAAAGGTGTCACCATCCCCTCAAGAAGTGGGCTAACAAATGAGATTTACCACCATGATCACTACCACCGTCATCACTATGACTACCATCACCATCCCTATCCCCAACACCATTATCACCATCGTCAGGATCACCACTATCACCACCACGACCATCATGATAATCACCACTATCACCTTTATCTTGAACATCATCGTCACCACCATTAATGTCATCACCATCACCACCACTATTGTTACCATCACCAACACTATCATCATGGCATCATCATCACCATTGCCATCACCATCACCATCATCACCACCATCACCATCACCAGCACCATCACCATCACCATCACCATCATCACCATCATCACCATCATCACCATCATCACTATCACCACCGTCACCACCATCACCACCATCATCACCATCACCACCATCATCACACCACCATCATCACCATCACCACCACCATCACCATCACCACCATCACCACCACCATCACCATCACCACCATCATCACCATTACCATCATCATCACCATCACCACCATCACCACCACCATCACCATCACCACCATTACCATCACCACCATCACCATCACCACCATCACCACCATCACCATCACCACCATCACCACCACCATCACCATCACCACCATCACCATCATCACCGTCATCACCGTCATCACCATCATCACCATCACCATCACCATCACCATGATCATCATCACCGTCATCGCCATCACCACCACCATCACCATCCCCATCATCATCATCACCACCATCACCATCACCACCATCACCACCACCATCACCATCACCATCATCATCATCACCATCACCACCATCATCACTATCACCAGCACCATCACCATCACCACCATCACCATCATCACCACCACCATCATCACTATCACCAGCACCATCACCATCACCATCATCACCACCATCACCATCACCATCACCGCCATCATCACCATCACCATCATCACCGTCATTACCACCACCTTGCAGTTCAAAACTCTTCCATAAGCACCATCCTCTTCAGCACCCTAAAATGACATCCGAAATGACATCTATAAGTTTCAGCCACTTTTAAGAATATTATAAAACCTTCTTCTTGCTACAGCCTCCCATGCTTCACAGATTCCACAGAATGAACTTTTAGACTCTTCTTACTGTGTCTAATCCACAGCCATAATTGCTTATTTCCACACATTAACTGCTCAGTTTTGGTTTCGACTACCAAGGGTTTTGCCAGAAATAGCGCTGGTGCTGTACACTCAAGAATGTGCCTCTTCTGGAGTTACTCCAGACATATGGGAAGTTTGCCTGCTCTAGACAGGGCCAAATATTTCAGGGGAATGGAATGGCTCAGGCAGTCACTTGGTATAATGCTTCATACCAATATAGCGTAGGCTGTTCTGCCTGAAACTGCTCTGCTCTGCTTTGCTGTGGGCATCTGCTCAGAAAAACAAGACGTCCAAGTTTCACAGGGGACAGCAGGTGGCAGTCTGGTCTCAGGATTCCAGCTCATGGGTAAAGTGTAGCTAGGGAGAATTTCAGGTGCATTTTTCAATTTATTTATATATTTTTTCTCTGCCAAGACAGAAATGTACTCCATTTTCTTTAATCAGGTTCATTTGCTTCCTACTGTGTGACTTCAATTGGGTAATAGTCAGCCAGACTTCTCCCCCTGGCTACTTTCTTCCCTGGAGCAGGGCATGAGGTTTGAAATGTGCTTGAGTTTGGAAGTTGTGAGCTTGGGCCTGGCAGAGACAACAGAAATGCTGGGCCTACCTGTAGAACTGGTGTCTTTCTGGATGCTCCAGCTGGCCTCTTGCAGACACAGAGCATGTGTGGTTGGAGCCTATTACCCCACGAAAGGAGACTGTACTGCCCTAGCTGAGGGCAAGCAGGACCCAGAAGAGGGAGGCCTCAAAGGGATTGTCTGGAACCCTGGATGGAGGTCAGGGTGACCAAGTTGCATTCCCCTGACACACTGTTGGCTTCCCGGGCTGGCAGCACCTTTGTTCACACCCTCTGTGCATGCAAAGAACAAAGCCAATTACCACAGCACTGGACACATTGGCTCCTTCCTTCCTTCCTTCCTTCCTTCATTCATTCAGCAAATAATTAAAGCCTCCAACATTCCTAACACTCACTTTTGCTCATGGTCCCCGTGCTCATGCCAGGGAATAAAAACCATGCCACTGTCACAAGAGAGAATTTAATACCTAGGATAGTAAACTATACATAAAGTAAGCCAGGGAACTAAAAGGACAAGAAGAGAAGAGCAGGACCCCAGGAGGTGGGCAGAGCAGGGAGTGCTGCCAACCCTGTGGCTGGGGAGTGTCGATCTGGGAGCCCAAGGTCTGAGGCACAGCTGGCTGGTGCTGTCACTGAATCACAGGAGGAGGTGGGGTCTGTGAGTGTCCACACTGAACTGCCCACAGCAAGGCATCACTGTGGAGGGTAAGAAGTGTCGCCAGGGTGCACTCAGGAGGGGCAGTGGGGCTCAGGAAGGAAGGTCACTCCCTCTTCCTGACTCTCTCCAAGCCTCTCCCGCCGAACCCAGTCAGAGTGAGAGACCCCCCAGGATGTGTGTGGCTCCCAGGCCACGGGGCACCCAGGGAAAAGAGCCAGGCACTGTCACACTCACAGCTGCCCCCCATCTCATCCCAGACACTCAGAAGAAAGAGCCATTGGGACTGAAGTTGGCCCTGTCATGCGGTTCCCAGCCTGGAGGGCAGAACGCAGTCATTTAACTCATTTCCTCTGACTGTTCCAATGCGGCAGAAAATTTCACAAAACGTACTGCAGCATTATTTTCTCTCTTTTGTGAAAACATTCAAATAAAATGTGTTCAGTCTATTTTACACACACACACACACACACACACACACACCCATGACATCCTCATGTTTTCTTAGCGTGGTTTTGCTCTTCACACAAGTCAGATCCACGATCAGAATGTCATGGTGGATCTTCTGTTAAGTGTGCCGTTCATCTAGGATTGAATGACGGACTTTTAAACCAGGCACGGTTGCTACACTTGCCAATAACTTCCATTAGAATGGCAACAACTCCACTGTTGGAGAATAACAGACACATCGGCTTTCCCATTCTTTGTCAGGGTTGTTTACACATGCAAATTTTTAACTCAAGAAAAGTAGAAGTGGAAGGGACTGGGAGGCTTAGGTCCAAAGGAGAGAAAACGGAAGGGAGAGGAAAATTGTTTTCAAGACAACCTGGCCCTTGCCTTTTATCTAGGGCATGCGCTAAACAGTAAGCAGCAGTAGGCAAGCACATACCAGAACTCTGAAACTGTACTAGGCTGTCTCAGCTGGAATATGTGCCTGAGCTCAGCTGATCTTCAAAGCTAGGCAAGGTCGGGCCTGGCTAGTGCTTGGAAAGGAGAACTCTGCAGTTCCTGGAATCAAGAAGGCAGATGGTTAGTGAAGGAAAGATGCCGAATGAGAAATGTTTAATATGGATCCCATGCCATGTATTTTCTGTTGGCAAAATACTGCCTTCTATGCTTTTTCTTCTATTTCACAGGCTAGAATCTTGGAAACTACATTCCCCTTTTCCCTTGCCAGGAGTGTTCTGCAGACTTTCAGTTCTGTCTATGAGACGAGTTCCTTTGAAAACTGGGAAGCGGAAGCTCATGAGCTCCTCAGCCACACTTGCGCTGGTGCATCTATACTGAGCATGTACAGGTGTTTTCCTTTTCACAATTCCCTCAACAAAACAGAGTAAGAAGTTGTTATCCTTGGGATCCAGAATGTCTCACCAAAGGCTCATTGTGTTGGAGGCTTGGTTGATGATAGGCTTTGGGGAAGTGCTTGGATCACAGGGGCTCTAACTTCATCTGTTGGTTAACCCACAGATGAGATCACAGTTGGACAGCGTTGTCAGGAGGCCATGGAGACAGGAGATGGCACCTTATAGAAGGGAGTGGGTCTTGGGTTGTGATCTTGGGAACTGTGTCCAGTTCCTGGTCTCTTTTTCTCTGGCTCTTTCCATTTCTGTCTACTTCCTGGCTGCCATGAAGTAAGCGGCTTTCATGACATTTTGGCCTCACAACAGTCCCGAAGCAATGGAGCTGGCTAACCATGGACTGACACCTCTGAAACCCTGAGTGTAGGTAAACTACATCTCGTCTTCTTTAACTGTTTTTCCCAGGTTTATGTCACAGCCATGGAAAGCTGACTAGCACGCGAGTATTTCCGTGGTATTAGGTATTATAAGTCATCTAGAGATGATTTAAAGTCTACAGGAGGATGTGTGTAGCTTATATGCAAACACTGCACCATTTTAGATGAGGGGTGTGAGTGTCCACAGTTTCAGCGTCTGCAGGGATCTTGGAACCAGTTCCCTGTGGATAGTAGGGGAGGATTATACAGGCAAGAAGGCATATTCCACCAAAAGGTCACTTTGCCCCATGCGCTAGTCTTACTTTATCATGCTTATAATCTAGGCAAGTTTTAAGAAGCTCAAGAGGTTATATTTCTTCATTTTTTGATGATAAAATTTAGATTTGGACAAATATCAAGAGATGCATAAACTGGTCCAGAATCTAAACAGCCCTGAAGTGTCCTTCATAAACAAGGGGCAAGGAGGTGGCCACAGGAGAAGATGACTACTTTTACTTTTTCTGATATGAGCCAGGCAATTCAAATTAGAAATAAAGAAAAGGTCTCCTTCTTCCTTACGGATGACATTAACAGAGAGTCACTTTTCATGTAATAGGTCTGGCTCAAGTCTTTTATGAAATGTGAAATTTCATATTCATCCCCAGAACGAAGATACGTCTTTCTAAAAGCCACTCACTGTCTCCCTCGAGATGTGCACACTCGTAGGAGAGGACAGCAGCGGCCACATCAGTTCTGTCTCCCGGAGGTCCCTGGTAACATAAGAAAAGAATTTAGGCCCTGAGACTCTGGACAACACCTCTTTCTTCCCCTTCACTCTCCTTGCCTCACTGTATCTTTTAAGTAAAGTTGTAATGTGGGCTTTTCAACATGCATCACCTCACGAGTTTATAAATATAATTGTTTTTATAAATTGCTGAAGGTGAGAGAAATGTTCATTGTCATGATTTTTTGAATATGTTCTTTCCACATTAGGAGGGACATGCAAATAGATCTATCAGGACCAACATCCAGAATGGCAGTCTAGGTGGAGTCCTAAGGCCACCTGGCCCTGATACCTCTGAAGAAGGCCCAGGCTGAGCCACACAGTGCAAATCTGGAGGACTGTGATCTGCATGGGTGGGTGGTATATTTTGGTGCTGGAGCTAAGCTGCATTAATACATATTAATTAGCATTCATCTGATGCTGTTCCACTTTGTAAGGTGTTGCGGTGGAGGTGGTCTCACTGGTCGGGCACCAGAACCCTGAGAGGTGAACCAAACAAGTGGTGTCCTTCCCCGTCCATCTCTTTCACTGCAGAGAAACACGTCCTCTTAGCAGTGTGAGCCAGGTCTTGTGTGGCTAAGAGCAGACTCATTGTAGACTCTGCCCTGAACTGTTGGCACCGTCCAGATAGTCATCAGAATTACAGTCAGGACAGAAGGAAAAACCTACTAGAAAAGTAGGAATCAGACACTTCCAATGTCTAAAGGGTGAAGAGAATCATCGTTTTACTCCATCACTAATGAGCTAAGTTTCCGCTGGACTGTGCACTCTCTCCAGCCCTCCAAGCTGGTTCTCAGGGGTGACCACCACCACCAGGAAGCCCTAGGTGGTTCAGTAAGGCCCGCTGTCTCCATTTCCCCAGGACCAGTGGCACTGAGAACACGGACTGTTGGTAGACTGATGCTACCAGGTGTCCCCAGTTGTTTTCTGTTGCTCCAGTGCTTTGTCTCCTCTCCTTGACCAGACTGAAAGAATTGGGGGACAGAAGCTATGTGCTGGGGACCACACTCAGCCATCTTGGCTATCCTACCGGGCAGCTTAACACAGAGGAGAATGACCCAGGACACCAGGTGACCTCCTCTGACCCCCGCTGGCTTTCCCTGACATACTCAAGAACAAGAGCCTCACAGGGAGGGCAAGAAGCCAGTGTGCCTGGTAGTGTCCTGCCCTCCACAGCCCATCTCCACCACTATCTTGGTCTCAAGAGGTGGTAAGGAAGACTGTGGGAGAGGTGGTTTTCAATTCCTATTTTCTCTCTGCTGACCTTGGTCACTTGCTTCTTCTTTCCCTTCTCACCCAAACAGATTGCATGTGCTTGGGGAGCTGCTACCCCAGGCTATGTCAGAAGCTGCAACTCCAGAGGCCAGGGAGCATCTTTCTCCTGTATCATGCATGCAGCTCCAGCAGAGCTTCTCGGCCACTTGGCTCAGGGACACACTCCCAGCTTCGGCAGGTCACCGGGTGTGGGCCTGGTGCCAATGGGTCAGGTGCTTAGCAACTGTGGTTGAGGTCTCCTCCAGAACCATAGGAGCTGAGGCAAGACCATAGATGGTTCTCCAAACTCACACACCAAGTGCTCGATGTGATTCTCCTGAATACACAGCACAGTATTTGTGCCATAGAATTCCTCATAATAGTACAGGAAGCAGTAAAACAGAATATATATGTATATATACATATATTTGGTATCAGGAATCGAACTCACAACCTCAAGATTGCCAGGCAGGCACTGTGTTGCTGAGTTAAATCTCCAGCCCAGAATATTTGATTCTGTCCATCTGTCTGTTTATCTATCATCTGTCTATACAATATGAACTCACACACATGCACAAACATGTATGCATAAGTGCCCTGGCACATTCTCTGGGGGTGAACCGTGGAAGCAGTTCCATTGTGATCCCATGTGATCCTGAGTGCCCGGGCCAGCAGGGAGCCAGCCACTGTCACACCTTGCTATTATGCCTGGCTTAAGCCAGCATTATCTGTCACTCAGCTTCAGGAGCATCTGACACACCTTCTCATGCTGAGAGCTAATTGCCCTGTTTTCAAGCCTGGCCCTGTCCCTCTTCTGATATTTTCCCAATTGCAGTGATGTATCTGTCCAGCCAGCAGCCTCTGCCAAAGCGCTCAGCATTGGGCAGAGTACTTGGATGGGCAGCAGGGGAATTATTCAGTGATACAGCGAACAGAGGGAAGTGCTCCCTGAATAAAAAAATGATGGTGGGATACTGTGCTTTCCTTAACAACACACAGAAAAACGTGGTTTGCTGTGCATTGTTCCCATCTTGATGGAATGAATACACTCAATTGTGGAAGTTACCCAGGAACTGCTGACTTCAAATAATGCGATGAATGCTTGCAACGTAATTAAGGGCGCGTACATGTAGCAGAGCAGGGCTCTTCGCCAGCACCAGAACAATCCCTGACTGAGACACGGGTGAGAAGCAAGCGAAGAGGACAGCAGGTCCCTAAAAGCAAAGAAGGAGCTTTGCACCACACTGAGTCAGACCCTACCTGTTCATATTCCCTATCATTTTTATAAAGCTGGAATGAGGAAAAATAGGTACTTATGTTAACCTGTACTTGGATTTTATTAATTCATGACTAGTAGTTACTGATCCCTTGCCTGCTTATCGCTTGTATAAAGCATTCTGGCACCAAGTACAGAGAATACAGACAAATGCCTGAGGTGTTGGTCCCTGTCTTCCAGGCACTTCGAGGCCAGCTAAGGAGTTAATGTCAATCAGGGTACGCGTAACTGGAAAGGCTGGGCGTGTGGCTATGCGTCCTGTGAGTAGAATCATACTATTTTCTCTGCAGTTTACAAGAAAAGAATATTGAGGCAGGACACTGAGGATGCCATCGGCCTCGGCCTTGAAGGGTGAGCAGGGCTTCCGTAACGGTGACGCTTTGGGGCAGCAGGGGTGGCTGGGGTAGCCAAGGAAAAGAAGAGTAGAATACAGAAGCAGCGGAAAACTCAAGCAGGGAGTTAAGGGAGCTGGTGCTGCAAAGGGCAACAGTAACAAAGCTACGGGAGCTTTAAATGTCAGGATGAGGCCTTCCAAATTTATTACGCAGGTAAGAAGGGGTCATCGGGTTTTTGGAGAAGAGGAGGGTCAACGTCAGTGTGGTGATACAGGAAAATCATCCTTCCCCTTGGTCTCCTGACGGACGCTGTTGTCGGAAGGAGGAACACGGGAGCATGGACAGCAGCCACACAGCTGATCAGAGGTGGTGCGGCTGCTGTAACGGGTGGTGTGGTTTAAATAACAGAAACGTATCATCTCACTTTAGCAGCCTGGTGGCCCGTGGTCAAGGCACCAGGGCTGGTGTCCTCCAAGGCATCTCTGTGGCTTGCAAACAGCTGCTTCTCCTGTCTCCTCCCACAGTCTCCCCTCTGTGTTGTCCTAATCCCCTCTTCTCAAAGTGACATCAGTCCTCCTGGATTGGGTCCCACTCAATGACCTCATCTTTTTTTTTTTTTTTTTTTTTTTGTCTTTTTGAGACAAGGTCTGGCTGTGCGTTCAGGCTGACCTTGAGCTCACTTTGTAGCCCAGGCTGCTCTGGAATTCGCTGTGATCCTCCTGCCTCAGCCTCCCAAGTGCTGGGATTGCAGGCGTGTGCCTCATTTTATCTTAAATACCTCTTCAAAGACCTACATGTGACTCCAAATTCAGTCACACTCTGAGTATCAGGGTTAAGCGTCAAAGACATAATGAATTTGGGGTGGCAAAATTCATTCCACAGCAGGGACATTCAAGGGTTGGCTTAGGATGGTGTCCTTGCCTGGCACCGAGGCTAGCCCAGAGCTGGGGGCTTGCTGGAGGTGCCCATAGAGACTGCTTATTCTAAAACACCAAGAGGAGAAAGGGAGACGAGAAAAAGTCTCGGGGTAGTGGCAGCAGATACAGGCTGTGTCTGTCTGCACAGGACAGAGTTCATCATGCTTGTAGACCAACGGGAAGGAGGAGGAAGGAGAAAAGAGCAAACAAGACCTGGGGAGCGGGGAGCAGACCAGTTGGCCTTAGACTCGGGGACTCTTCCCTCTGAGTTACTCTAGAGAAAAGTGGCGAGGATAGATGACTGCAAAGATGCACAGAAGGGTAGAAGCTGAAAAACAAGGCTCTCACACCTTTGTAAAGCTCAGGACAGTGTGAAGAGGAAACATCTGGATTCATTAATGAGCTTGAGTTTTACGCTTGGGACTCACAAGACGGAGGGAATCCAGGTTCTCTGGAGAGACCCCGGGACTCTGTCATCCTTTAGAAGCTGGCTGTTCACAGAAGCACAGGTGTTGCTTACCCTGAACACAAAGGAGGTGCACACATGGTGTGATCAAAAAATACAGTGAATGCCTAATTTGAAAACTCATTACAGTAAAAGCCACACTTTCTTTTATCCCCCTCACTTAAAACACGCTCATCCCATGCTTGTAACTTTCTGCAGCAGTTCTGGAAGTCCTCTTTCACTCGTGTCTTTAGTTGTGCTGGCATGGCTGCCGTGGTGTGCCGAGTTAACTCAGAACCTTTACCTTGCACGGTCATTTTGACTTTGAGGAAGCGTTGGGAGTCACATGGTCTCAGATGCAATGAATAAGGTGGTGAAGACACACCATCGTGCTTTTACCAGCCTGCCTTTCAGTTCAGTGGCGCATGGCCACAGCATTCACCCTATTTTTGACCACTCCCGATAAGATATGAAAGAAGACTTCCAGAACTGCTTCAGAAAGTGGCAGGAACAATGGGCTACATGCGTTCAAAATGGGGAGTATTTCAAAAAGGATTAATGCAATGTGTCTTTTACTGTAATACATGCTTTTAATTTAAATATTCACTATATATTTTGACTATATCTCTCTCTCTCTTTTTTTTTTTTTTTTCTGGTACTGGGAATCGAACTCACGACCTCACGCTTGCCAGGCAGGCGCTGTGCCGCTGAGCTAAATCCCCAGCCCCTTTGACTATATCTCATATGTAACGTCATTTTGCAAATGAAAGTCCTCTGAAATCCTTAGCTATTATTATCTTACTTCTTTATCACATGACTGCGACTACCACAGACAAAGTAGATTCTCCAGACCACCCTAGACCCAAGTATATCTCTACCATCAAGTGTCTTAGGGACCCCTTGTGGACTGGCTGGGCTGAAATAGACCCACTGTCCACTTATGGCAAGACCAGCCTGAGAAGACCCTTCCCCAGGGGCTGGGCCAGAGGCTCTTTCTAACATTGGACCTGGAACCTGGTACTTTCATAACACAAAGTACTGAAGCCTCTCACCAAAACGTCCAAAGTAATTTAGTGTCCACAGTGAGACTTACCAGGAAGCTGGCTGCTGACACTTCATAAATTATTTCACTTTCCGGCATTTTTATATCAGAGTGTCATATTCCCTTCAATTCTAATATATCACTTCAAGACACAATGTCACTCTGGAATTTTTGAAAGATGATAGAAAAGATTCTTCCCTCCTTTGGTGCATACAGTGACTCTTACTACTAAAAAATGGCCAGTTTTACTCTCTAGTTGATCAGCAGGATGGTTTCCAAAAGCTTGTTTGAAGTCAATTGGTTTTTCCAAGATGAAAATTTTATATTATAGTAAAGTGACACACATGTTGGTTAGGTTTCCAGGTTGGTCTACAGAAACCTGCGTGACCCTCACAGAGAATGAGCTCTGCTGGTGCTGTCTCATACCGTCCACGGGGACAGAGGATTCTCAGACGCGTGCATATCACCGCTGCTGGTGGTGGGGTTCATTTCAAAGCACTTTGTCTGCAATGGGCCGGGCTCCTGGACTTCAGCCAACCAGGGAATGGGGAGCGCTAGCTAAGCTTTCCCAGAAGCTCCTGGGCCTGAGAACGCAGGCACGATCCTGGAATGACAAGGGGAAGAGTGTGGACTCTGGGCCCATAGCCCGGTGCATCACTGGGTTCACCACACAGGCCATAGAGAGAAACAGAGGAAGATGCATTTTCTCTCCTTTTGCTTGCGGGAGGCCAGCTGGTAAACCTCTGCCTTCCTCTTCCCACCCACCCACCGCCTTTGTGGAGGCCAAGTGGCCCACATCCAATAGATGCACTTTGAAAACTTAGTGCAAATAACAGGTCCAAGTCCCCGAAGGGCCCCATGCCATTCACTCCCTTCCTCCCCTCTCCCCATGCCGGTGGTGCTCACTTCCATTAACAGGTAAGAAGAGAGAAAGGCGGTCAGATTGCTAAGTCTCTGACTCAGATGTTTGTGATTATTTCAACCCCCAACATTTCAATACCTTGCAAACTGGTGAAATTTCAGGCAGCGTAAACATAAAGGAAAAACAAGGAGGACACGATGGCTGCAGAGAGGACAGCCAGACATTGGATCCAGCTGTGCAGGGCACCTTCCTCCGCGTGCTTTTCTTGCTATTCCTTCTATTTGTGGAAACTTCCTTTCCCCACTTCTACGACCACGGAGCTGTGGAGCCCTAGGAGGCCCATGAGAGTGTGCCCAGCAGCAGTAGGGAAGTCAGAAGGGGGCTGTTGGATTTTGATGTAAGTTATGAACTCCTTGCACAATCATTCATCAAGGAAAGGCCATGTGTGGAATTATAGGTGAATTACTATATAGGCATATGATAAATGGTAGATAAAAGCGCACTGTATTTCTCCAGCTTTAAATCATCCTTGACTATAAGATGCACCATTATTTTATAGAACACAAAGAAGGGAAAGTGCTACCAATTAGAACAGCCACCAATTGCAAAACTTCCAATTTCCATGTTAAAAATGACCAAAAAAAAAGCTTTTCAATTGATGGGCATTCTTTCCAAAATCAGATTCTTTTCTAATTAAGTTATAGTGCAGTTGAAATGAGTAGGTCGGATTGATAGTGTCCTGAGAAAATGTCAAAGGAAGCTCTCATAGCCATTCGGGAATAGCCTCGCCAATGGAAGTTTGAAGAGTTTTCTTTATCATTGAAAATCCAAGCAAGTGCAGATTCATCACTGGGCCTTTTAGATTATTAGTCTGAAAATGCACCCCTACTGTGTGAGCACTAGTAATAAGTTCAAAGGTGCACCAGTATGTTATGCTCAGGGCACTGTGGTGGGCTTGGACAGGGACAGGGCAGTGCAGACTACGGTCATAACTTTGAAGGTGTAACAAAAGTGAGAAGAGAAATCAAATCAAATGAAAAAAATTCTTCACCAACAGAACAAACCGGTGTACTCTGTGGTGAATGGTCCAGGGAGGATGGCTGTGGCCTGGTCCCCGAGGGGAGACCTTGGCCTGGAGCTGGATCTTGAGGACCGAGTGAGGCTTGGGCAGTGGTGATGGGTACTACATGCTCTGCTCTTCAGAGTTGTTTTGGAACATTTCTGGCAAGAGAAAGCATAAAGTACCCCATGAACTTATCAGTGGTCCCCTGGAGCCAGCCAGAGGCCTACTACCCTGAGGCCAAGCATGTAGGGACTTTAGGTGCAGCCTCCAGAGGATAGGGAGGGGACGCTGCACAATCCTCTGCCTTCACCAAGTTCCTTTTCTTCGGCCACCAAATCCAAGAGAAGTCCCTCCAGTGCAATTGTTGCCCATGTCTCCTGGCTGACCAAAGTCTCCTTTAGGTCTTAACTATCAATTTCACCATGGGATTCATAGGCAGAGTCGTGGGGTGGTGAGATGAGAAGGCATCAGAAAGTATTTTGAGAGCAGCTGCTCACAGAGCCAGGACTATTAATTGCACTCTCCTGATCACTGCCCCTCCTGGCTCTCCAAGGAGCTATGAGGAACAAAGGAAAGGCTAAGGAATGTTTGAGTTGCCTGCATCTGTAGCCTAAATCCCAATGCAGACCTCCAGTGTGCTAGGCTATGTGGCAGGGACTCATTTGCCCAGGCTGAGATCTAAGTAGCTGTTTTTTTCCTGGTCAAAACTAAATTTCAGATTAGATTGCCCCACAAAGAAAGAGCAAATATATACATTCCTGACATATAAGAACTGGAACAGAGGTTTCATTTCCTACTAGCAGCTGTGTCCACCTCTACACTCAATTCACCTAGCTTTGTCTGTTGGTCCAGTATGTGGAATGTCTTAATTACTGTTCCTGTTGCTGAGACAAAATATCTGACACCCAAAGTTAAGGAAGAAGTTTGTTTAGCTCACAGCGGTGAGAGGTTTCAGTCCATAATCAGCTGGACCCAAGGCAGGATGGCATGGCAGAGGACAGTTCATAGTGGGCAGAAGGTAGCAAAAACAACAAGGGAAGGAGATGACAAGCCTCCTTCTGTCCCTTATGCCGTATGCAGGCTAACTTCCCCACAACTATGTAAAGCCAATCAGTGGACGCATTTACTCAGCACACACCCTTGACGCCAGCACACGCACTCTAGATCCAGCCACCTCTGAAATGCTCACCCCTCCATGACTGCGTGAGGCTTTCGGGGGACATCTAGATGCAGCCACAGTATGGGACAAAGGGGGTGACAGCAGGAGAATCAAGGGAACAGAAACAACTTCCTCCAAAATTGGAACAGATAGACTGGCAAAAGAATAAAAGTAAATCTCAGAGGATTCTGTCTTTTGAATACCACTTATTGAAAAGAATAAGTCATGGGGGAAAGCTAGACACTACAAATACCGAGGAAAGTATATTCGAGTTCTCCAGAGAAATGGCACAGTAGGATATATATATAGCTATGTAAGAGGAGATTTATGATGGGAATTGGCTCATGGGATCGTGGAAGATGAAAAGTCCCACAGTCTGTCGTCTGCAAAATGGAAGCCCAGGAGACCAGTGGTGTGATTCACTGAGACCAGCGGCTGGTGAGGGTGGGGATGACCAGGCCCAGGGTACCAGGACAGAAGGTGCTGTTCTAGCTCAAGGAGTGAGAGGAACAGCCTCCCTCCTCTTCAGCCTGCCTAGACCTTCTGGCGATGGCATGGTGCCCACTCACTGTGGTCAAGACTGGCTCTCTCTCAGTCAGTCTGTGGGCTCCAGTGCCAATCTCTTCTCCAAGCATCCTCACAGACATACTGGAAATAATGTTTTACTAGCTACCCAGACATTCCCTAACCTAGTCAATTTAACATCTGAAATGAACTAACCACAGAAAGATAAAATTTAGTGATAGTTTTACATGAGGTATGATCTAAAAAATGCAGTGAATGTCTAAATTATTTAAAAATTTATTACAGTAAAAGATGCATTGCTGTTCATGCCCCTCAAAATACTCCTCCTTGCTCCAAACACACTTCTGTTCTTGCTACTTTCTGAAGCAGTTCTGGAAGTGCTCTTTCATGAGGGTCTTTGGTTATGCTGTCACGGCCATCTCAGTGTGCTGAGTCGATTGAAAAAATTTCCCTTTCATGACCATTTTGACTTTGGTGGCAAACCAGTAGTTGTATGGTACTTTATCTTGTGAATAAGTGGAAGAAGACACTCCATCATATTTTATGAGCCTGCTTTCATGAGCCTGCTTTTCCACTGGATGGCCTTGGGCAGCAGCATTCACTGTTTATTTGATTATACCTGGTAAAGACACTCATGAAAGTGGACTTCCAGAACTGTTTCAGAAAGTGATGAGAACAATGGGATAAGTGTGTTCAAAGTGGAAGAGTGTATTCTGGGGCGTTAATGGTAACATGTTGTTATGGTTTGTGTCTGGATGTCCCCCTAAAGCCTCATGCAGTCATGAGGTGGGCTTCTAGATTTTGTGATTGATTCATGGTCCAGTGCTGGGACTATGGGTGTGAGTGCTACACCCATTCCGGGGCAGTGGTGGGGGGGATGCTTGTGGCTGCTCCCCCCTTTTGCTCTTGCTTCTTTTGTTGTCTTGTGCCTCCCTGAAGTGTTGCCCCTGTGCCATGCCACCCTGCCTTGGAGCCAACTGATTATAGACTGAAACCTCCACAAGCTGTGAGCTAAATAAACCTTTCCTTCTTTAATTCTGGGCATTGGGTATTTTGTCTCAGCTAGGAGAGAAAAGTAACTGTTATGGTTGATACATTGTGTCAACTTGGGGAGTCTAGAGGTTTGGCTAAGTGACTGAGCAGGGAGCCAGGGTACTTACTTTGTATATATCCTGAGCCTGTGGAAGAGGAGGGCATGGAGATTATGTGAGAGCTACACGCCCCTTAGGTGGGGGTAGCCTGTTTACAATGTAAGGGAGGGAAAGAAGCTGCTTGCCGCCATTCCTCCTGTTTGCTCTGGCTGTTTGCTGTTCGGCTGCCATTCCCCCCTTTGTTCTTGTTGCTTTGCTGTCTTCTGCCTCAGAGCCAGCCAAGTATGGACTGAAACCTCCACAAACTGTGAGCTAAATAAACCTTTCCTTCCTTCATTTTGGGCATTGGGTATTTTGTCTCAGCAACCAGAGAAAAGTAACCAAGACAGTAACCAAGACACATGTCTATTACTTTAATAATTTTTTAAACCATTTGGTATATTTTGATCACATCTCATCAGTGTAGGCAATCAGAATGTTTCTGATTATAGTAAAAATATGTTTTTCAAAAGCAAGTTGGGGAGAAGACCAATGAAGATCTTCTGCAATACCAGAATGACAATAGTAGCTCTATGCTTGACTTTGCCCTTTGGGTCATGTCAGTAACAGCAACCAGGGCAACTTCTGGAGAGAGTTCTCTGGCCTCTGCCCCCCAACTTGCTCGGTCAGGATGGTCCTGTGTGGGGGGTGGCACGATTGCGCCTCAGAATCCTGGTTTCTTCTCAAATGGTCAATAGCAAAAGGTCCAAGGGGCCCTGGACTTACCCTTTGTTTCAGCCAATTAAGGAAAACAAGGCAGCCTATCACATCCCACTGTGGCACCAACTGCACAAGGACATTTTTCAGAAAATGCGTTAGATCCTACCCAAGTTTTACCTTCCTGCCACATTGAACCGAAACGAATGGGGCTTCAAGACCTTGGTTTCTCTACAGGAGCTCCTGCCTGGCCCCAAGCTCCACACGCTGGATAAGGGGCCCCATCACCCCCTGAAAGGTGACGAGCGCTGCTCCTCACCCTCTGCAGGGCGAGTGAAGGAGTGGGCGGGCTCGGGGCGGCTCTCCTTCCCTGTGTCAAACACTCCTCTTGGGCCGCAGCTCACTGATAGAGCACTTGTCTCACATGCATAGGGTACTGGGTTCAAACCCCAGTGCTGAAAAAAATGATCTTAGCCTGGCATGGTGGCAAGCACCTGTAATCCCAGCACTCTGGGAGGCTACGGCAGGAGGATGGCAAGCTTGAGCCCAGCCTGTGCAGCTTAGTGACTTGGCGAGAGAGACCCGGCCTCAAAATTGCAAATAAACAAGACATGGGGTGTTACAGACTGTGAAGGCCAATGCTGAGGACTGTCCAAAGCAATGTTCGTCTGAAGAGGCACTGCCTGGGAGGGAGAAGCCTGCTCTCCAGCCCTGCAGAGGCCTGGGGCTTGGGCTCTGCCTCTTCAGGCTACTGCTCAACCCACTCACAAGGGTGAGGTCGGGGAGGCGTAAGAAATCACACACAAGCACACACATGTGTATGCACACACATGCATACCCACATGCAGGTGCATGCCTGCACACATATGCACACATGTTCACACTCATGTGCACATACACACTTGGGGGTACATGCACACATAGATTGTGTGTGCCCACATGTACACACACATCCTTACACACACATGCTCACAGGTCCACACACCCACTGTTCTGTCTTTAATCATTAGAATGTTTCTTCTCGGAAGCAAGCTCCTGGCTCTCTGCTCTGGCATTTCCTGTCTGGATTCGCTGTTGGGGGTGTTGGAGTCAGAGATTGTAAATAACACTTCCCAACTGCATGACACCTGCTGGAAAGTTACTCTTTATGGGTCTGAGAGTGCGGGGCTTGGAGCGGGCAACAGTGACAGACAGAGCCGGTTCCTCAAACACCACTCTGCTGATTTATGTATGACGAAGCGCGGGCCCTGTCAAGGCACACGCCGCCGTGTGAAATGTGAAACGCAACGCCAGCTCTGGTGGCCGCTGCTGCCTGTACGGGTATTTCGGGAAGTCGATTTATTTTTAAATGGAATTTTAACTCCAGTGAAAGGATTCGCCGTGAATCCTTTATTTATATGAAACCATCTTGAGCAGAGAACAATGCGTGCGTTCTCACCGTCTGGAGAGGCAGGAAGCCACGCAAACTGGAGGAGGAACTGCTTCCTCCCTTGTTTCGTTACCCGCCACCCGGGCAGGGAGCAGAGAAGCAGGTCAGACCCTTCTGGGCAGCAGTCTCTCTTTCCAGTGGGGAGCCAGGGCCCATCAGACTAGGGTGCAGACAGCCACAGGCCGTGCTCCTATGCACAGGCAGCGCAGGGAGTACCCAGCCAAGCAAATCCGCGCCCCTTCCCGCTCCGTCCTTCTTCCCTGGCTGCAGGGCACTGTGTCCTGGAGTCTAGGGGCCCAGGGGGGGACAGCCTGTGGTTTCCTGATTCCCAGGTGAAGCCAGGGATTCTTCACCCCAGCCTGGGCAGGAGCCCGGCACGAGCTGGACCAGGTGCTGAGACCTAGTACGTGGGAACACTGCACGCTCCCCTAGCTGGGCCCTGGCTTGCTTTGACACAGGGCCCTTGCTCTCAAGCCAGAGCAATACGGGTGGAGGGGGGTGAGTCAGAGAGCCCCTGTCGCTGGCCGGCAGGAGTCACCCACGTGAACAGCGAGCTGCACACCTGCACATTATGAGCACGGAGAAAGGATCTTCTCTCCGGGCGAGGCCGGCAAGGATCCTCGTCAGCACAGTGGATCTGCCATCACAGCACACCGAGGGAACTCAGCGGAGACACCGCGGGGAGGCCGAGTGCCCGCCCAGCATCTGGTCAGCATCTCCGGTGACCTTCTGTCGCTGCGTGGCTCCCTGGCTCCTTTGGAAATGACACAGAAAAAGACTTTCATTAATATTATAATGTACAAGATAATCCACGTGAGTTAACAAGAATCCACACGGCTCATTTTGGCTCTAATTAGAATCCGAAAATAAATTCTCTGCTGTGAAATCCGTATCATTTAATCGTGGAATGACATGTCCCATCTGCGCGGTCCCTGCGCTGTGGTACCTTTCGTATAAACATCAATATAGGATGGATTACATGCTTTTAGCTTGATATCATGAACACAGATATGTGCTTTTGGACGGATTACAAAGAAATCCCTTAAGCACCACTGACTTCCCCTGGCTCCTGCCCCAGTGCCCCGTGGGATTTGGGGAGATGCACATGGCACCGTGGGAACAGTGGGCCAACTCACACCTAGCAAGCAAACAGCTTTGACCGACTCCCGTGAGCAAACCCCATGTCTCGCTGTTCCTGTGTCATTCTCTCTCCCTCCCCCTTCCTCCCTCTCCTTCCCTCTGTCTTCCCCACCCCCACCCCCTCTCCCCAGGAAAACAGACCCCAAAACACACCTAGCAGAATCACAGGAGATTCAAATCAATTCCATCCATGGATTGTTCTCCCTTCCTTTTTAGCTGTGGGGAACCTCTGCACACATTGTATCATAAGCTGATCCATCTTGCCTGTTGACTCTAACACACACAATTCAGCTGCTGCTTTGTTTTTTTTGTTTTTTTTTTTTTGTCTTGTTTTGTACTAGGACTCAAACTCAGGGCTTCGCCCTTGCCAGGCAGGCGCTGTGCTGCTGGGCTCTATTCCGGGGCCCTCAGCAGCTGCCCTGGACCCCAGGCTCAGTCCTCCTGGGTGGCCAGCCCCTTCAGTGTTCAGCAGGCTATGTAGGGACCGCTGTTTCTGGGGTCTCCCGCTCCGCACTCCCAGCTGAGTGAGCTGGACGGTAACTCAAACCTTCCACTCCAACCTTCACCTCTGGAGTGGTGGTGGGCCGTAGTCATCTGTAGGGTTGTCTTGGGAATCAAATGGGGTGTCCTTGGGACCTGCCTACCTCCAGGCGGGGCTGCATCCTTCGGTGGCCCATCAGCATCCCTCTGAGGACTCTTCCCAGGAAGTGGGCACGGTGTTTCTGATCACCGCCCATGGTCATTTATATACCCCTCCCCAGAGCTCCCAGCCATGCTCTCCTCGCCTCTAACACACAGCCCTGCAGGGCACTGGGGCCCAACCTTGGCATCAGGAGGGGTCTCCCTGGCCTTTAAGGTGCCCACAAATTCAGCCAGCTCCTCCCCGACCCTCTGGGCACTTTGGGGCCCCCAGCATGGGCCCAGCACTCAGGTCGTGTACCCCAGTCGGCTTCCGTCCCTACTCCAAACTGGGCTCTCCTGGGCTCAGCTTCGCCCCATGGCCCATCAGGGGCCTCATCTCCCCACCTGCCCTTTCCTCCTCGGCCAGCCTGTACCCCAAGTCCCCCTCAAGCCCCCAGCTACAGGGCATGCTGCCCCTGCAGGGCAGAGGAGGACCCAGACACTGGAGTGGGCAGTGTTATCAAACTTGCTTCAGAGAGGAGGCCACTGCTGCCGAGAGGCCACGGCGCCTTCCCTGGTCCTCACAGGCAGTGAGGGGCACTCGTGTCTGCCCAGCGCAGCACTGGCCACTTAGGAACAAAGGCAGAGAAGTGACCTGACGCTGAGGACCCTCCAGAGCGCGGCGCGGGCAGTGCTGACAGCCGAGACTGGAAAAATGGAGAGAGCTGGAGGAAGACGAGCGTGCGTCGGGACTCCCTCTTTGAAAAGCAGGTGTAAAACAGTTGTATTGAGGTGCAGTTCACATACCGTAAGATCCACAGTTTTTAAGTGTACAGCTCAGTATTTTTAGTACACTCCCAGGGTTGTATAATCATCGCCACTCTCCCGTCACCGGGCGATTTTGTCTCCCTCCAGCAGGCACGCAGAAGCTGCCACGCTGCACGCACCCAGCGCCCGGGGCCGCTTGCTTCTACTTTCTGACCTGTGTCTCTCCTGCTCCGCAGTTCACATAAATGACATCACACAGCGGCGCGGCCTTCTGTCTCTGCTCCTCTCGCTGTGCAGGGTCTCCGCGGTTCCTCACGCTGTAGGGTGTCACAGCATCCCCGTCTTCTGCATCCATGTGCACCCCCCAAGCATCACCTTGTTTATCCGCTATTCGGTTGGTGAATTTTGGACTTGTTTATACTTTTTTTTTACTGTAATGAATAACACTGCTGTGAATATTGGTACTTTGTGTGGGAGTGGGTGTCTTTAATTTTCTTGTTTTCAAATTACCGATGAAATTGCAGAGTCATATGGCATCTCCGTTTTATTTGTTGGTTTATTTGTTCTTTGAGAAAGGATCTCACTGTGGGCTCAAGTTCCTGAACCCAAGCAACCATCCAGCCTTAACCTCCCAACGGCGGGGACTGGAAGGCACGTACCACTACTCCCGTGGTGGGCTTACCTTTTGGAGAAACTGCCGAACTCCTTTTCCCAGAAGGTGCCCCAGTGTAAGTGCCAAGCAGCAGTGTGCAAGTATCCCACCTTTTCCGCATCTGTCAGCATTTGTCATCCTCTGTCTTTTCCATCCTACCCATGCTACTGGGTCTGAAAACTGCTCATGGCAGTTTGGATTTGAGTTTCTCTAATGACTAATGATGTTGAATGCTCTTTCACGTGCTTGTTGGCCATTTGGCCATTTTGTGTCTTCATTGAAGGTTTATTCAAATCCTTTGTCCATTTCTAATTGGGTTGTCTTTTTTTTTTTTTTTTTTTTGAGACAGGGTCTCACCATGCAGTTCATGCTGGCCTTGAGCTCACTTTATAGCCTCGGCTGGTCTCGAACTTACAATGATCCTCCTGCCTCAGCCTCCTAAGTGCTGGAATTACAGGCATGTGCCACCACCCTCGGCTGGGTAGTCTTTTATGGTTGATTTGTGAGAGTTTCTATTTATATAAATCCTTTAGTTGTCTGGTTTACAAGTAGTATTTTGTCACACTTAGATTGTTTTTTCATAGTTTCATTTGAAGCCAAAAGTTTTAATTATGATGATGTCTGATTTATATGCATTTCACTTGCTACTTATACATTCGGTGTCAAATCTAAGAAACCACTGCCTAATGTGAGGTTTTCTTATACCTGTTTCCTTCTAAGGGTTTTATGTTGTTAGCTCTTACATGTAGGTCTATTATACATTTGAGTTTGGTTTCATATAGGATGTGAAATAATGCTACAGCTTCATTATTTTCTGTTCTTTTGAATCTTCTCAAATGTCAGTTAAATAAAGATGAGATTTATTTATAGACTTTCAGTTCCATCCCAGTTATATAGATGTCTATCCATGTCCTAACACCTCATATCTTGGTTACTGTGAGTTTACAGTAAATTTTAATCTGGTAAGGGTGAATCCTCTAATGTTGTCATTCTTTTTCAAGACTGTTTTTTTACTCTTCTGTGTTCTGTGTATTTCCATGTGAATTTTAGGATCGGCTTGTGCATATCCACAAAAAAGCAGTTGGAGTTTTGATTGCACTACACTGGACCTGCAGTTCATCTGGCAAACACTGCCATCTTACCAATATTACATCTCCAACTCATAAGCATGGGATGTGGTTCTATTTGTTTAGATTTTCTTAAATATCTTTGGATGATGTCATATCCAGTGTACAAATCTTGTACTTCACCAATTAAATATAGTCTTGATACTACAGTAACTGTAATTGCTATCTTCATTTTACTTTTTAATTGCTCAGTTGCTAGCATTTAGAAATATATTTGTCTTTTGTGTATTGATCTTGTGTCCTGAAACCTTGTTAAATGTATTGTATTAGTTCTAACAGAATTGTTGCAGATTCTTCAGGATGTTCTATATACTAGACCAGGTCATTCATGAGTAAAGCTAGTTTTAGTTCCTTTACAATCTTGATTCTTTTTGAGATCTACTGCTGCTGGCCAAAAACCAAAGGACCACACAGAATAGATGAGGGAGCGTGGAAAACCATATCTTGTTCCTAATTTTATGGAAAGGGAATTGATCAATGTTTCATAATTATGGTGTTGCCTGTGGGCTTTTTTTAAAAAACCGAGTTGAACAAGTCTCCATCTATTATTAATCGGTTGGTGTATTTTTAATAAGGAAGGGTGTTTGATGTTTTTAAAATAAAAGCAGTAAGCAAGATGCATCACAACACCAGTCTTCAAAACAAAGCTACAAAATTTTAGTAACCAAAGCTGCATGGTACTAGCATGAATCAGATACAGAGACCAGTGGAACAAAGTAGAGATCACAGATACAAAGCCACAAGTTTACAGTGAACTGATTTTCAATAAAGACACCAACAACACACACAGGATAAAGAAAAGTCTCTCCAGTAAATGGTGCTGGGAAAACTGGATCTCCACGTACAAAAGAACAGAACTAGACTGCTTCCTCTTTCCAAACACAAGAATCATCTCAAAATAGATCAAAGACTCAAATACAAGAGCAAAAGCTATGCAACCACTAGAAGAAAATTGAAGAAATGCTTACAGGCATCAATCTAGACGGAGTGTTTCGGGCTATGACTCTGAAATTACAAGCAGCAAAAGCAAAAACCAACAAATGAGATTACATCAAACTAAAAATTTTGCAAAGGTCACAGCAGGACTGGGAGACAACAGACAGACCAGGGGAGACTATTTACGCACTATTAATGTGGCAAAGGACTAACAGCTAGAATATATAAGGAGCTCAACACAGCAGCAAAACATCCAAGCAATCCAATTTTTAAAATTTGCCTACCATCTGAATGGATATTCTTTTAAAAGATATGCAAATGGACAGGTATATGGAAAAATGCTTGATATTGCTAAAAACACAATGAAATATTATCTCACCCCAGTTAGAATCAGTACTATCAAAATAGACCAAAAAAATTACAAATGCTGGCAGGAATTCAGAAAAAGGGAACTTGCATACATTATTTTGGGGAATGTAAATTAGTACAGCCATTATGGAAAACAGTACAAAGACTCCTTGAAGAAACTAGCCATTGAACTACCATGGGATCCGGCAATCCCATGGCTGGGTGTATATCCAACAGAAATGAAGTCAGTATGTTGAAAGGCATCTGAAATCCTACGTCCTTGTGCTGTACTATCCATGTCAGCTGAGACACAGTATCAACTTAGCTGTCCAGTCATCGACAAAGAGGTAAAGAAAACACGAGGTTACATTTATGCCTATATCTTTGTATCTGTACTATGAAAAATTAGTCATAAAAAGAATTAAATCTTGTCACATGTAGCCCAGACAATTAGAAGGGGAGCTTAAAATATACGGTAAGTGATTAAATTAAAAACATGTATTACAGCAAAAGACATGCTGCTGTTAATCCCCTTCACAATCTTCACTTCAGACAATTTATCCCATCATTCCTGCCACTTTCTGAAGCAGTTCTGGATGTCCTTTTTCATGAGTGTCTTTATGAGGTGTGTTAAAAAAAAAAAATACAGTGAATGCTACTGCCAAGGGCCATCCAACAGAAAGGCAGGCTCATCAAAACATAACACTGCATCTTTGTCCAAGTTAGTCACCCAATCCGGCTGTTCCCTAAAGTCAACACGACCTTAAAAGGAAAATATTTTGGATAGATTCAGGATATTAAGGCAGCCACAGCAGTGCAACTAAAGACACTCACAGAAGAAGACTTCCAGAACTGCTTCAGAAAGCAACAAGGACGGTGGGATAAGTGTGTTTGAGAGAGGGTGGTATTTTGAGAGGGACTAATTTCAATGTCTTTTACTATAATAATGGTTTAAAGAATTTAAACATTTACCAAATTTCTCAGTCACACTATGAACAGATTCAACTAAGGTATGTTGCGTTGGCAGTCCCTGGCAATTTCAGCTGCAGGCTTCCTGTGGTGTGTGGGAGGATATTTCAGAACTTCTCCAGATCCATTCATGGTTGAGGGACACAGCTCCAAGCCAGATCTGAATAGATATTCTTTAAAAAGATATGTAAATGGGCAAGTATATGAAAAAATGCTTGATATCTCTAAAAACACAATGAAATATCATCTCACCCAAGTAAGAATCGGTACTAACCCCAGTTAGGATGGGGGACCAGATGATTAGTTACCTCAGAAGCACTCCATTTTAATTCCTTACATAACTGCTCAAGTGATTCTTAGGAAAAAAGAAGAAAATCACAGTAGTCGAATCTGTTCATAGCAAAGCCCCTTGCTATTAAAGTCATCGACTGCATTCTTCCCAGGTTGCCTGACTAATGCCTGATGGCTCTCACCCCGCTCCAGAAATATTGACCGTTTCTCAGGCTCTGCTGGCTCCCCAAGCACACATAATGCCTAATCCTCAGCAAAATCACTGAAGCAGTCATTTATACGGGCTGCAGGGCTGCAGTTCCATGGGAGGACGGCGTTGCTTCTTATTGCAACCATGTTGCTGTTGCTCTCGGGGCTGCGCATGGCTCCTAGGGACCTCCTGCCACAGGCCACCAGGTGTGAGACAAGCTCCCAGGGCTGGGGGGTCCCTCCCTCCACAAGAGGGCTCTTCTGCCAGGTCCCAGGGGGCGCCACATGGGTGCACGGAGCAGGAGGAACTGTGCCCAGCACGTCGCATGCTGTCCTTGTCCTCGGTGACAGTGCTCTCAGGGAGGCGCAGCAATTTTAGTCCTGCACCAGAATGAACAATGACATCATCCCTAAGAGTCGCTCCTTCTCAGCTGGCTTGTGAAACAGCGATTCTCAGACCAGCCGAGCTCTGGAGCAAGCAGAAGCAGGTGAAGCAATCTTTGCCCAGGTTGTAGTGCAAACAACCAGAATAAACATTGGTGAAACCTCCTTGAATGTGCAGGAGACGCGGGGTCCCAGGAAGGGCCCACATCCCCTTGGGGAGCCTGGAAACCTCCCAAAGATGAAGCACTGCTGGGAAATTCCCAGGCTAACGACAGGAAGCTCGCTGAGAAACACTGATTGATACCTACACCAAAAAGTTTATGGACCGGTGCTCAAGACTTTTATTTATTTTCAGCAAATATTTATTAAGCATCCCACCAACCTGCAGAAAGCCTTACAGGACAGGGGAGACATAGAGCATCTGATGGAAGGTTCTCTGCTCACTCAGTGTATTTGAAAAAGACCTGACAGACTTTTATTAAGTACCTACTAAGTGTCAGCCAGTGTGTTAGCAGGTGGATTAAGGTGAGGAACAAGAGAAAGTGTCTTCTCTTGTGGAGTTTATATCTAGTAGGGGAGAAAAGCACTGAGTAAGCAATAAATACCATACTTTATTTTAGTTTAGTTTTGCATTACTGGGGATTGAACTCAGGGCATTCACAAGGAGCTGCAACCCCAGCCCTTTCTAATTATTTTTTTTATCTTGAGATAGTCTTCCCAAGTTGCTAAATTGCCCAGACTGGGTTTGAACTTGTAATCCTCCTGCCTCAGCCTCCCAGAGTGCTGGGATCACAGGCATGTGCCAGCGTGCCCAGCTGAACTTGCCTCTTGCATGACATCTGCCATCCCTGAGACTCTCCTGCATCACATAACACACCTGGGCAGTTCTGTACTCCTCTACCTGCACTGCCAGGCACCACTGGAGCCAGTCTGTCCCCTCACCCCTGGTCCCAAGAACACAGTGACCACACTGGTTGGGCAATCTCTGTGGGGCCACACCCAGCACATCCTCCATCCTGTCCAGTCGCACCTGATCCTGAAAAGCAGTGGTGGATAAAAGGAACAGAGGCCCCTGGAGGCAGGGACCACGGAGAAGCAGTTTGCCAGGACAGTGGATAATGCGGATGACAGGGGCTCTGGCCACTTGCATTTGGCTGCAAGCTTCTATGGAGCTGTGCATCCCAGAGATCAGTACTGGGCTTCCGTAGTTTGCGGGTGGGGTCTCAGGAAGGCGGGCCACGTGACCTCAGGTGCTGTGGCTGCTGTGATCCCTGCAGATTTGCTTAGGGATCTCAGTTCTCACCGTGGTGGGATTAAGAGGCAGAGTGGGCTCTGTGGGTGGTGGTGAAGCCACTGGTGAGCTGCCCTGGGAAGGGCTAGGTGGCCCCAGGGTCCCTGGTCTCCCTCTGGCTTCCTGCATTGTCCCGAGATGTTTCCCACTCCCCCTCTCTGTCAGGATGCCACTAGCCATGTTTGTCACAACCAGAGAGGCCCTCAGCCTCCCAGCCTGTGAGCACAGTGAACCTCTTTTCTTTATAAGTGTGCAGCCTCAGGCATTTTGTTAGAGTAGTGTGACACAGACCAGACAGATGCAAGGAGTGTGTCACATCCCTGCCAGGGTCTGACACAGGGCTCAGTGGTCCGCAGTGTTCCTCCACATGTGTGTCACACTCTGAAACACAAAATGAACAAACAGAACAAAGCTGGCATCTGACCTAAGGGCCCATGAAAAGGAAACAAAAAGATTTAGGTTGCTTTCATTTTCTGAATAAATAAAAGAGCCACCCCTGGCATTTAAACCTATGTGCAAGGGTGGTTCCAGATCAGTTCAGCAGTAGCAGAAGAAAATCCACACTGACCCACTTGGGAAAACCCAAGGAGCAAGAACGCTTCCCAGAGGAGGAGGGGTTTGCTTGCTCTCTAAAGAGGGTGTGCTGTCGTTTAACACCCACGTTTCTGATGCTGAGGTCTCACTGGACGATGCATACTTAAATGCAGTCAGATCTTTCTGTATTCCAAGTCTCCCAGGAGCAGCACCTCTCCCAGCCCTGTGGCTGCCACCTTCCAGGGAAATGCCCAGGTGGGTTTGCAGGTTCGCTCTGCCCATGTACTGCATAGACAGGTCTGACTCTACAGATGCTGCCTCGGTGATGTGCCCCACATCCTGGCCCTTCTGCACAGTGACTGGGTTAGCAAACGACCAGCAGAAAGGACGTTATTTTTCTCTGGTAGATTCTCACCAGTCCCCTCCCAGCGTTCTCTGTTTCCTGGTCATCACAGTGACCAAGGAGCCCATGACTCAACATCGTCTCCTTTCTGGGGTCCCCTCACAGGCACTCTCACCTTCACCCATCCCGGAAGTGGGGACAGATGTGATGGAAGTATAAACGGGTTTCCGTAGTCTCTAGTGCCTGCTATGGCTTGGAGCTGGAGCGTCCCCGGAGGGCCCTGCATTGAAGGCTTAGTCGCTATCCTGTATCACTACTAGTGGAAGCTTCAGGAAGTGGTGCTTAATGGGAGGAAGTGAGGTCATTGGGGGCGTGGCCTGAGGGGATTGTGGGACCCTAATCCTTCTTCCTTTTTGCTTCCTGGTGCCATGAGATGTCTGGCCTCCTCTGCCACACATTCCTGCTGTGATGTGCCGACAGGCCCAGTGCAGCAGTTCCAACTCCCCTGGGCTGAAACCTCCAAAACCGTGCGCCAGAATAACCCTGTCCTCTTTTTAGATGAACTTCTTAGTTATCTTGTTAAGGTAACGGGGAGTGGACTGACACAATCACTCACCCACTTTGTACCTTCATTTCCTCCTCTGTCACAGAATGAAAACGCCCAGTTAACGAAGTAGCTGGGCGGATTGGCTGATACAGTCAAGATGAAGGAAAGAGCGTGGTTCTTGGGGCATGATGGTAGGAGATAAATTCCACCTCTGTTTTCTTTCTCAAAAGCAGTTTTCATTATTTCCCACATTTGCTTGAGGAACTTTCCACCTTTCCCCAGGTTCAGTGAGTACCCCGAGCTCTGCTGCCCTCTGGAGAGTCCCAGCCTAATCTTCCAGTTTTGCCCCAAAGCTCTCTGCCCCATGCAGTCTCCCCAGGTCTGATGCCTTCATTCGGCTTTTGTAGAAATCCCGCCAGGTTTCTGGAGAGCAGAAACAAAGGAACCGCACATTTCTTACGTCCTCGGGAGGTGACACAGGTGGCTGCACTCCTCTGCATTGGCATAAGTGGCTGATCATCTCATTCTCTGTCTCTTTCCTTGTTTTGTTTTTTTGGTGGATATGATAATGCGGCGCTGCCTCTGTTCACCAGGGAGAGGGGTGGGCTGCTGACCGTAGCCTTGATAATGGACAAAACGTGAGTGAAAGGGTAGAATCATGGGAATGCAGTTCACTAGGTAGCACATTGTGTGTGTGTGTGTGTGTGTGTGTGTGTGTGTGTGTGTGTTGTGCTCCCAAGACGGTCAGGGACTGCAACACCGAAGTTCCCGTCTTGGAGGCCACTCGGTGACTCGGTGACTTAGTACACGCTGGCTCTTCACAGCGATGTGCCTGTCGCCTGCACTTTTGCTGCGGCCTTGGGTCTTGGCCGTTTGCTGCTCCCCCATGTGCTCCAGGAGAAACGCAACCAGCCTGTCAATGATTACCTGCTGCGGTTAACCTCCCAGAAACCCTCTGCTCTGTGAGTGTTGCACTTTGTTCGGTGGACTGTAAGTTCTCCAGGGCCTGTTGGACTAACCTGTGGAGAAAAAAGTGTTGGTTGCTCCGACATTTCAAGAAAACACTCTCTGCTCATGCAAAACACAGAGCAAACATCACTTCCCAAGCACAGGGAAAGCTCATGAGGAAAGAGAGCTCTTCCTCTCTTCAGTCATCTCAGTGCGGAACAGCGGACGTGCAGGAAGCACCCCACACGCCAGGACTCGAAGGTGCAGGGTGTACAGCGCAGTCTACAGCGCGGTCTACAGCGTGGTCACCAGTGGGAGAGGACAAAAACGCTACAACTTTGTACTTCACTTAAAGTCATCCTTTAAAAAATGTATACCTATGTATATCTTGTGATTATCTATCAGATATGTGTATGTGTAAATATGTAACATGTGTTTACACAGATTGAGGACGCTTGTAATTCATTATTGATGGAATATACAATGCAAATGTTTGGAAAATGAAAGTGTTGCTCTGAATATTTACATATAGCTTCTGCCTTGTGTATAACTTCTGTGTGGGTATTAATAAATATTTAAATGTCAGCTGGAACTTGGGGTAATTTCTCTTCACAAGAGGGGTGAAATGAATTTCATAGACGAACAGGTGGATGGTTGGAAGGAAGGATGGATGGATTAATGGATGGTATCATGGTTTATAGTTAGATGTCTTAATTAATTAATTAATTTAGTCTTTTTTATGAGACAGGCTCTTACTATGCAGTTCAGGCTGGCCTTGAACTCACTTTGTAGCCCAGGCTGGCCTTGAACTTGCAGCAATCCTCTTGCCTCAGCCTCCTAAGTGCTGGGATTAGAGGCGTGCACCACCATGTCCAGTTTTTTCTTTTGGTACTGAAAATCGAACTCAGGACCTTGCACTTGCCAGGTAGGTGCTTGTGCCACTGAGCTATATACCCAGCCCAAGAGGAGCTTTTAAAAGGTGGTTGGACCATGGGAGTTTGTAGCTGACTTGCTATTAGGAAGCTAGGCCTGGTAAGGGGAGGTGGGCACTGGGGGCGTGGCTCGGAAGGGTTTCTCTCCCTTCCCGCTCCTCCCTTGACTGATTCCTGGCCACCGCGGTGTGAGCAGCGTTCTCTGCTACGCTGTCCTGCCTAGGAAGCAGCCCACTGTGAGCCCAAACGTGAACCCAAGCCAGCCTCTCCCTCCTCAAGTGTGGGCGTCAGGTATTTCGTCTCAGCAGCGGGGGAAGTGACTCAGACAGATGGACAGCACTTCCTCACACTCCCTTTGACTGGGGTCTGTGTGGACAGAGGATTCTGAGAACTAAAACTGCTCCCAGCAAAGCCCATGGCTTCCATAGAGATGGGGAAGTTTCCGGAGAAGTTTATCACCTAACGTAATACGAGGTGCTTGAAAGCGTTTTGCCCTTGGAATCACATGCATTATGATGGCTCATGTAGCAGGATTGCGTATCCTGGGGCCACTGGGACAGAAAGGCCCCACTGCAGAGTTTTAAGATGGGGAAGAAGGGACAGGATATGACAGTAAGAATTGTCTTGCTCATCATAAACTCAGTTCATCCCTAAATTAGAAGTCATAATTTTTAACCCCGATCAACATTTCTGTTTAGACATTTACGGATGCTGTGTGACTTTCAGACCCTATCAGAAGATGATACACTTTCAATTTACTTAGGCATTCAGTGTAACAAAAAAATCCAGGCCCTTGCAGAGCTCCCCATTCAAAGTAGGTTCTTCCACAGTATTTGTCCCATTGAACGTCTGTCCCTCCCTCAGCACCATGAGCATTGCAGGCTGCACAGGCATGGCCTGGGAGCGGCCCATGGTCCCTGTCACCGGGGTGGGCCCAGGACTGGGACAGCATCTGCTCAGGCCAGAATGGCTTTTCTGCTTCCCTGTCGCAATTCCAGCAGCAAAACCCCTGCATACCGCGATAAAGCCATCGGGATGATGAACAGCGGCCTTAATTGGCATTAAAGGATATTTATGTTGGTGTGACTAAGTTAAAGCCCCTAATTGATGGGAGACACTTGAGTAATAGGCCCCACGGAGTCCCATTAGTATTGCATTGACATATTAGCTTATCTTCGTGCTTGATGGCAAAGGATACGCTTGGGAGCCTCGCTCAGTAGAGTATCCGGGGTAAGATTTCTGACCTTAGATTTATGTTATCTGCAGCAACAAACCCAGCTGCCTGCTTCATGGTTGGAATTACAGATTTTCCATTTAGCCGGACAACATGAATCTGCTGCTACAATTATGTCTCCAATTACAGCCCCCCTGAGTGCTCCTGGCATTCTCACACAGTTGTTTGCTTTATGCCTGGGGCCCTCCTCAGAGTAAAAGTGAATGGGCAGTGGCTGCTCCCTGGCCCCAGGAGGGCTGCACCTCCTTCCTGGTAGAACTGTCAACCGGAGGAGACAAAGGACTGGCTGGGAACTGGCTCCCCACTGTTCCATTCACAGCTGCCTTTCTCTCTCCAAAGAAGACCTGCTTTCATCAGAACTTTCCGATCAAAGAGATAATGAACTCAGTTCTCCCCTCGGTTCAGAAAGTTCGTATCCACAGAGCAGAGAGAGCATTTTAAAAGCTGTAAGTGCTGGCAGAGCCTGACACTGGGAGGGGCACTCAGAGGTACCCCCATCCTGAACAGGAGAGCATGCACAGACCTCTAACTTCTCCCTCCATCCTCTCCTATCTGCTTCTTTTCTAAAAAGAAAATGTGATGGTATTGTGCGTGCTGTTCTATGACCTGTTTTTAAAAAATGTACAACATTTAAATTGCAATAGTGATACATCCTTATTTTGAAAATTCATATATTACCTAGTAGACAAGGGTAGGTCTTCAGAGAAAGAGCTGGGATTTCCAGATAAAAAGTCAGCGACAAGCATATAAGTCTGCACTTAAAATCACAGTGAAATTTTAATGCTGATTGGACATCTTGACCTGAAAATCTAAAAGGCTCTTAAAGCCACCATAGAAAAATGTTTCCTTCGTGCAATGAGTCTCTGTCAACCTGCATAACATTATTAAAAATATTGTATAAAATACCTTCATGTGTGTAAGACATGTACATAAAGAAATTTTGTGTTTACTCTTAGGTCATTCCCAGGATACCTCATTATGTACATGCAAAATATTTCAAAATCCAAAATCTGACGCACTTCTAATTGCAAGCATTTAGGGTCAGAAATACCCTCTCTATAGTCTTTTCCTCTCATTTTTTCCCTTGATGCTAGGAATCAAACCGGAAGTTTTACACATGCTGAGTGCTCTATTACTGAGCTACAGCCCCAGACCTTAGGAGTTATTTTGTATTTGTCATTAGCACACTGAAATTACGACTACATTGGTGTAGCTCTGTCTATGCATAGGTCAGATGCAACCTCTTTTATTTAATTTATCCCTTATTGTTACTTAAGACACTTCCTATACTTTATTATCATAACCATATAGAATGGGCTCCCTTTTAGCTGAATCTTTTCTCTTTTAATTATGAGAATACTTAAAGTGAAGAGAAGAGTAGAGTCAGTCTCTACATCTGCGTTGCCTTGCTTTAAAATCATCAACATTTTGTCAGTCTTGTTTCTCCTCTCTTTTCACATACCTTTTTTATTTTTTTTCACTTTCTGTCTTTCCTGGAGTATTTTCAAGCAAATCTGATACCTTCAAATTCTGTCTTAGAGGCCAGAAGAGAAGTGAAAGAACAGGTCACTTGTGAGGCCTGCTCTCGCCTCCTGGGGGCCTGGCTCCCTCTCCCACTATGAACCTGTGGAGCCTGCTTAGCAAGGCATCAGCAGCAGCATGGACTTTGGGATCAGAGCCCCGTCTGCTCTGTTCTGGGACCCAGCTCCTTTGCCTTTGCAGCCTGACAGATGGAATAATGTCCCTGGCTCTAAGGGCTGCAGATATTCTTGCACAGAGCTTGCATGTGGGTGCATCCCAAGCCCAGTACCTGGGACAAAGGAGGCACTTGGTAGCTAGGGTCAGATCCTTGCCCTGAAGAAAGCAGGTCAAGCAGCTCTGGACACCTGAGCCCACAGCTGAGGCCTTGACCCCGAAGAAACCAGCTCGGCTTACGGTGCTAACTTAGTCTGCATCCTGAGTTGTTGCCAGGCCATGAAAATAAAGAGCTTACTGCATTTCTCTGCACCAAGACCAGGCCAGACAGCCGAAGCATATCCTGACATCACTGATTCATGCAGATGTGGGGAAATCCGCTGTGCATGGACGTTAGGCATGTTGTCTTGCCAAACCACGGCTGAGTAATGGAGTCAGCCTTGACCAAGGTCCTTGCACCTCTCTCCTGGCGTACCGGACTCAGAGTCCCAAGTGGTTCCCATTCCTGCTCTGCACAAGACTACACACCCAGCCTGGAGCCAGCATTTTTCAAAGTAGAGTCCAGGGACTCCAGGGGACCCTAAGACCTTAGTAGGCTGGGTCTCTATGGGTCAAAACTATTTTTATTGTAATAAGATGGACTTTTCCTCCTTGTTCTCCTTCTCTCTCCCTGGGCAGCAGCATCTTCTAGACAATACAGCATCCACGGCTGCAGATGTGCACCCAGCACCGAGGAAAACCCAACCCTGGAGGCCAGACCCTCAAGAGATGTGCAAATGTGCTCTGTAAAACCTGTGCTGCAGTTAGGAGTCTGACACAGCAGGAAAGGGCCAGAAAACGATGCTCAGGAGGAATTGTTCAGGAGAAGAAGGAGTCTCAGGAGGGAAAGCCAGGCGGGTTCCTCCAGAGTAAAGGAGGCTACAGGGACAGGCAGAGGGACAGGGTGGCTCTGCTGGCTCTGCTACCACCGCTGGTGAAATGAAGCCAGCTCCTCTCCTAGCATCAGGACTGGGCAGGTGGTGCCAGAGCTTAAAGACAGATCGTTACCTAGGTAACTAAGACCCCTCGAGGTAAACTCCCGGGTGCAGGATGAATGTCTGATGCTGTTATTTTTAAATCTTGCTGTGGAAAGCCTGGCTACTGTTCACTGTCTCATGATGTTCCTCATTGTCTCCATCACTTTCTCATTGGCGAGACACAGACGTGACACTCACACCTGAAAGGAGAAGAGGTTTAATTCAGGTCACGTTTCAGGAGATTCACCACAAGGTTCTGGCTCCACAGCAGCAACACCATGGTGCAAAGGCCTGGTAGAGGAAATCTGCTCACCACATGGAGGCTAGGAAGCAGCCCGAGAAGGGAACAAGAGTTGGGAAGGGGGACATATGCTTTGGGGCACACGTCCCTGGGACCCCCTCTTCCAACCAGGTCTCACCTCCCAATAGCACGTTTAGCTGTGAACTCATCCACAAATGAGCATAGCAACCTGTGCTCCAGTCATCTTCTGAGAGTCACCTCTGAGCACAGGAGACCTCTGCGGGACACTTAGATCCAACCTGTGACCCTCCTAGAAAGGGATTCTTGTTCTTGGGGGTCAAATGCACAAGGCAGTAACATCTGTCTTCCTCCCAACACCTTCCCAGACTTCCTCCTGTAAGCTACCGTCTTAAACCTGTGGGGAGACAGCAAGAGAGCAGGCCAGAAGGATGTAAAGCCTTGCACTCTCTTCCCAGTGGATTCCTGCAGGCCTCCCTCCATCCTGGCCCCCAGCAAGGACCCACCACTGTCTCCAGAGATGCTGCCGGTGCAGAGCCAGGAAGCAAAGGCAGCACATTTTTGGTTTTTAAACTCAGTGCTTCTTTTCCCCTCCCCTCTCCAAGCTTGAGATGACACAAAGCAGAAGGTGAAGACAAAGCAAGAGGACTGTCACTGCCTGCCTGCTGCAGGGAGCTGCGGGCAGAGAAAAGAAGTGCCTAGGCAGATGTTCCAAGCATCTCCCAAGACTGCTTCTCCCCAGAGCTGTTCACGCAGGATGCATTCAGGGTGCAAGGGTGGCCTGACTCCTGTGCACAGTTCTTTCTCCTTTGAATTCACGCATGAAGTGAACATTTGTATCTCTTTTGAGAGCTCACGCCCTTCTTCCCTGAACTGAGGCATACTAGTCACTTATCCTTCACTGGGATAAAATACTGGATACCTGCACCTTCAAGGGGCAGAGGTTTACTTGGTTCACGGTTTTAGATGACTCAGTCCATGGCAGCGTGGTGGAAGGGCCTAGCTACGGAATGCTGCTCACACCGCAGCAGCCAGGAAGCAGAGAAAGAAGAGGGCAGAATACACCTTTCCAGGTCACACTCCAGTGACCCACTCCTCTGACCAGGTCTCACCTCCCAGCAACACAGTCAGCTGTGAACTGCATATGGAGGAAAATCAGTGGATCAGGTGTATTTTGTACATGTACCAGCTCTGCATGATGATTATAACCTTTAGGTACTGCAAGCATAGACTAATGAAAAAAAGCAATGGACGAGTCCACTGATGAGCACAGCACCCAAAGATCCAGCCCCTAACTTCCTTCCAAAGCCCCACCTCTGGACACACAGCCTTTGGGGGGACATGTGAGACCCAGACCATGATGTAGAGCTACCCGGATTCACGCTTTACTGCCCCATAAATACTGTAACTTCCCCCAGAACCAGACTGCTACTCAGTCCCTCCAAGGAGCTGTTCAAGGCCCTTGTTAGGTCCTCTGCAGACGCCCATTGACTGTAAGCTCTTCTGAATATTTTCGTTGGCTGCATTTAGAAGTCTATTTCCCGAGTTACCTTACACAGGCTTTTAAAATTACTATTATTTTATTTTGAGACAGGATCTTGTCAAGTTGCCAAGTTGCCCAGGTTGGGTTCAAACTTGTGATCCTCTTGCCTCAGCCTCCCAGACTGCTGGGATGACAGGCACTGTGTGTGTCTTAAAAGGCCCACATTCACATAACAGACATGTCTGTGGTTTGATGTTGGCTACGCTGAAAGCACCCATTTTAGGCTGTAGAGCTTTGAAAAGGAGTAACTTTCTCACAGCCAGAGCATGCGTTATGTGACTGCTGCCCTGCGTCTGTGAAGACGGGACATCCAGGGCAGGAAGGACTACAAAGAGGGGACCAAAGAGTGGGGCAGGATGACCAGGGACCTGGGGGACAGTGCGTCTCTGCCTACCTCCTAGGGTCCTGCTGTCGCCAGCCATGGGCAGCAAGACAGGCAGATGGTGGAAGGACACACTGGATACCTCCTTCTGGCAGCCAGGGGATCTGAGGGCAGATCATCTACCAGGCACAGGGTGAGGGCAGGAGGCGGGATGCCTTCCATCAGCCCCTTGCAGCCTCCTGACTCCCGCTGTGGAGGTCCAGTGCTTGCCCAAGGTCAGGCAGCTGGACGGTGCAGAGCCAGGGTTCGAACCCAGGCACCCCACTTCTGATAGCCATTGTCCATGTGCTGGGAGAGCTGGGGAGGAGCAGGCAGGGTCCCCGCCTAAGAGGAGGGCAAAGCTGCCAAGGTAGCAGCAGAGTTCCAACAGGACTGTGGGGGCACCCGGCTTCTGCCCTATGGCCACTCTATGTGACCTGTCTGCACCCAGGTGACTAAGTGGCGCAGGCCCGATGTGACACCAAGACACCAGCCCTTGTTTTCTTTTAGTAGGGTTTTCTAACACATGCCAGGTGACCATTGTTTTTCTGTATTTTGTCACAGCTTTGAAGATCTGATATCACTTTATTCTGTTTGCATGAAATGTATTCACATTTCTGTGTGTCCTCTCCCAGTTATTTTCACATCTGAGATCTGTTGTTGTCCCAGAGGAGTGAATGACATTAGCTCTCCTGAAATGAGTCTGGTCAACATGCAACTCTCAGGAGACGTGTGGGGAGCTCACAGAGTACTTAGTTCTCTCTAAATCCTCCTCCTCCTCTTCTGCCAATGCTTGTCCTGCTTTTCTTTCTTTCTCTCTCTCTTTTTTCTTTTTCTTTCTCTCTTTCTTCCTTTCTTTCTCTTTCTTTTCTTTCTCTCTCTCTTCTTTTCTTTCTTTCTTTCTTTTTTTCTTTCTTTCTCCTTTTTTTCTTCCTTTCTCTCTCCCCCTCCCTCCTTTATTCCTTCCTTCCTTCTTTTTCTAGAGATGGAACCCATAGCCTTCCCACTGAGCTACATCCCTAGCCCTTTTTATTTTTAATTTTTAGGCACAAGCTCACTAAGTTGCTTGAGTTGGGCTTGAATTTGCAGTCCTGCTTCAGCTCCCTGTAGTGCTGAGAGTATGGGGATGGACCATTGCACATAGCTAAACTGGTTTTTCCTCTGATATGTGCTTGGGACAGGCCTGAAGAATGTGACCTCCTTCCTCCAGCCTTCAGGCAAAGCAACCACAGATTCCCCTAGCTGAAGGGATTGGCCAGGGTAAAGGCCAAATGTTTGAGTCTTTGGAGCCCCTGTCCCTGGTTGGCCAGGCCCCTTGCACCCTCTGTCCCTCATGTTGCCCTTCATGTTGCTTTTCTTTCCCTGCACAATAGAAATGACAATAACAAAGAGGCTGAGGACTCCATTTACTAAGTATCTACTAAGCACTATGCTCAGCCTCCAAAGCTGAAATGGATGAGTGTTTGAGTATCGAGTTATCATGGTATATCATGCTAAAGTTTTGCTTGAAGTCATGTGGACAAACATATGTAAACATTAGCAGGGAAACTAGCACAGGAGAAGCGTTCTGTAGATGCGTGCTAGTCAGCTTACCTTCACTGTAACAAATGACAGTGACAAGAAACTTTAAAGAGGAAAGTTTATTAGATCAGTGTCTCAGAGGCAGCCCATGGTCTCTTGGTGCACTGTGAGGCAGAAACACAGCACATTGTGATGGTGGTACATGACTTCATGGAGCCAGGAAGCAAAGAATGAAACAGGAAAGAGTTACGATTATTCCCAGTAAGGCCACGCCCCCAATGACCTCACTTCCTCTCCTGAGACCCTGCCTCCTAAAGGTCCCACCACCTCCCACTAGCACGAGCCTGCAGCACATGGCCCTGGAAGGACATTCATGACCCAGACTACAGCAGGGAGCATCACTAGTAGAGCTTATTTTTGCACTTTACAGATTTGGAAACAGGGTCAGTGAATAAACTGAGTTTGTCCCCTTCCTATGCCTGCATGGAGTTTGCAAGAGTGGGTGGTATTCTCTTCCACTTCTTCCCTTTTCTCTTCTGTGACAGGGCAATATGGCAGCTGTTCAGCAGGGAGCAGCTGTTATTTCAGAAAAGCAGTTTTACTTTTTAAGTCTTGAGACCATATTTCAAAAACCACTCATGCACAAAGCCAGTCCACGGGTCCTCTCCATTCCCCAGTCAAGGTGCTTGCATGCAGTAAGGGTTCCAAAGGGCAGTGATGGATGGCTTCGTTGGGAATCATCACATGTGGTCTTGACCTGCATCTGTGGTAACCTATAAATCACTGGCACAGGTCTGCCCAGAGACACTGTCAGGGGCTGTAGGAGCTATTATGGCTAGGACAACACAGAAGAGGCCTTAGGCTGGCCTGCTGGAAGGCAGTGTCAACATCTCAACCCCAGGAGATCAGGCCCCAGAGCCTGCCCATCCCACCTCAAGTCAGAGCTGTGGCTTCTTTCTCTCACCTTTGGGGGTGGTGCTAAGAATTGAATGATGCATGATGAGCCACAGTAACCACTGAGCTACACTCCCATCTCTTTCTCTACTCTTCTTAGTAAAGTTCTGGGCCTGGCTCACTACCTGCTAGGGTTCAAATGTGGCTTTTCCCCTCTACAGACCTGTAAGAGGTGCTTAGGACTCTGCTGTCATGAACACATCAGGCCCTTTCTGTGATTAAGGTGAGAGTGGGTACACTGTCATCTGGAGGGTGGGTCCCCCACAAAGCCAGGTTGGCCAGGCCCCTTCCCCCCTCTGCCCCTCATCACATGCTGCCCTGAACACCTCAGGACCCTGTGGATAGAAGGTGTTCCCAGAGCATCCTTTCTACTTTGGACCAGAGCCACAAGCCCAAATCAACCTGTTTTCTTTGTCACTTATCCCATGTGTGATACTAGGTCATCCACAACCCTTCCCACCCTTCCACCAGCCTCTCCTCATCCACAGTAATACTGCTTGGATTTCTCTTCTGCTATTTCCTACCCAAAAGCCCCACCAAGCAGGTCCCTGCCCCCTGGTAGCTGAGCGAGGAGCCTCATTCAGTGCGCTGTATTCTGATGTGCTCCACTGCACAGCTGTGGCTGGCAGTTGTAGAGGAACGAGACTTTTCACAACTCCCCGTGACCCTGCAGCAGGCGCGGGTTTCAGAGAGTAGCGGGCTCACCACGGCATTTACAGCTCTCCTGCTTCCTCACTCCTCTTGTCCCCTGGGTGTCACTGACCTCTGCTGAGCTCGCCGGCACCTCCAGAGCCCCTTCCCAAAGCAGAGGCCTCGGAGCTCCTGCGGCTGCGCTAGAACATGTTTGGGCCAAAATCGCCTTTTGTAGGGCTCGGGCTTAGAGATTTCTAGAATGACACAGGTAGTGCTTTCAGATCATGAAAAAGGACCATTTTGCTTTTGTTTTGATTCGTTTTTAAAATTTATAACTGACTGCAAGCTGACACTTGCTCTAAACACAATAAAAATGAGTCATGAGGAAATTTTAATGAGAAAAGACCTAAAAATATGAGTCCCAACTTTTACATATCGCATTCGGCAGACATGAAGCTCCTCTCAGAGCCATTTGTAAGTGCGTCTGTGGATTTCCAGGTTCATCTCCTCGTAGGCCAGAACCCAAGTACAGCCAGGTGCCTTCCTTGGGTCATGGTGCGGCTCTATGTGCGCTGAGCAGTGGGAGAGGAGGAGCTCTGAGCAGCCCCCGGCGCTGACGTCCAGCAGTTCTGTGTCTACAAAGGGTGATAAAACATAAGGTGAATGTTTACTTTTTTAAAAAAATTTGCTTTATAGTAAAAGACATATTGCCATCGATTCCCCTCAGAATTCTACCCCAGCTTTGAACACACTTACGCTATCGTTCTTGCCACTTTCTGAAACAGTTCTGGCAGTCCTCTTTCATGAGTGTCTTTACCAGGCATGATAAAAAATACAGTGAATGCTGCTGTCAACTGCCTCCATGCAAAGGCAAGTGCTAAAGACCTGACTGCGTGCCCTTGTCCACCTTGTTCACCAGATCCTGTGCTGTGTGACTCTGGCTCTTCTTCAAGGTCAAAATGACCATGAAAGGGAAACATTTTGAATTGGTTCATGACATCAAGGCAGCCAGGACAGGGCAACTGAAGACTCAGGAGAGAGGACCCCAGAACTGCTTCAGAAAGTGGCAAGGACGCCAGGATAGATAAGTTCACAGAGGATTTTGAGGGGGGTTACTGGCAGGGTGTGTCTTACTGTAGTAACCTCTTAGAATGTAAACATTCATGGAATATTTTGATCACACCTTGTGTCCTGAGATGTGGCCGGAGCATGGGTACTGTGGACTGAATGTCTGTGTCTTCTCGGATCCAACTGTCGATGCCGTCACTCCCACTGTAGCGGTATTTGGGGTGGAGTCTCCGGGGGTGATTAGTTAGATGAGGTGATTAGTCTCCGGGGGTGATTAGCCCTCCAAGAGGGCTCATTGCCGGGATTAGCAGCTTTAGAAGAAGAGAGACCCCAGCTGTCCTTGGGAGAATCCAGCCGTCTGCACCCGGAAGAGCCCTCACTAGCAGCGGAGTCTGAGCACCTTGACGCTGGGTTCCCAGCTTTCAGAATAGCAAGGAACTTGTGGCCGTGCCCCCCACTGCCTGTCTCCCACCCATCGTGTTTCATTCCCGGGAAATCAGTGGGGTGACACTTCCTGTCCTTGAGTAAGCAGCCTCGGCCAGGAGCTGTGTCCCTGGGCTGAACGGCCTTGGGCTCTTACGTGATGACCTGATTGTATCAGCGTCTGGGTCAAGGGCACTGCTGATTGCTCTCTCCTCCTTCCGTGAGCACTCAAATCACGGCTCTCCTAGCTGGTCCCCGAGGAGCGGATGCCTTACTGTTCCAATTAATTATGCATCAGCTAATTAATTTGTTGGCTTTAGTGAATTGAATCAATTATTTTAAATGGCTTTTAATTGTTAATATATGCATTATAACAGAAGACAAAAGCTGTTAACAGAACTCAACATGAAAACCTCCCAGGACAGGGTTTGGCCTTGTGAAATAAATCATTTAAAGTTTCCCGAAGAGTCTGTGTGATTTCCCAAAAGCCAATTATGTCTGAGACAATATGGGATTCTCTGGGCGGTTCCTTTTAGAAGCAGAGCCATCTGAATTCAGACGAATAAAGTGTGGGCGTGTGTTCAGATCGTCATCCTTCTAACATTCCTGAGCTCCTGAGTGCGAAAGGGCTCTCAGGAAAGCTAGAAGCTCCATGAGGGCAGGAATTCCTCTAACGCCCAGTGCCAACCTCCAGACCCTGATGATCCCTAGGCAAGATGAGCACTAGACACAAGGTGATCCCAGAAACGAGAAGTGCCTGGAAAGATTCCCTGGGTTCTGCTGCTAGAATCTCCCACTTCAGGGAGGAAGTCAAGTGCTATGGTGTGGACATAGTTTGGGTTTGTGTCCCAGGGGTTCACGGGCTGGAAGCTTGATCCTTGGTATGTGGGTACTGAGGCAATAGACCCTTTAAGAGGGGCACCCAGTGGAGTGTAGTCAGCTCCTTGGGACACTCTCTTCAAGTGGGATTAATGCATTTCTCATGGGACCCTGGTTGGTTCCCATAAGAGCAGGTGGTTATAAAAAGAGCAAGCCTGGCCTAGATTCTCTCCTGCTTCCTGTCTTGCCTCGCCGTCTCTCACTCTTGCGCTCCCTCCCACTAGGAGCCAGCTGCCATGTTGTGGTGCAGTCAGAAGACTCTCACCAGGGGGATCGGATGCCAGGGCCACACACTCAGAGCTCCAAGGCTGTCAGCTAAGTAAATCCTTTCCTCTGCACAAAATATCCAGCATCAGTATTTTGTTATAGCCACGGAAAGTGGACAGATACAGCCAGTGCAGGCCGGCGTTTGAACACCAGTGTGTGGAGACAGTGAGGGTGCCCCGGGTGTCAGCACCTCTTCTCACGCAATCCAGATCCCAGATCCTCATCCTGGAGCCCAGGAAGCAGTGGCAGAGGACCCTGTCCACACAGCTCTGCAGCCACCCTCTACTTGGGCTCTGGGGTCACTCCACGGGGTGTAGAGGAAGAAGACGGGGGTGAACTGGGGGCTGCTGTCAGAACTGTGCAGTTTCCTTCCTCCCTGGCCTCTTACTCAGCAGCCACTGGGAAAGAGGGAATCACTGCTGAGCCAGAGTAGCTCCCCAGCTACGCTGTGTGAGCCGCAGTATTTTTGCTGGGCAGCACTGAGCTCCTCACAAGTAGCCCTCTCTTCAAAAACAGGGCCCTGCTTCTCAAAGATCTGTCACAGATGTCCGAGAGAGGGTCTTGGTGAGCAGGAGAATAAAACTGAGTAAGACTATTTTAGAGCTTTTTTATTATTTAATTTATTTACTGACCAAACATATGAGAGCTCTGCGATAGGTGCTGAGTTAAAGAGAAAATTGTCTGGACTCTGAACAGGATAAACTGCTGGTAAGAGATGTTTGGAGATTTGCATGATAAATGCTACAAACAGGCAAAGGAAGTCAGACGTGGAGACACACACCTGTAATCCCAGCGCTCTAGGAGGCTGCGGCGGGAGGATCCTAAGTAAATCCCAGGCTGCATGACCTAGTAACACAGTGAGACTATCTCAGAATAAAAAGCAGAAGAGGCTGGGGACGCACACAGCTCAGTGCAGAAGCTCATGGTCCAGTCCTCAGTACTGCCAAAAAAGGGCACATGAGAAGGACCCTGGCGACACTGACCTGGGCAAGCAGAGTCCTGCGGCCTCATGAAGGGGCAGAGTCTGGAAGGTGAGGCAGGAGGAGCTTGCCAAGCAAAACCTCAGGTCCAAGATGGAAGGCATCTGCCCAAGACAGAACCAGAGATGTGTGAAAGAAAGCCCAGCCCAACCCTATGTGCAGACTCAGAGTGCAGGTGGGGGTGGAGGAGCCGACCACAGGCCCCTCAGGAGTGGGGGCCCTTGGGTGGTCTTAGGAAGAATGAAGTGGTTATGGCCATGTGAGAAGCATCACTGTGGTCTTGGTGTGGACGGTGGGTTTAAGGCTGGTGAGATGGTGAGCGGGGTGGGGAAGCTGGACCCTGTTGGAGTAATCTGGGAGAGAAGTAAGGAGAACCCCAAATAACCAGCTGCTGAGGCCGGGAAGGGGGCTTGAAGATGGCCTGATGTGCACATGGTAACAGGCATGCCATCCTGATGTCTGTGGACAAGGACCACGTGGGTGCCTGGGAATACCATGAGCAGGGGACTTCAGGGTCTGTCTGAGCCACACAGTGTGACCCAGTGACCACTTACCAGGAAGGCACGACGGCTCAACACCTTGGTCCAATGTGGGGCCACTCCGAAGGGCCACCCCATTCCAGAGCTTCCTGTGGAGTCACCTACAGCTGCCACTGGCATAAGTTCAACCTCTCCTTCTGTCTATTCCTGCCTCAGTTTCATCTGGTTGTAGAGAAACCTGACCCTAGGGCATGAGAACCAAACACAAGGTGCCCTGAGAGCAACGACAGAGGCAGACAGACCCAAAGCCCCGCCCTCCCTTCCACAGGGATGACGCTGGCAGCAATCCTATGAGCTCTGTTCCATGGGCTTCCTGTGGTCAGCATAACCAACTGGATCCACTGGTAAAGAAGAGGGAAAACCCAAAAAGAATTCCAAGATTTATAGCATAGGTCACTACAGTAGCAAACAAGGAAGAGGGGTGACTTTGGAAGAGAAGCAACATATCCACCCTGAGCACTGCCTTGATTTGCTGATGAAACCTCAGTTTTCAGGTCTCTTTGGCTTGAAACCCGAGGGTCATGGTGGCCCTTCCTCCCTCTGAACTCAATTGTCAGGATATCCTATCAATTCTTGTCCTTATGTGGCCTGGGGATTCACTTATTTCCACTTACTCCAAGCTTTAGCATTCCAAGTTTTACCATTTTATTCCTGAATTACCACACTGCCCAAAGCCTTGGAACAGACTTCTCGGTCTCTGTGCCTAACCCATGGTTCAGGTCCTCCTTCCTGACTGCCCATGATGCCTCTACCAGATTAGAGCATCTCAACGTTTAGTCCATTGATGGGAACTGTAAATGGATTGTTCCAGCCCATTCTACTCGGTTCAGTTTAAGAAAACGTGCCTGAGCACCCACCATAATCCAGAAAGGACACTAAACACTTGGGTGACCCCAGATAGATGAGATCATTTCTGCTTTCCAGGAATTCTCAGTGAACTGGAAGAGACCAGCCCTGAAAGGTGAAACAGTGTGGAGATAGACAGAGGTGTTTCTAGAAAGCAGGACAGAGGAATGCTCTCTGTCTCAGTTCTTTCTGATGCCCAATGACCTGGCTTCATTCTGCCCATCCAGCCTAACTCCTCTCCAGTGTGGTGTAGAGGAGGACTCTATCCATCCTCTCTACCCAGTGGGACACTGGGGACGTGACAAAGGGTGGCTTGTGAGCTAGGTCATGAAAGACACTGTACTTTCTGTGGGTGGAAATCTGACACACTGGCAAGGCCCTGGACACGAGTCACTGAGGACAATGACTCCTGCCGATCATCTGAGATATCCAGACCATGGGTCAGGAACAGAGGTAAGGAGGAAAAAAGCTTTGGGTTGAGGAGACAGAGCCAAGAGGCCAGCTGGAGTCTGCAGGAGGGAAGGCTAGAGAGAAGGGTCCAGATGTCGGCAGAGGTCACTCGGTGTCCAGCTGAGCTCTGATCAGTGTGTGTATGTGTGTGTGTGTGTGTGGAGAACAATACCAAAATGGGGGGACACAACCTGTCTAACACTCACAAGCCAGGCACAGTGCCAAGCCCAGAAAGCACTCAGAAGGGACTTGTATCAGCAGTGAATGACAACTGTCCTACTCTTGTCCTTCCAATCTTAAACTCAAGACCTGAAGAACCAAACTGTTCCCACATGATTTAATTACATCCCAGAACTAATCTCAAGGAGACTTGCAATGATTCAAAACTAACCAGTACCTAAGATGGAAAAATTCGTATTTGGTATCTAATGTAAAATTACCAGGCATTCAAAATAGCAGGAAATACAGCTCATAATGAAGAGACAAAGTGTTGAATTGAAACTGACCCAGAAGTGACACAGGTGTTAGAATTAGTTACAAAACCTTAAAATAGTTATTGTTCTATGCCATGGGTCCAAAACATCAAGTAGAGACATAGAAGATATAAAATTACCAAATCCAATTTCTGGAGAGAAAATGGGATTTGCAGCAGGTTGGAAAAAAGGGTGAAGGAACTTGAACACACAGCAATAGAGATGAATGATTTTCAAAATAAAAAGATGGTCAGTGAGACAATTGCAAGCATCCCAAGCTGCATGCCATTGGAGTTCCTAAAGGAGAACAGGAAAAATATATTGAAAGAAATAATGGCCAATAATTCACCCAAACTGCTGAAAACAATAAACCTAGGATCCCAAGTTCAATGAGATCTAAGCACAACAAACAGACATAAAACTCCACCAGGGTGAAGCAAACTGCAGATGCTCCATGGAAGCCCTGTATCTAAGAAAGAAATGAGAAGTACTAGAGATGGTAACTATGACTTAATGTACACTTGCTTTTTCTTATTATTTAGCTATGTTTTAAAAATAATTGACTTTGATTTTGTCTTTGTTTGTGGTAGTGAGAATTGAGTCCAGGGCCTTTGCACTAAGCTACATCCCCAACCTATTTTCCATTTTGAAACAGGGTCTTGCTAAGTCAATAAATAGCACAGGCTGGGCTGAAACCTCCAATCTTCCTGTCTCAGCATCCCAGGATACTGGGTGACAGGCGTGTGGACCACACCTGGCTGATAACTGACTATTTTAACAAGCGCTACTGATATATTGTGGGGCTTGTAATGTACGTAAAGGGCAGCAAGGACTCAGACCGGAAGGCTGGCAGGGAGAGATGGAACGCCCTTCCACGTGTTCTTGAGGTGCTGTGCATGTGAGATGGCGTGGCATCGCTTGGAGGGCAGGAAGGATAGGTTATGAAATGCGCTATTTCATCTCCTTTGCTGACTCATTAGCTTTAGCTCTTTGTTGGGTGTTGGTGGAGCTCCTCAACCCTCCCCTTCTCCTGCCTTCTCTCTTCCCTTCCTTCCTTCTTTTCTTTCTTTCCTTCCTTCCTTCTTGTCTTTCTTTTTCCTTTCCTTTTCTTTCTTTGTATTTTTCTTTCTATCTTTTCTTCCTTCATTCCTTCCTTCCTTTCTTTTTTTTTTTTTT
>NW_004955402.1:4056920-4101321 GCF_000276665.1 Chinchilla lanigera | reverse complement strand
TTCCTTCCTTCCTTCCTTCCTTGCTTCCTTCCTTCCTTCCTTCCTTTCTTTCTTCCTCCCTTCCTCCCTTCCTCCCTTCCTCCCTTCCTCCCTTCCTCCCTTCCTCCCTTCCTCCCTTCTTACATGGTCTTGCTAAGCTGCCCAGGCTTGACTGAAAGTAACAGTCCTCAGCTTCCCAGAGTGCCAGGGTTATAGGCATGTGCCACCGTGTTTGGCTAAGATTAGGAGATAAAATGGAATAGTGAAAAATGAAATCAGAGAAGGAAAAGAGAAAAAAGAAAAAGACAGACAGAACATAAGCAGTAAGATGGCAGATTGAAACCTAGAGGTGTCTCTCTCCACAGTAAACATTAACAGTCTAAACATTCCAACTAAGAGGTTGAAGTCATCAAACCAGATAGAAAAGCAAAACAACTCCATGCTGCCTATATAAAGCACAATGTAAACATAAAGACACAGATTAAAAGTAAATAAATGTTACATGCTAAAGTTAATCAAAAGAAAGCTTAGCAGCTATACTAATTTCAAAGAAGGCAGATTTCAGAATAAATAATATTATCAGGGATAAAGAATGTCATTTCATAATGATAGCAGGGTCAGACATTCACCAGTAAAATGTAAGAATCTTAGCCTTAGAACCCTTCTCTCTACTGACAGAAAATCAGTGAGGATATAGAGGTCCTGCATACAACTCAGAATCAAGTTGGCCTAATCAATATTAATCTAAAATTGATATTAATTCAAAATAGATCATTTGCCTAAATGTGAAACCAAATACTGCCAAACTTCTGAAGAAAAGATAGGAGAAAAACTATAAGCCCTGGTTAGACAAAGATTTTCTAAATATAACACCGAATGCATAAGCCATGAAACAACTTGATCAATAAGATTTCATGAATATTTAAAAGTCTACTCTTCAACTGATGTTGTGTAGAGAATAAAAAGAAGCACAGACAGATAAAATATTTGCAAAGCATGTCTAGTAAAGGACAGGTATCTAGAAAATACAGGAAATCCTGTGAACATGATAATAGGAAAACTAACAATCCATAAAAATACTAGCAAAGGATTGGAACATTAGTCATTAGAGAGACATGAGTTAAAACATCAATGATAAGCAATTCTACACTTACTAAAATGACTTAGAAGAGACTGATCATATTGATGAGGAGATGGAGGAACTGGAAATCTTATTTGCTGCTGGTACAAATGTAAATTGGTAACAACCACTTCAGAAAACAGCTTATAGCTTCTATAAAAAGTAGGCAGGGACTTTCTGAGCAGAATCCTGGTTGCATAGGAAATAGCTCCAAGAACCAATAAATGGGATCATATCAAATTAAAAAGCTTCTACACAGCAAAAGGAACAACCAACAGAGTGAAAAGAAAACCTACAGAATGGGAAAAAATTTTGCCAGCTATTCCTCAGAAAGAGGACTAATATCAAGAATATATAACAAACTCAAAAAAATCAGAGCTCCCCAAAATTAAAGACCCAATCAAAACATGGGCAAGTGAAATGAAGAGTCACTTCTCAGAAGAAGTACAAATGGCCAAGAAATACATGAAGAAATACCATTAGAGAAGTGCAGCTTACAACAGCATTGAGATCTCGTCTTACTCCACAAAGAATTGTCGTCACCAAGAAATCAAACAGTAACAAATGCTGGAGAGGCTACAGGGAGGAAGAAGGAAACTGTCTACATTGTCGGTGGGAGTGTAAACTAGTACAAGCACTATGGAGATTCCTCAAAAAACGATCTAGACATTCTATTCAACCCAGCTATTCCACTTCTAGGTATCTTCCCAAAAGAATTAAAGACACCATATAACAGAGATACACGCACACTCATGCTTATAGCAGCACAACCCATAATAGCTACGTCTTGGAAGTGGCCGTATGTCCATCAACGGATGAATGAATACAAAATGTGATATTTAAAGAAGGGTAAGCTGGAGTTACTTGTAGGAAAATGGGTGCACTCTGAGACCGTAATGTTAAGTGAAATAAATGAGACACACCAGCTTAAATATCACATGGTATATGAGAAACCCAAAATATAAACAAAGAGCAAAATAAAAGACAGATAACAGGAAGTAGAGAGATAGATCTTGCTCAGATAGGAAAGGGATCAAGAGATGGAGGGAGGGGAGGGAGAGGGGGTGAGAAAGGAGTGCAGACGTGGTGCACACACTCCAACGCCACACGAGGGAGGTAAGCATCATGCGCTGCATACCTGTATGAACAAAAATGAGGGGAAAACTTTTTAAAATTTCCCTTACCATTTGGGACCAAAAAAGACATACCTGTGCCTATCACATGGTCAGCAATTCCACTCCTGGGTATTTATTTTCCCTAGAGAAGAGAGAGCATACATCCATACGCTTAGATGCACACAAATAATTCTAGCAGCCTCATTTGCAAAAGCCCAAACCAGACACAACTGCATGCCCCTCAGTAGGTGACCTAATAAACAGATCTCAACATGCTCACACTGCTCATGGAGAAAAGGAAGAGACCAGCGATATGTGCAAGAATCTGGGGGAATCTCACAATAGTGATGCTGGGTGAATGAGCCAGATGGGAGAGCCCACGCTGTGTGACCCGTCTGACAGAACATCCTAGGAGAGCCACCTGACTTACAGAAGCATAAAGCACGTGACAGCGCCCTATGGGTGTGGCGCTGGGGGCTGCTGGGAGTATGAGGGTGTCAGTCAGGGGCAGGGACAGACATTATACGATGATGCGTATGGTTTTGATTGCGGTGGGTGTTTACACATATGTCACACATCCCATTTTATAATTTCAATTTGTATATTTTATTGTATGAGCATTGCAGATGAATAAGTGGCTTTTAAAATGAGATTTTGTGTTTGACCCCCAGCAGTACACAAATAAAACACAGAGCTACTGGGAAACTCAGGCTGATGTGTAATTTCAAAGAAGCCCGACCCAGCTGTGTAGGCAGCCGCCCGGAGGCGAGCGGGTGGTAACTGCCATCTTTGTCTGCTAGCTGCATTGTGGCCAGGTACGGGATGGCATCCAGTTCCTCCTGCTGGTCTGAACACCAGCCAGTCCCAGTGCCCTGCGCGTGTATCGCCGGCAGACCTGGCTGCGGCTCCAACCCTGTCATCGTGGGCCCAGCAGGGAGGACACTGGGCTCAGAGGCGCCTCGCTGTCTGGGTGCGATGAGCCCGCCCAGGTTTTTGCAAAGCTGGAGTCTCGCCCAAGTCCTTGATGTCCTAAACGAAGAAGTGTGCAGAATCCCTGAGAGCAGCGGGTCAAGTGTAATCACCCAGGGTCGGTGACATCTGAAGGTGCACACTCCAGGATGGGAGGGCCCGGGAGGAGCTCACGGCTGAGGGGCTCGGGGCTGAGGGCTTCAAGCCTTAGGGTCTGGGGTGGGTTTCAGGCTTTGGTCTGACTCCCGCCAATGAGCGGCCCGACTCAGCCTCTCCTTGGGGAGGTGGAGATTTGACTTTCATGGCCCTTATAGGAACGGCCATGGTGTCCAAAGCCCAAGCGGGGGTCAAATCTGCATAGCCAGTGACACGGTGATGAGGGCTGGGGGTTGCCGAGGGTTGCGCCTAGGGTTGCACAGCACCCGCAGGTGGGTGCATGCCCGGACTTGCTGTGTTGAAGCTATGTTACCCTTGCCATTGTGTTTAGGCCTGGACACCTGGTGCCGGGCTAATGCTTCACTCACAAGGCGCCTCCAGTCTCAGAGCCAAGCCCTCCTTTTTCTCCCCTTGTGTTTCCTTGCTTACCAGATGCCTCAGATCAAGCCAAGAAAGTAGACTCCACGGGGGTCAGAACCTCCCTTCCCCTCCAGCCTCTTCTGTAGCTGCCTCCTGCTGAGGTGCACGCACAGCTTCCCTAGAAAACCTGCAACCACCGGAGCCAGGGCGGGGTCCAGGCTTTTCAGAGAGCCCCTCTTCCGCCACCCTGCACAGGTGCAAGGCACCAAGTGTCACCAGGTAGGACCGGGTCCAGATCCTGTACTATTCCAGAAATGCTGCAACTTGTTCCTCTTGGTACCAAGCACAGTCCCTGCCTCCAAATCAGCTGTGAATACATGCCTGATGGATGAACGAATGAAAGAACGATGTAAATATTTTAAGGTAACCCTGGCACCTATTAGGATTAGGAGCAGATTGTGGTTTAAATAAATCTTAAGAGGTTGTTTAGAACTAGCGGGCCACTTTCCTATATAGTAATGCTCGCTGACTTAATCTACTCATAGGCTCTGCGTACACATCAGAAGTCCTCGTCCCCCTTTGCTGGGATTGCTGTGACAAGCACGCACTCGTGGCTTTCACTTGGGAAGTATATTTTCTCACAATTTCAAAGGCTAAGGTCCAGGAGTAAGCACAGGCAGGACTGGTTTCTTCTGGGGCATCTCCCCACGTCTCACAGATGGCCATCGTGTTCCTCTGTCCTTGTATGGCCCTTGTTCTGTGTACATGCTAGTGTCCCAATGTCCTTTTCTTAAAAGGTCTCCCATCATGCCGGTCCTCACTGACTCACCTTTGGAAAAGCAGTCACATTGTAAGGTTGTGAGACTTGAACTCAGCGTACAGTTCAGCCTGTAAGTGAACCTATCAGCTTGCTATGATTATTGTTCTCATGTTACAGGTGTGAAAACTGAAGCCAAGAGCAATCAAGGCATCAAGGGTCATGCCCTTAATAAGTATCAGAGCCTGGAAGCAAATAGCAGTGGTCTGACCTTCCCAGAGCCCACAATGATAATTACGCTGAAAAGACACACAACCACTCCAGACGTTCTCGGGGGAGGTCAGAGTCTCAGGCCAGCCCCAGAAGCCTAACCATCCTGACACAGTCAGAACACAACCCCACACGTTCCAAAGACCCACTTCCTGGAATCCCTGAGGCAGAAAGGGGCTAAGCTGGAACTGGAAATTCCACAAACTGTAACTCTGGGATGTTAGCAAGCAGAAGCCGTGCAGAACTTTGGGTGGCAGCCCTCCTGGGCCCCTAGGAGCGAGAGTCAATGGCTGCCTCTGTCCACCCAGGGGACAGAAAGTCAATGGCATGTCTACACAAGGACCATCCATAAGAGAATGAGCTACTCCTGAGACTTCCTATATTTACAAAGAAAGACAAGATGAATAGAGATGTCATAGTGAATATGCCAGAGACTTTGGAATAAAATATGGATTGTTTTAGGGCTTTTAATTTACTTTAACTTTTTAATACACTATAATATACTACATAGATATAGGCAGTATAATTTTAAATCACTGGAGGCTTTCTTTTGATAGTAATTAATTTCACGCCACAGCAATATTTCTCAGACTAAACCTCTCAGGCAGCCGACAGCGATGATTCCTTTTGTTCCTCCACTTAAAATGCACTCAGGAACCCATCCGTGTCTCTAAATCATTTTCTTCTGGACTGTCTGTACCCCGTACCACATACAAGCTTGTCAGCCTTGAAATGCACATCTCAAAATGTTCACAAAAGAGCTCATAGAAAACTCAACCGTGTTAAGGGATCCCTCTGTGTGTGTTTGTATGTCTCTCTCCCTCTCTCTCTCTCTCTCTCTCTCTCTTTCTCTCTGGGATTGAACCCAGGGCCTTTGCACTGAGTTACATCCCCAGCCCCCACCCCTTTTACATTTTGAGATAGTCTTATGAAGACACTAAGTTGCTCAAGCTGGGTTCTAACTTGACAGCCTCTTGCCTTGGCCTCTCAGAGGGGTGGGATTATAGAAGTGTGCCCTCGCACCCACCCAAGGACTGTCTCTACCCCTTGATTGCATTCAAAACATATTTTAGGAACCATTCTCTGTGTTGAGAATGCAGCAATGAGAATGTCCTTCCTACACTGGAGATCAAATCAGGGTCTGGTGGGCCCAGGCCTCCAAGCTGGGCTTCTGCCCTCTAAGGAAAGCAGTCCCTGCAGAGACAGTACGAGTGTCCAGGAGGAAGCTGAGGGGACATCCAGGGCTGCTGAGATGGCGGGTGCTGAAGAAGCTCTCTGGGTCCCATGCTCCAGGGATGGTGGCCTTGGCCTCAGGGACAGCGGCCATGCTGGGCAGCAGCACACCAGTCCACCTTCTCCTTTTTCAGAAGGACAGTGACACAGCCCACACAATGTGTAACCCAAAAGGGACAGAATCTTCATGTCAACGAGACAGAGTCACTTTGGAAAGGAGCACCATGAAGTTATCCAAAGAGGCAATTAAAAGGTCCTGAAAGGGACTGCATTCACAAATTGAGCAAAGCTGTGAGCGCTCTTCACTTTGACTCTCCCTGGAGTCCCAAGGCTTCTCCAGGCTGGACAGAGATGGGCAGAAAAGGCCCACCAGAACTCCTCTCCCAGCTCGAGGTTCTGCATTGGAACTCAACCGGAAGTGACAGCCCTGAGAGCTGGGAGGTTTAGGAGGTGACTGGCTCCTGAAGGCTCTACTTCCTGAAGTAGGAAGGGCTCCCCACAACTGGCTGGTTGCCTCGAACCATGTGGGGACCCAGTAGAGGGTGCTGTCTTGGAAACAGAGATTATGATTGTGCTGGAATCTTTGTTTGTTTTGGTTTTGGTGACAGGACTTGGTATGCAGTTCAAATTGGCCTTGAAATTACTATGGAGCCCAGGCTGGCTTTGAACTTGTGCTGATCCTTATGACTCAGCCTCTGGAGTGCTGGGATTACAGTCATGCACCACCATGCCTAGCCTGCTGGGACCTTGACCTTGGACTTCCAGCTTCTGGAACTGTAAGAACTAAAGTCTGTTCTTTGTAAATTAGCCAGGCCAGGGGCCTGTGTAACAGCACAAATGGACTGAGATTGGGCCAGAGTGGTGTCCGCCAATGCTGCAGTCTGCTACAGAGCAAGAGCCTTCAGACACCTTCCCTCCTGCTGCTGGGTGGGACCCTCACCCCACTGGTGCAGAGGAGGAGCCACCTGTCCCTCCCACACAGCCTGCTGGGTAGCTGTCCTCTCCCAGAACATCCTTGTCCCTGGGATTGAACGCCTGCCCACGTGGCTGGAAGTGCTTTGCTCACACTTCCTGTGTCCCCTGGCCTCCCTGCACATGCCCCAGGGTGAAGTCCACCCAGGGGGTCTCAACTGCTCAGAGCAGCTCACTTCCCACTCCCCAAGGGACAGGCAGGAGAAGCCCCGTGCTTTCTCCCCGTCTCCCTGCTCACCCCCAGTCCTTACAGAGGAATGGAGTCCCCTAACCTGGCATGGTGGTGCACAGCTGTCATCCCAGTGGGAGGCTGAGGCAGGAGTCTGCTGTGAGCTGGAGGCAACCTGAGCTGCGTAGTGAGAACCTGCTTCAAAAACAAAACAAAGCAAACAAAAATAAAGCTTGCTTCATTGGAAGCTGACTTATCCTTGCAGGCACCAGGCACAGAACTTGAGGCCACATGTATTTGTTTATCCTGAAACCTCTCAGCCACGAACTCTGACCGGCACCCTGTCCGTTTCCCATCCTGTCCACCCAGGAGTTTCGGGGCAATGGGGCGGAGCCTCTTTCTCCTCCAGGGCCTCCAGGCTTTTCATTTCTCTTTCATCCCCTGCCCCTTGGTGTTCCGCTCTTGGAGAATCCTCCGCCCAGCCACGGTCTTGTCTCAAGCCACGTCACAGAGATGTGACGGCGCCTACTAAGTCGTCCTTTTTTCATCTCTCCAATTCTGCCTCTCAGTTCCAGGCTCCTAGTCGGGGCATTTTCATATCTACCTATTAGTGATCGCCCTCTGCTACCTTTGTAGTTTTTACATAATGCCTTCCCCCTGCTGTCTCCTCACGGGAGCTCTGCGTTTCTCTTCAGAGCTTTTGGGTACTTGAGTATTTTCATCTCTTCAGGAATGAGTTCTCCGCTTGTGAGTTGGGCTCAGCTTCCCACCCAGGCTTGGATCTGTTAGTGTGAGCTCCGCGCTCCTACCCCACCTCTGGACATCGCCCTACGGGGTGCAAACCCTGAGCACAAACCAGGCCCTTTGCAAGGCACAGCTGGCAGGCTTCCTCCTGCGGGCTGCGCTGCTCTTCTCTGTCCCCGGAGAAGATGCCCCCTTTCTCCCACCACTCCAGACAGCAGAGGAGGGGGTTCAGCCGGGAGCCCGGGGCACCCCACTTGGTTGTGCCGGAAACCCTGCATCCCTCTCTGTCTCATCCTGGCGCCCAGTGGGCTGGGGGCTGGGTTGCTGCCCATCTTCCCTTTTCTTTCTGCTCAATATTGATCACTAAGTTCTCCTTGAGGACTGAGTATATTTTACCGAGTCTTTAAATCAATTCAGCGAACGTATATTTTAGAAGTGTTTGCTAGGCTCTGCGGTGGAGACGGGGCATTTCTGCAGGAACTTTCTCCCGCGTCCTCACCGCTCTGCAGCCTTCTTCCTCATCGGTGTGGATGACAGTGATGGCGGTGCGGCTGTCATCGCTCCCTGTGGATTTCTTCCTTCGCCTGCACATCGAGTCCCTTCTCCTTCCCTGTGGGAGGAGGGCTCTGCCTAAGACTGAGTTCACCTGGTCCTGGAGACAGGCAGGAGCGCCCTGGGTGTCCAAAGGACCTGTCTTTGGCCTGCTGTGCACCAAGTGACAGGCAAGCCCAGCCTGGCGTGTGAACCTCTGCGGGCGCCCAGCATGCGGTCTGGTGCCAAGTTGCAGCCACAAGAGGCGGCACAACCTCTCCATCCGCTCCTGGCCTCGCTTACTCCCCCAGGTTTCAGCTGCGTCAGTTCATGTCTGAGCCCTGAGACTCCGCTCTCTGTGTTCCTCGTCGTCCCGCAAGCCCGGGACCTTACAGAGAGCTTCCCTGGCGGTGCATCCGCAACCTGAGCCTGCAAGCCCGGATCGCCCGCGTCGAGCTCTTCCACAGGCGGTATGCCACTCTCGCTGCCGTGCACTTGTCACAGCAGGAAGAGCAGGTCGTGAAGTCCCCTGGAAAGGGCTGAGGGGTATTATGCACACGGAGAGCAAATATTCTAGGATTAATCACACTAGGAAAATGTTGGCTTGATGCTGATTCTAGATATCTGAAACTAACAAAATAAGAAAAAAAATTTAAATTTTGTCTGCCTTGTTGGGGGCTTCTCACAACACTTTTGCCTAAAGACCCTATAGCATAATAATAACCCCATATCTCATGGACTATGGGAAATTAACTTCTACTGTGTTTCATTTCATTACAAAAAAGAAGCATTTGTTACGGCTAGAGATCTAAAATTAATACATTTTTATAGAGGTGCGTTACATGTATATATAAAGCACACATCTCCGTGTATTTGTCCTAAGTCTCTTCAATGGTAGTATTATTTTCTACTCAAGACTAGAAAAAATTAGAAGAAAAAGAATGTGTTAGTGGCTTCTCAGTAGCTAATTTGATAAACTGATTTACCAGTGGGTATAATAGTTGATCATGGCCAAGAGCGTGCCACATTCAGATAATATGTTGTATTTTGATAATTTCCGTGAAAGTCTTATCTAAAGACTGGGCAGGGAAGAAATTTAATTACCTACATTAAGCTAAGTGGGAGATGTTTTGCATTGATTTTCTGGTACACTTCAAGTCACACCCCACGGAGGACCAAGAAGGCAGGCACAATGCCCACTGCGTGCAAATTTGGTTCTTGTCCTAGGCAGAGGGAGTCTCATGGAAGAGGAGTCTTTGAAATTTTTCTAATCTTGTGCAATTTGCCACATGAAAAGTGGAAATGAATGTTCAATCGTTTTCCTGTGCTTGTCTCTGACCATTAATGGAGAAGAACATTCTAATGTGTCTCTGGTCCTCTAGATTTTTTGTAAATCATCTTCTCTTCTAGGGTGTTAGCTTTCTTATGCATGTAGAAATGCTTCGTGTATACCAAAGGCTGTTACAACATTTTAATTGATAAATGCCTAAAGAAACAAACAGGAGGAGATTATTTTTTATATTTTCCAACATAAGTTTCTCAGCTTGTAAATTAGGGAAGAGGCTACAACTAAACATGACACTGCCCTCCATCCATCCCGAATATGGGCTCCTGCAGCTAAATTAGCTGTGCGCTCCTAAAGAGCAGCACATGACTTTCTTATTCCTCCTTTTTGACATTTAAAACATTTCTAATTTGGCTGAGCTAAAAAAAAAACTGGAAAAGAAAACGTCTGGGTGTCTTTGCATGAATGACCCGCAAAAGATTCTCTCGTGGTGGGGCTGGCTTTGCGTTTGCGTAGATGGGAGGCTGAGAGGCGGGCAGGTTCGAGTCCTCAGCAAGAATGAATTCTAGATGCCACACGTGGAAGCTCCGTCACTGTCAGCCAGACACGCAGCGCAGCAGGACCTCACGGCTGGCACCAACCACGCTGAAGACACCTTAGGATGCCCCAGTCCTTCCTGGACCCCACTCGCTTTCCTTTCCTCTCCTCTGCAGACTCCTCACTAAATTAACCTTCACTGCTTCCTTCTCTTATGTGTTAGGAAATGTTTCAGACATAAAAAATATGTAGAGAAGCGTTTGGAAAATGTCAGTGTGCCCCTACCCAGCATAATCCACAGAGATCACAGGAGCAGGGAGCACCCCCTGAATTTTTCCTCACCCCAAATAGCCTGCTCCCTCTCCACCTGTAGGTAACCAATGGGCCTTGATCTGGTATTTAGTGATCCCCGAGTGACTTTATATTCAACGTGCACATAGCTCTTAGTACATGGCACAAACTGGTTGGCATGGTTTTTTAAAATTTATGTAAACAATACATGTGTACCCCTCATCATTTTTTTTGAGATTTCTACATGTGGCTGCTTATAGTTCTAGTTCATTCTTTTTACTGCTGTATGGTACTCCTTTGTACAGCTTCCCACTGGACTTGCTCTCCTTGAAATTCACCTCCCATGTTTGTTTTCCTGAATGAATCCAGGAGGTGCTCTGTTTGCTGTGTCTGTTCCCTCCTGCAATCTCGGAGCCTTTCCAGAGTGGAGCACACACTCTTGAGCAGTGTGATGTCTCCTCCCGGCCCGCGGTGGACTCAGCGCAGTGACTCCTCTCAGCCGTGACCCAGTCCTTCAGCCGTGGCGCTGGCCTTTGACCTGGTGACTTCCTGCCACCAGCAGCAAAGATCCGCAACAGTAAAATCTGTCACCAGGGACACAAGTTTTCCTGATGTGGGGACTTTTTTTCTCACTCAAAATCTAAGAGCCTTGAGTTTTTGATTTTTAACACAAACACAAGCTTTTAGCATTTAAATTTGTATCATGAATCCCAGGCACTTGGGAAAGGGACTTCGGGTCCCGGAAGGCCTGGCTTCAGCTGGCAACGTCGTAGGTGATGGATGAGCAGGAGCGGGGTTGGACAGAGCCGGCCCCAGCCCGGCCTTCCTGCACTGTCGCGGCAGCCGCTCCTGCAGGCTCGGCCTCGGTCTGAGTGAAGTAGTCGCCCTCAAGGGGTCTTGTAGGGCTTTATTCCATTTTTGAGAGCAGACACCTAGGGAAGACTCAGCACTGGTAGTCTTCTGCAATTCTCCAGAACTCTGTAGGTCATGAAGACATTCATCAAACATTTTCACTTGTAAGTGAAGGAATCTCTGAGTCTAACTGTGTGGTGGGGCTTTCCGGATCCAGTAATGCTGACAGCCCAAGGTCGGTCAGATCAGATGAGGTTGATCCAAGGTCCCGACCCTCATGTCACACAGCCTTGCCTGTCTGTCTGTCTCAGCTTTGTCCCTCTTTGTCATTGTCCTTGTCCAATCTCACTGCACACAGGTCACTCCTTAGGGACTTCTTTGAGTTCTGTTAAAGTCCCACCAGAGAGAGCCACAGGGGTTGAGAGGAACTAGGGGTCCAGAACAGGAAGACACTGTCCAAGTCCTGTGTTCTGGGAGGAAACTGGAGTTAAAATAAGAGATGGTAGCCAGCCACAGTGTTGCATACCTGTGCTTCTAGGCACTTGGAAGGCTGAGGCAGGAGGATCACTTGAGCACAGAAGTTTGAGGCCAGCCTGAGCAACACAACAACAGCCTGTTTCAAAAAATAAAAATTTAAAGGCCAAAGAAATAAGCAGTGAGATAGAGCACTTGAAATGAGTCTAGACCAGGCTTCATGAGCCCTTTCCTCCATCTCTACAGGGAAAAGGCACATTCGTGCTCACTGAGGTTTCTTCCTCCTCCCGGGGTCCTGCCCCGCGGCTGCGCTGGGTCTCAGTGGCCTGCTTTGAGTGAGGAAATGTGGACAGAAGCAATGTGCGTCGCTGCAGGGTGGCCGGGCTTTGAAGAGGTGCAGACCTCTCACAATAGTGGATCCTCCCAGTGAGAGGGCGGAGCCAGGAATCCAGGATGCCTGAAATAAGGGGCTGGAGTGAGAGAGAAACCTTAGGATCTTAGGCCACTGAGACTTGGAGGCTGTTACAGTGGCCTCACCTTGTCTGTTTCAACTAATGCAGCAGGGCATTGGAAAAACCGTGTGTCTACTGTACCTTTGCAGTCAACTCTGAATTCAGCATTTCTCTACCTCCCTGAGCATAAATCCACCATTCCACGCTGCCTGAGGTCCCTGCAGAGAAGCGAGCTGCTATTAGCAAAGAACAGTTTTCTTCAATAACAAGTGAGCAGAGGCTGGAGTTGTCAGCCCTGTGCTCAAGAAGACTACATTTCCCAGCCTGCCTTGCAGCTGGGTTAGGACCAGGACTACTGGGTCCCATGTGTGGTCTTCCCTGCTCGCTCCTCCTCTCCTCATTGGCAAAGCAGAAGGCAGAGGACTCCACAGCGCTGGGGTCTAAGTGACAGGAGCCCTCCTCCAATTGTCCTTGAGGGACAATCTTGGAAGACTGCTGTCCTTGAAGATCACCTGCCCCGGCAGCATAACCTCCACTACCCTAAAGATACTCTAAGTGGGAAACGCGTCCAGTGGTCCTAGAGGGGGCGGCGTGGGCGGATCTGTGACAAGGCCATCACCAGGGGCAGGTCTGACCCTTGGAACCCAAATGCCAAGCTTCTGTCTTTCCTTTAATGCATGGTGACCAAATGCAGTGGCGTTCACTTCCTGTTCACCAGTTTTGCTGTTTCTGAGGACACCTCCGGCTGTCCTGTCTGTACTCTGAGGCCGCGGAGGTTGGCCTGGTCCTGGGGAGGATTCTCCCCATCTGCAGCTGCGAGCCCAGGACAGCAGAGGAGCTGTGCCCCCTCCCTGCCAGCTGCCCCCGTCCAGCACATGGGTTCCTTCTCTCCTTTGCTGGGCCGGGACACAGAAATTAACAGAAGCAGTAATAAACAGTACGCGGCATCCGAAGAGGTCATGGCTTTTGATCATGTTCTAGATTTAGCCTGAAGAACCCCTGTGCTGGGACAGACACTTGTTAGGAAGGAAAGCTTAGAAAATTTGATTTGGACTTTGAAATGTGAACACAAGACATGCTAGATATGGTCCTTCAGCCACATGTTTAGACGAGAGACCTTTGTTTCTTCCATCATTCTAATTGAAATAAACCTCATCTTTCACCTTAACACTGCCAGGAATTGTGCTGGGTGCCATTCCAATAACAGTCACCCTATTTGGAAAGTCACCCTATTTGGAAAGGCACCCAGCACAATTACTGTTATTGGTTTTGTTTCTTTTTTTGTTTTTTGAGATGGGGTCTCACTATGTAGTGCAGACTGGTCTTGGCATCGAACTTGTGGTAATCCTCTTGCCTCAGCTTCCCGAGTGCCGGGATTATAGGCCTGCACCACCATGCCCAGCTTAGGTGACGACTATTAACTTCAGCAAACTCCTTCCCAAGTATCATCTTCCTTGAACCTTGGCCTAAGTTCAGGGTCCTTGGCTTTGACAGTGTTATGCAACCCTTTGTTGCTGTTTTGACACTGTACTCTTCAGAGGGGTGGATGGAAGCCAGGGACCAGCCAGTCACTCCTACCCAGTGTCCCTGGTGACAGGGACAGTCAGAAGGGGCCAGCATGCAGAGAGGGAGGGAGGAAATGAACAAAGCCTTCAAGCAACCCAGAAGTGCTTGAGTCCACAGCTATGACATTTCTGCTAGTGCAGAACTCAAGAATAATGAAGCATGCCGCTCATCGGGTTTATTGTAGAATAAGTCATTTAGTAAACACAAAAATAAAGCTGCTGCAAGATGACTTTCCAGCGGTTTGTTTCATGGAGCATAAAGGGTGATTTGGGAGCAAGCACTTAAACAGCGCTCCGAAGACATGATAGATGTGAGTGACCTCCGAGAGCCGGGGTCAGCAACGGGCTGCGTTTTACATCAACAATGCCCCCTAACCCTTTGCACACCCTTTTCCTCATGGGGGAAGGAAGTACCGCGCAGCCACTTGTCACAATTCCAGGGAGAGGGCTGTGTTCCCGTGCTGGGTCCCGGGTTATTATAAGGCACAATGGCCTAACAGCCCACAGCTGGAGTGTGGCTGGAGGGAGGAAGCACAGGGAGGCTGATTTCCTCTGGGGAAGAGAGAGCTGGTGATTTCATGCTGACAGATCGAGGCTGAGCAGCTCTGCTCCCCAAGATGTGAAATCCAAAAAAAATCCCTTGTGTTTTGAGAACTGATGAATAGAAAATTCCAAACCTAACACTGGGTGATGGGTCCTGGCCAAAACAGAGATGCAGAAGTAGTGTATAAAACTCCCTTCAGGCTGTGTGCATAAGGCATATATAGGTGGGGGTAGGGGCACACACCTGTGATCCCAGCACTCTGGAAGCTGAGGCAGAAGGATTGCCATAAATTTGAGGCCAGCCTGGACTGCATAGTGAGGTGAAGGCCAGCTTGTACTACATAGTGAGACCAAAAACCAAGTGAAAAAAGAAGAGATATATAAAATTTCAGTGATCAGGCCCAAGACATATTGTTACATGCATGCACATCCTCCAAAAGCCCAACCAGTGTCGGAGGTCCCATCTAACAAAGTGGGGGGGACACCCTCCAGACACTCAGGTGACTGCTGGCAAAGCTCCGCCTCTGGCCACAGACCCACAGCAGTGTCACCTGGCCTGTACAGCTGGGCCTGGCTGGCACACCACACCCCCTTTGCCCTGTGCCAGCAGCCTGTCCATACCCAGTGAAGCCTCAGCAGGGTGCAGGAGCCCAGCTACAGACCTGGTCAGCTGCTGGGGGCGGGGACAGTGTCATGTCTCATTCTTTGCCTCCTGTCTGCGGGGAGACTAGACCAGGACCACATCTTCGGGCCACAGCCACCCTGGCAGACGCCACAGCCGAGCAGAAACACTGGGGGCTGGGCGCCCCCAGACAGGCACCTCCACACCCCCCTGCTCTGACCCTGGGGTGTCTGAGGCCGGGCTGAGATGAGGCTTGGGAGACAAGATGGGCCTGATACATAGAAGTGAGAGTGTATTTCCAGCCTACGGTTCAGCCGGGCCCCAGGGGCTGGGCGCTAACACTGCCCGGGGTGACACGGTTGGCAGACCGCTGGGATTCTGCGCCATGCCGGGGCCGAGTCACTGGTCCTGACTGCCCAGAGTGGCAAGGCCTTGGCGGAGCTGGCCCTCTGCACTTCTGTCTCAAAAGGGACTAGCGTGCCTGTGTGTCTTTGGTGCCGTAGCGGGGCTCCTGGCTCACGGACTTGTAACGCCCCACCCTGCAGGGTGAGACCCTGGAGGGCAGAGAATAGATGCCATTTTATGTTCAGCCATTGTCCCCCGACCTGGCAGGAGTGGACAGGCAATTCACAGTTGGGTGATTCCGTCCTGTGAATGGCTGCAGAGCCCCACTGACCCACAGGGACAGGAAGGAACAGCTGAGCCCAGAGTGACTAGGGGCCTACCTGGGGTGGCCCAGCCGGGCAGGGTGAAGGGTTGCAGCTGCTCCTCATGCAGGTCTTTGATCTCACGTCCCTTTGTCCCTCCACCACCCTCAGAAACCCAGAGCAGTTGGAGGAGACGATACTACTCAGATTCTCACTGGATGCCCACTGCCTGCCATTTTCCAGCCACATTCAAAACAACAACATCAAATCCAGACCCCGGGAGCCTGTGTTCCTCGGGACTCTGAGGACATGATTCCAATTCTGTGTAGGGAGGAGAAGCCGAGATGTGGCCATGTACACTAGAGGCAGCCAGTCACCATATTTCTTGTAAGTTGATGCCAAGCTCAACTTCTTAAAAAAAGGACAGTCCTAGATCAAATCTACCTGTTTATATATTGTGTAATCAAAACATACGATGAATTCAAATTCTTAAAAATTTAACACAGTAAAAGGCACACTCATCTCCCTTAAACCCTCCCCCTCACTTCAAATGTCCTTGTCCCGTGGTTCCTGCCGCTTTCTGCAGCAGCTCTGGAGTCCTCTTTCCTGAGTGTCTTCAGTCATTCTGTCCTGGCTTCCTCGATGTCCTGTATCTGTCCTGATTCAAAATATTTCCCTTTCGTGGTCATGTTGAGTCTGGGAAAGAACCAGTAGCTCCCGTGCCAGATCCAGTGAATAAGGTGGGTGAGGACGCAGCACCCTGTTTTTATCAGCCTGCCTTTCTGCTTCATGACATTCAGCAGCAGCCTTCACCATGTTTTTGATCACATCTCATAAAGACACTTAGGAAAGAGAACTTCCAGAGCTGCTTGAGAAAGTGGCTGGGGGCTGGGGATTTAGCTCAGTGGCACAGCGCCTGCCTGGCAAGCGTGAGGTCGTGAGTTCTATTCCCTGTACCAGAAAAAAACCAAAAAACAAAAACAACAACAACAAAAAAACAGAAAGTGGCTGGAATGGTGGGTTAAGGGTGTTGAAAATGAGGGGGAGCGTCTTGTGGGGGTTTCATTGCAATGTGTCTTTCACAGTAATAAATCTTTTGAAAATCCGTAAATGTTCACAGTAATTTTTCATCACGTGTATCTATCTGATGGAACAAACCACAGCACAATTTCCAAGCAGCCCCCTGTCACTCCAGGGAGTTGCAGGTACAGGAGGGCAGATCCTTAGAGACAAACTGTAGGTGTGGGGCTACACTCAGCTGGAGAGCTCCCCCCGTGGGGCTCCACAGCCCAGCAGAGACGCCCTCCTCTCACAGAAGCCACAGGGACAAAGGGCATTGACCTGATAAGGGGGACCCACGCTCCAACCAGAGGCTGGGTCTCACAGCTCGACCCCAGACCAAACCCCAGGTGCTGATTACCAGGCCACAGCGTCAGCTGCCAGGCAGTCTGGTGACTCAGTCCTCCACTCTGCCATCTGCAGGATGCCAGAAGAATAGAAGGAAGCTGGACTTGGCGACGCAGGTTTATAATTAGCAATGGAGTGGCTGTGAATATTCCCGGTGTGCCGCTAATGTGTGATCAGGGCGTGGGATAACAGCAGCCCTTTGTTCAGACCCCAGCACTGTCCCATCAGGAAGGTGAAAGTGACGCCACTCCCAGGAGTGTGCCTCGCATGTGGCCATATTAGCATGACAGACTGGTACAAGGGGCAGGGAACACTGCAGGTCCCTTAGTATCTTTGTGCCTGCTACTCTGTGCCAGTGCCAGACTGTCTTGGAAATGTTTCTCAATCTGCACAACGCTGGGGAAGGTCTGCTGCCCTTTGGCACCCCTGTCAGCACTCTGCCTACCCCAATGCTAGAAAGACAAGATTCAGAAATCAGATGACTGTAGGTGAAGTGGGAAGGATGCTGGAGGCCACCAGAGCACTGTCCCTGATCGGGGTGGTCTTGTCCCGTGGTGGTTTCTGAGACCGTCCAGTGTGCGTCCCCGGGGCTCCGTGGTGAAGACACAGATCCAGGGGAATAGGTGAGTGACAGGAGAGCACACACTCTCATGCAAACACTGACACCTCCTCTTCCCAGGGAGAGGCAGGGAGATCCTGGGGAAGGTCAGCCGACTGCAGCAGAGGGTGTGCACGCATGTGCTCTCCTCTTCAGTGAGGGCCTAGCGCACCCCAGGATCAGCCCAGGCCCTGTCCAGGGGAAGTGCCCTTCCCTCTCTGGGTCCCCCTGCAGCTCCCCCACCCCTTATTTGCTAACTAAAGGAAGAGAGGGAAGTCTCACACCCAGAACTTCCTCCAGGCAAGAGGTTCCCCATGTGGTCTACTGAGCCCAAGGTCAGACAGCACACCTGTAGCTCAGTGCCTCCCTCCCTAGCTGAGGGGGGAGGGCAGCATGCTCCTAAACCAGACACAGGGCCACCTGGTCACTGCCACCTGGCCACAAAGCAGGACATAGCAACAACCCTACAAAAGCCAGGGGGCCCTACTCCTGGTGTCAGTGATCCAGGAAGACAACAAAGGTGTTTACTTTCAGGAAAAGACATCATCTCCTCCCAGCTGCTGACAAGAGGGGCTGGGATGAAATTCATAAGGAAAGGGACAGCCAGATAGGAACAAACACTGTATGCCATGTTTAAATTAGAGGCAGTGGCAGATAAAGATGTATTTCATCCAGCTGTTTGCTCGCAACTTAGCCCTAATTCTATGGCAAACAATGCTCATTGTGTGAAGTCTTTATATTCTGAGGTTGTTCCCAGGCCTATCTACAGGGAAAGGAGCAGAATCCTGACACTGTTTGTGAGCTAAGTTGGCACTGCTGGGTCTCAGGAAAAGAATGAGATACAAGCTCCAGGGGGAGGGCGCCTCTCTGACCAGATTCCTGCGGGAGACCTGGAGTGCCCAGAGCCTTTCTGCACTGCCATTGGTCCTGCCTGCAGGAGAGCAGCTGGGACCACTGGGCCTTTTTCAGAGCGTGTCCTGGCAAAGAGGGCAGGTGGAGGAAGAGGAAGAGGAGCGGCTTCCTGTCTGTGTGTGACGCCCCCAAATAAGGCCACTGGCCCAGGCAGGAAAAAGATGGCCTTCCCTGATAGGAATGCTGTTGAATTGTTTGGAACAATAGCTGCAGGTCTTGAGGAAGGCGTTATTTGAACTGAACTGTTTTGTCAAGTTATGGAAAAAGGTTATGATGTGATTTTGATCTGATCAGGGTGGAACTGAGCTAAAGGATGGATGCCAAAGTCGCAATTTGAAATGCTGAAATTAAAGCAAGCTCGGAATTCATCTGCACAGATATTCAGTGGGATTTCTGAAAGAGTTGAGGGCAAAGAGTAAATAGTACATGAAGAAGAAAAGGATCAAATGCACGCATGGTCAAATGGCTCCCCTAGATAGTCACAGAGAGTGCAGCTCGGAAGCCCTGAGCAGCCTGCTGGGGGAGGAAGAGGCCAAGGTGGGAAGACAGGTGAATTTAGAGGAAGGACAGAAAGCCCAAGGAAGCCAGCGATCCGGCCTCTCCCACATGATGAATAAAGGTGAGGCGTCTCGCTCCAAGGCCACACAGTGTGCCGATGGCATTGCTACCTCCTAGGCTAGTTGCAACTCCTTACACTGGAGCCCCAGGAACGAAGCCCACAGGCTGGCTGCCTTCCCAGGGGTGCGTGGTGGGGTCAAACTTGGGGAGAGTGAGATAAGTTGTGGCAGTACTAAAAGGACTGGATTGGAAGTGGAGACCGAAGCAAAGCTGGGTTCAGACAGAGAAGTGTAAACTGGGCGAGGTGCCAGCAGCATGCTAGTTCCTGGGTCCCCGGTGTGACAGCCACAGTGCTCAGACTCTGCTCCACCATTGCTCCATTACGGCTCATAGGGTTCCATCACTGCACCCCTAGGGAATCCTAAGGTGGGAGTTTCATCCGACATTTTTTAAAAGTCATTTAGAGATGGAAACCCCTTCAGCTGTTAAAGTGAACAACAAAAAAAGAGCTATCACACCATTCCCCTGATAATTGATTAGGGTGTCAGCTCTGCTAAGAAACGCCCAGCTGATTGGTTGGGTGCAGTTCTGGGTGTGTCTGGATGATGGGCTTACTGAGGACGGAAGACCCGCCCTGAGTGTGGGTGGCACCAACCAATAGCTTAGGAGTTTGAGTGAAATAAAAAGGGAAAGAAGAGAAAGACTCACTTCCACTCTTCGGAGGACTCCAGTCTTCACCTTCTTCTTGGACGCCCTTCTCCAGTCTCCAGTGCAGACCCTCCAGCCTCCTGACGTGGACTCGCTCGGGACTCTGCTGTGAGCTGCAGGCCTTGGACTTCTGAATGGATCCTCAGATCTCCAGCACACAGGCTGCCCTTTAGCACTCTCCCACAGCTGACTCTGCGGGTGGCACTGTAAGCCTACCTTGTAAATCTGTATATGTTGTTCATCTACCCCTGTTCCTCTAGTGCACCCTGAGGAATACATCCTCTTCTGGGTATCTTCCCGGAAGAGTTGAAGACATCACGCCACACTGATCCGTGCACACCATGTTTACAGCAGCGTGACTTACAAGAGCTAAACCTTGGAAGGAGGCTCCCTGTCCATCAGCAGGTGAATAGATAAGAAAAGGTGACATTTCCACATGATGGAGTGCTACTCTATCACAAAGGAGTTAAACTTCAGTCATTTGCGTGGAAATGGATATACCTCGAGACCATAATGCTAAGTGAAATAAGTCAGACATACAAGCTTAAATAGTGCATGCTTTCTTTTCCATGAGAAATCCAAAATATAAATATTAAAGAGCAAAATAAGAGCTAACAGGAAGTGGAGAGGTGCATCTTTTGCAACAGGGAAGGGGACCTAGGGGGTGGGGAAGGGGATATAAAAAGAGTTCAGATGTGTGGTCTGAAGACCTGGAGTCCCAGGAGCCCCAGAGGCCAGGTGCTGCCGGGCGAGCCGTGGTCTTTATTCTGCAGGAAAGAAACGCTTGCTCAACAGAAAGCAGCTGACTGTGTGTTTCTGCACATGCTCCCCCTGAGGGCTGGCAGGGAGCAGTGTGTGACCTCAGCATGACAATGACAAAACTCCAACTTGGGAAATCTCAGGGTCACAACGGGGCAGAGGCAGGGTGCAGTAAGTAAAAAACAGGATCTTTGCAAAAGAGGAATCTGGTTTCATTATCAAATCAAAACAAATACACATGACAAGCTGCACCCACACTTGCAGGCTCAGAGCAGCTGCTTATCAGGGTCTCTCTACTTTCTGTGGGCTGAGGGGACTCTGAAGGGACGCAGCCCCTAAGGCCCCCCGAGGTCACTTCCACAATGCATGCACAAGCAAGTCTCCGAGGTCGGCCCGCATCGAGGTTCCCTCCTTTCTTTCCTGCACTTGCTTGTCCCTGCCCTCTCAGCGGTCTTTACCGCCAATCTACTCTTTGAAATTCAGCCTCCCCCACCCCACACCCTGCCTGCCCCCAGCACCCCCTGGGAGTGGGGCTGATTTCCGGGACCCCTCAGCCTGTGACCGGAGCTTTCCATGTGGATGCACCTTGCTTCTCAGAGAGCCCTATTTACCCCCAAATAAGACCAGATCTTATATTAAGTTTTGATCCAAAAGAAGCTCCATAGGGCTTCTTTTCAGGGGCTATCTTATTTTTTCATGAACAAAAAAAAAAATCTACATTTATTCATGTACTTCCTATGCAGCAGTCCACATTTATTCAAATACGGTCATGTCGCCTTCCTCTGGAACATCCTCATAGCTCTCCAAACAAGCCCCAGCCCGAATGTCTTGCGACTCCATTGCCTGTGGAGACATTGGCCCCGGTCTCTCAAGTCCAGCAGGGGAGCTCTCCGCAAGGGAGCAATTCTTGCTCACGAAGCCTGCTCATGGTGCATCACTGCAGCACAGGTCGGTGCACGGAGAAGATTCACGCTAGACACAGCCACGTCTGTTTGTTACCCAGCGCGTGTCATTCGTGCACTGTGTCTGTGCTCTGCTTGGTCATTTGTCAGTAGTCTCCAGTTCATCCATTTCCATAGGCATTTACCTCTCATCCAAAGGTGCCCACTGGGTATTTACAAATACGCATACTTTATATTGTCACTTATTTTAAGTACTAATGTCAATATTGTTTATTTATATTTAATTATATGTTACTACTGTTATTTCTTTATTGTCTGTCATGTATTGTAATGGACATATGAAAATGTCTCCATCAAGCATCTTAATTGGGACTTATTTTAGAGGTAAAGCTTATGCTACGAGCATCCTGAGAAATCATGCTAGGGTTTATTCTCCGGTTCAATCTTATCTTGGGGGAAATACGGTAATTGCACAAAGGGGTCCCTTCCAAAGGATTAGTATAGGCTCCCTATTTTTTTAATGCACAGCTTTCCGAGGTCAGTATTTTATTTTCCTGCTTTTCTGCATTCAGTAGAGACACAGAATAGTAAATCTTCTGCTTTCCGCTGTACATCTATGAGAAAAGTGACAAACATGGTGAGAAATGAACAGCTCTCAATGTCACCCCAGGAAGGCTTTAGGAGGGGTGGGGGCTGTGGTCCAGGGAGATGCAGTCCCCACCTGGGCAGGGGCCAGCAGACACACCAAACTGACCCATTATCTCGTGAGAGAAAGATGGTTGAGTATATTGCCTATAATTTACTTTAAAATACTCAGCAAATTCAGTGCAGTACATGTGCATGTACAATTTAATTTTTTTTGTTTTGTTTTGTTTTGTTTCGTTTTTCTCCAGTACCGGGAATCGAACTCACGACCTTGCACTTGCCAGGCAGGCGCTTTGCCGCTGAGCTAAATCCCCAGCCCCTACAATTTAATTTTAATCTATGTCCCGGACCCAGGCAGATAGCATTTGAAGCACTCTTCAAATTAGAAATCCATACTCCAGAGATGGCAGTCACCATTTGAAAGACTCTAAATCAGAAGTCGTTGTTTGCAAACACTTCAAATATTGCTCAGAACTGCTCCGCATGGTTCATTAACAGTGTTAGGCAAGGAGACTTAATCCTAACCTGGCACCTCTGTTTCACACCTGCTTCCAGGTATCATTATAGACAGACCCACCTTGTCTTTCAGATCAGAGCTGCAGTTGGGTCTCTGGACGTCCAGGGCACTGCGGGTCAGCGCCTGGATAAGGAAGTGTCTTTGGGACCATTTTGTGGGGGCTGTGGGAATGGCGTGTGTGCAGAGCACATAGGACCCCCTCCACACACACACCAGGGTCCTATCTCCCCAAGTCCCTTCCCTCCTGTGGTGGTGCCAAGAAATCTCAGGCATCTCATCTTCCTGGGGCCACTCTTGGGTCCCAGTCTGGGTCAATCAAAGGCAGACTGTCTTAGAGTCTCTCCAGTGGCACAGCTCACACTGAAATCCAGACCCTCTGGCAAGTAAATTTGGTTTTGGTTCCCCCTTCCTAGTCAAGCATCCTTAGAACTTGGTCCCCAATTCTTCCCCTTGTGCATTAGTCCTCTTTCTGCTACTATAACAAAATAACCGATGCTGTGTACTTTATATACAAAGAGGCTTATTTAGCTCACAGTTCTGGAGGTTTGAAGGTGGTGGTACTCTGGCTGGTAGAGCACTGTGGTGGCGTGCAAGGAGAACTCAGTGGAATACTGCTTTCCAGAGTGCGGGGAAGCTGTTCATCAGGAGGTGCTGCACCTCCGAATGTTACCGCAGAGCCAGGAGGGCCTTCAGAGGGACTCTGGGCAGAGTGGCCTCCTGGTGACGCTCGCGATAAAGCTGCTCAAGGTTGTTCTGACAGAGGTGCTGGCTACGGGAGTGCCAGCCCCCGTGTGCTGTGGGAACTAAGTGCAGGGCAAGTGAGTGCGTGCTGCCAAAGCCTGGGGAGCAGCACAGCAGTCGCGGAGAGGAGCCCTTCCGTGCCCTCTGCTGACAAAGCGCGGCCACATTCCCGCTCGCAAAGGAGAAATGCTCCTAGGAACCATCTGCACCACAGATGAAGGGCAGACTCGGGGGTGAGATGCCGGCCACCATGAAGTGAGACATCTCCCTTTACTCCTAAGAGTGGACAGCGAGCCACGCAGTGGCCTGGATCATAAGGGCCTTAGAGATAACTTCTTATTGATGCAATGAAAAAGTTGTATTCCTGCAGTTGCACTCTTGGGGACCTTGCAAACTCAGCAGCCCAGCACCATGAGGGGAAGACTGTGGGCTGGACCCCTGCTCGGCCCAGCTTCTCGCCATGTGTTGGATGATTATGCTGCCTAATTCCACCAGAAGAGCTGGGCTTTCTCATAGAGCGGTGTTTCATTTTCATCTCAGGGGGATCTTTCACGAATGCTCTTCGGATCCCACAGTGGGGACTTCACAGAATGCACAAAGATGGTGTGAGTGTTCATGCGTGCTCCCTGATAAATGTTTAACTTTTACAGCTTAGTTCTGCTTGCCACAAAGCCTCTGGTATCAGACCTATGGTTTTTAAAGAAACATCACAAATTTGTTTGTTTTTTTGTCTTATTAAATCTCCCAATTGTAAATGTTAGAAATTGAGTTCAGCTTATGTTGCTGGTAAAATAAAATGCACATCTGTGCAACCTCAGGCAGCTTCTTAGGTTCCGGGTCCCTTCGTTCTCTTATCCATCGATGGAGACAGTGGTAATGTGCTCCATAGGCTGTGCTGGGATAAATGAATATGTATTTAACATTGAACAGGGACCGGACACAGGCTAAGTGCTATGTGCATTAGTAATTTTTAAAAACTGAAGTAAACATCTACCAGCCCTACACCCGAGGCCCACCTCCTTTGACTCTCCTTCGTCTTCCATCTTGCTGCTGCCTATTTTCACAGTCCTGTGGGCCCTCACAGGCTAATCTAATCCACAGGGTGCAGAAATAAGACTTGCAATAAAAATGCACTGCGGGAAGCAGCTCTACCATCGAGCTGCCCAGTGCCCACGCTGCAGAGACCATCAGGCGCCCGCTCCCCACGCGAGCACCCTCTCCTGACCTCTATGGTCCAGCTGTGCCCAGGCAAGGACAATCCACGCTGCGGCCACCTGGCTCTCAGATATGGCTCGGGCCTGTCTGTTGACTTGTGTGGACACAGGAAACACACAAGCCCGTGTGAGGCTCCAGGCCAGCTGCCTCCTCTGGACGCTGCCCTTCCCTGGTGGAAAGGTTGGCCCAGTACTTTGGCATCAAAAGCACCAGAAATCAGGCCTAGTGATTCCTATTGGAGCCTGGACCACTGGTTAAACTGGTGAAGCTCTGGCGGAGACTTTTGATCTTTCCTCCAGAGTGGTCGGTGCTGGCCCCTAGGAAGTCTGAACCGTGAGTGCTGGCAGCTTCTTCAGGAGACAGCTTCCTCCCTATCTCTGGGCCCCCGGGCCTCAACATTTGCTCCCCGTGCTAAGCGGATCCTCTCTGGGCTGACATGTTTGGCAGGAAGAGAGATAAAGTTCTCGTTTCCAAGCTTTGCCCTCAATAATCACTGCTCGTAATCCTCACAGGACAGTGCCTGATGCAGGGGTAAAGCTACTAGCGAAGACTTCCGGGAAGCCCTCCGGCCAAGGCTGCCCTGTCCAGAAAGGCCTGGAGGAGGCTTTCTTCGCTATGTCTGCCTGGTTCTCCAGGCCCAGAGTGCTCAGGGAGGAAGGAAAATTGGAGACAAGGAAAGGATCCCTGAAATCCTGCTGGTCTTATGCACCCTTATAATACTAATCTAGTAGCACTATGTGATTCTTCCTAGAAAAAATTCCTAGGAGAAGACAGTCACAATGTCATAACTTGGCAGAATTTCAACTTGACAAAACACAGTGGACTAGAAGCTTGGGCTTTGAAGTGAGTCTGGGTGGGCCGCACCCGGCCTCCTCCACTGCCCGGTTGTGGAACAGGGGTCACTCCTCCGAACCCAGCGCTCCTTCTCAGAAGAAAGAGGGCCTTTATAGTTTCTCCTCACACGGTCCTAGTGAACAAGGCCACACGAGCTCAGGGTAGCCTGCAGCACTCAGCAGGTGCTCCAGGGTGCTGGCTATCTCTGCTATGCGCTGTGTAAACAACCCATTTCGTAGTTGAGTCAGATGAGTCATGATTTTGCGCCTGGCATAAAACTGCAGGCTACGCAAGTGCACTCACCTGAATAGGACAAGAGTTCAGAATTCAATAGGAATAATAGAGGAAGAGGTACATCGCATATTGACAACACTCCCTCACCGAGTGAGAAGACTCGGGTGTGAGTTTGCACAGAAAGGGTGTAAATTCTGATGGGTTGCTTGAGACTGTGCCATAGGGTGGGAGTGAAGGAAACATCACATCCATGTCCCTGCAGAGCTCATCATGCACAGGAGCTGAGGAGTTGGAAGCAGGCCACCGTGTGACCCTATGCGGGCTGAGGAGAGTGCTCCAGGCCTGAGGAGTGTCCTGGGGAGGGCACTGGCCAGAACGAGCCCCTGAAAGGAGCAGCCCAGAAGTGGATGGATGGAATGGAACTCTGCTCCGGATAGAGAGGGCACGGGGCAGATGAGAAGTGGGGCCTGGGACTGCAAGGATTCGGTGTAGGTGGGGCTCTGGAGCAGCCAGGAGACAGGGAGGGAGCAGTCCACAAGGTTCCTTCTGAGCCATGTGATGCAGCTTGATCTCTACTTGGAGGGGACAGGGAGCCAAGGAAGGTGCCGTGATGTTTATAGGCACCTCCCTCACACCAGGGGGAGGAGGCACCAAGGGGCCAGACTGGAGCCAGACATGCTACGTAGACACCAGTCTCGGGGATCCAGGACAGGAGAGAATGGATGCCTGATAGTTGGAGTAGTGAACGCAGGGTATTTGATGGTATTTACAAGTCAGAACCACAGTGACTTGGTGATCTAATTGGTGGGAGAAAAAGGAGAAGCAGGAGGTAAAGCAAACATTGATGTTTCTGATCTGGACAATGAGTGAACTGCCCTCTGTGACTGTTAATTGTGTCTCAACCTGAATGGGTTAAAAAAGCCTAGCGTCTGAGTAAAGCATCATTCTGGGTGTGACTGTGGATGACTGACACATAGGCCAGCAAACTGAGGGGAAAGACCCACCCAGGATGTAGGGGACACCAACCAACAGGCTCGTAGCCTGGGTGGAGTCAAAAGGGAAAGAAGTGTGTTTGTGCTGAAGAGCTCCACTCTTCCTGAGCACCTTTTGCTGCTGTCGCCTTTGGTCACTGGTCTCCATCTCCTCCACCTTCCAACGCAGAGGTGCCTATGACTCTCCAGGGAGCTTCCAGGCCTTTGACCTTGGGCTTGTGCTGCGTACGTGATCCTCTTGCTTTGCAGCTTCCATCTCAGGCTGAGTCTCTGTCTCTCCAGTGCATGACAGCCATTGTGGACTCTCTTGCCTCTGACCCCTTGAGGCGCCTAATAAATCCCCTCACGTAATTATCCTAGTATTCCTGTTGGTTCTGTTCCCCTACAGATCCCTAACTAATGCATTTTCTTAATAAGGGAAAAGAAAGGAGCAGATTTGAGGAGAGATGGTGTAGGACAGGCTTTGAAGATATTCTCCGGATGGTGCTCTACAAGTCCATTTTGCATGGCTGTAATGAATCGCCCAGGCAGGTTAACTTCATAGAGACATGAGGTTTACTGACTCGCACTCCTGGGAGTTCCAGTTCTTGGCACCAGACTCTGCTCAGCTCTGACATGGACCTCATGGGGTCACAGAGGAAGTTCATGCGATCACATCTCAAAACAGGAAGCAAAGGGGCAACACAGGGGTTGGTTCGTCTTAAAATAATTTGCAGAGAGCTTGGGGTCCCATGAGAGCCTCATGGTTCCTTTTCAAGGGCACCCTTCCCAGTGACCAGAGGACCTCCCACCAGGCACCTCTCACCATACAACCACACTGGGGGTGCTCCTGGACCCCGGGGAGACACACTAAGAGCATCTAGACCACAGCAGTACCAGCAGATTGTGATTCCGATCACCCAGCGAGGACGTCTTCCTCCCGCCATATTGTCATAGAGGCAGGCATAGCCTCCAAGGACTGCTGCCGCTCTCAGAGCCCAGCCTGTGCTCCCATCTCCCAGCTCACCACACTGACCAGTGGCCCTCAGGCAGCCACACTTGCAGTAGAGACTGGCCTCCCTGGGACAGGACGGGGACAAGGATGTGCGGCGACAGTGCTGACAGTGGGCACGATGGTCCCCTGGGCTCCACCCCCGCTGCTCCACCACAGTTCCGGGGGCTCCTCTCACCCCTCACAACATGCAGCCAGGTGGCACCTCCCTCAGCCAGCATCAAGCGCCCTAAGTGTTGGAGGGAATGCTCTGCTCCGTGCTTAAAAATCCCCCTCACCAAACACTCTCTGGGGTGCCCAGAGAAAAATAAGCCCCGCATCTGCCAGATGTGTTTATTGCAGTAGAAAAATAAAAAGCCGAAGCGAACTTCCCCAATTGGTCAGAATCTTAACAAGGGTAGTGACTCCCTTAACATTCAGAAGCAGCATTAGCTGCTTCCATAAACGAAACCTACAAACGGCGGAAATAATAATAAAAAGAGACATTTATGCAGGCGTCAACATAGATGTAAAGAGATTCGCCTTCCCCTCCTTCCCTTTCCCTCCCCTCCCCTCCCCTCCCTTCCCTTCCCTCCTTTCCCTTTCCTCCTCTTCCCTCCCTCCCCTGCCCTCCCCTTCCCTAGACTGGCTCTGTGATCTGAACACCCAGCTGCCTCCTGCAGCCCCTCGTCCCCAGCCTCTCACAGAAGGGTGTGGTGCCCTGGGCATGGACACTGTGAGGCACACGGGTGCCAGGGGTCTCCTGCTTTCATTCTAGATAGAGGCAATGCGGCGATGTTTATGGGAAATCTCTCTGTTTGTGTGTGTCTCCAAGTTTTCACTTAATTAAAGAGCAGAACTATCAGAACAGCAAACAGGTGACCCCAGGCTAGATAGGCAGCCACCTTCCAGAGAACCCTGCCAGCCGGAGGCTCGGTCGCATGGGTGTTGCCAGACAGCAGTGACAGTTTCCGCAGCAGACTCGGTCGCAGGGAACAATAGGGCACTGGCAGAAGTGGGTGAGAAATAATAACAATGCTGTGTGTTCAAATTATGCCCTTTGTTCTTCATCTCAAACCCCTGTGTTCGGAAATTAAATCTGCAGCGTTGATGGGAGGTCAGCATCCTCTCCCCATTTTACAGATGGGGCGAGAGGCCGGAGGGTAGAGAGGATGTGAGAAGAACCTTCGTGCCTGCTTCCTACCCTCGGTGCTGCAGTCAGAGCCAAAACCTCAGGCTGGAGCAGAAACCGAACCAGCTCAGCCTCTCCCCGCTGCAGGGACTCAGGACTAACCCCACCACTGGGAGTGGAGGGCTGTTTGGAGAAAGACCTCTGAGAAGCAGGGCTCCCATCTGCTCTTTGCGGACATTTAATATCTGTTGGCAATCTGCAGAGCAAAGTTGACCCCACGCCACAGGCTATAAGCTGTTTGCATCCCTGGCTGTGGCTCCCCAGCCCTGAAGAGTGAATTAGCAGCGGGTCAAGTGGCGTCTGCAGGCCGAGGCTCAGCAGGATGTGAAGGCACCGCGGCCACACGGGACGGGAGGATGGGCGGGCGCCAGCTCGGTGGCCCATTTGTGTCTGTGCAGCTTTGATTTCACAGGAGACCGTGCCTCCCTGCTGTAGGGGTGGGAATCAGGCGAGCACTTGCTTGGCTGCAATTTGCTGGTTTGGGTTAAGGAATATCACAGAGGTAGGGGCTAGAACTCCTCGCCGGGAGGGGAGAAAGAGGGGTAGTAGCAAAATAGGGAAAATAATGCAGTCGCTGAGCAGAGAACACAAACGCTGGGCCTGGCTGTGTCCTTTTCCCAAGAAACCGTCCAGCAGCCGCATTGTAAACTGTCTCATTCTGACACCATCACGAGGGCGCCGGGTGAGGGAACCAAGCACAGAGCAGCCTTAGGGCAGGGACAGCTGTAACCCGTGAAGGCTGGGGGAAGGAAACGGGCCGTCACCCACTGTGGCACACGGGCGACTGACTGTCCCCGATTTTCCCTCTTTCATTTTTGGTTTCCACACAGAGAGGTCAAATGCAGAGCAGCAAGGCTGGTGGTGGGGTTTGGTTTGGTTTGGTTTGGTTGGTTTGGTTGGTTGGGTTTGGTTTGGTTGGGTTGGTTTGGTTGGTTTGCTTTGGTTTGGTTGGTTTGGTTTGGTTTGGTTTGGTTGGTTTGGTTTGGTTGGTTTGGTTGGTTTGGTTGGTTTGGTTTGGTTTGGTTGGTTTGGTTTGGTTTGGTTTGGTTTTTCTGTCCCATTTCCTGCTGCCCCTATTTGTCAGTTTTCTTCCTCCCCTGCGCGCGTTGCCTCCCCAACTCCCTGGCATGCTTTCTGTCCTTGGAGGCCGGCTTCTTCCTTGACTTTCTGATGGTGACAGAGCAGCTCGGTTCTCCTCGGAGCCACACCATTACGGTGCAAGCACAGCAGTGTGTCCTGGGAGGCTGCGATGTGCTCCTTCTAGCCCTCAGAAGGCTCCCTGTCATGCGGGACATGTGCACACGCAGGGGCCCCAGGAGGAGCTTCCAGGTCTCGCTGTGACAAAAATCACAAAACAATGACCCTCAGTGGCCTTGATCCCAGGCTGTGCTAACTGAGGGCCAAGGGCAGTGACAGCAAACCGGCCAGGCACTTTCCCGCCCACTGTCCCAGTACAAGTAAAAACTGACTCCAGGCAAGGGTTCCCTAAGCAGAACCCCAATTACACAAGAACTAAGATCAAGAACCAACAAACATGACGTCAAATTAAAGAACTTCTGCACAGCAAAGGAAATAACCCAGTGAAGAAATGACCGATAGAGTGAGAAAAACATTTCCAGGCTGTATCTCAGACAGGCAGAAGACCTGTATCTGCAATATATAAAGAACTCAAAAAACTCAGCCCAACCTCAAATACAACACTTGATCAAAAAATGGGCAAAGGAAATGAACAGACACTTCTCACAAGAAGTATAAATGGCCAATGCATACATTAAAAAAAATATCCGACATCTCTGGCCATGAGAGAATTGCAAATTAATGCGAAGATTTCATCTCACTCCAGAAAGAATGCCCACCATCGAGAAATCAATCAATAACAAATGCTGGTGAGGCTGTGGGGAAAAACGAAGCTTCTCTTGTGAGTGGGAATGTAAACTAGTACAACCACTGTGGAAATCAATATGGAGTTTCCTCAAAAGACTAAAATTAGAATTTTCATTTGGCCCAGTATTTCTCCTCTCATTGCACACATTTGACCCTAGGTGTCTTACAGAAAGAGTTAAAAACATCATATTATAGCGACCCATGCATATCCACGTTTATAGCAGCACAATTCATAAGAGCTAAATCTTAGAAGTGGTCTGTATGTCCATCAACAGGTGAACGGATAAGGAAAATGTAGTATTTACACAATAAAGTACTACTCTGCCGTAAAGAAGGATAAACTTGAGTCTTTTGTAGGAAAATGGATGCACCTTGAAACCATAGTGTTAAGTGAAATAAATCAAGCATATACGACTATAACTTCTCTTATATGAGAAACTTCAAGTATAAATAATTTAAAGAAACATGAAGACGGGGAGGATACATAGACCTTTTGTAAATGGAGGCAGGGAGACAGACCTTTTGTAAATGCGGAGGGGGTCGAGAGGTAGAGGGATGGGGAGGAAAGGGGAAGAGGAATAGAAAGAAATAAGATGTGTTATGCAGACGTCCCTGCTCCCCACAATGAATGCAGGTACAGACTTGTATTAATATACTGTCCAGCACTCAAGGTTGGGAAGTCCACTATGAAGATGCTGGTATCATAATGAGAGAGAGATGGGGAGGGAAGGAGGAGGAAAAAGAAGAGCAGGAGGAGGAGGAGGAGAGAGGGAGGAGAAGGGACCTGAACGGGACCGAACTTGTTCTTTGAGCAGAACTCACTTCCGTCGTCCTGATTCCCACGATTCTGACTTTCATCCATTCACACAGGCAGAGCCCTGGTGACCTAATCACCTCTGAAGTTCTCGTCTCTTCCTCTGACACACTGAAGACTGTTTCTCATGTGGATGCTGAGGAACACATTCAAATCCCAGCAGCAACACGCACGACACCATCAGCGTGAGGTGTCAGGTGAAAGGCGTTAATAAACACTGGGAAGACTGAGACAAGGTGAAAGTGATTGAGAACAAGAAGCTCTGAAAGGCATCTGCTAGAGGTTCTCGGTCTTTGCCTGGAGAGAAGTGTGGTGCTTTCTGCACCAGGGTCCCTTGTAGAACAGATGCGCCTGAGACACACATGTGGATGACGGGGCCTGCTGGGCACTGCCCGTGACCCTGTCCAGCCCCTGCGCTGCAGGGCTCAGGCTGTGCCCCACTTAGTTTGGGCGCCCCAGAAACAATTCCCAGGAGGAGAGTTGAGGGGCAGTTAGTTCCTGTGAGATGAGACCAAGCAAGCCACTGCAGGACAGCAAGCAAGACATAAAAGCAAGGGCTCCTTCTGCCAAGGAAGTTTTCACTGAGGGAGGCCGCGGCTGCGCTCTGCTGAGGACCGTCCAAGGGTCCCACCACCAGTCCTGTGAGGAGTCCTGGAGTCTCGCACCCCATGGCACTTGGACTTCTGTCATGGGCCCTCAGAGTTCCCTCAGGAGAGCTGGGTATGCCTGTGGGGAAGGACACTGTCTTGTTAGGGTTCAGCAGAGGAACAGGTTCAATATGAGTTATGATATATACATAAAAGACTCACTAAGCAGGCTCACAGAGCTTCCCTGAGGAGTCCGGGATGGGAGACTGCAGAGTGGGCTCCTGCTCACTGGGCAGCCAGAGGATCCAGGCAAAAGGGCAGGAGGCCTGGAGCTCACTGAGGAATCCAGGGTGAGCTGGGGATGGGGAAGCCAGAGGTCTGCTCTGGAGGGCTTGAGAGTCTGCGATGGAGCCTGAAGGAACTGGAGAGGAAGGTCCAAAGGCGATGAAGCGAACTAACGATTTAGGAGAATTCGCAGTCTAGTGGTTCACGGAGGTGAGACCCTCGCCTGAGGGGAGTTTGGAGCACAAGTGTGTTCATGAAATTCTTTGGCAATTCCTATAAGTCCTGCAGCAAAAACCCAACAGTCTTAGTCTGATTGCACGTATGTTCCTACACAGGCTGTCAAGAGGAGGACGTGGAGGAGACGACCTCTCCTAAAGCCCAGCTGGAGTATATACTACATGCCTCAAGGCCCCTGAATGTCCTTTTTGTTTGTTTGTTTGTTTACTTATTTATTTATTATGGGACAGTACTTCATTACTATGAGCCATACTCCCCCACCCCTGGGCCCAGCGTTTGGCACAAGGCAAGTGAGGCCCATAACTACTTGGAAAGTGAATCCATAGACAAATGGTGAGTCGTAGCTCTGACAGAAGGGCTGGCCTTTAAAATTCGGCAATCCCTTACCTGAGGGTGTGTGCTGACTTGGACTCACCTGGTGATGTTAGGTTAGCAACAACCCTTGTAGACCTTGGCCCTCGTGTCCGTCAGACTTGAGGGTAAGACTGGCAGGACAGAGAACACAAATTGCCAGCGCCCGGAACCACTGAATGCCCAGTGCCCATGGATGAAAGGCAGGCACGGGCCGAGTCACTGTGGCTTAGGGTCACATCTCACCGCTGTCCTTTGCTAGCTGTGTTGTGAGGATTCATTGTGAAGGCATTAAAGCGTTTAGAACATTCCCTAGCACATACTAAGCCTTACATAAAAGTTTGCTGTCATTATGGAATATCCAAGTCTTCTCAAGTGTCAAGATAAATTATCTTTCAAAAATAAGTATATAACAATGTAGAGTAAAATTGTCCTTTAAGTGAATGTTAAGTCCTACTTTCCCTGTCTGCATATCTTTCAGAGTACAGGACAATACCAGGCAAGTGCATTTCTACAACCTCAGTCTATTTAAAAAGCACAGTTTGATCAATGAAAAACTAGACCAAGGATCAGGAAATTTAGATTTTTGTCCTAACGTTGGCTAACACATGTCTTAACCTGACTTAGTTAAAAGATAAGTGAGAAGCAAAATTAGGAAAACACTTTAAACATAAAAATCAGATAAACACTTTAAGCATAACAATTAGAAAAACACTTTAAGCATAAGAATGAATGGTATTGTTACTAAAAACCATTGACATAATTGCATTGTTAAAATACTGCACTATCCTGGACAAATTTCAGGCAAAAACAAACAACAGAGAAGCAATCCAGTGAGCTCAGATTGACACTGTAATAGAATAAAGAGGGTAAAGCTGAAAAAAATGCAGTAATTTACTTAAAAGCAGTTTTTAAAGCCAAAAGAAAAAATAATAACAGCAAATCTGTGACCCAGACTTCACTTGCTCCTAGAGATGAATCTGGTTGGGTCTTGGAGCCTTACAGCATGGATCAAACCTAATTGGAACCGGGGAGATTTTCTTTCTCCTATGGTATATTTAACTCTTATCAGATGAATCTGTGGACAAATAGGTAATGACACGTGCACAGTAAATTAAGCTTCAGCCATTTCCCTCCATCAGGGACTTAATGGGGGGAGCATTATCCGGGGATGATTTCTTCAGACATTCGCCCCTAGAAGGCTGTCGGAGACCTGAGTCATTAACAAGGTATAAAAGAAGAAATTTGGTCCTGTTACCCGGATGCTCTATCCTGAGAAAACTGGACTCCAGCGTGCCCCTGGGTAATGGGCTTGTTGCTAGGTAACAGCTGCAGGGACCCCAGAAACCTCTCCTCGGGCTGCAAATATTTTCTGCAAAAGCCCTGGCTTCTGCAGGCTGGAAACTGAGTTTCCATCACTCATTGTCTCTGTTGCTCTTCCTCCCGTTTGTTTTTGTTTACAGACCCCAATTTAACAAATGAGCTCTGCATCTCACGCTTTTAAACAGCTGCGTGAAACAGACGCACTTGTGTGGCGCTGGTTTACTTCAACAGGTGACTGGACAGAGAGCTTCTGGCCGCCGGTACTCATCTCTCCTTTGTGCAAGGAGAAGGACTGCGGAGCAGTGCAACCATGCTAAGGGGTTCGGCCCAGCCCATGGCTGCTGTAAACACAGGTCGAACTGGGGGAAGATGCTATTTCAAACCACAGCTGTGTGAGCACAATTGGGGATGTTTGAAAATGAATAGGCATTAGATGATATTAAGAAAAACTCAATATGTTAGCTGTGGAAAAAACACTGGTTATGTCAGAGTGGCCTCCTTTTATGAAGATGATGCTCAACGCACCAAGTATCATAATACCCATAAATCACTTTTAAAAGGTGCAGCAAAAATAGAGACAAAGCAACTATCACGAAGTATTAACAATTATCCCATCTAGCTGGTGTGAGATGTGGCTGTTTGTTGTCCTATTCTTTCTATTTTTTGTTGGAAATTTTTCTTAATAAAATGCTATTCACAATAAATCAAACAAACAAGCCCACCAGCACTATCTGTGGAGGGAAGTCTTGTAACATGGCACACCCACTTATTCTGCTCCTGAAAGGCATGAGATCATGAAAAGGGTGACCAGGATGAAGGCGAAGGGCAGGGAGAGGGCCTGTGACATTGGGGACCACGTGGAGTGGCCATTTAACAACCCCTGGAGCTTAGTGGCAGAAGAACAGTGGTTTGTCATGACCCCTTTGAAACGGTTCATGACTGCACTGCCTTTTCTGTGAAACCCAATTGTTCAGTACATGGAGTTACTTTCACAATGACTGGCGGTACTGAGCCAGTGTCAAGTCCATATTGTGGAAAGAGTTGGTCCACGAGCTGAACCATCCACGGGAGGCAGCCTGAGCTGACTGCGGGATGGCCGAGGATGCTTGGGGCTTCACGAATACCCTGGGAAGCCTTTGCACTGGACAGAGAATGGAACTGAGTGGGATGCGATAGCACCCTGACCTCAAGGGCTCGGCTTACATGGGGCAATAAATCCTAAACTTCCTTCAAGCCTAATAAGATTGAAATAAAATAGAACGTCCCCTTTGTAACAAAGTAAGACATACCTGAATTTATCACTTAATTAGCCAGGTCATAAAATAAGCAATACATTTACTGAAAGTCATCCAATAAATATTTATTGAGTATGTCCTGTGTTTTTGTGAGCGGAAGACTGGGGTGGCAGCAGAAGTTTTAATTCTGACATGGCAGCGACAAATTCGCTGTTGGATTGGAGTGAGGTACAAGGAAAAGCAAGGTGGACACAGAGACTTCACAGTGTTTGCTCTGAATGACAGCAAGACCGGGCTTGGGGAGAGCAGCGGGGGTGACATACTGTTTGGACATCTAGTGGACACAGTCGGAAGGCAGACAGATGGGCAAGTCTGGAGCTTACAGATATCGGGGTACAAAAATGAGCTTGGAGTGTGTGTGCGTGTGTGTGTGTGTGTGTGTGTGTATTCAGTATGCTCAGGATCTGCCCTAATCATGTCTGTAGGAATGCAGCCACATGACTGCCATTAAGAAAGAAGTTTATGACACCCACAGTCCTTAAACGCAGGGGACAGGGCTGCCACTCAGGAGGTATCAAGATGCTGAGAAGACAAGGACTAGGACTATGGGCACAGCCTTCACTGCACTGGAGGGCCGTTCCACAGGTGGTGGGTACCTGCTGCCCTCTGGGTGTCCAGCTGTCTCTAGCTACCCGGCCCCTGGCCCTGGGTCATCAGAGCGTGTGGACAGTAGTCGGAGGACGTGCTGGTGTAGAGCTCCAGCTTGGTGTTCCCTGTCCCCAGGCACTGGCTGACTCTTGAGAAGAAGAATCAGTCCCTCAGGGTCAGCTGGGCTGCAGAAGTCAGAGCACAGGACTGAGGCAAGGAAAGATAGCGCGGTGTCTGAATAGCACTGAAATTGTGCGTGTAGGTGGGATCCTCAAGGGTCAGTGCCTGAGCAGTCAGCCAGAAGTCAGCCGGAGGAGAAAGATCCAGGAGAGACATCTGATTCTTAAAAAACAGCAGAGAGTTTAAAAAGAAACGGAGAACGTGATGTCCCGAAAGTCACATGACCAGCTCCTGGGCAGAGGGAGTGAGGCACTGTGCCCGAAGCTAGAGGTAGGTCAGCCGCACTGGCACTGTGGTCTTGGCGAGGGCATTTACCTGGGGTGCGGCTGTCAGTGAGCCGAATTTCAGAGATAACAGAGATGGGATTTGAGACTAGCATTACCATCTTCACAGAGGCACGGCAGCGGGCCCGGCCTCAGACCAGTGTGTGGACAGTCGAGCCATCATGCCGTGGGCTGCAGGCTCACGTCCCCGAAACTCACTCATGCAAGCCTGATCCGCTGTGCTGGCATCACAGGTGGGGCCTCAGGGGCTGTCCTCCGCCTTCCTGAGGGTCTGCCCTCATGAATGGGACCTGTGCCCTTACAGAAGTGACCCCAGAGCTAGTGAGTCCCTTCCACAGTGCGGGACACAGTGACAAGCTGCCGCGGGTAACCCGGAAGGGGGTTTCTCTTCAGGCTTGGAATCCAGTTGGCTGGTGCTCTGGTCTGGGACTTCCCAGCCTCTGCATTTCTTACATAAATATTATTTCTGTCGTTCTGTAGTTACCCTGTGTCTGATGCTTTATTGCAGCTGACTGAACAGAAGGTGCAGGTGCAGACTCGAGGTGCAGACCTCGGTCACCCTGCCTAACGCGGTTGGTGGTGGAAGCATGTAGACCTGTCGCCCAGCTTTGGCTTCCCTGATGCAACAGTGTCGCCTGCTCTGCCATCCGAGGCCAACTCTGACTCTTGACCGAATCAGAGACAACAACCTGATTCATGCAATCTGAAAGAGACGGCCTGCTCCCTTATGATGCTGGCGTGGCATTGTAACCGAAGGAAATTGAAAGAGAGAAGCATTCATCTATAACTGTAGTCACATAAACCGGAGGAGGATGTCCTGATGAAACCGCTCACACCACCTTGGGAACTACTGCATGTGGGCAGAGAGAGCTCGGAGTGCGATCCCAGTAAACATTTTAGTGCTTCTTCCGGTAAGCAGAAAGCTAGCTGCTTCCAGAGTATCCTAAAGGGAAAAGAAAGGGAAAAAACACACACAAACCATGAATTCAGCATTTGTCTCCATCAGGAAAGGCTTGATTGCCTCCAAGAGACTCCTGAGAAAATAGCTGAGGAGGAGCTGTGCGTACACACACACACACACACACACACACACACACACACACACTTCTGCACTTAACACTCATTGCCTCTCAGTCCCTGACAGATCACAGACCTGGGAATTGTGCTTCTGGGCCTGGGATACCTTGATCAGGCAGCTTATTCATTTGACCTTGCAGTTGTTATGTGCCAGTCACAGTGACATGGTCCCTGCTCACTCTTATAAATAAAGACAATTTACCCATCTGCTGTCAAACAGTGCCCTGAAGACACCTATTGTTTTTTATGCCTGTAACTCAATCTTCAATGGGGGAGGGGAGGGACCTCAAGGGGAAGATGGGCCCGACTGCAGGTGTGATGGCCCCAGCTTGGTGGCATTTGCATCCCTCCAAGGGTTGCCCGGCTGTGCGAAGGACCTTGGATCCTGCTCCTTTCCTTTCAGGAAGCCCCTACACCCACAGGAACCCCATGGGTGTCGGCCACCCCCCAGCATCTATTCACTTCCCTCGGGTAGACACTGGGGCTGCAGATTCTAGTAGACTCACTGGCCCTGAGAAATCATTTCGCTTTTAATTAACCCATTTGCTGCCCCAGAGATGACTGTTTTCAAGCCAAAGTGTCTCCCCTGGGTCATGCCCATCTCTTGCAGAAACAAATCACAGCTCTCTACCTAAAGACCCAGCAGACACGGGGTTTTATCTGCACACAAGGCCCCGGTGTTGTCGTTCATGTTGTGCACAATTCCGCCCCGAGCCTCGCCTCTCTGTCATGAAAAGGCATCATGGTAAGAAGAAGGCGTCTGCGGCTGGGGTCCTCTGCGGTCCTGACTGATTTAAACCACAGGCAGACTGGACTGTTTGCTCTTTCTTCCCATGGAAACAAATGCGCACCGCGTGGCTGGCGTACAGGGAAGGGGCTGATTGGTGTTCACCGTGGGGAAAGCCAGCGTTGCTCCGCGACTCTCCTGTCCTGGGTGTGGGTTACAGATTCATCTTTATTCAGGTGCCGAAATCTTGATTTATGTCACTAATAAGTATGGGCTTCGTGTCGCAGCCAGTGGGACCTGCTCAGAATACGTGATGTGCTGGTTTTAAAACTGACAACCGTATATTGTAGATCATGGGCAGCTCAGCACGAGGAGACAAGCCTGTGAATCAAATTCACGTCACATGGCCTGGCCCCAGTATGCATAGCTCAGCCAGAGTGGTCAGGGCCTCTTCGCAGGATCCAGATTACCCAGCTATATCCATTTTGCTACTTATCATGCACACTCAGACCCTCTTCAATTTTGGCATGAATCTTGCTTATGAATCAGGCTCCACACCAAGAGGCCTGTCACTATTACAAATTACCTGAGATGATCAGCCTGTAAGTAGACAAGGCTTATTGTAGCTTAGTTACAGACATTCCAGTCCATGATCAATTGGCCCCATCATTTTAGGGACTGTGGAAGAATAAACCACATGATAGGAGCATGTGGCGAATCAAAACCATTTACTTCTTCGACCCGGAAGTAAAAGAGACAAAGAAGAAGAAGAAGTGGGATCCCACTATCCCCTTTCAGGGCATCACCCTGTTGTCCTGAAAATCTCCTGCGAGACCTCACCTTTTACAGAACCATGCTGAGAACAAAGGCTTCCACGCTAGCTTTTGGGAGACATTTAGGATGCGAACTAGAGCGAACCCTGCCCTCACAAATGAAAAACTGCTTCACTCTCTGCCTGCCTTGCAGAGGAAGTGAAGATTCTAAGACACTAAGAATAAACTTGAAACACAACATGAACAAATTTCGAATCCACACAAGGTAAGAGCTGTCTTCCAGCATCGCCACAGAAAATCTTTAGGATCATCTCCATGCAAAGAATAAGCAGGTTAACAGGAAGTCCAGCAAAGCCCAGCCACACTGTGATTCCCTTTCCCTTGTCTCCTTTCTCATTGCCCTGCTTGCAGCTCTTGAGCCCTGAAAGAAACATGTTGTGTTTAAGCTGCCATTTTATTAATCACTTAATGAGGCTGCTGTTTGAAAGCGTTCGTCCTGGAGTCTGAGCACAGTGAATGGAAAATCCCAAGAAACACCAACAGAGCTGAGCCCTCTTTGTGTCTCTTTGGGGTGCTCAGTCCCAGGAACTGCGTTTAGCCCAGGGTGAGATCACTGAGCTTTGCACTGTGCACGGTATGACACGGGTGTCTGTCGGCTCTGATAAGGTGCTTTGCAGGGGAGGCGATCCTTGGAGTGATTGTACCTTTAACATCTACGTGGTTGTGAGAATCTACGGGAGCAATTTTTAAAGTTTGTGTCAGTGATTGCTTTTCCCAGAAAATGTGGGGCACTGAAACCTCACTGTCATTTTACCTTGTGCGGCATGTAGAAATGTTCCCACTTCCTCTCAAGTTCTGAATCGTGACATTAAATAGGACAAGAAAATAAAATCATGGCTCTCTACCAGGACTGTCAGCTGAGACAGAAAACCTGATTAGCAGCAAATTTGACACCTGAGACTTCAGCAAATGGAATGAATTGCCAAAGGCGTGTCTTGCTGAGAGAACATTGCCTTTTCTTTCAGTTTTAGCAGAAAATATGTGTTACTCGATATGGTGTGTTAATTGTTTTCTTAGGAAACTGCGGTCTAAATATAATTTTTAGTCCATGCACTTGTAAGAAGCCTTTCATGTAGCTGGGTCTATACATTGTAGCTGACTATTTTATTAAAGGATTTAACTTTTAAAGAAATGATACCGTGTCTATGAATTATCTGTGCTAACAAAAACCATATGGGCTATGCTTAGAGTAATTAATGTCACAATTATTTTGAGGGCCTTGACATATCTTCAATGTGGGTAAGGGAAATTCAGCACAGAGCATTGTGCCAATGACAAACTCCTACAGATGAAAACATATCACTGTATAAAACTCAACTGTTGGGGTGGAAGTTTGGTCTCTAATGAAACAGCTTAGGGAAACAGAAAGTTTTAAAAAGTTCTGAAAGAACGTAAACGCTCAGGTAGTCCACTTCCTGGGTTCTGTTTATCACCACAGCGAATGCATCTCAAATACTTATGTTTGTCGTCCCCTTACAACATTCACAGAAGAAGTCAGGGTGACCAGTGCAGCTAGTAAGAGGCAATGATAGAAAATGTGACACTGAATATATTTGACACAGCAATTTTGTCATCGTTTTTTCAAATGGACACAAGTTTCAACTTGCATTCTCAGAATCTGAAAATCAACCAGAGACGGGACAGGGGCCACTATAGGAAGCAACGGGGGCCGTACAGATGGTCTTTGAGCTTTCTGCAGCTCCACATTTCTCCTCTCATAATACATGAATTAAGGAAGAAATATTCAAGCTGAGCATGGTAGTGCACGCCTGTAATCTCAGCATTCTGGGAGGCTGAAGCAGGAGGCTCACATGTTTGAGCCAAGCCTGGGAAAATTAGTGACATGGTGAGACACCATCTCATAATAAAAAATTTTAAAAGGGCTTAGGCTGTAGCTCAGTGTGAAGGCCCTGAGTTCAATCCCCAGTACCACAAAGAGAAAGAAAGAAACAAATAAAGGAAAGAAAGAAAGAGAGAAGAGAGAGAGAGAGGCAAGAAAGGGCAGGAGGAGACAGGGCAGAAGGGGAAAGGGAGGAAAAAACACATTCAACTCTTTAAGGAAGTTCAAAAGCAATGGAGTTGTTTTCATCTACTTAATACCACATTAAAGGATATTATAGAAAAATATTTCGACATAGAGACCTGTTCATGATGTAATATTAAATTAAGAACGTAATAGCAAAGATGTGTGAACATTACAAGCCCTTTATGAAAATACATTCATACTTATTCATCAAAAGAAAAAATGAATACATTTAAAAAATAATATTGAGAGCTGAGTATTAGGGAGTACAGATAATTTTAATTCTATTTTGGTTTCTTGATGTTCATTTTGTTGTTTTGAAATAATTCTTGAGTCATAAGAAACTCTGAAAACAGTGCAAATAGCCCTGTGAGCCTTTTACCCAGTCCTTCCTATGGGAACATTAAAAGTAACATAATCATAGAACAAGATCCCAACCTGGAAATTAACATTGGTACAATCTACATACCAGGTTCAGACTTCTCTTATTTTGTATGCATTTGTGTATGAGTGTATTCATGCATGATTAGTTCTATGCAATTGTATCATGTGTGTATATTTGTGCAACCACCACAACAATTCCATCGTTACAAAGATCCTTCAAAGTTGTTCTCTTTATAAATTCTCCTTTTTTATTGCTGTGTAATATTCCATGGCATAGCTATGCCAGTTTTTTGACCATTCCTTGATTTTTAGGGCATTTGGCTTACCCCCAATTTTTGTTACTATTGCAAATGAACTTCTGTGAACATTAGTGTACACGCTTTCCTGCAGACATAAGTTTTTGTTTCTTCAGGATCAGTTGCTCATCAGTGTGACTTCTGATTCTTACAATAAGTGCATTCAGTTTTTAAAGAATTTGCCAACCATTTCCCCAAGTGGCAGTGCCATTTGCTGTCCCCCCAGCTACAGAAGAGAGACCCAGCTTCTCTATGTCCTCATCAGCACTGGGCCTGCTTAAAGGCATTTCACCAAAGTTCTCTGTAGTTATTGTAGTAGGTCTGTAATGATAGTCCCCCATGGTCTCTGTTGCTTTTCCCTGATGGTTTGTGACACTGAATATATATTTGTGTGCTTATTTGTGATCTGGATATCATCTTTGGTGAAGTGACTGATCATAAATTTTGTTCATTTTCTTTTTTTTTAAATTTTAAAGAGAAAAAGAGAACAATAAAACAACAACAATGAAGACAAAAACCAAAACAACACAAAAACAATCAAAACAATACAGGATTTCAAAACAAGATGACAGGAATTAACAGTGGTTGTTATCTTACATACTGTTATCTTCACCGAAGTTGCTCATGTTACCACATGCAAGAATGCAAAATTGATCAAACAATTAAAGGCAATGACAAGTAATACAAAGCACATTAGAAACGATATAGAGCTTCATCAAACAAGATGGTACAAATTCAGCAAAAGCTGTTATTTTGCATATTGTTGTCTTCAAACCAGTTGTTCCAATTACCAGATGTAAACATGCAAACTTGGTCAAGAGAAAAGAAAGAAAAAAAAAAACAATTTAAGCATTAACTATTCCTTTCAATAAACCAATAGACATCAGTAACACACTTATCCCAGCTATCCTTGTACATACATATATATTTTTTCTTTTTTTCTTTAAAGAGAAAATATAAAAAACAAAATAACAAAAATATAAGCATTAACAGAACAACATAAAAACAATAAAAATGATACAGAATTGCACAACAAGGTGAGAGGAAATCAACAATAGTTGTTATATTGCCTATTGTTATCTTCAAAGTAGTTGTCCAGATTACCACATATAGGTATGCAAGATTGATCAAAAAAAGTTAAACATTAATTTTTCCTTTCAATAAACCAATGGAAACTGGTATTACAATTATCTTAGCTGTCTTGTGTATATAAATATACCTATTCTTCCCTTCCTTCTTTTTCTGTTTTTCTCTTTTCCCTCCTCCCAGTTGTTCTTTCCAACTTGAGCATTTCTTTTCCTTTCACAATATCTATTGTAGTTTTCTGATTTTATTTACTCTTTCAGGTTCTTATACTAGGGAGGCATTACAATGTTTACTCATGTGAGTCTGATCTTTTTCCACTTACAAGTATGGTCTCAAGTTGCATGCATTTACCTATAAAAGCCTCCAACTGGGCTGTTTGATTATTTTTCTATTAACTGTTGAGGCTCTTTACATATTCTATACATGTGTTGTTTGCCAGAGTGTGGTTTCTTCAACTGATTCAGGATCTTGATTTTGTTGTCATGTCTAAAACCTTTCTTTACCAAGTGCTAGATCCCAAACATTTCCTGTGTTATCTTCTAAAAGTTTTATAATTTAACATTTTATTCTTAAATCCATTATCCATTTTGAATGATTTTCATGAAAAGTTTAGGTTGGGACGTTATTTATTTATTTATTTATTTATTCATTTATTTATTCTCTGGATGTCCAGTTGCTTGGCATTGCTTGTTGAAAAGACATTCCTCCTGCATTGAATTGCTACTGTACATTTACCAGAATCATATATAGTGTGAGTCAAGTTCTGATTTTCGGTTCTGCTCCAGTGCCTCAACAGTACCACACCATTCTTATCTTTTTTTTTTTGTTTTTCTCCGGTACCGGGAACCAAACTCACGACCCTGCACTTGCCAGGCAGGCGCTTTTGCCACTGAGCTAAATCCCCAGCCCACCATTCTTATCAATGTGACTATATGCTAAGTTTTATAATTAAGTAGAGTGTTTTCTACCACTCTTCTTTTATGAAATTGTTTTTACTATTCTGATTTTGTTGTCTGTCATATACATGTTGGGCTAGATTGGTTTATATCTGAAAGGAATAGTGCAGGAATTAAATTATTAAATCTATTCATTAATTTGATAAAAATAATTCCATCTTTCTTATGTTGAAATCCCCTATCCATTTACATGGTATGTCTTTGTTTATGTAAATCTTTGGTTTCTTTTATCAACATTTTGTAGTTCTCAACGTAGAAGTTCTGTACATGTTTTCTTAGATCCAGATCTTTCTTTCTCCTTTCTTTTTTCCTTCCTTCCTTCCTTCTTTTCCTATCATTATTTGTTCCTTTACTTTTTCTTTCT
>NW_004955402.1:3939759-4056820 GCF_000276665.1 Chinchilla lanigera | reverse complement strand
CTTCCTTCCTTCCTTCCTTCCTTCCTTCCTTCCTTCCTTTCTCTGTTTCTCTCTTTCTTTCTTTCTCTCTCTCTTTCTCCCTTCCTCTCTTTCTCTCTTTCTTCTTTCTCTGTCTCTCTCTTTCTTTCCCATAAATGAGGTTGTTTCTATTTCAGTTTCTGTATGTCCCTTGCTTATATATAGAAAGGTAGTTCTTTTTAATGTTAATCATGTCTTCTGTCATCTGGCTAAACTCAAATATTAGTTCTAAGTTTTTGTTTTGTCTTTGTGGATTCTTCTGGGATATTTTTAAAAATGCAAACTATTATTTATCTCCAGATAGTCAGAGCTTTTATTCCTTCTGATTGAATCTGTGCCTTTTGTTTTCATTTCTTATCTTATTGTACTGGTTAGAGCTTCCAGAATTATGCTGAACAGGGGTGGTGGGAGTAGACTTCTTACTTGCTCCAGTTTTAGAAAGCATTTGGTCTTTCAGCATTAAATACTACATTAGTGAAAGTTTTTCACTGATGATTTTTATAAAGTTGAAGTTATCATCTATTCCTAATTTACTGATGTTTTTACTATGAGTAGGTGTTGAATTTTGTTAAATTATTTCTCTGTATCAATCGATATGGCTATGAGGCCTTTGTTCTTTAGTTTGTTAATATGGTAGAATACACAGATTGGCTTTCAAATATTGAAACAGACTTATATCCTTAAATAAATGTCACTCAGTTATGGTATATAATTAATTTTACATATTGTTGAAATCTACTTGCTGATAAATTGCTGAAGATTTTTAATTATGTTCACACAAAGTTTTGGTCTAAAGTTTTATTCTACTATTTTGTCAGCTGTTGGTGTCAGAGTAATACTATCTTCATAAGATGAGTTGCAAATTGTTCTATTTTCTTAAAAGAGACTGTATAGAATTGGTGTTAATTGTTCCTTAAATGTTTAATAAAAATTTCTAGTACTGTCAATCTTATTTTTGAATGATTTTCAGCCATAAATTGAACTTCTTTATTAGTTCTATTCAAATAACTTATTTCATATTGATTGAACTTCAGCATCTTATACTTTATAACAAATTGATCCATTTTATTTTCACTGCTGAAATTATACATGTAAAGTGTTTGTAGTTTTCCTACCATTCTTTTAGTTTGTATGGAGTCTCTAATAATAGTCCCTCTTTCATCTGTGATGTTATTAGTAGTTTCTTCTTTTTATTTTTTTATTTTTTATTTTTTATTTTTTTGGTTTTTCTCCGGTACCGGGAACTGAACTCACGATCTTGCGCCTGCCAGGCAGGAGCTTTGCTGCTTAGCTAAATCCCCAGCCCCAGTTTCTTCTTTTTAAATTTATTTTAATTCACAAACATGTATATATTTATCCTGTACAATATGTTTGCAAATATGTTCACATCATGGAACAGTACATACCCATTACTTCACATATTTATCATTTTCGTGGTTACAATACTTAAAATCTACTCTGTTAGTGATATTTAAGAATACAATGCATTGCTTTTAACCACAATCACTGTGTTGTATGGTTGATCTTTTGAAGTTATTAGCGGTTAACAGAAATATTGTATCTTTTGAGCAACATGGATATCCACCTCTTACTTTGATCTAGATGATTTGACATCTCCTTTCCCTCAGATTCTTTAACCATGATTTCGCTCCTGGCTTCAACATTTTTGCTTCCACACATGAGTGAGATCATGCAGTGTTTGCCTTTTGGAGTCTGACTTGCTTCACTGAATGCAATGTTCTTCAGGCTCATCCATATTGTTACAATGGCAAGACTTTCTTCTTTGTAAAAGCTGAATACTATTTTCTTGTGCTCATGAGTTGTGCTTTCTTCATCCATTTATTTGTTAGTGAACATTTAAGTTGATTTCATGTCTCAGCACTTGTGTCTAACATTGCTACCGTGGGAGTGCGTATATCTTTTTAACACACTAATCTCATTTCCTTTGGATATATACCTAGAAGTGACATTGCTGGGGGACATTATAGTTCTATTTTTAATTTAATGTAATTTTTCATGAGTGTTCCTCTAGGTGTGACCAAAAATATGGTGGACGCTGATGCTCAATGCCATCCAGTAGAAAGGACACGAGGGTGTGTCCTCACCCACCTGCTCACAGGCTCTGACACCATACTGTTTCTGGCTCTTCCCCGAAGTCAGAATGATCAAACGTAAACAATTTAAATAAATTCATGATATCAAGGCAGCCACAGCAATGTAACTAAAGATCTTCGCAGAACAGGATTTTCAGAACTGTTTCAAAAGTAGCAAGAAGGGGGGCTGGGGATTTAGCTCACCGGCAAAGCGCCTGCCTGGCAAGCTCAAGGTCGTGAGTTCAGTTCCCGGTACCGGAGAAAAACCAACAAAACAAAACAAAACAACACAAAAAAAAGTAGCAAGAAGGATGGGGTAGATGTGGGGGGTAGTATTTTGAGGGTGATTAACAGCATTGTATCTTTTACTGTAATACATTTAAAACTTTTAATTATTACTGTATTTTTCAATCATGCCCTGTATATCCTTGCTGATTTTCTGCACAGTTGTGCTATCAATTAACAGAGAGAGGATTAAGATTTCAACTCTCAGTGAATATTTGTCTATTGCTGTCACCTATAATAATTTTTTTGTGTGTATTTTGAAGATCTGTTGTTTGATACATAGACATCTGTCTTGTTAGTTGATTATTCATTTATCATTACATAACACCCCTTTTGTCCTTTGTAATTTTCTTTGCCCTAAAGTCTATTATATCTGGTGTTAATGATTAATTTATTTTTACTAGTGATTTTTATTTCTTTTTGTTAGTGTTCTGTGATATGTTATTTTTCCATGTTTTTTTTTCTTTCAACATGTCTATATTCAAGTTTATTATAGTTGAAGTGAGTTTCTTTTAGACAGCATATAGTTGGGCCATTTTTATAAATTCAGCCTGCCACTTTCTGTCTTTTAATTCTGCATTTAGACCAGTGAAAATTACATTTAATTTAATTATTAGTAGATTAAAGCTTAGCCCTGTCATTTTATTAGTCTTTTGTCTATTCTCATTTTCCTTTCCTTTTACTTTTTCTATATTTATAAGAGTAATGTGAACAATTTTTCAGAATCCCATTCTGATCTATCTAAAGTTTTGAAGCAAGGTCTGGTGACACCTGCCTCTGGGAAGCTGAAGCAGTATGACTGCAAGTTTAAGCCCAAACTGGACAATATAATAACTTAGTGAGATCCTGTCAAAAATATTTTTTAAAGAGCTGAGCGTGTAATATAGTAATATAACTCAGTTCAAAGGCGCAGAGTTCAATCCCTAGTACTGTGAAAAAAAGTTTTGAAAAAAATAGATAGATAGAGGTAAACATTTTTTTTTTTGGTAGTACTAGATATCAAACCCAGGGGTACTCTACCACTGCTCTACAACACTTGACCTTATTTATATTTGGCTTTCACACAGGTTTCTGCTAATTTACCCAGGCTGCCTCAGCCTCTGGAACAGCTTGGTTTCAGGCGTGCATCACCATCCCTAGTGCCCAGTGTTTTGTGTGTTTTTTGTATGAATACTTCAGTGGTTGCTCTAGGTATTACATTACATGTATATAACTTGTCGTTGTTCACTGGTGTCAACGTTTTACAGTCTGAATGAAGTATAGAAGCCTTGTCCTCATTTCCATCCCTTTGCCTTCCCTACTTCGTAGTATAATTAAAGTATTTTTTGCATATATTAAGAACCACATCAGGCAATGATATTTTTGCTTCAATCACCTGACAAAATGTAGAAAATTCAAGTGGAGGATAGTCTATTATATTATCATTATTTTTACTTTTTCTATTGTTCTTTCTTTACCTCTAACAGTTCATATTTTTATCAATTCCTTCCTGCTTAATACTCTTAAATATTTTTTTCTGCTTAAATATTAAATATTATTTAATATTCTTAAATATTAAATATTTGCTTAAATATTCTTAAATATTCGCTTAAATATTCTTAAATATTCTTTTCTTCATCTTTAGTTTTCTGAAGTTTGATTATCATGTATCTTGCCCTCAGTGTCCTTGGACTTATTGTTTGGGGGAATTTTCTTGAGCTCCTAAGGGTGTAAGTTTTTCTCTCTTGACAAATTTGGTGACTTTTCAGCCCTTGTTTTTCCAGTGCTTTCCCTTTCTCCTCTTCTTGCAAAACTCTAGCCGTACAAACGTGAAATCCGGTCATTATTCCACAGGCCCTTGAGGCTGTGGTCGCTTCTTTCTGGTCTCTCTTCTCTGTGGTGTGCACACTGGACCATGGTTAAGGCTCCACATTCAAGTTTGCTGGGTCTTTCTTCAGTCCACATTCTACTTTTGAACTCAGCTGGTTTCATTTTGCACATTAGGATTTTAAACTCTAAAATTTCTATTTGATTCTTTACATTTTCTCTTTCTTTGCCAAGATTTTGTATTTACCCATTTGTTTCAAATGTGCTTCTAGCTATGTTGCTGCTTTAATGTTTTTGTCGGTAATCCCAACATGCGTCATCTCTATGCTTGCACCTCTTGAGGGACACTTGTCAATCTAGTTGTGACAATCTTTTCTTGTTTCTCAGTAGATGTCTTAGTCATTTTCCTTATCACTGAGATACAATGCCTAATACTCACAATCTGAGTAGGAGAGGCTTAATTTGATGCACTGTCACCATCCGAGGTCAGCTGGCTCTAAGGCAGAACAGCATGGCAGAGGGACTGCTCACATCATGACATCCAGAAAACAGAGTCAAGGGAGGACCCAGGAAGGGACATACAACCTTCTGGGTGCCTGACTCTTCCAGCCAGGCTTCGCCTCCTACCTAACAGCAATTCAGCTGTGAGCCCCTACACGCCAACCACCTTCTCAAAGTCCTGCGCCATAGAGATGTGGCTGCAACAGTTGGGAATCCACTCACTTCACAGGAACACAGCTTTAAACTTGTCTAATGGGGTCATTTTAGGTAAGGGGTAGGCAGGTGACCATTGACTGAACATCTGAAGGTCCTGGCATGATAGATGAGGGAAGAACCCTCACTGAAAAGGCTGTCTATCTGGAAAGATAGAAAATGAGACTTCATCAATTGCTTTAAGGGAAAAAACATTTGGGGATGGGAACTTTCAGTCACTAAAAACACGCTGGCATACATTGCCGGAAACTAGGGTTATTAAATTCTGGGGGCAACTTGAATGTAGTTCAAGGTAGAGAATTGCTTAGCGTGTACAAGGCTCTCAGTTCCATCCTCAGCACCGAAAGCAAGAAAGGAGAAGACAGGACAGCTGTGGTCTTGGAGTCAGCCACCGCTGAACTTGCTCTGCCCCGGTTCCCAGGGCCACCTGCTCCTTCCTGGCTCTCGGGGCCTGCTCTTTCCTCTCATTTTGACCCTTTGCACTCTGGCCTTCCCTCACAGCCCAGCAGCTAGTGCAGAGTCCTGCAGCCCGGGCCCCGAGTCTCACACCCCTGGCCAGTCTCGCCCCTGCCTCACCGGGGCAGATCCCAGCTGATCCCCATCCTTCACAGCCCCAGATCCAGGGGTCTGATTCCTGCTCTGTGTCTGTCCTCATAGGTCCCAGGAGCACTTGACAGTCAGTGTGTCACGAGCCAAATGAAAGATGAGCTCCGCCCCCAGGAGCCCACATTTATCTTCAGTGGATGATATGACACCATCCCCCAAAGGGCTGGAGTCACCCTGATGGCTCCTTCTCTCCAGCTGCCACGTCTGGAGCCATCGGGAATGCTACGGACTTCATGTTCTAAATATCACACACGTCTCTCATCACTTCTGTTTCCACCACCAGGAACCACCTAGAGCCCTACGAGGACCCCAGGCAGCCTCTCCGCCACTGAACACACGGCAGCAAGAGTGATCTCTAAAATGCAAGTCTCACCCTGCGAGCCACCCTCACCCCCAACTTAAACCCATCAACAGCTTCCCATTTTTCTTAGCCTTACACCAACCTCCTTTTAGTCTTTGTCTCAGCCCCAGGAGCAGGCCTGCCTCTCTCCAGGCTGTGCTCCATCCCCATGGTCCCTTACCCTGTTCCTGGGTCACTTGCTGGCCCGTGGGCGGAATGCTCTTCCCTTGCACCTTTCTTTGCCAAATCAATTCTGCGTCACTTTTATGGCCTTCAAACACAGCACCCCATTGCGGGGAATGTCCCCTAATTCCCGATTCTCTGTATGTCTGTGATTACATTTTCCTGTACAATCACATGGTTCATTTCGGATCCTTCCCTGGCCTGAAAGCAGAAAGAGGGCAGAGAAGCAGGAAGTCAGCTCATCCTCCCATCCAAGGCCCCAGTAAATGTCTGAGGGAAGGTGGGAGGAAAGGAAGAAGGGAGAGCTAGGTGGGGTCGGGTAAAGGAAGAGAAGAAGGGAGGGGAGAAAGACAGTAGGGCAGAAGAAGAAAGAAAGAAGCCTCCAGCCCCTGACACAGGGCCCGAGGGATCTCAGCCTCATCCCGACATGATGGAAAGCGCTGTCTTCATGTCACAGCCCCACAGGCATGCTGTGACAATCTGAGCCATCAGAGGCCATGGGGGGCCTCTCTTTCATCCTGCGAAGCCCTTGGAGCCCTGGCTACTGCAGTGACACTCCTGCACTCGGGGGCTTTTCCTGGTGTCACTGGGTTGAGACAGAGAGTAAAGGACAGGACACACACTCTGTAAGGAAAACCTGGCATCTCTGAACCTCTGGAAAGACAAAGATGAAAGAATGTGTCAGGACTTCTCATGGTGAGCCGGAGCTGGGCACCTCCGGGAAGTTCTCATTAGCAAACACCGGGCAGCACCAGGACGGGGTGATTTACTGTACCTGAGAAAGGCAGAGGCCATCCTTGGACGAGGGATGCACAGGGACTATTTAGACCTGAAAGATGGCAGAGATGAATGGGGGTGGCTTTATAGACGCTGGTGAACAGAGCCTGCTGCGAGGGATGGTCCACTTCCCAGCTGGTTGGCTCCGGGCTGGGACCCGCATACAGGCACACAGCCCAGGACGTTGAAGGGCTCCGTGCCCCCACTCGTCTTTGTCTTGGTCAGTTTTTAAATTCAGGGTTGAAGAAGTGAAGTCATTTTCTAGCGTTACCAATATCCTCTCCACCCTCCCGGTTGGTCTGTGCACGTCTGTATCAGGAGATTGTGCTTGGTTTCTTCTTCCAGTCCAGAGTCCACAGGGAAGTCCAAACAGGGGACCCAAAGTCCAGAAAAGCAGGGCTTGTGGGAAGAGGGAGGTGGCTGAAAGGTCAGATCAGCGGTGGCGAACCTGTGGCACGCGTGGGGCGGTGGGGCACGCACAGCCCTCTCTGTCAGCACAGGAGCTGGGTCGCCCCAGCAGCCGCGCATCGGATATTCAGGGTTAATTGCAGTGCTGGCACTTCGTGATACTGTGTAAGTTGTATTTTGGGCACTCGGTCTCTAAAAGGTTCCCTATCCCTCTGTTAGACCCTGTTACCAGAGCAGACAGAGACCTCCACATACAGGGCACTCTGTTAAGGGGGAACTGGGGACAGAGGAGCGGGGAGAGGCTGAAGGACCTGAGACCGCGGACAGCCGCAGGGACGCGAGGGTGTGGGACGGCGCGTGGGCTGAGGTCACGCTTCATCAGTCCGCTCGGGGACTTGGGGTTTTGTTTTCTTAAATGGATGCATAGTGCAATACGTACTGTTGGGGTACACTGTGACATGTGACACACGTGTACGACGTGTAGTAATCCAACCCGGGCGATTAACAAATCCATCGCCTCAAACGCTCGTCACTTCTTTGTGTTGGGGACATTCAGATTCCCCCTCTCCAGGTATCCTGGACTGTGCGGTGAGTGGCGGAACTACAGCCTTGGCGGCCGGTTCTCTCCGCCCCACCCGCCTCCGCGGGCCGGTTCCGCTCGCTCCTTCTGTGACATCAACTTACTGAGTTTCTGTACGCCTCGAGGACTGCTTCTTGGTTTTTCTTCTTAAAAGATCGTTATTATTTTTTAATCAAACCTGGAACCTGAAAATAGATGTCATTAATCACACAATAAAAGAAATAAGTTTAATTCGGTTTCTCCACTACAGAAATGTTTTGAAGAGATTTTTCTTTTACGTTTTTTTTTTTTTGAAGTTGAAAAATAAAAGCAATATGTATCAAACAGCTCAATATCTTTCCACCCAAATTTTCCAATTAAACATAGATATTTGGGACAGGAAGGCTCCCGGCAGCCACCCTCTCCCAATACGATTTATTTTCCTTGTACTCCCAGGAACCCTGCACCCCTGATCTCAAAGTGGATTTCATCTCATCCCTTAGTTTATGTTATGAGCTGAAATATTTGGATTTTGCTGCTAACCATCTTCTTATATTTTCAGAATGGTCTGAAATGTAAAATGAAACTCAGTCCATGATATTATGAGACTTATTGCGTGGCAGCTTGCCTGTTTTGAGTTCCTCTTAATAAGCAATGTAATAAACAGGAGACACTGGAACCAGATGGAAATGTGCCCCTTGTCCTGATGTGTGAGTACTAGTTATAGCAGGAAACAAAAGCTATTGATTTTCTTTTAAAATTCATGATTAGCCAAATGGGATTCATTCCTAAGGTCCCAAAATGTAGATATTCAGCAATATTTTACTAATTACTAATGTAATTAACACTATTAATACAATTTACTATCTTATTTAGTCAAAAGAGAAAAATGATTTCAATAGAGGCTACAAAGTCATCTTCTGAATTACTTATCACTTTTTAAAAAATTGTTGTTGTAGATATGTACATACATACACACATATATACAATTTCGAGACAGCAGGCATAATAGTAAAAATCCATAAGGCCTGCAATTAAAGTTAGAATCAGGTTAGGCTTCAGTTAGCACAAACATTAGCTAGACACAGTGATAAATGCAGTTGGGCACGGGTACGGGTAGTGGAAGGATCCAGGAACCGGGCCAAGTTATTGCTACTTTCTTATGACACAGTATTGCATATTTAAACTCAGAATAAACAAGCGGGATAAATGAGGAACAATGAGAAATGATGTTCTTCACAGAAAGAGACAAACAATCCTAAAATTGCTATGGAACCACAGAAATCTTGGAAGAGCCATCGCCATCCAAAGCAAAAGCAGCAAAGCAGGCGGCTCTGCTGGCTTCCAAATATACCGCAAGTTATGAGGCAACCAGCCTGGTGCGGAGACAAAAACAGACACACAGAGCAATGGGACAGATGAGAGCCTAGGATTCACACAGCCAAAGGATGCTGGCAAAGGTGCTAAGCGCTCACAATGGCAAGGGCAGTCTTTTCAATCAATGGCGCTGAGAAACGGGGCTCCACACGCAGAAGATTGAGACCGGACCCTATCTCTCACCAGTCACAAAATCAACCAAAAGTAGATTAAACAGGAGGCCAGAAACTATGAAACTACTAGAAGAGAGCAGGGAAAACCTTCAGGACCTGGGGATGGGCAAAGGTTTTCTAGACTGGACCCCCAAAGTGTAGGAAGCTCACACAAACACAGACAAATGGGATTATATAGAGCTGAAAATCTTCACAGCAAACAGAGTAGAGATACCTACAGAATGGGAGAAAATGTTTGCAAACTTCTCTTCTAGAGAGGGTAACATCGGGAACTCAAAAGACTCAATAGCAGAAAACAGACGTCCTGATTTTAAAGTGGGCAATAGACCGAAGAAGACACTTACCAAAAGAAAGCGTGCAGGTGGCCAACAGGTGACTGCCAGAGAAGCCATAATCACCACTCATCAGGGAAATGTGACTCAAACCCACAGCAAGACACGGCCTCACTCCGGGAAGAATGGCGCTGATCAAACAGGCAAAAGATAACACGGGCAGAGGGAGAGTCTCGAGAAAGACTCTGGCCCAAGGTTGAGTGGAAGTTCTAGGGTGATTATGGGGAACAGTGTGGAGATTCCTCAAAAAAACATCAAAAATAGAACTTCCCTGATCCAGCTGCCCCACTGCTGGGTGCACGTCTGGAGAAGTGACCCCGGTGTGTGGAGGCCGCCTCTGTCGTCCTGGTTTACTGCAGCACTGTTTGCAACAGCCGAAGATCGACAGAGCTGAAGTGTCCCTCTACCGCTGGTGAATGGAAAAAGAAAATGTAGCTCCTCCGTGCTGTGGAATACTACTCAGCCATAAAAAGAACAAAACCCCATCATTCAAGACACGGATAAGACTGCAGATCACGACATTAAGTGAAATAAGCAACTCTACCCACAGACGGGATCTGAAGTGTGGATCTCATAGAAGGTGAGGGTAGATTCTTTGGGGGGAGTTGAAGAAAGGGGGGATGAAGACATGAGTCTTGGTCACTCTGCTGTTGCTGACCACAGGGTCCCCTTAGAGAAAAAATCAGATATGCTGCTTCTTCTCCCCATAACCTCAGCTCTGCACTCATTAGAGAAAACACCCAGGACCTACCTGGTCCAGTGCTAAGGGGGCAGACAGCAGAGCGTCCACCTGACCTCCTGGCCCTCTCACTGTGTAGCTGCTCACCCCAGGCCCTTTGCACTGGCTGTGCCTCTGCCTGGAGTCTCTGCCTGGCTCCCTCTCCACTCATCTTCCAGGCGGTGCTCACTGCCCCTCACCAGCTCTGTTCAACACATGCCCGAGCTTCCAACCTCACTTTTCTTTTTCTTTTTTTTTTACAGTTATTTATCATTCTGTAAGACTATTACTGCACTTACTATTAATCCCCGTGGATTGTAGTCTGTGTCCAGAAGATTCCAGGGTCATGTGGCAGAGATGTTTCTCTGGCTTGTGCACTCGCCTCTGGACCTCACACGCAGGCAGCCACCTGGTCACGTTTGTTGAATGAGTTGCCGAGCAGTATTTGCCACATACCTTCCTGTCTGATGTGATGCTGGCTGCGCTCTGTGAGGTAGAGCTGCCTAACACTTGGGCTCCTTCAAACGCTAGGAAAGACCCTGAGAACGTTGCTGATAGCCTTATCTTCTGTCTTAAATAATGGCCCGTGATTTCCTCCAGAATATATTCTGCGGCTGGTGGATGACACCAAATGCAAAGCCACAAAGGTAGTAAAGAGGAAACTGTCACTCTAAGGGTAAAAATCACCCTCACGCTCGTGTACCTCGAGTCTGTCTGCTGTCTCCTGGGACCCCCACTGGAAGTGGAGCGTAGGGAAGCACTGTGTTATGTACCATGTGGGTGGATTAAAAACACTTATTTTTACCCCAAGACTCCTTCTCAGAAAAGGATTTCCATTCAGACTTTTGCCTCTCAACTTTCCTCAGTGTGGAAAGGTAAAAACCAGCATAGTCATTTTTCCTTCAGAGTCTAATGCGCTGGTGCAATAACCTCAGGATCGTGAGTTTATGGTCAGATCCATGCAGTACAGGCAACAGGGGCCTAGCACACCTGCAATGCTGGCACTCTGGAGGCTGAGGCAGGAGGACTACCGTGAGTTTGAGGTTAGCCTGCACTGACCAGCTGACAGAGAGACCCTGTCCCAAAGAGGAAAAAGAAAAAAAAGAATGGATCCCATCACTTCAGTCCCCTAAGCAGTGGAATCTTGTTGATGCATTTGGTTCTCTCAATGACACACAGCTTGTGTTCAGACTGGACAGGAACTCGCTATGCTGGGTGAAAATATCATGTTTCTCTCTTTTTTTTTTTTTTGTCTTTTTGAGACATGGTCTCGCTATGCAGTTCAGGCTGGCCTTGAGCTCACTTTGTAGCCAAGGCTGGTCTCAAACTCACAATGATCCTCCTGCCTCAGCCTCCCGAGTGCTGGGATTACAGGCGTGTGCCAGTACGCCCGGTCATGTTTCTTTTTTAGTCCTGGGGATTGAACCCAGGGCCCTCCCACTGAGCTACATCCCCAGCCCTTTTCTGAATTTTTATTTTGATACAGGGTCTCGCTAATTTGCCCAGGCTGGGCTCAAACTTGTGCTCCTCCTGCCTCAGCCTCCCAGAATGCTAGGAGTATGATGGAAACGTGTGAGCTGTACATAAAAACTATTTCTGGCATCAAATGCTATTTTCGTATCATTATGTTTGATGCTTGATCAGAGGAGATGCAGGATAAATGGAAAATGGAGAAAGTGGAAATGAACTGATTTCAAGAAAACACTTCAAGTGGCAAACTTGGGAGGAAATTATCCTCTTTAGGGCTAAAACATAAAACACCAGCGTGCAAGTGTATGCACGACTACTGCTAGTGCACAAGCCTTGCGTCCGTCCGCATGTGTGCTTTTGTGTCAGTGTGCGTCTGTGTAGTGGGTATCGAGGGTCTGGTCTAGACAAATGTGGCCACTAAGTCCTCCACTTGATTAACCTTCAGGATCAACTGATTAATCACAAATGCCCTGTTCAGAGCCCTTGAGCAAAATATTTGCCATTAATTACACACACTTAACATTTACTAAAGCTCTCACGCTACCTGCAATTCATTTAAGAAAAATAAATGTGGCTGAATTCCTGCTTGGTGAACAGATGGACAGCCACGTGTCCCCTGTGGCCCACAGGACACGCAGAGTATGAGTGAGCAGCGGGCCACAGGGGACGCGCTGGCTCCATACCCTGGCCACTCGAAGTTCAGAGCAGGTTTCCCTTGCGGGGAGGAAATGGGCTGAGGATGCTTTTGTTTTATGTCGGAGTCCCGTCATTACTGCCCCTGCTCATAAAGGGATCGCTGTCCCTGAATTTATTGATAGCTGAGTAGTAGAGGTGAACCAATGGGTGAGACCCCGAGCAGGTTGATTGAAACCATGAATAAAATAAAAGAAATTAGTATTAGCGATTAAGTTCGCCCTTTCACATTATGTATTATTACTGTTCATTTCAGTACTGACCGGAGTAATCGGAGCAGCCGTTGTCGGGAGGAATGAGACGATTATGAGCGGGCTAGGAGATGGGGAGAGAATGCAGGGAAAGAAGTCATGGGAACAACAACCAGTAGGCTGTTCTTCCAGGGGCAGTAAGCGAGGCCGGCTGGTAGGGTTGCTGGATTTAGGAGCCTGGGACCACAGCTGGGATGGTTAGAGAGTGTAAAACATCTTTGGCTGAGATCGGACACAGATTGGCATTTCTACGGTTGGTGCTATGTGACCGTCACTTGGCGTTTGCTGGGTTCCAGGTGTGTAACAGGGGGTGTATAGGGATCGAAGTTGGGGTCTTCATAGTCTATATGTTCATAACTTCAGTTCCTGAGGCAGGAACCTCCAGAATGCTAGCCTAGAAAAGACCACTTCGCACAAAATGAGGATGCAGAGGGTCTCCCCAGAGAGGACAGGCGGAGGGTGAAGGACACCTATGAGGTAATGCGGAAAGCAAGCAATGGACATTTCACAGTCCACAGTCCAGGAGGTGGGTCTTTGATAAATTACCTGGAATGTAGGAAATGCCAGCACTTGGGTGAATTGTGACTACTGTAAAACAAGGCGGAGCTTGCTCCCAGACTTCTCCTGGGGCCCAAAGTTAATGGGGCCCACGGAGGGTGCAGGGAACTCACGGACCCACAGCAATGATGCTGACGTCCCTGAGACGCCACACCCCTTCTCAGGGCACCGCCACCAAAACAGGGCTCCAGGGAACCCCATCTCCCACTTGGAAATCTTCTGCCTTGATCACCTCCTTTTCCTATTCCTTCTGGCTTTTTAAATACTACCTTGTGGTTATTAAACACACTTTTTAAAGATGTTAAAAGTAAAATTAAAAGGGGCAACATGCCAGTGAGCAGTATGGCTCTTTCCACTTCTGATATTCTCTCATAAACATATAATCTAGGCTTAAGTGACTCACTTCACTACTTGTCTAATGCTTATAAAATTCAACTTTGGAGGTAAAAGCCAATTTTTTGTTTGGTTTTTATACTTTGGAGGCAATAAAAGCAAACGATTCTTTGTGCTCTTGAATTTTTCCTATAGGGCATTTTTCAACAAATGAGAACCATGGCTCTCCGGGATGACTGAGACTCTTTGGGTAAACCTGTCCCGGGTGTTCAAGAACACATACAACATGCCTCCGACAGGCCACATGCAGTTTTAGAGTCTGAGCCTGCACTGGCATGTAGTCCCTGTCCTTGAAGAATTTGGTTGGGGAGGTGGGACTTTAGTGGGTTGGTGACACAGATTGATGAGGAAGAAAACTCTCAAGCTTTTCCACTACAGAGGCCGCCAAGGGTAAGATGATGCAACAGTGCTGGAATCATGGTTTGCAAACAGCACTCAGGCCCAAACATAGCGGGCAGGCAGGCAGGCAGGGAGGGCTCAGGCGATGCTCTCCAAGGAGAGGACAGTGAGCTGCCCGGGGTGTGTACACAGACACACGGCAGACAGAAAAGGACGAGCAGGTGCAGGGTGCGTGAGGTGAGAGGCTCTAGACTCCTTGAGGATGCCTAATGTGCTGATGCTGGGGCGCTGAGGTTGCCCAAGGTGCTCCTTCCTCGGGGCACTTTCTAGGTGAGCGTCCCTCCTCTTCCAGTCCATGACCCGCTGGAGTCTGGTGCTCAGCCTTCCCCGAGGTCTGCGTGATCCTATGCAGAGGCGTGTGTTTGGCACACGACATCCTAGGGACGATCAGAAACTGTGGAGAGTGTTTCAAGTTTTTAAAAACTTGTAGTAAAAGACATATTGAGAAGAATGAAGGGACATGTATTCAAAATGGGGGGTATTAATACAAATGTGTCTTTTCCTATAATGATTTTTTAGTTTACACATTCACTGTAGTTTTCAACCATCCTTCATTAATCAACTGTGGACAGTAATTTTTGTCAAATAAAACACTGGGGTGTGTCCTCCCCCACTTTATTCTCTGCGTTTGGCACTGTGCAACTTCTGGCTCTTCCCCAAAGTCAAACTATCCTGAAATGTAAACGCTTTGATCCAGCCAGGGCATCGGGGCCGCAACAACAGCACCACTAAAGACACTCAGGAGAGAGGATGCCAGAACTGCTTCCGAAGGTGGCAAGAGCAATGGGCTGTGTGCTCACGGTGAGCGGAAGGATTTGAGTGGCATTCGAGGCAATGCACCGTTTACTGTTGTTATGCTTTGTGTCTGGGTGTCCCCCCGGAGCCTCATGCAGTCATGGAGCAGCTTCCAGCAGTTATGATTGATCCACGGGCCAATGCTGGGATTATGGATGTGAGTGCTACAGCTGCCCTGGGGCAGAGAGCCTGCATACAACACAAGGAAGGGAAAGAGGCTTGCTCTCCCCTGCTCCTCCCTTTTGCTCTTGCTCCTTTTGCTGTTTTCCACACCGTGAACTGTTGCACTCTGCCATGTGCCACTCTGCCTTGGAGCCAGCCGAGAATGGACTGAAACCTCCACAAACTGTGAGCTAAATCAACCTTTCCTTCCTTAAGTTTGGGCATCAGGTATTTTGTCTCAGTGAGGAGAGAAAAGTAACTAAGACAACTAATAAGTAACTAAGACAACAAATAAATTTTCCAGTTTTCCCCCCACCAGAAAAAAACCCAGGGTGGCAGAGACCAGGTCTTTTCCGTGCACCATGAGAACACAGACCTATCTGGCATCTGCCAACAGCAGGCATTTAGGAAGGACAGGGCAGCCCATGGCAAAGGGCGTTTGCAGGGATTAGTGGGTAGACATGCTCTCAGGCTGTGGGTCAGTGTGAACAAAGACCCAGAGGCCCGGGGAGCAGGAGCTCAGGGGAAATGATGCAGAGACAGAGTGACGTGACGTGGGGATGGCTCGTGGGTAATGTGGCCAGCAGCTCCCCTGCTGTTAGACTGTGGGTCTGCAATGGCGGCCTGAGGGGCTGGCCCCCCTTGGGATGATGGGACATGAGCATACTCAGCCCCTTGTGAGTAGCAGGAAGGTGAGGCCACCCCCAAGGCTGGCCCAGCATCAGGAAGAGCCTCCCTGCCAACCCCGCCCTGGACCAGCTCATCACCACTGAGAAGTCAGAGTGATGCACCAGTATGGCACCAGGCCCTGAATGTGTAAGTCTCAGATTTGAGAGTCTCTGCCCCGGAGCTGAATGCTAGCAAAATGGCTATCTGTATGGAAAACAAACAGTGAGCATGTAAGACTTTGTTCAAAAATGACTTCAGGTGTTTAACTTGAAATAAGTTATTAAGTCTGCCAAGCAAGTGCCGAACACAAACAGGAAACGCCCCTTGTCCAGGACAAGAGGCTCTGAAGTCCTGGCTCCTCACTCGCTTGTGCCTTGCGGGGCAGGACTTGTCACCTGCTGGCCTCGTTTGTTCATCTGCAAATTGAGTCACAGATTCACCTGACCTTCCAGGCCTTTTCTGGGTGTGATAAACACCCTCTGGACTTTGGCTTTCCTGGTCATTCCTGGAGCTCTCAGTCCTTTCATTAAAGCTCATAGTCTGAGATCACGCCATTTGGTAACAGCACATAAAATTTATCATTTTCAATTCTGCCGAAGTACAGCCTATCACAGAAGCAGCCCTCTGTGTCGGAGCTGGCTTGTCCCTTATTAAACACTAAATTCTCCATCCTTATGCACTCCACCATCTCACGGGGTCGCCGGGAAAGTGCGGTTAAAACTGAGAAACACGGTCTGAGCTGAAGAAAGAATTCATTTTTTAAAAATGGTCCTGAGATAATTCAGAAGGGAAATAGAAAAATTCCTCCTAGTGATTGAGCAAAGTGAGGACCAAGGCCTAAACTTTGTGAATGTCTTCTCTGGCTTGTTTCCAGCCACACCATTATGATTTATATCTTGAGGTCCCTCAAATCCTCATGTGCTTGTAGGTGGGGCTTGTGAAGGTCCCTGAATCCTGGGGGCCACTAGAACTAAATGTGCTGTGAGAGGGTGGGGCCTGGTCCCTGGGGTGTGGCCGGGAAGGGTTCATCTCTCTACCCTGCTCCTCCCTGACCTCTCTGAGCAGCTTTCCTCCCCCCAGGCGCTTCCATCATGCCGCTCTGCCTGGGAGCAAGCTGACAAAGGACTGAGACCGCTAAAGCCATAAGAAAGGGACTAAGAGATGGAGGGAGGAAAGGTTGGGCAAAGAGAAAAAGAAAGAATGAAGACGTGTTTTGTACATGTACTAATGCCACACGATGAACATATTATGTACTGCAAACATGGATTAATAGAAATGTTTTAAAAAATTTTTTTAAAAATTTAAATTATTAATGACAAGTAAGTTTGAATAAACACTTCAAAAAGTTTTTAAAATGAGACCAAATAAACCTCTTTTCCTTTCAGGTGTGGGTGTCTCGAGTATTTTGTCCCAACCACAAGTGACTAAGACAGTCACCTACACAGATCACCACCCCTTCCCTGAGGGTGGGGGCTTCCCTCTGTGACCTGGCGCTGCTTCTCCCTGACCTCCTCGGGTTATTTTCCCACACTCCCTCCCTGGGGCCTCACTTGCTTCTCCTTGCTCTGTAAGCATCACCACGTCTCACCTCCTGAATACCCTGAACAGCTGTCCCTGGGAACCTGGGGGGATTGGTCTTAGGATCCCCGGGGATACCAAATTCCGGGATGCTCAAGTCCCTTGTATAAAATGTAGCATATAAATCACCTTCGACGACTTACACCCATTGCAGTGGAAGTTGCTTACAAACAGTTGCTCTCTACTGTGTTGTTTTGGGAGTAAGGACAAGGTCCAAGTGCTGTATAAGTGAAATTTTTCAAATATTTCCAGTCTGACACCGTATTGCAGCAGCTCTGGGAGGTACATTTTTTGCATTTAACGTCTCTGAAGTCACGATGTTTCTTACAGTAAAGTCCTTTACCAATCCACAGCAAGTACTTTTGCCTTTTCCTTCCACAGTGCGTCTCACACCTGATGCCATCCTTGCTTGGCCACAGTGTGATACAAGCCTCTCCTTTGTCCTTGCCTGCTCTGAGCTGGGCGGAGGAGGAGACGGGCTTCCGGCTGGGCGGTTGATGCGACTGGGTACCAGGCCTCGCTCAGGGAGGAAGCAGTCTGGCGACGCCCAGGCCTGGAGGCAGCGGGAAGGCCCATGCTGCGGGGCGAGAGGAGCTTCCTGGGTCCCGTGAAGACCTCTCCACTCACAGTCACCCTCACATTCGAGCTCTGAAAGGACGGGCCCGCAGTGCGGCTGGTCACCAGAGCTTCGACAGAGCAGACGGCCTGGTGCTAAGAGCCTCAGAAGAGGCTGCGGGAGGCGGTCTTCAGATGGCAGTGTTTGTCCTCACAGCGAATACCCTTCCCCTCAGGCTCTCTTTCCAACCCAGCTTCTGGAGCGTGGGCTCCTCGTGCCCTTTGGCCTCACCTGCCAGGCTCACCCTCAGCCTGGCCCAGGGTCCGATGCCCCCAGTCTCCACCTTGGCAGTTCCCAGCCCAGGTACAGAGTTGCAGTCACTGTAACTCTGATGCCCCAGACCCTCCCCTCAGGCCGTATCCCACCCTGCAGGGGTGTCAGGGTTGCCTGGTGAGGGCCCTCCAGGAGGACATTTAGAGGCTTCCACTCACTGATGTGGGCACCACTGCATGTGACACCCCTACTCTGTGTGTTCCTCTGAGCATCCCCAGCACCACGTCCGCGGCTTGCCTTTCATACGCAGTTATACCCACTCTTTGTAAATGTTTTATATTGAGTAGTACTAGACTTAAAGAAAAGTTTCAAGATCATGGAGGAACCCCTTCAGGACGCTGCTACCTCTTTTCCTATGTTGGTGCATTTCATAACCACAACCAATTAGCAAGGGCAGGAAGTTGACATGGTTGCAACATTATTAACTCAACTACAGACCGTATTTTTCTCCCAACGTCCTTTTTCTGTCGTGGGACCTTCACTGTCTTTAGATGTCATTTCTTGCTGGTTGCTACGAGTCCATACCATCTCCTCTCCTTTCCTCACTGCCACGGCAGGGCCCCTTCCAGCAGGGAGCAGGTCATAGGATGCCTTCCTGTCCTGCGGTGCGGGCCTAGAGGATGGCTGCCGCCTCCTGCAAGTCACACTGGCTGAAACACGTGACTATGCGTACGTGTGTTATGCTTTGCTTTATACCTGGACGTCCACCCAAAGCCTCATGAACTCAAAGGTGGGTCATGGGGAACGTGGCTGGATTACGTGGGCTTACTTATAGCTGGCTTGTTGCTAGGAGGTAGTGCTGGTCGGCAGAAGGTGGTCACTGTGGGTGTGACTTGGAAGGATTACATCCCCTCCCAGCTCCTCCCCTAACCTCTTTCTGCTCCTGTCCACCACGCGGTGAGCAGCGTCTGTCCGCCAGACCTGTCTGCCTTGCCGTCCTACTTGGAGCCAGCCGACTGGGCAAAGACTGAGATGATATTGAAATGCAAGACAAACCAACCCCTCTTTAAACTGCGGGTGTCAGACAATGATGAAAGTGACTAAGATGCAGATGTAAATATCAAATAAAATTAGAATTTTTTTTTTTTTATCTTTTTGAGACAGAGTCTCACTATGCAGTTCAGGCTGGCCTTGAGCTCACTTTGTAGCCCAGGCTGGTTTCGAACTTACAACAATCCTCCTGCCTCAGTCTATTTCTCAGTCTAGAAATATTCATTTCTACAGAGCATATTCTTAAATTTGAGACATCAAAAAGCAAATTAGGAAGAAAAACTAGTATTGTAGCCAAACATGTGGTCTGGAATCAGACTACTGAGGTTCAAGTACTTGTGTGAGTTTGTTCAGGTTGCCTAACCCCTCAAGTTCTTATTCTACTTTCTCAGTAGCACGGTTGCAGTAAAATTTTAAAACGTTCATGTATGAGCACTAAAGCTGCCATACAGTGAGACTTGACCTGTGTTTTTAAGACAGGGAGCAATACTTTTGTTCTAACAGAGTGATCGGCAAATTTTTTCTACAAAGGGCCAGAGAATAAATATTTAGGCTTTGTGGGCAATGTACAGTATCTGTCATATCTTCTTTTCCTCCTCCTCCTGTTAAAAAATATTCTTTAAAAATGTAAAACCTTCTCTCTGTCTGTGGACATTAGGTTTGCCAGCCCACACTGACCTAAAGGCCATAGGCAGGTAAAACGTTGTACTAGGAAATCTTCACATTTCTATCCTTCTGGTCTTTTTCATCCCCACACACGCTTTGCCCAGCTGTGTATTGCAAAGATTTGAACAAACAGTACGTCGCATTCCATAACTTGCTTTTTATTTCCTCTCCCAACAGTATGCTTTGGAGATCTGTTCACATTGGTAAATGCTCATGCTTTAACAACGTAAATTATTTATTTAATTTACATAAGCTACCTTTGCATCATAAAAATGTATGAAAATATCTTAATGAACATTAAAATGATAATCTCTTTGACTCTCCAAGAAGATTTAAATTGTTTTCCACTCACATCTCATTAGCACCTAGGCAGCTGGCAATGCATATGGGAAAGGTGGCTCACGTTCCATTTGCATTTTTGCACCTCTTCTGCCTGATTCTCCCCCAAAGCCCTGTGAGTTCAGCAAGCTGCCCTACCTCCTAGAGGCTGGCAATGAGCTTGGACTCCAAATCTCTTTTGATCACGTGTGTTTGGGGGATTATGTGCCCCACCCCAGTGCTCAACATAGCCTTTTCTAAACTGGGAGTGAAACTCAAACCAGCACCTCTGAGTTATCTTGGCGATCAGACAGGCTTTCAAATGCAGCACACTTATCCCAGGGCAGGGCACAGAGTAGATGTCAGCTGCGACTGCGTCTTGTGCGGTGACTGGGCACACAGCCCTCTGACGACAAAACACTCCTCAGCCCGGGCGGTTTTCATTTGCTGAGGTTCTCTGCCACGTCTCTGCCTTGTTCATGCGCTCTGTGTCCACTGGGATCTGTTTGCAATCACTAAGTAAGTTTGGGTTTGGTTTTTCAATTACAAGGCAAAAACCTTAAATTTCCAAACCCTGAGTCAATTGCTAATTTTTTCTAATGAATAAGAAACAAGTTTCTTGTGAGTCACTTGTACCAGTGTTGTCACTGGCCCCAGCTCCCAGGAGGTACCGTTGTCTCGAGTCAACCACACAGCTTCTTCTTCCCCTCCCTTGAAACCCACCCTTCCTTACCAGCACCCCACACAGCCATTCCCTTCTTCAAGCTGGGCTTTTCCCATGTCTTTTCTTCTCCTGCAGCTTAAATCTCTGATGTTCCCCAGAATGATGTCATCCCTTTGTACACATTCGGGTGAGAGCTTCTGATTCTACTTTGCTGTCACCTAAGATGTCACTGAAGAGTCAACACCCATCTTAGTTATTTTTCCTATTGCTGAGGCAAAATACCTGTTGCCTAAAATTAAGGGAGGAAAAGTTTATTCCTTTGGCTTGCAGTTTGTAGAGGTTTTAGTCCATAATCAGCTGGCTCCAAGGCGGGGTAGTGTGGCAGAGGAGAAACAGTTGATGGTGGGCAGAAGACAGCAAAGCAAGCAAGAGACAACCACAGCTCTTTCTACCCCCTTATATCTTATCGAGGGCTCTCAGGGTGGGTAGCACGCTCACCCTTAAGCCTAGTGCCCTTGAGCCTGGCATTGCACCATGAATCAAATCCAGCATCACACACACTGGGGGTGGGCATCTACACACAAGGCTTAACAACAGCTGTACTTGTTCAGCTCAAGAGTTTCTTAAAACCAAACCTGCATATCAAAATTTGGGTTTGTCTCAGAGAGGGTTAGAAACACATAATTTCACTGTAACAAATAAAACAAACACAAGCTTCTTTTGCAGAGTCACACTGCTAAGATGCTGATGCTTTTTGCCATGATCAGATTTTTTTTTTTTTTTTACCTGAATCTGTGCTGTCCACTCTGAACTGGATGGTCTTCTTGGAACAACACATAGCATGCCCCCCAGGGGCATCTACTCGTGCCCACAGTGGGACATGTTGGATCCATAGTGAAAGATTAACTTTTATTCCAGGTAGCAGATCACAGAATTTAAAAGAGAAGTCTCTCCAGTCTAGTGTTCTAAGGGCTGGAGATGGAGCTCAGGGGTTGAGGACTTCCCAGCATATGACCTCATCCTCAGCACTACAAGCACAGGAAACAGAAGCCATGCTTTGGAAATGTCGACCAGGAGCATCTCTGCTCATGATCCTGCTCCGTCGGTGTTGGTCACATACGGGCTTTGCGTGCAGTGCATCACCCTAAGAGTTTTGCAGGAGTCGGTAGCAGTCATCCTTGGAGGTCCAGAGACAGGCTGAGGAAAGCTTAGCGTGGGCCAGGGCTGCCCAGCAGGGAGGGCAGTGTCTGGCCTCAGAGTCCTGTGATTTGCCCATTTCTGTTTCCAGTTGACCCTCGGGCACATGGCTGTTTATTTTTGCCATTTATGGACACAAATGAAATATGCACCTGCAGAGGGGAAATCACGTAAAACATTGTCTTATTTTATGGAAATATGCAGATCAAACAGGGCAAAATTACACAAAGAATCAATGATAACCCAAGGGGAAGGACTTCAGAGAGAGAACAATCTGGAATCTTTTCTTAATTTCTAGTCATGAAATCACTTATCGCACTGGATTCTCCTGGGCCACACTTGTCAACAAGAGGACTTCTAAAGGAGAAGAAACGAAGCAAGCAGGATGGAGGAAGGAAAGATGGGCAGGGGAAGAGGGCAGGGGAAGCCGGGCACCTGGGCTACGTGGGGACACAGGCTGGCACCCCAAGGGAGGCATGCTGCAACTGGGATTTGTGGGGCTGGCCTGGGACCTCTGCCTGCTGTTTTCCCCTGGGAGCATTCTTCTCTGGGATTTAAAAGCCCAGTAGTATCAGTAAAGGCCTAAAAAACGGTCTCAACATTTGCTATTGTGAAACTCCACCCACTGTCTGCATCACACCTGAAATTCAGCCCTTTTGTGTCACGGGAGCAGAGAACTGGATCTTCTAGGAAGGAGAATTTTCCAGGCTCTCCCAAAGCAGCATGCAGGCCTTCTCACCGCTGGCCCCTGGTCTTCCACAGCCAGCCCAGCCTCAGGTCCAGGAGATGGTTTCGGATTTAAGAGTATCCGGTTGCATGAAAATAGGACACGGTGTTCAGCCCTGCTCCCCAGGGACTCCGGAGGGGTGACGTGCAAGGGATGACCTTTCAGAGAGAAATGAGTTGGAGGGTTTGGGACAGGTGGCCAGCACTGGAACTTGGTGCTGTGTGTGACGGAGAGAGGGAGGCAATCACAGCTCATAGCTCTGTATCTTTAGGTATCAGGTCAAGTGGAAAATAAATGAAATATTAAGCTTTTAACTGTTTTGCCCATGGACCAGGATAGACATCGCAGTCAGCAAAGAGGATAAAAGATAGGACTGTATCCTCCTCATGTTCACAAAGACCAGGAAGCACAGGGCTGTACCTTCCTACTCCTGGGGAGGAACGGGAAGGCTTTTGAACTCAGTTCACCTTTCCCGTTTGAAGAAGTGGTGCCACTCAGGAGTCTTTCACCCCTCTCTCGTGTAAGTGGGTGGTTTCACTTTCTTGCAATTACCTTATGACAATTTTATTAGAACCACATAAAACAATGACACCTCCTATGTATGCTACCCAGTAGATAACAAGAGCAGTCACGCTTAAAAGCTTTTATCATTAGATCCCCGTCACATTGTATTCTGACAATAGATTTTTTGTTTTGTTTTTTGTGTGTGCATGTGCGTGTTTGTATGTGGGTGTGTATGTTTGTATCTGTGTGTGTGTGTGCTGGTGTATGTGTGTAAGTGTGTGTGTGTGTGCGTGCACGTGTGTGAGCATACTCTGGAGATGGAACCCCAAGGCTCTGCCGCTGGGTTCCACTCCCCAGCCACCCACAAAGGTTTTAAAAACTCGTCTTCACTAAAAACTGTTTCTGTACGAAAAGAGAATCCATCCAGTGTACGATTGTGCAGGTTCTGACAGTGGTGTACCGAGAAAACTACCGCAGTAGATCTTGGCCCCAATTTTTCTGAGTCTGTCCCTCTCCCTCCTTCCCGCAGCCGCAGGGTTTGGGATTTTGCTTTGTTTTGTTTTTTAGTAAGCCAGAAACAAGTTTGTTTCTACTTTTGGTGAGAGTCAGAGATGGTCACAGGGGTCTAAAGACCCCCAGAGCCCTGTCACAGCCTCCGGTTGCTATTGTTTACAGTAGATTAAAGAAGAGTTCTGAATCCTTTTCTTTAATATTCCTAATGCCAGCTGGGGACAGATGGACTAAAGGCAAGCAGGTAGCCAGAGCTACCTGAGAGAGCGCAGCCCGTAGTTCCAGCTACTCGGGAGGCTGAGGCGAGAAGATCACTTGAGTCCAGGACTTCAAGACCAGTCTGGCAACAGGGCAAAATCATCTCTGAAAGAAAGGAAGACAGAAAGAAGCAGAGAGAGAGAGAACAGAGAGAGAGTAAAAGAAAGCAGGGAGGGAAGGAAAGAAGAGAGGGAGACAGGCAGGGTGGGAAAGAGGAGGGCAGGGAAGGAAGAGAACGAAGGTCAATAGTGAGGTGAGCCTTCTCTCCTCCTGTCTCTCTCTCTCTCCCTCCCTCCCTGTCTCTGTCTCCGTCTCTGTCTCTCTCTCCTCTCAGGCATATGGAACAAAAATAACTCCCAACTTCACCTGAAGGCGAGGGTAACATCTCGAAGTGTGTGCACATGGCACAAGCGTGTGGCGTAGTGTGCGTGCAGTGGGAGGGGGAGATCGCCGCAGGCAGTTGGGGGGGCTCCTGTGACTCCAGAGAAAAGACTCCCACCCCCTCGTTGTCTTCACTGTAAAGTGGGAAGATAGTGAGATCTTCTCCTAAGCCCCTTCCCAGTCTACAAACCCATGCCCACCTGTGAAGATCCATAAAACACCAGGAGTGTGGGTTGTTCCCAGTCCAGCGAGGCAACTGGAATGAACATAGCCCTGGAAATCTCTGCAGAACAAATGCCACGGGTCTCTCCAGAGCCCTCGCAGAAGGGACCCTCAGCCTGCGTCTGGCTGAACACTCCTCCCAGGCTCTTCCCTAACCTTCACTTTAATGACTGCCGCCATGATTTTGCTATGAGAATTAAAAGGCAAATACATAAAAGTAAACAATAATGCTCGTTTCTTGCTGAAAATTACCGTTTTCCTGGAAGAAGTACTACACTGGCTGTTTTTTGTTTTTTTTTTAAAGACTGAACTATTTTAACACAGCTGCTGTGTCACTTTTATTTGAAAAAGGCTTTTTAAGCCAATGAATACAAAACGTTGTAATTTTCTCAGACTTATTTTAGCAACAAGAAGTAAATGGAGTTCGCCCTTTTCAAATACCCTGTTCTATCACAGGCCATTATAACAGTCCCAAGGTGGCGGGTAACTAAGGTTAGAGCGCGGGTAATGTAGCGCACATGCGCCCTTTCGATACAGTAAAATATTCAAGGGAGGGGAAATCAAGCCTCAGAAACATTTTTCTGGTTTTGCAAAAATAATTCACTATTTGCTTCTAATTTCCATACAGTGTCTAAGTTTGGAGACATGTGTCTTGCAAATACTCAACTTTTAGCTATTTGGGAGCTTCAAACCCAGTCTGTAAACGAGATTTTCTTCCCTTCTTTACAATTGTCTTCTGATAGCTCAAGTGAAAATTGAAATGAGTCCACTTTACAACTTGTTATTAGCCAGGTAAAAATATCTGAGGGAAGAAAACTTAAATCTGTGTATTAGAATAAAATACATGCCTTCATGGAACCAAAAGAAATTACAAATGTTTATTTGGAGGTCAGGTTTAAATTAACTAACATAATTTTGAAAAGTTTAATCCATTTAACAAGCCAAAAAAAAAACCTGTAAAGAAACTTAAATATTTTCTCACAAAATCATTTGGAACCTGAAAAGAGTTTCTGAACCTCAACCAACGTGATCGTTATTTGACTTATGTTGCAGTTCTATAAATGTATAGATTTAATTCATTCTTTATCTCATCTAAAAGTTATCAGAGTTGTATCATCCTTACAAGGTAAAGGTGCAGATTTTACTTCTAAAGGCTGAAATGAGCGTAGACACTGATCACGCAGCAAACTTGTGTGTTATTTCAATAACTCACAAGAGCATGTGTCTGTGTTTATGTATGTATATCAGATCCATGTATTAGATCTTATATATTAGATATAGGTACAATATATATTATAACATTGCTATGCCCTATAGGTACTTTTAAAACTATCTTCCAAACAAATATTTCTTAACTATGCACATTTTAAAATCACTTATCTCCCTGGTGGTATGCACAACTTGCCTCCAAGGCTGAGTGTATTCTGCATTTTTAGTTAGATTCTGACTTGTCCCTTTATTCATTTTATCATTTTTAGATCAATCCAGGTTCTTCCAAATCCTGAGCTTATGAGCCTCTGCTAATTAGCATCGCTGTGCATGCGATCTTAAATGTGAAGAAGATTAACAGTCGGAGTTGGAGCGCCCTGGAGGAGGGGTTGCAGCTCTGGTGGGCCCCTGATCTGCGGGAGGAGGGAGGGTGCTGGCCTCTCTCGTTAGCTCACACCTCCGCCCCGCCCTGGGTTTGCTGGAGACAGAAGCTGGGGTGTGCGGGCCTCAGCCAGGCTGCGCAGAGTCGAACAGGCTCAAGCGCCAACAATGCCTGTTTTCCCGGAAGCCAGCCGTGAAGTAGGGCACGGTTCTCTGCAGGTCAAGTGGGGTGCTAGCTACCAAGGCAGATGGGCTCGAGTGTCGGACTGCAGCCAAGACCTGGTACCTGGCGCAGCTTCGGGGCCGGGCCAGGGCAGGTCTCCAGGCCAGCTGGGCATCCGTCGCCTAGAGATGGCCACTGTGCCCAGCCAGCCTGGGAACGCTTGTGAATCCTTCAGTTCTGTGCCCAGCCTGTCTCTGCCCTCGCTGGCTGATCACTCAGCTCCTCAGTCCTTAGCCAAGGAAGAAGAGAAAGGATTCATTCGAAAGCAGAGAGCAGGATTTAGGCTCCCTGCCCAAAACCGAGGATATTCTCATCACACTAACAGCTACTCACATTTGCTGAGCACTTGCTGTGAACCGGGAAGGCCACGCATTTTCTGTAATTGTCCTGTGTGTGTGATTTTTGTCTCTTTGATCCATTGCTGAGCCCCAACTGCCAAGAACAGCACCTGGCCCATCACTGGCACTCAACAAATGTTTGTTGAATGAATAATTGTCTCAAACCCTGCCAGACAATGTACATAAAATATATCTCAAATAGCATCTCAAATAGCAGAGCCTCTGTGGACACTCCAGTTTACAGACTAGAAAATGGATCACAGACAAGTAAGAAAATGTGCCTGGATCACACCTAATCCAGTGGCAAAAGACCCAGAGTTCACTGGCCATGTGGATTCCTGACCCTATGTGCACGGACTCTCATTATCCGAGAGTGCCCGTTCTTCACACTGCCCGCACGTGGAAACACAGCCACCTCATTCTGCCGTAAACATTTCACAGGCAGACGGACTTCCCACGGTTCCCCTGCTTCTCGGACCTTTACTGTAAGCGTTGTGACACTGAAAATACTTCCTGTAAGAGTCACAGTTCTGTCTGCCCTCTTCGGCTGTCTGCGAAGGAGTCTCTAGCAAAGACTGAGCTGCCCGTCACACAGAAGGCGCCTGGAGAGGCACTAGCACTAGCGACAGACACAGGCTTGCAGCCACGTTTCCCATGCTGCCACATTTCCCATGCAGCCACGGCGAGCCCTTTGCTCACCTGGACTTCCTCTCCAAGGAGTGCTAATGGGGACAAGTTCCTTTTCTTTTACTGTCTTGAACCAGTTTGGCTCTAAAGATAGAGGCCTCACTGAAACTTTGGGAGGGCCTCATGGCTTCCCCGACACTCCAGGTTACAACCAACAACCAGAAGGACTCCCTGTGAGAAAGGAGATCCAGCCCAACTCTGTGACCGCTCCCTCCCAGCCAGATGCGTGTGGGAGCTCTGGTAGTGGGAACACTTGAATTAGGAGCCCCCGCAGCAGCAGGGCGGCCGTAAAACAAGCTGACTGTCCTCAGCAGCGACAGGATTGGGCCGCACAAGCTGCGGGCCGTAAACCCTGTAAGTCACAAGTGCTGCTCTCCTTGATCCATTTCCCATATGAGGGTTTGGTTAACTTTCTCATTTTTCTGAAGGATTACCTTCACATTAGGATTGCCTCCTTTCAAGTTTTATAACTGTGTCATTTGCAGTAAACTTCATTTATGTTCTGTGAATGAGCCTTGGAGTCGAAGCAAAATAATCCAGAGTGCCGCTGAAAGTAAGGATTATAATCTGCCCCCAGGGCTTTTTTGATAATGGTCAGATATAGACAGAGAGGAGCAGGTTATTTTCAGCCACAGAATTCATGCACCACTGCAGACAATAGGAACCGGGCAGTAACACCAGCAATAACTATTTATATTTCGGACATGTTCAGTGCAGAGAGATTAGAGATGAGAAATGTATTACAATTTCATAGTCCATAGCCATTAAAATAAACTATTCTGTCTGAAAGTTGGCCTGAACTATTCTTTTTTATCTTTTTTTTCCCCCTAACTGCAAAAAATTCTAAGCATTAATCTAGAAAAGTGTTAGAGGTGAGTCAGGGCCTTATAAAATAAAAGTGTACAAGATACAGGGCCAAAGGCACACTGCATGCTCCCTTCCTGGTGAGACGGTTTGTGCAGTGGAGAGAATGTGAAATTTTCTCTCTTTTCTTCTTTGTTCCTTGCGCTGGGGTCAAACCTTGGGCCCCACATATGCTAGGTGAGTGCCCTACCACTGAGCCACCTCTGCAGCCTGCCCTCACTGTCTTGGGAAGACAGGTGTAGGGGCGTTCGGGACACATAACAGCTTTCTGAGAGAAGGCCCACGTTCTCCCTGGAAAGACAGATGGTTATGCACAAAAGGGCTGATACAGATCAGCGCTGCACCCAGGGCTGGATCTGCACACTCTGCCATCTACCTGCAGGTTAGGAACATGAACTTCAGATCCAACAGAGCTTCCAACTTCTGGCCAGCAAGTCTGACTTGGATCCTGGCAAATGAGCTCTCCTATGGAAGCAACCTGATCACCAAAGTGCAACACAAGAAAACATCTCAGAAACTGTCAAGCACATGGAAGAGATACACTTAACAGCAGCTGCTGCTGCCCTGAAATGGTTTCTTCCTGCACCTGGTGAGCAGGTGTATCTGTCTGTTTCCCATTACTATAAGGATGCACTTGAAGCCAGGTACTTATAAAGAAAAGAGGTTTTGGAACCCACAGATTTGTATGCTGAAAGTCTGATAGTGGAGAGTACATGGGCTGCATCACCCAGTGGCAGATAGCACCATGGCAGAAGCTCAGGCAAGAGGGAGAGACCCCACTGTTGACAGGAAGCCAGATAGAGCAAGAGCCAGGGCTAATCTTGCAATTACTATGAGGCACCACCCCTTAAAGGGCCATGACCTCTCATCACTGTCACACGACTGTGTAGCTCTCAGCATGCAAATGTCTGGGGAACATGCTCAAAATGTACATAAACTGTAGCAGCAGCTCACTGTCAGAGACACTCCCTAACCTTTTGTTTTGCTTTGTTTGGGACAGGGTCTCACTACAGTATTTCAGGCCAACCTTGAATTCATTATGTAGCCCAGACTGGCCTCAAATTCACAGCAATCCTCCAGCCTCAGTCTCCCAAATGCTGCCATGATAAGCCTGCATCACTACGCCCGGCCCCAGCATCGCTCTGACTTTCCCTGGACAGAGTGCACAAGAGTTGAGAGTGGGAATAGTTTCCTCTTTTCTCCTACATTCTGCCTGCCCCGGCGTGGTGGCCTGCCGTCTGTCTGCTGTGCTCTTCCTGGGCGTTTTCAGTGTCACACTCCTTACCTAGTGGCAGTTGTGGCACTAGCGGGTTTAATTTATATGCTGTATCGTTCCTGTGCCCCCCAAGGACTAGAGGTGCACAGCGAAGCGTGAGCAGCATGCTCCCTGAGTGCTGAGACATGGCTCAAGGGTCACCACCACCTTGAAACCACAGGCCTCAGTGAGGCCAGACTGACCATCATGAGCCCTGACCACCGGCCACTGTATCCGCCCCGAGGAAACTGCATGGTTTCTAGGTAGATTCATGGGTCCTCACAGCGTGTCAGTGAGCCCATGGCTCTCAGACTAAGCCAGCTTTGGTGCTGCTGGTGTTGGGGGCTGCTGGACCCTTTGCTGTGAAGCACGGTGGCTTTTAGGACACTGAGGCACGTCCCTGGGACTCCACACGGTGGAGGCCAGTAGCACTGTGCCCCATGTGACAAGCCGATATCCCCAGAGGCCGTACCCGCTGCTGCTGAGAACTGAGAACCACCAAGCTGGGGAGGAGGAGTGGAATTTCACGCTCCCACCGCATGCCCTGGGGGACTGGCGTCTGGATTTCCCAGCAGAGCTGGAGTCCCTGTGTGTGACATTCGGGATCCCACTTTCACCAACCCAGAGAGATAAGTGGTCACAAATGTAGTAAGTAGCAAATCTGGGTCTTTATTTATTTATTTTTTTTTAGTGCTAAGTATCGAACCCAAGGTCTTTACACTGAGCTACATCCCCAGGATTTTCAAAAATATTTTATTTTGAGACAAGTTATTCCTAAGTTGCTAAGTTGCAACTGGGGCTGGGCTCAAGCTTGCCATCATCCAGACTCAGCCTCCCAGAGTGACATATCTGGTTTAAAGCTAAGCCACTTGAGTCTAAAGCCAGTGTGCCTCCCAGCACGCATGATGCAGCACTTGGACGGTCGTCACTAGGGGAGCTGAGCTATAGCGGGCGCTCGACCTCACCAGCCAAGTGAGAGCGTGAATTGCTGGGACATGCTGTGTGGCCCAGCGGGGTGGCAGATGCGCTGCCTGTTCTGCAGGAAGGTTACCAGGAGAGGTGAGACCCCGCCGAGTGACAGCACTTTAAAGACTCCCAGAGCCAGTTCAAGTGTAAGATGCTATTAGACTGAAAGTATCCATTAGCCCATAAAAATTACACAGACGCCAGCACTCCCAAACCTATATGAATAGAATCTTGAGAAATGGTTACCCTGGTGGAATATTAAAAACTGAATTGGTGCGATGATTGGCTGTCATGCTTGACATTAATTTCTACTGTGCAGACCACTACAGCGGGTCCATTCAGAGCCAGCCTGTGCTGCAAAGAGCAGTCACTCTGAGAAGAAAGAAAGAAGCTAACAATAGTGGGCTCTCAGGCTCTCTCTCTCTCTTTTGTCTTTTTCCAAAACCTTTATTGGATTTTCAGTACAATGACGCTGTTGAGGTAGAATAAAAACACTCAGGCGTGAAGGATGAGTTACATCTCGCTGTGCTTCCAAACACGAAGCCCCCTGCATGCCTCTGGGAGGTGGATGTGAATGAGGTGCTCGGGAGCAGGGATCTTGCTGGAGTCTGGCCCCTGCTGGCCATTGAACTGCTGGCCATTGAGCGTGCTGATGACGTTCGCCATCATAAAGGCAATTGGTTATTCCCCGCCCCCCCCCAAGCCCTGGAGTGGCATCCGGCTCTGTCACATCTATTCTTAGCCTCAGGGTTGCCGGTGGAGAGGGACACAGAGTCCAGGCGTCCGTGTCTTCTGGTTCTTGGTCTCGAGGCTGTGGCCCCTGCAGAATGGTAATTGCTATCATTCTTATTCAGTGCTGGCTGCAGCCTGCGAGGACAAAAAATTATGCTTTTCCCCAGAGGTCACCAGCATGGCTAATCTTTCACTAATTACATCTTCCTTGCATTGTTTTAGCATGAAGAAAAGAAAATGTTCGCTTGGAGGGTTTGATGGAGATTATTTCCAGGGCTGTGGGGTTGGCAGGATGGGACCTTGAGAGGTCAGCGTTGTGGACTCCAGCTGTCCTGATGTCACTAGCTGCACCCACTGGCTGAGATCTAGGAGCCAGCAAGAAGCGTGTGACACGGGGCTGGAGTGACGGGAGGTGAGCTTGGCCTAGAGATGGCTGTGCAGGAGACCACGGCACAGGGGCAGTGAGGAATTTTCACCAGTACAGGAAGCACAAAGCCTGCAGAGGGGTGTGTGTGTGTGTGTGTGTGTGTGTGTGTGTGTGTGTGTGTGCATTTAAATCAATGTTGTGATTGATTGTTGTGCTGTTGTATCAGCAACAGATTCAGGTCCTGGAGAGAGATGCTTTTCCACAAATGCCTGGTTGATCCTTAGGTGGCCCATGGGCAAGGCCACTGGAAGGGAAAGGAAAATGCCCTGCACTGCTTACATGGCCTGTGAGGAGAGATCCACGGCTCATTCTTGGCAGTGATGAGTTTTCTGCCTTCCACAAGATCTAAGTGAGAGTGTAAGCCTGGCCGTGCCCTGTGTGCCTTTGTAACCACGAGCTCAAGCCTCTCACAGGTGCTGTGCCTAGGGGAGAAGGTGAGGTGGAGGCGGCCTTCACTCTTTTCCTCGAGCCTTAGGCCAGTGCGTCTGCAGCAGGGCTCCCTGGGAGATGGCCCCAGCGGACCCCGTGTGGGGACGTGGAGGTGACCACGCAGTGGCAGCCTCCACACTGTGCTCCTGGGAACTCTTCCCCTCCCTGCGGAGCACCTGAGGCCAGTTTCCAGCGGGGGCCACAGGAATGAGGCTCACACAGCAAAGTGGCTGTAGTCTGCTGAGTACCATGGAATGCCGTGTGCTGTGAATATGTGGCAGCGTAGCGGTCTTTTGCTGTTCTCATGTGTGTGCAAGACGGCTCATTTCTCTAGACCTCAAACTCCACATCAAGCCCCTTCCTGCCCCACGGCAGAAAATGCCAACTTAGGTCATTGCAATTTTTCTCCATCATTTCAGGCCTAAAATTTCCTCCTGGCCTGCATTTTCCTCCAGGCCAGCGTGTGGCCACAGGTACTTCCAACCCGGCACGGCCCAGCATGTCTTGGAGCGTCCAGGCCCTGCCCCTTGGTGGACGCCAGCTCCAGGCCTACGGCTTCGTTGGAATCTGTGGCATACACAGGGCTTCAGGTGAATCTCAGAAACTTCAGGGCAGCTCCACCACGCAGCACAGCCTCTTAGTCTCGCACTTCCAACCTCGGGACCGGAGACGTCTTTGCTGCAGAGGCTGCGCCAGGGGACGCTTATCAGCATCCTGTACCACCCGAGGTCAGGAGCACCTCACACTCCTCTCCCAGTGGCTGTGAAACCAGAAATGTCTCCAGACGTGGCCACCGTCCCTGGGGGCATCGGTCCTCTCTTCCCCATTGCCAGGGGCTCCCTGTTGGCTCTTCTCTATCCTGGCAGAGTCCACACACATGTGCCATTCTTGCGGTGCATGGTGGGGAGGCTGAGCCAACTGTCACCTGCCCTCCTAACCCAGCCTCCCTGCCAGGGCTCACGCGCTGCCCGCCTGGGCTGTGCAGAGGACCCAGGGGGCCTTGGCTGCCGTCCCAGAGCAGGCACAGCACCCTGTCCAATCTTGGTGTCACTCTGGCTGATCTCTCAGTACCTGGGGTGCTAATCCAGGGGCACAGTTGACCCCAGCATGGTCACCTGTAAGGGCGGTTTTGGTTTGGGTCTTCACAGAGACCGAGTCTCCCTCCTCCCTGACTATGGGGACCACTGAGGAGCTGGTGGGACACAGGCCCAGCGTCCGCCATGGAGGATGGAGGGGTCAGACTCGGCACCCTTGTCCTGACACCAGGGGTCACTGGCTGTTGTCTGCAACGCTGAGACTTCCACTGCACACCCAGTGCCACCAGTCACTTCCCCTGCAGCATGGTCTTGGGATTCGCGACATCCAGCCACAGTGACACTGGTTGTCAGATGTCCCACCTTGCCATCTGTATTCTGGTCAGGAGTCTCCTGTGAAGGCTGTGGTGGGAAGCTTGCTGCCCGGCTTCTGTGCTCACTCCCCACTCTCTAAACCTGGGTTTCTGGCCTTCCCGGCATCCTCCTGCACACCGATTCTCTCTCTAGGTTTGCCACACCCAGTTTTGGTGGCCTGCAGCTGGATCCTGGGATCACTCATGGGAGCTGCTCCTTCAGAAAGCCCAGCCCCACTGCACCCCAGCTTCCTGCTTCTCCCCATTCCTGGGATGGGCTCTCTCCATGGACAGGAGGACATAGAGGTAAGCAACGAGGTTCTCTAGGACCTGGGGACAAAGGTCTGCTTCTCAAACCCAAAGAGCTAGCTTGAGTTTACCTGTACTACTCCTTGAACAGCATCGCTTGTTTTGTTTTATCCCTGGATTCCAGGAACCCAATGGATTGTCTTCTTCTCGTTCAACTTTCATTGGCAGTCAAGATGCCTCAGTAGTTGTAGATCAGATAAGCAAGGACAAGGTAAAGGGGCGAGAGAGAGAGAGAGAGAGAGAGAGAGAGAGAGAGAGAGAGAGAGAGAGAGTGTAAATTTGGGGCTGCGTATCAATTAAAGCTTTTAAAAATAAAGTAGCTGTTTAGTATTTAATCCTCAGTAAGACCTCATCAGTAGATAATCTGCCCTGATTTTATGCAAGTGTCTGCTGAGGGCGCTCAGAGATGCTAACTATATGCCACAGCCCACCGAGGGGGTCCACGGTGTATCCTGGGAAGAAGCTCTGATTTGTGGTTCCAGAGCTTCATGCCTCCCACCACGCCACATCCAGTGGTTCCCACCAGAAAGTCTGTTCATGCAGCAGTGGACAGGTCCTCCGCCTCTTCCCATGACCCTCTGTGTCACGAGCTTGTAGCTCTAATGTCCACAGAGGTGGTCATCGCCTATGCCACCTGCATGGCCACCGCATGGCTTCCAGGGGGAGCTTCGGCTGCACGGGGTGCACAAGCAGGGACCAGCTGCACAGGGAGTGACGGCCCTGGGTGCCTGGTGCCGCGGCCGAGTCTGGAGACTTCCCTCTCAAGGTCCGGGCATCAGTGACCAAGACCATGAAGTGATGGGCGGCTGCGGCTGCTATGTAGGCTGAGAAGAGCCCCATCTCCGAGTGGCAGCAATCCGTGGCACCCAGAGAGAGAGAGAACAAAACCAAGCAGCCATTCAGGGTTTAATCTACGCATTTGGAGACATTTTCTCCTGCAAGAGCAAAAAGACCATCTTAGGTGTGCGTTGGAGGCGCTGACACCAAGAGAAGCCTCCCCCATGAAGGCTCTGGGGTACCCTGAGACTCTGCCCATCTGGAGCTGGAGCCCCACATTTACAGATGCCTGCGGTTTGCCTAATTACATTTTCACAGACCGCGGGACACCAGCGCGCGCTTCAGCGGCACCACGCGAGCGGCCTAATGAGCTTTCTGAACCCTGTGTTATGAAATTGTGGTGGGTTATTGTCACAAAGCAGCTGCCTCGTGACTATGCCAGACTGGAAATTTGGGGAACCTGCATCTTCCTAATAATTCTCTATAATTATAAAAATACTACATGACTTCAATTACACGCAACAAGTATTTTCCCCACATTCATTTCAAATCACCCGAGTTCCCTGGGTGCTCTTGTCGTTGTCATTCCTTGGAGCACCCTTGAGGGACTGAAATGTGACAAGTGCTGTTACCTCATCCCTCAGCTTGAGAACTTCAGGCTTTTTCCTAATGAAAACAAAGACCTGGAAATGAATTGATCGATACTGAGTTCCTCTCCAGTAGCTGTATTAACTACTGTGTGCTTGTCTGTTTATCCTATTCACAGAGTACTTTATTCTAATCCTAGTCTCTGCATCGAACTTTGGAAAGCGTGTTGAATGTAAGTACTCTCCTGCTTGGTTACTGAGGGGCTGCTGATCCCATGGGTCTCCTGAAGGGGATTGTTCTTGCCGTTCCAGCTAGGTTATTTCTCCTGGCTCCTTGCTTTGTAATCCTGCTGTTGCTGATTATGAATTCTCTGCAACCCCTGGAGCACAGCTGCAGCATCCAAAGTCCCTGCTCCCATCCCCTGACACCCCCACTGCTGAGTGAGCCTCGGCTCACCTGGAGAGCAGGTGGGCTCAGCCTTCCTAGATGTTAGGAGCGCTCGCCCGGAGCAGGTGGAACATGAAAAGCCTTTCCTGTCATGTAGAGCTACTCCAGTCTTTGGGGATTGGGGGACATCTGACAGTTCCTGTGACATCCATGGAAATCTTGGATCTCCAAGGTTCCCCTACCTTAAAAGAGAATACAAGACACATGCAGGGGAATAATGAAATTAATTTATTATACATGTTCACTGCACAGAATTGGAACATGCAGGAAAATAAACACATACACAAAACAATTATAATGGCATCATCCAGAGATTACCCTGAGTCTTCATTTCTGAGTACGTGTTTATGTATAATTGAAGAAAAGCTATTATATCATACCCTTGTCTCATTCACTGATTTTTAAAATTAATAACGTTAGTTTCTTATGAAATGAAACACTCCCCTACCAGAAGACTGCTATGTAGTACTGTGTATGACTTTATCATTACATAATTAAACCTAATATTGCTTCCTTCGGATAATTTTTCATCATGAATTGTATGTACTATATAAAGACTTCCAGGGATACTTGTGCATATGTAGTTACATCCCTAAGATGAATTCTCAGAATTTGAATTGCCACATCAAAAGCAAGTTTTAAAGTGAGGTCTTTTTGCTTGACCTGGTTCTAGCCATGCTGCTTCTCACAGTGTGGTAGTCCACTTTTTGTTGCTATAATTAAATACCGCAGACTAGGTAATCTACGAAGAATAAAGATCTATTCTGCTCAGGGCTCTTGAGACACAAAGGTCTGTGATGGAGGGGTCACATCTGGTGAGGCTTTCTTGCTGGCGGGGACCCCACAGAAAGAGGGAGAGGGTTACATAAGAGAGAAGGAACAAAACTGGTTTCGATGACAGACACACTCTTAAGACAAACTGTTTGCCCACTCTGTGAACCCATGAATGTGGGGAAGAATTAATCCCTGCACAAGGACAAGGCCCACCCAGTCTCCATTCTCAAAACCTTACAACAGGGATACAATTTCAAGATGAGTTTTGGGAGGATGTTGAAACCGTAGCACATGGTTAGATTTTTCTCCTTCTGGGTCTACCAGTCCTCACACACAAACTGCCTCACTCAGAGTCCTTGGAGCTCTGTTTAGGGATGCAGATTCCTGGCGGAGCTGTAGCTCAGAGGTCAACAGAGCTGACCCTCTCCATGACCATTGCTCAGGAGTGCTACCCAGTTCCCATGAACAATAACCCCATTGTGTTTAAGATGTACCTGGGGCTTGTCTTAATGTCATCTATGCTCAGACCTTAGACCCAGAAATTACTCACAGAGGCAGAAGTTGATACTCATAGATCCCTAAATGTGACCAGCCAGGGCCATGTGGGGAAGGACTGGGATGGCCATGAGGCAGAAGGGAAGAGGGAGAACGCTACACAAACCTTTCTTGGAATTTATAAGGGAAAAAAATGCCAAGTCAAGGTAGATATGTAGATTTAGATTAAGATTTGGATAGTTTCAATAATTCTGGGGCCCTCAAGTCTCTCTAGCTGTCTAGGACTTTGTGTTGGGGTTCCTTGGGGCAGGGAGGAATTGATTTGGTGAATAAGACTTTGATAAAGGAGTTGTTTGGGGCTGTGGGCTTTGGACTGGTTGGATGGTTTATCAAAGTGGGAATCACTGGGCAGGTTGGCTGCTGCCTCCAGGAGTTAAGGAGCCCTGGTGTTATAAGCAGCCACGTTAGATAGAAATTATAAGCAGTCAGACAGAGGCAGACTCTTAAGAGAGTCAGTGCAAAAGACAAGTACTCACCAAAACTGTGGTGGAGACGCCTCCACCGAAGGCCAGGCCTCGAGATAAAGATGCAATGGCCAGGCTTGTGGCCTCCGGAAGGAGTGAGCAGTGACTTACATTGTACTGTGATTGGTGTCACCTGGCCCAGTAAAGTCCAGATAGACATCAGTCACCCAGGTGGGTGACCGGAGCATCCACACTCATCCTTTCCCAAAAATGTCTTTGTTCTTTCCCAGGACCCTTGCAAGGGACTCGCTTCCCTAATCCTACAGGCTGATGGTAGTGTGACCCACACTGTACCCACACTGTGACTTTGCTACGTAATCACCCTGACGGAGGGCCTCGGAAGCAACCCACCTTCAGCACCCTTCCTGTTTCTTGGGATCTGTCTCTCGAAACATCTTTCCTGCTTCTAATCTCCACGTTCCTTGGAATTCATTCTTCGATTTGGGGAAACACAGATTCGGCGTATCTGACATCAAGCAGGCTGGGAGTTATATTTCTCCTTTGTCAATGCGAGGGGCAGCCTGTCCAGGATCAAGGCCCCAAACACCAGCGTATCGAGAGTATTGAACTCCCAGCCCACTGCACCATTGCTCCTTTTGACAACAACCTCCTTGGGATATAGCTATTCAGTGGCTTTGAGTTAGAACTGTGCCAACCTCTCACACTGATTACAGCTCCTTATTCCCAGAATTCCTGGCATCTGGCACTAGACTCACATTCCAGGAACGTCCTACTGATTTCTCCTGACACCCCAAAGTCCCTGAGCCTCCCTCCGGCTCATACAGCCACAGCCGTGACTACTGGATCTGCTCACGTCCATCCACCACACACCAGCAAAAAAAAACAAAACCCCCAAATCAATGCAGGTTTGCTTCCTTACCGTGCTCTCCTTAGTGAGCTCTCCTGGGACAGGCGCTGACATTCTTGGCAAGATAATGCTCATGAGTTAGCTGTGAATTTCAAAATACCACTGCATCCATATCGCTTCATTAGTATGGAATCAAAAATTACTTCTAATTATGGAGTACATGTTTTGAAAAAGAAGGGAGAAAATGAGTTTTTGTCACAATCCTTGTTGCTTCTCTTTTGTAGGAAAAATCTAAAATTGGCCCCAAAATAAATAGGACTATGAGCTTTTGACAGTTCTCCTTGTGATTGCATTACTAAATATTATTATTTCTATTCATAGTTTACATCGCTTCTGATAGAACTGTCATTACAGGAAACAAAAACACAACAAAAAAACCTTTGAAATGCTCTTGGGCGAATTCTCTAAATAGGTAGGCATTTGCTATCTCATCTCAATTCTTTTCTAAAAGGTCAGCTAATTTTACCTTTTAAAATCACTGATATTTAAATCCACTGTATCTTTAATGTTCAGTTACTTGGCAAGCATTGTCAAGTCTTTTCTTGTGCACGTCAATAAAAGTGCTCTTTTCTGTTAGTCAAATGCTCTGCTTGGTGGGAAATCTCCCCCGGGAGAGGGGGCCCCTTCCCCCTTGGGCAGCGCCTCTTCGAGCTGTGTTTCTCCTGCAACCCCTGCGCCCCCCAATCTGAGCCCAGCCCGAGCCAGGCCAGGAGAGAAATGAGACCAGACTCGGAGGGGGGCACCTGGTCTGCCAGCTCCAAGCTGCTGCACTCCAGAGCATGCCTGCACAGACAGGTGACAGGGGACTGGCCTCACTAGCCCCTGAAGCCGGGAGACCTCGACAGCCCTCTGCATGGGTCTCTGCTGTCTTGTTGAGTGCCAACCCATCCTGGCACCCGAGTTAGGCACAGTTTTCCTACATATCTATGGCCGTTCTGTTCCAGTCCTGCAGGCCAGCGCTGGGCGGAAGCCATCTCCCTTCCACCACTGCATACAAATCAGGGCATTCGAGGAGCTGCAGACCCACTTTGAGCAGATTCCAAAGCTGGCCTGGATGTGGCAGAGTCCTTGTCAGCGATCAACTTCTTGCGTCCTTCTGTGCACTGGTGGCAAATTCTGCAGCTGTAGCCCCAGAAGGCTTTCCTACTCCCTGCCCCCCTGTGGCCACTGCCCACTGGGACCACCCGGCCGGAGCTCCTTGCCCCTTTGATGGCCCCGCGACTGTAGATTCCTGTCCGTTTCAGCTGCGCGTGCTGTCTCTGAAAACTCCTCAAATGTTAGACGCTGAGCTCTTGCCCGCACGGTGCTGTTTCAGTTTGCTTCAGCCCAGACCCAAAACCTTAAAGCTGCTGTGGGGACATTCAGACTGTCTGTTAGAAATGAAGGGGATGAATAGAAGTTTTAGAACACTTGGCGGGAGTGAAAGATCTTTGCAAAGTCAGCTTAAAGCTGAGCTTCAAAGGGGTTAATAATAGATAATGCAAACTGGTTCCAGTTAGCAGCAAATGCTACAGAACGCCTCGGACATGCAGTTATTCAATTTCTGAAAAGGCCCAGAGAGGGCTTTCGGCAGGACTCCCCACTGCGGAAAGTTGGGCCAAGAGGAGGAAAAGTGGGAGAGTACAAGAGCCCATCCTTCTGATCAGCCAGTCTCCTTTACAGTCAGGTGCTCGGCCCCATCCTGTCGGCTGCTTGTCCCACAGTGAAAAACGCTCTTCTGGGGTCTTGGGAGCAGATTGTCATCAGTCTCCCTCCTGGGCCCAGAGGCATGGTCCCGGATCTGTGCACGACTCTCTTTCATCTCCTGGGGAAGAATCTACACAAACAGGTATACTCAGGCCTGTGCCACACCGGAAGGACTAGCACACCGTCCCCGGGCAACGGAGCTCCCTGTCCTGTGTCCTTCACTATCCTGCAGGCAGAAACGAGTGCAGGAGGAAGCCTGCCTCTCTGGAGCTTGCTTGTTTTTCAGCCTTGAAACACAGAATAACACAGAATAATTTCTGTTGCTTTGGGCCAGAGGACATACCCTGCATAAGAAGGGAGCTCGTCAAGGTCTGTCCACATCCTCAGCTGGGCAGGGGATGTTGTCTCTGCCACCCCACCAGGCTGGCCTACAACCCTTTCCAATGGGAAGTGCTGCAGCCCTGTGTCCAGAGGTCAACCGAGGACTTGCAGTATGGACAAGGCTTTGAATATAAAAAAAGATCCTAAAACTATGTGGTTGTGATGATTTCCGTCACTGAAGCCTGTGCCAAAGTTTTCTTTTTTTCTATATATCATTTTAACAATAAACGTGTTGGATAACTGGCTTTTTTAGGACTTGTTTCAAATTTTTCAAACTCGACACATGATGAGTATAGAAATAGGTGAAATGGGGGATACATATTTGTCAGATGAAAGGCAGGGGTCTAAGGAAATTTCGTTCTCCCTAGGCAGTTTAGTGACGCACATCACCCCCCACCAGGCCTGGACTAAGGCCCCTCCCATGTTGTCCCCATCTCCAGCATGGCGCGCTCCCCGGGTGGGACTGCTCACTGTGCCCTGTGAGTGAGTCGGGCTAACACGAGTGTGCAAAGGACCCCTCCCAACGGAGGGTACAGGCTTGCTTGGCCGAGCACCGAGACTCCCACAGGTAGCAGTGCTCACTGTCGCATTCCCCGAGGGTTAGAGCTGCCGGCGCTCGTCAGGGCAGGAAGGCTGACTCACACCACCCCCTCGTCTCCTCTTCATGTTTCCTGATCCGGTCTAAATTTGGTGTGGTGTAGACAAAAGAGGGAAAGAAAGGAAGTGCATCTGAGCATCGGATTGTATTTTGACAAGTTCATTCTCCAGCTGTCCGGGCTGCCTGTCTGGCTTCAGTTTCACCACACGCTCTCGGAGCGACTCACAGGGACAGTCATTGTTAAAGATAAGACAGAGCATCAGCATCTTACGGGGGAGAAGAAACGCTTGTCGCTCAGTCAATCTCTGTGTGGGCAAAGCAGCTACGCCCAGCGCAGGAAGGACCTGGGAGGATTAGGAAATTAGTAACTTCTTTCCATCCATACAGAAAGGATGCAACTGAACAGCTCGGCCATGCTTAATTTTCCACAGTATAAATGGCATCTAAACTGCATGCAAAAATCAGTGACGCCTTTGAAGGACGGCAGATAATGAAGAGCTTTTCCCGACTGTCCTTGCTTGCAGAGTCATGGCAAATGCTACCTCCAGCCCGCAGAGGGGGAGGCCGCTGGGCTTGGGGACCACGCCCTGTAGTGGGTCACACACACAGGACATTAACATCCATCTCACGGAGCCCCAGGTTGTGGACACGACCATCTTCCAAAGGCCCTGGCCAGAAGGGGAAACTGAGGCTCAGGAAGACGAACTGATTTGCCACAAACTACTCAGGCAACAGGTGGCAGAGCTGGGATCCAGAGCCCAGCCGCTCTGACCTAGGGCCCCGGGCACCCTGCCCTGACTCCCGAGGGCCATGTGCCGTTGCCCATGCTTCTCTTGGGCGTTCACACTGCCGCTCCCACGGGCGGGAACCCTGGAGCCTGAGTCCAGGATTTTCTTTTTAGTGAGCAGGGTTTGCTGGCTTTTCACTGGACTGTTTCACATCAGACCTTTCATAGCTTCAAGAGGACACGGTTCCGGTGCTGCGAGATCACTGCTCAGCCACCTTCCTTGCCCTTCGGGCTGCGGTAATATCAATCTGTGTGCAGTTTCCCACATCACCCGGAGTCGCGTGACTCCCTGTATCTTGTCTGTGCTGATTTATCTGTGAAATGCCATTCATCTTCACCTAACTCCTACTCAGGCTGCAGAACCCTCCTCAGGTAGTGTTTTGCCATATATTTTCTTTGCTTCCACTGAGTCGGCACTTCCCCTAGTGTTAGCCTCAGCAGATGATCCTGAAATCACCTGTTTGCTCCTTTGTCTCCTCTCAGCTCCAGAGCCTCAATAGCAGAAGCTAGAGCAAGATCTGAGCAACTTAGGTGACAACAACAATTTGCAGTATAACAACCATGGGTGAATTCCCACAATCCTGTCTAATAAAACCATGTATTGTCTCTAATGTCCTTTTAAATTATTATTTTCTTATTCCCTTTAATAATTTGATCAATCTTTTATTCTTACATCTGGTAATCTGCGCAACTTCGTTGAAGATAACAATATGTAATATAACAACCGCTGTGAATCCCTATCATTTGCTTTGAAACCCCCGTATCATTTTTAATGTCCTTGCTTTATTTTGTTTGTATTTTGCTATTGTTCTTTTTTTGTACTATTTTCTTTAAAATAAAAATTTAAAAAAAGATATTTCATTTACAAATCTGCTCTGAGCAACACCACATGGTCTGGCACTGTCGTTTCCTACTTGAAGAAATGTTTTCTCTCTAAGAAAACGAGGGTGTGTTTGGAGTTTCTCCCCTTTGCCAGTTTACTCCTCTCCCCCAGAAACTGCAGCGGAGGAGGCCAGGCAGACCCCGTCAGGAGAATGCTGCCAGGGAGCCGTGCCTGGCCAGGGAGCTGCCCTGCATGCAGACCGCCTGTGTGCTCCAGTCACCGCGTGACTGTCCCTGTCTGTCTCCCTGTGGCAGCAGCTCCTGCTGGCACAAGTCCTCACAGGGCAGCAGAAACCTCAAGTAGGATTCAGTGCTGTCCAGAAGCTCAGAAACCAGCTCTCGTCCTGCTCTGGTACTGATCTAGTTAAGTTAATGTTGAAAGTCAGTGCAGGACTACACAAAAGACATAGAGCTTCTGAAAATGGACTCGCAGAGGAGCCGTAGTTCAAGGGTAACCAGGTCCCCTCCATGAAATGTCATCTGCACACCCAGGGAACCTTGGGCACCTTTCCTCGGGCCACCTGGGGCCTATAGGCTTTCTGGGCCCTGCCCGTGGATGTGGATTTAGAAACAGCACGTCTCCAGGGGCCTGTCCTTTCTCAGGCTGGAAACCGTCCAGGACTTTCAGGATAAAGAGTATTTACGTATTTGGATGCACTGCAATCTTTTATTTTGTATGTTGTGTTTCTCTCATTTTCTGCATTGCTGCCCCTCCCTGCCTTCTTTTGTAATGCTTGAAAGTATTCTTCCTCATGCTCCCGGATTTGTTTTCCCTTGATTACTTTAGTCATTATCCATCTTCATTTCCATTCAGTTTTATCAGTTCTGAAAGAGTCTCAGTCATTAATTTTTCCCTTTCTTTTTCTGTTTAAGTCTTTATTAAAGACTGCCCGTCTTCTCATAGGTCTTGGTGGGACAGGTCCCTAGATCCCTGCCTGCCCTGTGAGCTCTCTCAGGAGGCTCCTGCAGGTTTCCGGCATACACAGTTTTTCCTATAATTTTATCTTTTTCTTTAAAAGCTCAAAGCTGTGCTCATGTCCTATTCATTTTCTCCCAGACGTCTCCATGGGGTCCAAGTACTATTCTCCATCTACCCTGGGGCGCATCCTGAATTCTTCCTGTTTTCACACGGCAGCATCTCTGCGATCAGGGCACAGCTTGGCCGTGTTTGGCATCTGGAATGGCAACAACTTTAAACTTAAAGGTACCTGAGATAATGGAACTTCCACAATTGGTGACACCATCGATTTCATAAAATAACAGCACCTTTGCTGAGGCAGAGGAGAGCTGGGCTCAGGGTGGGTCCCAGCCCCATCTCTGGATACAGCATCTGGCCCCCAAATGCACCTGTAATGTTAAGGGACCCTGGGGATGCCAGTGCTTGGGAACCACACCCCTGGTTTCTCTTATTTTATTCCCAGGGGAAGCATAAACACAGGAGTCAAAGGGCTCCACGCTGCATCACAGAGGGGAAGCAGCTGTCTAGACTATAATTACTATGCACTATATTTACTATAATTATTTAAAGGTACCGAAGCACCAAGTTTTAGTAGAGAGCAAAGGGACTCCAGTATGCCAAAAACCCACTGTAACACCGTCCCCCACAAACACTCCCTGCCTGGTGTGACTTCTACCCAGCCTTTGAGGGGTGGTAGCAAAAGGGGCCATCACAATCTCCAAGGAGCCTGCTACTGGCGGCACCCACAGACAGTACTTCTTTAAGGAGCTCCTTTATAGTAAGCTCTCAATACACTTATTCTAAGGTCAATTATAATGTTGAGCTGTTTATGCACGGCAGCGGGGCGTGCCAACACAGAAGCTGTTAGTATTCAGCTACATCGCTGCAACTGTCAACAGATCCTACCTAATTTCCCTTTTCTATATTTTATCACATATGATTCATACTTGTATCTATATCGGTCAAACCACAACATTTGGAAAACAACCAGAAGATCACGGCAGCAGCCTCTATAAATATTGCTTTTATATAAATATAAACATTTTTAAGTAATTTGGCTTCCAAATTTTTCAACTTAGTCACCTGTAGCCACATTTACCAACACAGCCACCCCTCCTGATCTGTGGTTTTGTTTCCAATTTCAGTAATCTACAGTCAGTTGTAATTGAAACAATATTAAGTGGAAACTTCTGCAAATAAACAACTCATAAGCCTCCAACTGCACCACTCAGAGTCGTGTGATGAACTCCTGTGTCATGAGGTGAGCTGCCGCTTTGTTCTCTGTCCACACTGTACAGGCCACCTCCCTGTTCGCCGCCTCACAGATGCCTGTTAACACACCCGCTGTCTGGTGTCCGGGTCCCGAGTTTATGTCACCCTCATTTTACATAAGAGTGGCCCCAAAGCACAAGAAGAGCCACAGTGATGATTCAGATATGCTAAAGAAAAGCCAGAAGGGTTTCCTTTAAATAAAATTGTGAAAAGAGAGAGACCACACCCACCTTGTTACGGTACAATGTTATAATTGTTCTATTTAGTTAGCAGTTATTGTTACTCTGTTATTGTGCTTAGTTTATCAGGTAGAGGTTGTCCCCGGTGTGTCTGCAGGAACAAGCACTGGCTATGGGGTTTGCGCCATCTGCAGCCTCGGGCACCCCCAGGCACGGGTAGAACACATCTCCATGGGAAGGGGGACCATAGGGACCTCTCTTCTTACTTCCTTCTCCTTCTTCTGCTTAGCCCACTCCCTCCATGACAGGGCAGGGGACTTGGACCCGGCCTGGGGCCTCAGAGCACAGTCTCTCTCCCTTATCCCACCAGGCTCCTTTCAACCGTGCCAGCTTTCCCCCAGGACAGCTGCGCCCTGCGAGTCCTACCTGCGGGTAAGCCCACCCTCTTCCTCCTCAGCAAAAATCAAATGCAAAACAAATTATACATTATCTTCGCAGACGCTGCACTAATTATGCTCCTGTAAGGTGTGGTGTTCTAATGCTGAGATCTGTCTTTCCCAGGCTTCCTGCTCCACTGCCTCCTACTCGTACTTAGACAAGGGAATCCCAGAAGCCACTTCAAGCCGGATACTTGCAGCTCTGTTATTCAACCCCACAACCATTTCCAGGCCTGGGTCTCCTCTGACTTGTTCAAGAGCCCCAGATCTGTCTTGTGCTACTGGTTTTCCTGCCGCACCTTCTGATCATGACCCACCCCTGTCCCACGGTCAAGGTTTCTCTCCTGCCTCTTAACCCTTGCTACGGCACCATACTGGCTTAAACCAACACTGTCTCAACTGAGCTCCCCTTGTGCTGGTGTCCGTCAGTGCTCCTGCTACTTCCCGGGTGTATGCTTTACTAATGCTCCACTGGTGGCATTAAGAATGGGCCTGGGCCCTCAGTGCCTGCCCTTAGCCTTACTGCTTGGCTTTAAACAACTCCGCAGGCCAAGTCCGTCCCAGAGGTGTGACCTGCTGCCCCTGGTCTTCCTCGTGCCTGGAACACCATCTCCTCTCTCTCTCACTGCTCCATCCATCCTACAGGCCTCAGCTATGCAATGTTTTGCTCATTTTTGTCTCTACAACTTCTAGTAAGAACGCACTAAATACCCGTCGAATACACAGGATTGTAGGCTGAGCTTCACGAGTTTGTGACTGATGAGCAAGAAACAGTTTGTCGGGGGATGTGGCCACATGACACCCTGCACGGGCCTTCCCGGGCGGTATGCCAAGGGGCAGATGCTTCTTAAGACGAGACGGAAGATGGGAGTGAGTCCTTGGCTAACTCGTCTCTGCAGTGGAGAGGTGTTTGGAAATGCCGTGTGTTCCCCCATGTCCAGCATTGGGTGGACCCTGCTTGGCTGCCCAATGGTCAGACAAGATGGAGCCCCCTGGGCCTCCCAAAGATGAGGCTTTTGGAGCCTGTGGCTTGAGGATTTCTAGGACCTGGAATCCTGTTCCCAGTCACGTCCTGGGAGCTCCCAATGTCAGATTCTCATTTGTGCTAAAACGTTGTCAAAGCACAGGGTTTTATTAGATTTCCAGTTTTCACTGATGAGTAGTGTGTTTGTGAGACTGTGAGTGGGCCCAAACCCTGTGGAGAGAATTAGGGGTGTCTAGGCCAGCAGAGAATCCCCGGAACATGTAGTCATGGGCTGAACAGTGTCACATACACTCCTGTCCCCAAAGCCATGTGTTGAAGCCCTAACCCCCAGGGTGACTACCTTTGGAGCTAGGTCTTCAGCGGGTAATGAAGGCTAAATGGAGTAGAGGACTGGACCCACGCTCAGTGGACTGTGGCTTGGCAGTGGTCTGAGGGCCAGGGAGGGGCCCTCTTTTCTTAGCAGGCTAAGAAACCTATAATCTAAAAGTTGAGAAACTCAACTTTAGGTACATGTACAATAAAGACGTTGAGCGTGAGACCATGGGGTCCTGTACAAGAAAAACGGAAACCCACCTAAACCCTTGAGTAGGAAAACAAGGAAATAAGCTGTCTTATACTGACACAGTGGGATACAGTGCTACTTTTGTTCATGAACTTACTTTCCACAAGTTGGTTCACAAACAGAAGTGTCCAAAAAAAGTTTTGCTTCTGCTTGCAAACTCTGCATCAAATGATGAACATGACTGCGGGCATCTTCCCCACACAAGCAGAAATGCAGCCATCTTCCCGAAAATCTTAAAATAATTTATGTTCATAAACCTAGGAAACACTGTGTTACTGTACTATAAAGCAGTTAAAAATAAGTGTCTGTGGTGGATTGACAACTGGTGGTCAATTTATAACCCCCAGGTGAACTGAGTAAGCGTGGTGCTGGGTGTAGGAGGCCCACCTGAGGGCTGTTGCCTGCAGCATAAGAGGCAGAACTGGAGAAGAAGTGAGGCTGTTGGGAGCTGAGAAAGGCTGTCGGAGCTGGTAGAAGCTATAAGGAGCTGTTGGTTCTGTTGGAGGACCTTGTCATGCTGGCTTTCCTGATGAAGTTGGCCGTTTTCATCCTCCGTGGAGCTCAGAACTTTGTTGGCACTGAGAATAGCTTCGGTTCACTTTGGGGGAGCTCTGGTCCTCACTTTGAGCTTTGCTTCCTGGCTCCAATGCAGATCCTTCAGCCTGCTAGCACAGATCCTTCATCCCACTGGCACAGACTTTCTAGCTTCCACCACTGACCTTTGGGCCTTCCCAGCACAGGTCCACGAAACAGGCCTGCATGAGGCATTGTGTGGGCTCTGGGCCTCCAGTTGAATGTGTGGGAGGCATTGTGATGGGCTCTAGGTCTTCAGGTATACTCATGCAAGACATTATCACAGGATCCAGGCCCTTAGCTGGATTCTTTGGCTCTTAGCATGTGGGCAGATTTTCTATACTCTCTTGTATATGATTCTTTGGGTGACTATTATAAATAATCTTATAAAATATGTGTGCTGTATTATATTGTTCACCTTGCAAGAAACCCCAAACCATGACAGCATCCAATTGTTATAGTCGATACATTGTGTCAACTTGAGAAGTTTAGAAAGTTAACTAAGTGATTCAGCAGGGGGCCAGAGTCCTCACCTTGTAAACATCCTGAGTCTATGCAAGAGGAGGGCAGGGAGATGGTGTGGGTGTAAAGGATACCCCACAAAGGGATGTAGCCTGCTTACAATATAAGGGAGGAAAAGAGGCTTGGTCTCCCCACTTTTTTGCTCTTGCTGCTTTTGCTGTCTTCTGAAGCCTTGAAGTGTTGCCCCCGTGCCATGCCACCCTGCCCTGGAGCCAGCCAATTATGGACTGAAACCTCCACAAACTGTGAGCTAAATCAACCTTTCCTTCCTTCATTTTTGGTGTTGGGTATTTTGTCCCAGCAATGAGAGAAAAGTAAGCAAGACACCAATGCTATTATCTCTAAATCTCAATATGGCATGAAAAATACAAGTATGATAACATTTGTACAAACTTAAAAAACACAAACCGTTTTAATTCTGTAAATATGTCTACAAAATAAAAGTATAGGGGCTGGGGATTTAGCTCAGCGGCAAAGCACCTGCCTGGCAAGCGCAAGGTCATGAGTTCTGTTCCCGGTACTGGAAAAAAAAAAAAAGAATAAAAAAAAATAAAAGTATAAAATGAGATGGGAAAGATTTTCACCAAGTTCAAAACAACGATTCACCCTGGATGGAAGGGAAGTGGGGAGAGAGGTGAAGAAGGACCTCAACTGTACCTGTGCTGTATTTGCATTATTTATTTGTCCTTCTCCTTTCCATCTTCCCATTCGCTCTTGAGCTCATGGTACGTGTTGTGCTCCCACCCTATGGCGCTCCTGCCCCTGAAAGGTAAGCATTTATCAGAACCCTTGTACGCCATTCCCATGCATTTCTATATATTTTTATCTTTCTGCCAAATTTCCTAAACAATATAAAATGTATGGTGAGCACATCTAGTGCAGACACCCAGAATACCCATCCTGAGCTCCTCTGCCCTCACCTCATTAATGTCAGCAAGATGGAGTCCTCCTCCCCTCCCCAGATCCTGACACCCCTGGCTTCTGTTGTTACTTGGCTCCTTTTGGGTTCCTGGGTTGGCTCCTTATCAGCTAATAGGTGTTCCTCATCTCCCACCACCCTCTGGGTACTTTGACATCATTTCCAGGTGAACGATGCCAGGAGTCCAATCTCTACCATTGGTTTCTTTCCTCGAGCACCCGACTCCAGACTAGGCATCAACTTGACATTTTGACTGGTGTCTGCCCCGCTTCTCAGGTTCTGAACCGAGCTTTATGGTCTCCTCTGCCCCTTCACAGACTGACCTCCTGGTCTTTGTCTCCGTAGTGATCCTAGATCCATTCCATCGCAGGAGTCCCATGCTCCTCCTCTCTTCGACTCTCCCACTTCCAACCACCACCAATCCCTGCTTGCTGCCTGGGCTGCCCCTCACCTTGACCTTTTGTTGCAGATTTAGAGCACAGTCTGCCCTCCACAACGCATCTCTGCCATCCCTCTTGCTTGCCATTTTCCACAGCCACTTAAGGGACCTTCCTCCCTTTATGGCTACTTCTAGGTTTTAAATATTTCCTAATATTCTGGAATGTAAAAACAACACCCCGGTACATTCACCACCAGCTTAAGAAATAAAACATCATGAACACTGGTGAAGGTCCTGAGTGGTCCTCCCTAATTAAGTCCCCTCCCTGCCCCTTAAAGGTAAGAAGGTTTACCAGAGCCCTTATTCACCTTTCCCATGCATTTCTATATATTTTTATCTTTCTGCCAAATTTCCTAAACAATATAAAATGTTTACATGTTTTAAACTTTAGGTTACTATGCTGAGTGTACTTTTTTCTATGGCTTTCACTCCACAGGACAACCAATTTTGGGACCAATGATAAGAACTCATTCATTTTAACTGCTATACAGTGTTCCCAATAGAATAAATACTTTACCAATTTTCCTGTTGAGTGTATGTCTCTTTTGGGTTCCTGCAAATGGAGCTGCCTACTATAAACACAGCTGAAGTGCTTCCTTGCCTGTGTGGGCACGAGTCTATTCGTTGCAGACAATGGACTCTTCCACTCTTCTTGATGTCCAAACTCTAGTTCACCAAACTATCATCCACAGGCAGCGCACGGTTCCCACTCCTTCCCGTCCTTTCAGCACTTTACATTGGAGCTTCCTCTTTTCTTACCAGCCTGGTGGGTGTGGAAAAGGATCCTGTGGTCTCCAGGTCCCTCGAGCCTGCCACACTGAACCTTCCTTTTGTGCGCGTTCACTTTCACTTTCCTATCGCATTTTCCTTTCCTACTGATTTTTAGGTGGAAAATAACACAGACATTCTGGACACTAATCGTTGCTTGGTTTTTATGGTGATTTGTTGCTTTGCTTTTTAAATTTTGGCTTTTCATAATAGGGTTTTTTAATTTTCACACAGCAAGATTTATAAATCTTCACCTTTGTGCTCCGCTTTTTATGTCTTATTCAGTAAATTCTATACAGCGTAAGTCACACAACACTTGCACCTTGCTCAACCTCCTCCAGTGACTACCTTCCTCCCGAAAGTAGAACCTGGTTTTCTTTCTCACCCTCCACTCTGGCCTCAGGCTCAGTCCTCATACCTATGGCTTATTCCCACCTCAAGGCGTCTCGGGGCTGCCCTTGTTGGTCTCTGCCTGACCAGGCACAAGGCCTGGTCAGCTTACTTTGGTCTCAGCTCACAGGTTCCTCAGTGAGCTGCTTAGTATTTATTTATTTTTGGTTGCACTGTGGATTGAACCCTGAGGTTTCACACTGAGCTACATCCCACCCACCCCCACTCCGTTTCTTTCTCTTGGAGACAGGCTCTCACTAAATTGCTGAATTGCTTGGGGTGGGTTCCAACTTGAAATCCTCCTGCCCCAGCCTCCCAGAGTGCTGGGAGGACAGACACAGGGGTGCTGCACCACACCCAGCTTCACAGACTTCCTTCAACCTAAGTGTGCAAAGCTCTGGTGAAGCAGAACAAGTCCACGGCTGAGATCCTCCTTCGAGCATCTCCCCGCACTGGCCAGATCAAACAGCTGTTCACACACCTGACCACCATCCCAAGAGCTGAGGAGCAGGCACTAGGCCAATGCCTGCTCTTCATGTGACAAAACAGAGACCATCTCAAGGAGGCAGGAGGGAGGAGGAACCCCTTAGCCTCACCCAAGTCCAAGCAGCCCAGCGTTGTGATGCGTCCCGCCTGGGAAAGAGAGAGACTGAAGCCCAGGCTTTAGACTTGATGCCCCGGGCTGGCGAGCATGCCACTGAGGCTAGCACCAGGCTGGGTCTCAGAGCCCTGGGCCAGTCCTGCAGGGAGTCACCCAGCACCTGGCACATCCTTCAGCCCGCTGCACCACCCCAGCTCACGAAAGAGCCCTGGACTGGTCCGAGTCACACAGACTGGAGGTTGTGCCTGCATCTTGTCCAGTTGGAGTTGAGCCCTGTCCTCCTCCTGAGGTAGTGCGGCTCCTGCAGCTGTGAGCCTCAGGTGTGACCCAGAGGGGTGACGAAGGTCTGCCTTCACCAACACCACCCCCACCGGGCAGCAAAGTGTGGTGCGAGACCCCATTTTCTGGGGGTGGGGCAAGCACAGATTTTGTCCTGGAAATTGTGCCGTGCTGCTGAAACTGAGCTCTGGGCCGATCCTGACCAGGCCCAGGCCTGCAGAGCGTGGACCCTCCAGGAGGACACAGGACCCTGGTATGAGCTCTGAGTCCAGCTGGCATCACCTCTGGCTGCCACAGAGGTCCTACTCTGTGTGTCCACTTCCATAACAGGCACCCACAACAGGGGGACCCAGTCCTTCCCATTGTTGAGCTGAACTCATGCTGAGGGCTCAGGGTGTGTGTGACACAGCTTGGTGATATTGGTAACTCCAGGTGGGACACAGGAATATGGGCTGGGCCATCCACAGTGACCACAGGTAACTTCAGGGACGGTGCCCCAGGCAGAGGCTGGGACAGACCACTCCTCCCAGGCACGCCTCTGCTTCCTTACCATCACTCCCGTGCCTGGCTTCATTTAATTTGTAGGGAATTATTTATTCTCATTGTTCCTATTGCTACTTGATAAAGAAATATTATCTCTTTTAAGAAACGGTTGGAAATCCAGACAACAAAGCAATAAAGCAAGTAGAAAAATAACAGAAAGTGAAATAGAAGTAATTAGACTTGAATCTGACATCACTTTCTCTAGCTAATACAATATATTAGTGTAAAAAAGAGAGAAATGGTTTTTCATTTACCTTGATATTTATGATCATTCTGAAAAGTCACATCTAGTAAAGTCCTGGTTTAAGCCTAGGCGTGAGAATCTTCTTACTTGGACTGCATTATGCTGGCCCATTTCAGCCCAAGAAAAAGTGTTTTTGAGAAAAATAAGAAAATCTTAGAGGCACCATTCTTCTTCATTTTAAAAGTATAGACTTTCAAATAATGAGTGCACTATCTGCCATTGTTTCAAAACATTCTCTTGTCTTTGTATCACTGAGTATGATCCTTTTGGGTATTAAAGTTCAGCAATTCCTGCAACAGACTGGAGAGACTTGTCACATTGCTGCCCTGTAAACACACTCTGTTCTTAAGAAGGACACTATGGAATCTATTTATTCCCCTCCACTGGACCTGTGTTGTGAAATAAGATTTACTGCTATTACCCCTAACTATTGCCTTATTCTTTTAAAAAAAACTGTCTTGTTTTCTAATTTCAAACTCACAAATTATATTAAGAGTAGCAGAATTAAAATGAGCTCCTGACACATTACACATGGGCACTGTGGCTGACCATTGGGGATCTCACCTTTCAGGCCTGGGAAGGGCGAGGGGCACAGATACAGCACCAAAGCCGCACTTAACACCAGAGCTCCCACATAACCCCAAGCCAGGTATCCCCATCACCCCCCTGGGGGGTACTGAGATGAGGACACCCTCCCAACCATTGCAGGCTTTGGTCCAAGTGGTGCCCCTCATCCACCTGCCATCATCCCTGACCCAGGCCAAGACCAGCTCATTCCAGAGCTACCCTCCCAAGCACACCACATTGGGTCTTCCTCTCTCTGCTCCACCTGACTCCTGGAAACCCAGCCACCCAGGGCAGGGTGGGTTGCATTTGGTGTCTTGCCCTGTGGCACTCAGGGGTTCTGTTTTCCATAAATACATTAAACCTAAATGAAATTCCAAGGCCCATTCCTCAATCTCATCACTCCACTTAGCCAATGGTCGCAAGAGGTTCAGGGCCACTCTCCTGGACAGCACGGTGGACAGAAGGTCTTCCCTGCTGCAAAACCTCCCCGTAGTCCGCATGCCCCTAGGAGGAGTCCCATGTCCAGGTAATGAACGCTGGGCCAGACCTTCCCAGGTCTGAGTGGAAGGAAGTCCTGTCTTGTGCTGGCTCTGTCACCAGCCTGTCATAGACTGAGATCTGCCATGGCCCACAGTGGAAGGCAGGTGGCCACCTGTGTCCTGTGGGCCAGATTACTGTGCTTGTCTCTCTGCTTTGACCTTTGGGAGTGCTGCTTTTACTGAACTGTGGTTTTGTATCATTTCCTTCCCCCAAGTAAGAACAATCATATAAAATTCAATATTGCATTCATTGTAGGGATCTTTTGAAAACATATATTTTTTAATTATATCACATAACTTTCTCTTTTTAGGGCCCAGTGAGAAAAATTTCACTCAGGCTTCAGGACCAAGACAAAATGTGGCTCCCCTAGGCAGCTAGTGGGTATTGAGGATTTAAAACAGTGTGAATATTAAAACTAATCTCATTTTCCACTTTCTTGGTTCTTGTGAGGAGTCTCAGAAAAATAACAAGAGAAATAGTTAGATTGAATTGTGTGATACTTATTTCTCTTTCTTGACTGTACAAAAGCTTTTTGTGAGCCACCAAAATATTTTTGGGTACAAATTATAATCTCAATAAGTGATTTTATTAACTTTAGGGAATATATTTGCAGAACCTCTGAATCCTGAAATACATCATGAAAATACATAATCTAAAATCCATGCTTTAAAAAAAAAAATCCATCTGTCAAGATGACATTATTGCAGACACACTTTCCCAACAGATTTGGCACTCTATTTGGAAATTTGGTATTCATATATTTTTGAAGTATCATGAAAGACTATGAAACATAAATATGCCTAAAGGTCTAAACTCAAATGTTCAAAAGAATGGAAAATGAAAACCTATCACTTTGTTTTTAAGCACAGGGTTTTATTTGTCCTTGTTGCTTTCATTGTTTAAAAAAAACAGGAAGTTTCTAAAACTGTCACATCAACAGAGTTCTCATTCTAAGCAATAGACCAGTAAGTGTAAAATCACTCCTCGAAACACTTTCATCCTTTCTAAAAGAATTTTTAGCATTGCTGTTGTCGAAATGCAATTTGTTAATGAGTATTTTCAAATTTAAAAATTTCCAAGAAAACAACAAAGAAGACAATCGTCTTCGTTACTTCCCTCACTTCTGGATTAGGATATCCGATATTCCTGACACCCAAACTTAAAAGATTTTTTTTTTTGGCTCATGTTTCAGTTCCATCAGCTGGCTCCAAGGCAGGTCAGCATGGCAAAAGTGTCTGGTGGAGGAAAGCTACTCGAGGCATGGGGCAAAGGAAGCAGAGAGAGTACAGGGAGGAGCCAGAAAAGGAAAGAAGCCCTCACAGATTATGCTGCCAGTGACCCACCTCTTCCAGCCGGACCCTACTTCCTACCAGGAAAACCAACTACAAGCTCCTGAATGCAATCACCTCTCAAAAGCGGTAGTAGCTGTGGAATCCATCACACACACATGCTCCAGGGAGTACCATGCGGCAGGTGCTGTTGTCAGGGAAACATACTGGCCAGACATGCTCTGCTGGGATATTTTACACCTGTTCCAAGCATCCTTGTCCTCAAACATCTAAGCGTCTCTCCCTTTCATATCTGCGGCACAAAGGCATGACCATTTGCAGTTCTATGTCTTATTCATTTGCCAAGCAAAGGATACAATGGAGATTCTCTTTTATCTAGTGCTGGGGATGGAACCCAGGGCCTTCACACTGAGCCACATCTCCAGCCCATTTTATTTTTTATTTTGATGCAAGTTCTTGCTAAGTCACGAAGGTGCCCAGGCTGGACCTGAACTTGCAAACTTTCTGTGTCAGCGTCCTAGAGTGCTGGGATTACAAGTATGTGGGGAGGATTTTTAAAGTAATAATGAATGACCTTGACTGAGAATTTAGCATGTGCCATGTCCCCTGACCAATGTTCTAGGTGGATTCTCTTAATAATTTTATAAACCATGGGACAGGTACTGTTTCTATTTTCATTACACAAAAGAGGAAACTTGGAGGCTAACTTTTCCAAGGTTGCTGTGGTTATAATGTTGTTTGTCCCCCCAAAAGTTGGTGGGGTGTGATCTTGGACCACAGGGTGGCATCAGTGGGAGGAGGTGGAGCCTCTAAGAGGTGGGGCCTACCTGGAGCTCCTCAGGTCATTGGGGGCATATCCAAAGGAGGATTCTCTGGTGGGAATCCGGGTCTAAAGCCCAGCCTCCCTGGGCTCCAGGCTTTCCTGTTTGAAATGTGGCCCTCCTCGGTACCTGAGTTCCCAGCATCGCCATCGCCATGGTGGGACGCACATAAGAGGCCTTTGCCAGACCTAAGCCAATGCCAGGCCCTTGAATCTCTAAAACCACGAGCCAAATACACCTTTTTCCTTTATAAAACCAGCCCGGTGCAAGAGTTTTGTTATAGTGAAAAGCAACAGACTAACACAACAGTCCACAACCCCTCATAATAGTTGGGACACTAACCCAAGACTGAGTGCAAAGCAGTGCTCTGCTCCTCTTTGCAGAGAAGATAGGAGGGAAGGCCCTGATCTCATCAGTCCTGCCTGTGCTGAAAGAGGCTCCCTGCTCTTCTTAACCGCTGAGAATGAAAGGGGATAGACCGTGCCTAGGTGGGCAAACGCATAAAGACCGATGGCTACCCACGCGACCGGGAGAGAAGAACACAGGCTTGACGTCTTCGTATTTAATGTCAAACTTTTTTATTTTGCTTCTCCCTGAAGGGAGAGCAAGTGTGCTTTCCCTCACACACTGTTAGTTTGCCCATCGTGTATTGAACAGCAATCGTCCTAATTGCCCCAGCGTTCTGACACCAGATAGGTGACCCTGAATGTGCTCTGCTCTCCTACCTCTATGCTTCCACTTCTCCTAGAAGCAGATAGATAAAAGGCTTTCTTATCAAAGTGCCTTAGTATTTGATGAGGGTGCAACGGATAAACACTGAGCTGCCCCTGTGTCTCCCTTAAAACATCAGGCATTTTCCAGTTTCCAAGGCCTAATCCAAACAGAATTTCCATATAAAATAATTAAGAAACCATACTGGGGCCAACATTTGGACACTCACCACTAATTAAATACTAACACCTGGCTGAGCACCTGCTGTGGTTTAGATAAGTGGTCCCCAAAAGCCCGTATGTTAAAGGCTTGGGCCCTAGATCATGATGCTGTGGAGACTGGTGGGACCTGTGAGAGGCAGGGCTAGTGCAGCACTCTGGTCACGGGGGTGTGGCCTTGGAGCATGTCAGGACCCCATCCTTCCTCTCTCTTCAGCCCCTGGCCACAAGGTGAATGGACCTTAAATGCCCCATACAGTCCCGCCAGGATGGACCACCACAGAGCCACAGAAAAGTGCCAGTTGGTCAGGGACTGAAACTGCCCCCAAATTGGCCAAATAAACCTTTCCTCTTCCTAAGCTGATTGTCTCAGGTAACTTGCGACAATCATGGAAAGCTGACCAAGTCAGCACCTCTCCATACACTGTGGTCCACTTCCTCTGGGAAGATGCCTTCATTATCCATAGCATTTCCCTGTGCTTATCTCCTTTTCAGGGGGGTTGGAGTGAGAACAAGGCAGACCCTTCCCCAGTGGATGGGGCTGCCTCCTCAAGCAGCAGATGTCCTCTGGGGCCGCCCTAATCCCTGGGTGCTGTCAGAGCCTCCTAAAATACAAAGTCTCTCACCAGCCTTACAGACCTCCTGGGTAAAGAATCCCCACGGAGCGATCACTCAAGCATTTTTATGATGATTTTTTTAGGCTCTCTTGGGATCCTCCCCCAGTGTACTGAGACTGGAGTTTATAACTCTCTCCATGTGAAGGTAAGGCGCGGCCTGACTGTGGGCCTCAGATTGTAGCTGCTGCTTGTAAATCTTGTTGGCTTAACATTGCTTGTTTTAAATATTGCTTCTTTAGATACGTTTACTTGATTCACATTTGTGGGGTTCTCTTTCCTTCCCTAGACTCTCTCCTTCGTCATCACCCACATCCAAAGGCTGAGAGCTGGGGTGAAGGAATGTAAGTCCTGGTCCAACCAGGAGCTCCAAAGGATGTCCAAAGGCAGAAGATGGATGCCAGTCACACAGACCACGATTTCGCCTTTCCTCTACTTCTTTGTTTTAGCTTGGCTCACGGGGGATTGGCTTATGCCTTCTCACATGATGAGGGTAAACTTACTCACTCAGTCTGTGGTACAAGCACAAAGCTTTTCTGGAACCAGCCCCAGGATCGCACCCGGAAATAATGTCTTGCCAGCTTTCTGGGCATCCCCTAGCATGGTCAGGTTGACACATAAACTTAACAATGCACCCGGTGTGCGTCCTGAGAAGGCTCCTCTGGGCTCGGTGGTAGAAGCATCGACTGGGATGGTGCTTTCCAAGCAAACAGGCAGATCAAACGCAAAAATGATCAAACAGAGTCTTAACAAAGACTGCAGCTGAATGTGGTGAAGTGTGAATCCAGGGAGCTGTGTTTATGTTCTGACTCCTTGGGGAACCAGGTACAAAGGCAAATTTTATTGCAGTAATGAAAACATCCATTGATTTACATGATGCTGGAAACGCATCAAGCCAGATGAAAGAACACAAAGGAAACAAGAATTAACGTGACTCTCCTCCTCCCTCCTCTCCTGTCCTCCCCTCATGAATGTGGACTCAGGGAGGAGGCAGGGACACATGTTGATGCTGCCTGGTTCCGCCCTGTGGCACTTGTCTTACCAGGCATACACACGGGCAGAGAAGCAGCAGGAAGGACTCTGCAGACTCCGGCTGTCCTCATCCCAGTCGTAGTCTACATTTTTAGCAATTAGCTGGATAAAGACATAAAGGTAGGGACAGTACAAGTTCCTTCTCCCCTCACCCCACTTGGCATCTGAGCCTCATTCTGTGTTTGGAGTGTTGCTTACATAATCAGCCTGGTGGGAAGCAGAGCTGACCTGGGAAAATAGACCTGCGAGCAGCAAATGCTTGCACTCCCAGCCTTCCTTGCAGCTGGGGCGTGGGTAGGGAACTGGGGAGTGGCCAGGCTCACACAGTCCACTTCAGACAGAGGATGGGAACCTGGACAGGCAACTGCGGCAGTCACTTCCGGTAGAGAGCTGGGCTGAGGCGGCAGCTCTGGGATCCAGGGCATCCTTGGCACCAAGGAAGCATCTGTCGCTGCCTCCAGGGCAGACGCTGGGCAGCGATCAGGGGCAGAAATGGATCACAGGAGCTGTGCTGCCATCTTTCCTGTGGTCCAGCCACCATTTCCTTGTGACCTCTGTACGGTGAACCCAGTTGCCACCCAAAACCACGGCCACTGGGTAGTACTTCTCCACTTAGGACAGCCGGACTGACTCTGGTTGCCTACGACTGAGAGTATTGGCCACAGCTTTCTTCTCCAGCCTGCCAAAGGCGCGGGGCTGGAAAGGAAGCAATCTGTTGGACGCAGGCTTGGAATTAAAGATGGCCAAGGGCTGCAAGGGAGATACCAGACAGGGACGACACATGTGTGTGCCCAGTGCAGGCCCAAAGCCAGCACCATGACAGCAGACATAATTCAACTGTTTCAACCTGAGCTGGGAAATACAGACACTATGTAGCACCAAAGGGACCCCCCTTGGGGTTGATTTTAAATATTTCTATTACATTCGGACTCAAATATAAAAAAACATAAAATTAGGTATAAACTCCTTATGATCATGGCTCATTTACAGTTATAAAACCAAAACAAATTTACAAATTAATTACAAGCAGAACTACAAAGGCAATAATATTCAAATTAACATCATTAATTTAATGTGAGAGATGATGATGTTTTGCTGAAACTGGATCATTGCTCTCTGCACGGCTCTGGAGCCGACTGCTAAGCCACAGGAGGCTTCTTAGAGGGGGGTGGCCTGTCTGTACCCCCAAAGCTAGGAACCCACTGAGGCCGGGCTCCCCCCACCTATCATGTGTCGACTCCTCTTCACTCCCACAAGGGTCTTCTCTCAGACAGCTGGGCTTGTGTCTCATCTCTCTGATTACACAGAAGCTCTCTTACCTCGACTTAGTCCCCTTTCACTGCACCCTCACACCTGGGTTGACCCGGAGGGCCCAGCTGGGTGCCCATGTCAGTCCCCAATCAAACCAACTGAGGCCAGGCCAGAACACCAAGCCCTGCTCATAGCTGGCTCCAGCAGCATTCATGGGATAAGGAGGCATAGCATATGGTACATGATGCCGGACAGATGTTTCAGCAAGTAACAGGACACAGCTAAATTTTATGCAACTGATTTCATCCAGCTCGGTACAAATGCTGAGGAAATTCTCAGGCATGCCCAGCAGGAGACACAGACGAGAGCATTCACTGGGGTGTTGGTTGTGGTGGCAGTGGACCCCAGACTCCATCACTGGGCAAGGATGCTATGCAATATCAGAACCTAAAAAAAGTTAATAATCAGAACCAGCAAATGCCTCATTTCAATGTACTATGGACCTAAGGCACATGGCAGGATGTAGAATGAGAGTTTAAATGCTATTGATGAAAATCAGAGATATCTACATACATTTTGTAAGAAAATCTGCATGTGCAGAGAGAGATGCTTAACCAACTGAAATATTTACCTGTAATAGTGAAGCAGGAAAGGCAGTGGGGTGTGCTCTTAATGTAAAAACAAACCGCTAATTAACAAACAGGGTGAACGCTCTTATGAACCAATGGTAATAATATCTATGACACCTCGTGCTTCCTGAATGCTCACACCAGGCCTACTGGTATAAGCATTGCACCCAAACTAAAAAAGGAGGCAGTGGAAGTCTGGGGAAGGGAGGAAGACAAAGAGTGTTGGATGCTACAGGTATCTACGAAACATGCAGTTACCAAGGTTCCTTTTCGAACTTTACTTCACATGATGGGGGAAAGTATTTCAAAAGTCACAATTAGAAAATCCCAGCCTTAAAGGGCAAGAGGAACACTCTTTGACATATAGTAAAGAATAGCAAGAGAACTTTAGTGACACCTGATAAAAGCCTGACTTATGGCCCATAAATCTACAACCCAATAAGTAACCTAGCTGTTTCTCTAATTTGACTCACCCAAAAGCAAGCCCATCAAGCATGGTTGGAACATAATGAACATGAAACTATTCTTTATTGCATAATAGGTTTGCTCACCACTTTATCTTTTCAAGCCAGAATAGGCTGTCTTATTGCAGTTACATTTGTGTGAAATACCCTTGTCATGATTCATGAAAACATTTCATTAGCTGATTATAGATCTTGTCACTTCAGCAGCGAGCCTGGAAAGTCCACTCCTGACCTAAGAATCCTTCGGCAGAGATTGAGTGACATACCAAGTGTTACAATTCCCCATTCAATAGCCAACAAAAGATGCTAAGAAAGTGACATTTCCTTCTAACAGTGCATCAGCCAAATATTAAGTAAGGAGATGATTTCCACAGTCACCTTGGGATGCATGAAAATCTTTGAAGACTTTGCAGATAAGTGTTTAAAATAGTGGCTTTGTGTACAGAAGAATCAACACCAATTGATTATTAACTTGAAGGCGTAAAAATGAGCTCTTTATGGTTTGGCATTGAATTGGGCTTTCACCTGAAATTAAATCACAGTCAGAAGACACTTATCCCTACTATACAAATAGTTTATTGCAACATCTCTCAGTTGCGTGCCATGATCAGCTGCTAACTTAAAATATACCTCTTTGCCAGTCCACCCGATGTAGCACAGACCAATTTGTGTAAACATCCACTGTGTTATTCATGATGTGAGTATTCCGCTGATAGCTGTGAGCTGCTATTTCATGGCCCCATTGCATTTATGTGGGGCCATGTGAGTTCCTTGGGTGAAAGAGAAATGAGCGTCACATCAGATCTAAAGTATTTAAGACCCACAGTTAACACTCCACACTCTCACCTCGCCCACTGCGCTGACCACGGTCCCCTACAGCAGCATCTGTTGGCCAGGGTCTCAAAAAATGATGAAGGAGCAAACTCTCCCTTTCTGCACAGAGTAAGTAGCACAAATGAGAAGGAAACCTTTGCTCTTCTCAGCCAGAGAACTAGGATTTTCGTGGTGGCTGCAGGATAGCCTAGTCTATCCTGAGAGTCTTATTCATAATGGATAGCTTAATGATTGGCTACTCCATTTATCACACGCAGGGAGGAACAAAACAAAAGCAAATCCAAAGGTAATTAGCTTTGGAAAAGCTAAGTAATAGTTTTTTTTTTTCAAATACAGGAGAAATATTTCTCGTGGCTGAATCACATTAGTAGATGAAAAGTGAATCACACAGAAAAGAAGGGGCCCAATGCAGAGGAGGGTTCCCTGAGCTGGGCTAACCCGCATCACTGAAGCCAAATCTGGAGAACCTGGGGCAAGAATGCAAATAGAACTAATTAAGAGTGGTCCCCAAAGGTCCAGAGACGGTGGGAGGAGGTTTATTTAGGAAAATAATTGGAAATAAAGTGTAAAAATATTTTAACACCATAATGTGAAGTCCATGGAATAGCAAGGGAAAGAGTTTGTGCTTATATAAAAGGCAACAGGGAATAAGTTGGCATTTCAAGTACTGGACGACATCCTAGATGGGGAGCAAGTCTAAATATGCCCCTGTGTCCGCGGTAGGTGGAAGTGGTTTTCGGAATACTAACTGGCTCAGGGTTCAGGGTGGACAGGAGAAGCGGAGTGAGGAGGAGCAGGAGGCTGGAGACCTCTGTGCAGGTGGAGGGTAGCTGGCACTGTGGTAATGAAAGGAAGGAAGGGAGAAGCAAGAAAGACATTGTGAGATCTCTTCAGATGCTGTGGGCTGGGCATCCCTAATCCCCAAGTCTAAAATCCTAAATGCTCCAAACTCCAAAATTTTTGAGTAAGAAAGAGACATTACAAGTGGAAAGTGCCATATCTGACTTCATGTGATAAATGTAGTACATTAAATAATGTATAAAAAATGTACAAAAATAATAATGTATAAAATCACCTTCCACATGGTGCATAGGAAACATCAATGTTTTGGGGTTTTTTTGGTACCAAAAGTCAAACTCAGGACCTTGCACTTGCCAGGTTCCATCTCCAAGGTATCTTATGGTGCGCATGTAAATATTCTGAAATCTGAATAAAGTCTGAAATTCAGAGCACATCTGGTCCCAAGCATTTCAGATAAGGAACAGTTAAATTGTGGGAGCCGAGAAAGTGCAGAGAGAAGGGTGACTGTCAATTGCTCACTCACCCGTGCATCCATTCATTCCCTGAGGGAGGATACGTTAAGAACCAACCGCACAGCAGAATGGTGCTTGGCTTCTGGGATATAGCAGTCTCTGCTCCCATGGACCTTAACTGCTGGTACGTGAGACAACAAGAAGCAAGTTCAATGCCAGATATACATCAGGCAAAGAAACGAGAACAGAGTACGGGGTAAGAAGTCAGCAGTTGGGGATGGCAGTGCACTGGGGTCAGAGCAAGCAGAAGGCCGCACTGGCCAGGGTACAGGACAGCAGTCTGAGTAAATGAGGACGAGAAGTGTTTGAGCCGCTGGAGGGAAGGATGCTCATCCCTAGGGATGCAGGAGGCAGAATGCACCCTAAGCATCCCCTGCCAACCAGGAACCACCAGGGTGGAGGAGAAAGAGCTGGGGTGCCCACAGTGGGTGGGGGAAACCAGGCCAGGCCGATGGCACTGATGCTTGTGCACCACAGAAAAGCCAGCCCTAGGTTCTGAGGGGGCAGAGCTTCAGGAGAAGTCTAAGCCCAGAAGTCTGATGACCCAACTGCTGCTTGAAAATAGTCATCCCAGCCCTGTTGTGAGGCCACAGAGGAGGAAGGGTGGGAGCGTGGGGACCAGAGAAATGTGTAAAGGAGCCGGGGCAAGAAATGGCGCAGCTCGGACAACAGCGGTGACTGGGAATGTGGTGGGGATGGTTGGCTCTGAAGCATGCTTTGGAGGTAAAGCTGGCAGGGTTCATCCGTGGTTTTACCTGACAGCTGAGAGGGAGAGAGGTATCAAAAGTAACCACAAGTCCGCTGAGCACCTTGAAAGCTGAGCTGCGGATTACTGTACTCTGCTGGAGGCAGACCTGGCCTGTGACGGTGAAGACACCTGCTAACGTGCAGGCAGAGAGGCAGGTGCGAGGGTGGGCATGGCACCCGCAGCAAGGGAAGAGGCTGGGATGGAGATGGGAGTGTGGAGCTGCCAGCGCTGTGGCCTGAGTGTTGGTGGCCCTGAGTCTTCTGTCTCGTGTTTGCTATCTGAACGTGGGCACGGGCAGACGTCGGTGAGGCTCGAGGGCCTCACTTCCTGTCCATCCCCTGCTCCATGACAGGGCAGGAGCCTGTCGTCCCCCACCTGCCCTGTGCTGGGCAGACCTGCTCCTCACAGCGCCGGGGCCACAGATGCACGGGTTGGCAGGAGCGCGGGAAGGAAAGGCTCCCAGCGACCCTCTGCCTCTCCTACTGGACTCTCCTCCCCTTATTTTTATTTTAATGATACACGCAGAAAAGCTCATTTTTCAGAAAGCATATATAAATTTCAACTAAGCAAAAGGGAAAAAAGAAAAATCACACTAATCTCCTTATCAGAAGATAATTACATTGTGATATAATACTCTTCAGTGCTTATAATTTTATCTTCGTTGATTTTCTTATGTTGCTGATATTCTGTGAAAAGTTTTTTTTTTTCTGCTTATACCATTCCTTTAGTTAATTATTTTTATAATTAGCATTACATATTTATGTTAGAACAAAAGGTAGAAAAGGCTATCATGGCAGACATTAACTCTCCTTTCTAGCCACACAGTTTTCCTCCGTGGATGTAACCAATACAGATGGCTGGTGGGTGGATGGATGTGTGGATGGATGGATGGATGAATGGATGGATGGATGGTGGGCAGATGGATGGATGGAAGGATGGTAGATGGATGGGTGGGTGGATGGATAGATGAGGGATAGAAGGATGATGGGTGGATGGATGGAGGGACAGATGGCAGATGGATGGGTGGGTGAATGGATGGATGGATAGATGAATGATGGGCAGGTGGATGGATGGAGGGATAGATGGCAGGTGGATGGGTGGAGGGATAGATGGCAGGTGGGTGAAGAACGGATGGGTGGATGAATGGAGGGACAGATGGTAGATGGATGAAGGATGGATGGATGGATGAGGGATGGGTGGATGATGAGTGGGTGGATGAATGGAATGATAGATGGATGAAGAATGGATGGGAGGATGGAAGGATGATGGTTGGATGGACAGAAATTTTTTGCTTACAATGTCTTTCCAATGGAATAGTTAAAATTGTATCATTTCCTTATGAAGAAGAACAAGAAAAGGAAGAAGTAGAGCAGGAGGAAGGAAGCAAGTGGTAGGAGAGGGAGAAAAGAGAAGGAAGAGGAGGCAGCCAGAGCTGCAGCCACACCTGAGCAGCCCTTCCCTTTTCCTAGCTCATGCAGTCTTTGAGAAACTGTGAGTGGCCTTTGGCTTCCCCAGGCACAACCTAAAGAGAGGAGGGGTTCACTCTTTCCCAGAGCCTTCCCCACCGGTCTTGTTACCTCATGACCGCAGGGAGAAGGCTGGACAGGATCCTCCTCCAGTCCTGCTTCTGGAGATAGAATTTCAGGGTGCAGAGCAAGTGAGCCTCCCTTCCCTGAGTGGACAAAGGTTCTGAAATAACAGTTCTTTTCTTTGCTTACAACATGGAGTTTCTTTCTTATTATAAAGGTAATGTTTACTACTTTAAACCAAAAACATGTAAAAGTATAAAAGGTTAAAAATAACTTTTAAATATTTGTAACCCTCTCACTTATAGCGTACATTAATCCTTAAACATTAATATAGCCACTTAATTAAAAGTTTAAAATAAACTACAGCAAATTAAGCAGGGTAGTTAATGTCACATCTAAAAATCACAGTTCATAAAGGAATTAAAAAGATCTCAAATATAGGTTTTTTTTTATTATTTTTAAATAACTTCTAATATTTCTTATAAAGCAGGATTTCAATATGACACTTGGATTAACTTAAATGTTCTCTACCTTGATTTCTTTTTCTTGACCAGTACATACGCATTTGAGAGTGATAAATATACTCCTTCAGGGATGGATTTTAAAGCAAATCACCTATGCTGGATGATTCCTCATGTGTGAAGCTGCCTTGCTACTTAATTGTGGTGTTTGGGGCTGCTGCTCTCGGTATGTAGGTGATGCGTGATGCTAGCTCTTCTCTCTCCATCTTGGCCTCCCTTCCTGCAGGAATCAGACACAGAGATCGTGACTTCACAGGGGAGAGAATGCAAGCATGCAGAACCGCAGTAGTCCATATTCCACTGTTGGAATGCTCTGATTAAGGTCCATATTCCACCATCAGAACGCTCTGATTAAGTATGGACGGTTTCCTTAAACAAGCTGGTCTTCTTTAATATAGCTTAATCAAGATAAAGTGCTTAAAATATTTATAAATAACAAGCTTGCCTGGCATAGTTCTGGTATCAGCTAACTCTTATTCATTCCCTAAAAGCAACTATCATTTATTCTAGTTTATGTTATGCATAATGCTTACCTCAAGGTTTTAAAATCACTTAGAATAAAACATTTTGGTTTTTTCTCTCACATAGTCCAAAGCAGTGAGATCTCACTATGTTACATTTTCCAGGATATTTGCCTCCCCCTATTTTGGGTAAGTTTTGCATCTTTATTTGTAATCATACAAAAATGCATGTCCATTGTAGAAAATAGAGTTAAGTTTAAAGACATTTAAAAGCTATGGACAGCTGAACCATAAGTAAGCCATACAATGGTAACATTTATAAGAGATATTCCAACTAAACTCGGGCTCATTTTCCAGGGTGGAGGTGGCCGGAACACACATTTATTGCTTCAGATGTATTTTTTTTAATAATTGCACATTGAGTGTAAGTACCAAAGCTGTTATCTATTTTCTTCCGTATAACCAAATAGAGAAAATGTTGACTCATTCAAGCCCCAAGGTGAAGGATAACTAATTAGTCAGAAACGAGTGCCTTTTAATTCCATTTATAAAATATCCAAGGGAAAAGAGTTCCAGTTTGCCTGGATAATCTGTACTAAATTTCCTTTCTGCTCCTAATAGCTCTACCACAAAGAATCTCTTCACTATAGTTCATTCAAACCACTCAAGTCATAATTTAACCCCAGGTCTCCTCTCAGGGTTACTGTGAGGAAGTCTATTGCCTTTGACTTTCACTAGTGTGCATGAGGCCCGAGGTTCCATCCCGAGCACTGCAGAAAAATAATGACAATAATAAAGGTAAAGCTTACACAAGAACTGCTCAAACACATTCTAATGGTGAAAGATTTAAAAATATGGAAATACATGGAATAAAACACCAACATGACCTCTCCCCCGACACCTACTTCATGTCCAACCACCTATGCTTCCAGCTGGACCTAGCCACTCAGCCAGCCTGGTTTGAACTTTTTTCCCCAAGACTTGATCAGACCTTTTTGCTTATATTTGCGTAGCACCCAAGGAAATGTAAAACCGTGTACTCCAGTGTACAGCAAATTCTCAGTAGAGAAAGATCCTTGCGTCTTCCGGTGGCAGCTGCTCTCTGATTAGGTTTTGAGTCTTCGCTAAAAGTTACCTAATAACATGGAGCGAGCAGTGAGTCCTATCGCTGGCCCAACGTTCTCTGCATTCAGCCTCTTGCCATTGAACTGGGGCACACACAGAGAAACTCTAGCATCTCCCCCGAAAGAAACCTCGTTCAGCTGCAATTCCCCTCTTGCACCCTTGGTCCACTTAAGTGATCCCTCATGGCACCAAAGGACCCAGGGAGGCTTAGTGACCTTGGGAACATCAGGCAACCTCTGGGGTCTCATCTTCCCAGCGTCCAAACTGGGAACTCCTAGTACACCATTTCTAAATTTCCTCTGTGTTTCTAACTCCATTTATACGCTTACCCTCCTCCACTGAGAAAATAAAAAGAAGACAATGATACTATCAGCAAGAGTGTTTGAAAGCCATAGCAAGCATTCTTCCCCTGAGGAATTTAAATATTAAATGAGAGACCTTAATATCAATGATTTGACACTTGAAATGAACAAGAGAAAATTGCTTCCTCTTGGAATCAATTGGCAGAGAGAACCAAGGTGCCTGCCCAAGCCCTGAAGTCCCAGCCTGGCCAGCCGAAGCCAAATGGAAAAACTAAAGTTCAAAGTCAAGAAAAAAAAATGTTCAACTCTGAAGTCCCCCAGATGAGGCGGACCCTTCATGGAAAAAAGAAAATCACACGTAAGACTAGAAACATGCTGCATATCGGAGTGGGGGAAGACTACCTCAGTTCCCTTCATTCCCTTCACAATTTCGCTCTCCAAGCTTTCAGTGATGCGTGGCAGACTGCTGTCCTAAAATACTGATGGAAAATCTGAGAAGTAAGTAATTCGCAAGTTTTAAATAACTTTTATTGCCCGGCATAGTGGTCCATGTCTGTAATCCCAGTGTTCTGGGAGACGGCGGCAGGAAGATTGTAAGTTTGAGGCCAGCCAGGCCTCAAATGTGGGAATGTAGTAATGCAGCAAGTCCCTGTCTCTGAATTTTTCAAAAAAATTTAAAAAGTAAATAAGGAAAAATAAAATAAAATAAAAAAGGGCTGAGGATGCAGCTCAGTTCAGTCCTCAATACTGAAAATATACCATTTTATCACAGATTATTTTGTTAATCTCTTATTTTGTCTAATTTATAAATCAAAATTCCTCATAGGTTTGTATATATAGGGAACAACACAGCACACGTAGGACATGGCACTATGGTTTCAAGCATCCCCTGGAAGAGTCCCTACAGAGGAGGCGTGACCACCGTCCCATGATGGAGGACACAAGGTTTTCTGAACTCTGTAGCAGTCCCTGTTGCTGTGTAACAAATGACCCCAGCCTGGACCTCTTCTAGAGGTCACAGAGTCGAGCAGTTGGTGAGGGTCCTTGGCATTCTGGGCCAGGCTGGAGGACCCACAGCCGGGCCTGGGCACAAATGCTGCTGCCCACAGCTTCTCCCGGTTGCTCCCTTAGTTGGGGCATCTGGGCACAGCATTGCAAGAAAGAGACCGAAATGAAAACAGTGCCATCTGCTCATCAGTTCTGGCCACGGACACAGCTCCAGGTGTGGGTAGAAAGAACACCTTGCAGGGTATGAATACCAGGATGCCCCGGACCAGCCGACGGGGCCACCACCTCGAGCCCCATGTTGCACGCCTGCCTGTGTGGTGGCTCTATCAGCACTAAGGAGAGGAAGATCGCTGTGGATCTGTAACAGCAGCCCAAGCTTCTCAGAGCATGAGGAGCTGCAGTCAGGCTCTAAGGTAAGAAGGTGGGGGGGGCCGGCAGACGGAGGCAGTGCACGGGGTCGTCTGCAAGGGAAAAGTTCGCGGAGCAGACAGGTCCAGCCTCCTCAGTCACAGGCAGAAAGTGAGTATTTCAGGCTTTTCAGGCCACACAGTCTTTGTCACAGTGACTCAACTCAACCACGATTGTGTGAGAACCACCAGAGATGATGCGTAAACAGATGCATGTGGCTTTGGACAATGAAACTGTATTTATGGACATTGAGATTTGAATCTTAAATAATTGCTGTGTTTCACAAAACGGTATTTGTTATATTTTTTAAAAAACTAGCTGGGCATGGTAGCCTACCACATGCCTGTCATCCCAGCAGTTGGGCGGTTGAGGCGGGAGGATTACCACACGGTGGAGGTCACCCTGGGCTACATAGTGAAACCTTGTCTCAAATAAAAAACCCCCAAACAAAATACAAACTAAAACAAAACAAAAAATACCACTGAGAATATTTTTTTAGTTTATGTGCCATAAAAAAACACAACGGCCAGATTTAGTGGGTGGGCCAGCCTGTGGACTCCTGGGACAGCATGTATGTGGATGGATGAGGCTACAGGAGACCTGATTAAAATAAGAAACAGCACAGTGCCTGCCTGGCAAGCACAAAGTCCTGAGTTGGATTCCCAGTACCAAAAAAAAAAAAAAAAAAAAAAGAAACATAGCAATGTGCTGCTGTTATGAGTCTAAACATAATGATACAATCAATATATCATGCTCCTCCCCAAGTACGTAAACCTCAGAATATGTACAAGCTCCTTTAAAACCAGACACAGCAGGGACCAAGGTTGGATTGAAAGTCTTCCAATATCCGGAAGAGTTTTTAAACAAATGCTACATAAATACTTCCTTTGGTCGTAGTGTTGATAACCTCCTTCCCACCCTTCGATCCCATGATCCTGTGACACTCTGACATAGAATTAGGGGGATGTGTGTGATCTGAGCCACAGGAACTTGAAATGAAAAAATAACCTTGAAAAGACTGAAGTGGAGCCGGGGATATAGCTCAGTTGGCAAGTACAAGGTCCTGGGTTCGATCCCTGGTACCAAAAAAATAAAATAAAATAAAATAAAAGAAAGCAAGCAAGAAAGAAAAGGCCAAAATGTGTGAGTGTGGGGCTGCGCTCCAGCAGTTTGGGCTCTGCGTCGACCTTAGAGAAGGCACAAGTAACCAGAGCACAAAAGGATGATCATGATCGTGCATCCTCCGGGGCATGATGGGGAGAGAGCTGGCGAATTCAGCTCCACTCCCGTTATTTGAATTGTACTGCACCCCTCAGAAGACTGAGAAATAAGTCAGAAGGTGGGAAAATGTGTGCTGTTTACATTTTCCAAACTGGAGGGAAAAAACCAACCAGCCTGCTTCCTGTAGTGCTTACTTAGGTTTCATTCCAAGAGTGCATCAAGGACAGGTCCCTTCACCTTGTCCAGGGAGAAAGTCGCTGCGGAGCAGCGTCTTCCTCAACACCGGTGCACTTGCAGCACATCCTCTGGGTCACCATCGGGGTGACGTGACTGAGAAGAGACCCTCCCAGCAGCCCCAGCTGCCCCGCAGCTGCCGCCCTGTGCCTTGGGCCACAGGTTCACCGAGGTCTCTCCCGCCTTACTTATCCGTCCACTCAAATATCTGCTATCAGCTTCCTGCTGTTTTCCCGGTCCTGGCTCGCAGGAGCTCACAGGCTTGAACAAGGAAACGAGACAGAAATGCACGAAGCCTCTGATAATAATAGGAAGAGCACGTGGTGAGACACTGGGAGAGGGCCAGGGACAGCAATCCTCAGCATGACACCCCGGGGAGCATCTCTGGGCACGCTCCAGCCCCTCCTCTCTGGTCACTATCTTGGTAAGTGTGCCCCAGCCATGCAGCCAGGAAACTCAGGGGACCCTCTGCACTGATGTTGGCACTGGTCTTTATCGCTTTAACCTTCGCTGTTTAAATGTACACAGTCTCCATTACTAAAAGAACCGAGTATTTGTTACATGTATGCATATGTACATATGTATAGTTGGTAGTAAGAATCTGTTGTCATGTTAAGAGGGAAACATCAGAATTTGAACCAGGACTTTTACGAGCTGTCGTTTAATCACAAAAGCTCAGCCTGAATTCAGGACTCTGGCTGTGCAGTTACAGGATCGTTGTCTGTTAGCAGAAGGGGTCATTTCAGTGACCGCAGCTTCTGGAAGGAGCCAGGGAAAATTGGCTGAGTTCATCTCACCGTGATTCTAAGTGACTTCACTCTTACCAGAGAGCACGGTTCGTGAGGAAGAGAAGGACCATCCTCTCTGAAGGGAAGGTCACGGCAAAGGACAGCACTTGCTCAGCCTTGGAACCATGGGGCGGCTGGTGAGCATGGGCACCTTTTATAAAACCTGAGCCACCGCCCACCTGTGAGTCATCCTTGCCCCAGCGAAGCCCTCGGTTTCCCCACCCAAGCCCGGGAGGCTGTGGACCGAAGATCACCCTTCTGTTCCCTCTTGCTGCTGCCCTTTGACCTCTGGAAGGGAGGCCTGTTAATACTTTTGACATTTGGCAAAGGACAGTTCTGAACCAGTTTAGGTAAGGAAGGGCGCGAGGGATCTGAAAAGGTTTTTTTCCGTACATGATGTGTTTATCCATCCTCAGTCAGGGCGGAATGAACAGGACGATGGGCCCTCATCCTAAACAAGAAAGAAACAATTTCACCATCGGCATAAAGAAGCCACAGGAAGCCCCTAACTGCATATCAAGGAGACTGACACACACTTACTTCCTGTCTTTCAGAAGGTGCCCATTCTGAGTGGAAATCATGTAAATGAAACAGGAACTTCAGCCTAAAAGCAATAAACCAGTGCATGAATATGCAGTGCCTTATTTACATCCAATTCTAGTCCCCGGTGATTTAAAGCTGGGGATTATGAATAACAGCCTGTCCGGGGCAAGGCTAGGGAGCTGAGGGTGCCATTTCAATTCTCGTCAGGGGGAAGTCGTGAATGATACTTTCAGTCAATACCGATATCTACGGAGCTGCCCACCTGAAACAAAGAGCATCCTTTGAAATGACTGTGGGTGAAAGACAGCCCTCAGAATGAGGAGGAGGCCACAGCTTAAGCAGGGTGAGCTGGGGCACAGGCTTGCCCAGGGGACCCCGACCTGGACCGCAGCCTCAGGGTTCAGGCCCGTTGTGAGAGCCGACGCGCTCAGCACCGGCTCCTCACCCCACGGGTCAGTCCTACGGCGAGGTGAGCACTGTGACACCTCTGCTGGCCTGGGGCGGGGTGGGGCTGTTGTCTCAGACGGGGTTGGGGTGCTGTGACTTATTAGGTAGGGGATCCCCGGAATCAGAGGCCAGGGGGGGAAGTAGGAGGGCTGCAGAGGTGAAAGGCAACACGGTGTGTGTCACTGCTGTGGACCCCCGAGGCTCAGTCCTACAGGCGAACCTCTGAGGACCACGCAAAGGGGCTGATGACCCCAGCAAGGACGAGAGCTTGGCCCTCACCATCGAGTGCTGTCACCTATGGCTCTGGAGCTCTCAGAAGTGTGAAGTCCTTGAACTTCCAGCAGTGAGTCCTTGGCTGAGGAAGCGACTGTCACGTCAGAGAGAGTCCACAGGGAAAGAAGAGAGATGCAGAGACACTAGAGGCTGGCCGCGGCTCGGCGCGAGGCCGGTCCCCCGCGGCTGCCCCTGGAGCTGGGGTGGCAGTGGGAACTGCGAGCCAGGCTCCTGCCACTCCAGCTGCATCCCCCAGCCCTGTGACACTGCAGTTCTCCGTGAAGATCAGAGTGAATGTCTCCTACAAAATAGGGACTCCTTGCCTGCTAGGGTTGCGTCTTGAAAAGACCAGATTGGCCAGATTACAGACTTCATCACCTTCCACTGAAGCCCTATGCTGCCCGAGTACAAGCAGCCCTTACTGGGCTTGGAAATTTCCACTTCACTGGGGCTCCGAGTTGCAGGATAGATGAGCCACTAGGAGCGGAGGCAAAAGGGCTGATCCTGCTCTTCCTGCCTTAATTGTGAGCTCCTGGAGTCTTGCCCCTACAGACACAGCCCTCTGTCAGCCAGGAGCTCCATGCCCAGGCCCCATCCTGAAGGACAGCATCCCAAAGCTCACGCCTTTCTGCAACCTTCGATAAGCCCTTCTGACATTCTCCCTGGGCCACAGTGAGGTGAGCAGTGGACTCCCTGCATCCCGCCGGCACGTGCTTACTGTCATACATTCTTTGCACAGGATGTGTCCTTTGATGCCAGAGGATGCTACTCAGGACCCCGTGCTGGAAAACGAAGCGCTCCGTCACACTCAGACCATTAGGCTTGCAGCTGCGTGGGTGCGGCGTGAGGACCCTCCTCAGGAACCCATGGCAGTTCACACCTCCCACAGAAGGCTGGCAGCTCAAAAGCATCCAGAACAGAGGCCTGTGTTCTCCCTCGGGCGGCTGCCCCTCTGTCTTCCCATCACAGCCCGCTGCAGCTCCAGCCTGCAAGTGCTGTAGGCCCAGCTCCTGGGCTAACCTTGACTTGCTTTTTTCTCACCTTCTCCCTCTGACCTGTTACCAAATCATGTTGTCTCTGCCTTCAAGACGTCCGGAACATGACCTCTCTTTCCCCAGGGCCACCACCCCACACTGGCCACCATCAACCGACCCCAGAATCCTTGGAACAGCCTCGTACCCAAGCCCCCTGTTTCTGCCCTTGGCCCCTGCCCTCTATCCATCCTCAATGTTCACCAGAGTGAGGAATCTCGGGATCTTCATGGAGGCTCTTCCGGTCCCAACAAGGCGGCTCGGTGACGATAAGACCCACAGACCACAGGGCCATCTTCCTCCCTCGGTGCCTGGGCTGCCCAGGCCTGACCAGGGGTTACAGTGCTGCCATCCAGTGCTCCTTCCCACAGGGTAAGTGAGGGACACACAGCTGCTGGCCAGCCTGGCAGGGCCTCTCCCAGCTGCTAACAACTTCTCCCTGTCTCCACCGCAGGCAACCTGTCCCCATCTTCTCTTAGGCTCTCCAGGAAGGCGTCCTCTTTCCCGCCTCTGCACCTGTGAACGGGGCTGGTGTGGGGAGCACTGAGCCGCCCCTTGTCTTGCTTCCTTGGAGAAGACACACTTCTGTTATCCTTCAGAGAAGCTCAACCCAAATTCCCAGGAGGCAGCTGCCCCTTTAGAATGCCCCACCAGTAACTGGCTGCATTTAAATACTTTCCCTCCTTTCTTACTGAGGGGAGCATCCTCCCTCCTCAGTCAGTCCAGGAGCGGCCCACTGGATTTGCATACTGTTAAATATTTTTCAGCTCTGCAGCTGTTAGCAAAATCTTTTCCTTTTCAACTCTCTTAGACCAAGTGGCAGCTCCTCACAGGAAAAATAACAACACTCTAAACAGAAGGTTTAGCAGGAATTTTGAGCAGAGTGGATGCTGGTTTCATCATAGCATCCTGACATTCCACAGGGAAGAAACCTAATTTAAGGGTAGGGAGGGAAGTAGCGCTGATAGCCGAAAGTTTTGAGAGCCAAAAAGACATCTAAAAATAATATTTGTAAATGTACCCCGAGGCTATTGCGTGATAGGCGCCCTCGGGAGCAGGGCCCTAGGCATCTGCCTGTGCCGCAGGCTGCTTGTGTTGATTGGCCCAAAATAGCAACAGCATTGTTTCACCTAAGGCGTCTCCATCATTCCCCCCAGCTACCAGTGTAACTCCGGAGCCAGGGATCAGACTTGATTATCTTACAAAGGCTATCTGCCATCCCTGCGGTGGGCGAGTCTGTGTTTTGCTGCAGTCACACTCCATTCTTTTTGAAGCCAACGAATTTCTGTTACCATTCTTCTGTCCCTTTGGCATTTGCTTCTTCCATCCATGCACCCTCTTCTCTTACTGCATCCTTGTTTCTGTGTTCTTTCTCTGCCTTTGCTGCCTCTAGCTCTTCCTGTGTCTCTGGGCTTTGGGACCCCACAGGGAGAGCAGTAGTTCCAGTGTGAGAGTGGCTGGGACTAGTTCACATACCGGGGAAGCGTATCAGCATAAATTATGCAGAGAGAATAATGCAGCTCACATGTTATGGGACCTATGAGCAGCTCATCATGGCTAAGGAAAAGAATGTCATAGCTTGGGGAAGATCTGACCCTTTATCCTGCTCTGGGCAGTTGGCAGCTATGAAGGCTTCTACACCAGTCCTAGGCCAGAAGTCCAAGTCTGGGAGCCCCAGGAACTAGGCTCAGCCATTCACCACAAACAGGAGGCAAATGGTAGAGGCAGGAAAGGAATTTATTTTGCAGAGTCAGACTGGGAAAGGTCAAGGGCAGTAGCATTTTAAGTCCTGTGGTCAAGGAGTTAGCAACAGTTTTGTGTTATATAGAGAATAAAAGCAAAGGAAGAGAAGAACAAACTCTCAGAAATTCTAGGCTGGAGTGTGGTCTCCACGGCCAGTATCTCAGGCCCGGTCCTGCCGGTGCCCAAGGAGATGATTCCCGCAAGCACAGTTTCCTGAGATAAGCTAGAGAGGAGAGATGACATAGAGAGCACAGGTCAGAGGAGTGTGTTGGTTACTTTTCTCTCTTTGTTGAGACAAAATACTCAACACCCAAAATTAAAGCAGGAAAGGTTTATTTAGCTCACAGTTTGTGGAGGTTTCAGTCTGTAATCAGCTGGCCCTAAGGCAGGGTGGCATGGCACAGGGCAACATTACAAGGTGGCAGAAGGCAGCAAAAGCAACAAGAGCAACAGCAGGGAAAGCAAGCCTTTTTTCCTCCTTTGTATTGTACTGGCTATCTGCCCACACCGTCTCCATGCCCTTCTCTTCCACAAGCTCAGGATGTTTACAAAGTAAGGATCTTGGCCCCCTGATGAGTTAAACTTCTATACTTCTCATGTTGATACAATGTATCAACCTTTACAATCCACTTGTTTTCAACCTGGCAACCAGACACATTTCACCAAGCCAGTTTCCAGATACAAAGACATGCTTATTCTTATCATTTCACAACTTCGACACTATAACACAGGTTTAACAATTCTTAAGAACCAGTGCTAAATCTATCAACATTATATTACATTAAAACCATAACATTCTGCCCCTGGACACTCAAAGATTCATGCACATCCCTTTAGGGAAAAGGCATTTAGTCCATCTCTGAGAGTTGCCAAAGTCCCAACAGTGTCAGCACTGCTGAAAAGTCCAAGTCTCAAGTCTCCTCTGAGATGTAAGGCAAACTCTAGCTGCAAGACCCTATAGAAGTAAAAACAAAGTTAAACACTTCCAACATTCAATGATACAAGATAAACATTTTCATTCCAAAAGTTACAAACAGGGGAATATAAAGGATTGGGACCAAAGCAAGTCCAAAATCCAGCAGGGAAAATGTTAAGTCCTATAGTTCCATGTCCAGTGTCTGAAGCAACCTGTGGGAAATTGTGAGCTCCAAAGGGTTTGAGTGACTCCACCCCTATGGCACTTCTGGTGGCTGTAGCTCACATGGCTTCTCTCTTGGTCTGCTTTTGCTTCCTCCTTGTAAGTTTCCTCAAATGACCCACATTCCTGGCTTTTCCAAATTTCTGGGGTCTCCACTGTACCTTTGGCTTCACCCTCAAAGTTTTATATATTTCCCTCTCAGGGGCACACTACCTGGCGTCCTAAGCCTTCTGAAATGGGGGTGGAATCCTTCTTAACCCCACAACTCTTGCATTCTGCATGCACCTAACACCAGTGCCAAGTGGATGATGCCAGGGTCTGTTGCCAGCTGGAGCAGTAGCCAGGCTTTCTTTCTCTTGGCTATAGAGGTTGAGCACCTGGATCACTGGGCACTGTGAATCCAGTTCTGAGGAACAAATTTTCTATGCCCCACTGCCATTCTGGAACATAGAACGGCTGTCACTATTCTGGAACAGGGTGCTCTGCAGCTTTCTTCTCAAAGCAAAGTCACTTTTGCAGTTTTGAGGCTGTAAAGGGTGGAGACTTGCTGCTTCTTGTGATGCTTTCAGGCCATTTTTTACATTCTCCTGTTCTTTCTCAACAGTTGAAATCATCCTGCTGGGTTCTTTGCTCTTGATTCTTAACATAGATCTGGGTAAAAGCCTCAAATAATAGCCATCCCACAGCCTCAACTTTCAACTGCCTTGAATTTTCTTCTGCCAGATTAATGAGTCCACTGTCCTTAATCTCAGCCTCAGGCAAAGTCTCTGGACATGAGCAAAATGCAGACAAACTTTCTGCCAAGCCATAATACACATCATCTGGAGCCCAGCAGCCGATGCAGTCCTTCTTCCCAGCGGAAACCTCCTGAGCCTGATCTTTACCAGCAGAATTACTATCAGCCTTCTGGTCTTCGGAGCTCTGACCAGAATCTGCCATACAGAATAGCCTAAGACATTTGCCTCCTGTTCTGGTTCTGTACGGATTGCTGCTGGCTTCCACCTTCCTGAGGAGGCCACCTCCCCTCCCTGCCTGCTTCCTCCCTGCACTCTTCCCCTTCTCATGCTTCCTGTCTCCTCCCGTCCTCCTCCCTCTGCTCCCCTCCCCTCATTTCCCTCCCTCTCCCTCTCCCTTCTCCCTCCCCCTCACTTTCCTCTTCTCCTCTTCTTCCCCCTCCTTCCCACTTCCTCCTCCTCTGCCTTGTCCTCTTGGGCAGACCTGGCCTCAGTCCATTCCAGCTCTACCATCTCTCCAGGCCCTCTCTGATCCACTCGAGGAATTATCTCCCTTGGCTCTGAATGTTGATGTCCTATTTCAAAGTGACAAATCCTTATGGCCAGCACTATGTCTTCCTGTAGATCTACCCCAGTGAACACAGGAGGAGCTTGCCAAGAGGCTGCTGCTGAATGGATGGATGACAAGGGAATTCAAGCCGAGCTGTTTGGTCTCATTTTCAGACTGCGGCGCCCAAGAGTTCCCAACACGATACTGATGTTGAAGGAGTGATTCTCTCTTGTGGGCACTGTCCCACATGCCGTGGATGTTCAGCAGCATCCTGTCCTCTGCATCTGTAACACCCTTCCCTGTGTGACTGGCAGAAATCTCTCCGGGTATTGCCAGGTACCACCTGAGCATGTGTCCTGTAGAAGACATGGCAAAATGGCCCTGGTTGAGAAATTTGAATACTGATTTCTTACATTTTCCTACAAAATAGGAAAAATAGAAGGGGATGGTGACAATGATCTATTGGGATTAAGGAAAGAAAGAAAATGTTCAACATGTGGAACCCTCCCTAAATTCTAGGCAGCTGCCTACATTTTCTTAAGTGGACTCCTCCCATTCACCCTCCTCCCTCCCTACCCTCCTTCAGAGTACTTTATTCTGGAAGACTGTAGTTCAATTTCCAGTAACAGCAAAAGAAAATTTACTGGGAACCAGAATGCCAAAGCCTTAAGAACAGAATGGTGTCAGGTAAGGTGGTGTATTAGTCAGCTTTAAATAGCTGTGACAGGATCCCTGCCTTTATCAGCTAAAAGGAGGAAAGGTTAATTCTGGCTTACAGTTTTAGAGGTTTCAGTCCATGGCTAGCTGGCCTGTTACTTTTGGGTCAGTGCAGAGACGGCAAGTCATGGCAGGGGCCACAAGGTGGAGCTAAGTTACTCGCCTTACAGCAGTCAGGAAGCAAAAGAGAGAGGAAGGCCAGGGTCCCATTAACCCCTTCAAACCATGCCCCTCTACCACAGGAATACTTCAGTGAAGCTCCACCTCTTAAAAGTTCCAGCCTCTCCTAAACACTCCTCCCCTTAGGGACTTGGGCTGGGCATCCAAGTGACAGTTGTTGGTACTTAAATGGAGTGTCCCCTCTTTTCTCAAACCAAGCTCTACAGGAGCCCTTTCCTTGACCACTTCACAGTGCCTGCTGTGTGTGTTGTGTGCATCCACTGTCAGAACCTGAAGATGGAAAGTCGCTTCCCCACATTTGCTGTGAGATCAGTGTTTACCATCCTGACTCCTCAGGGACATGGTCTGAAAGTAACAAAGACCCTGGAGATCCTGATTCATGCTTTGCCTCTCTGAGCTATGGAGCTCCCCACGGTCCTGAGGGCTTCCTCCTGCGTCTTGCAGATCTCGTCTCAGGGTTCATGCACTCCTCCTCATCCTTTATGATGTGTGGTGTGCATTTTATAGGTCTAATGCCATGAACTGTTTGCTATTAAAGTAGCACAGTGCCTGTGTCCCTCAGCTCTGTGTCCTTGGTGCCCTCCCCTGTGCTTCAGCACCTTCTCCGTGGGCAGATTGCTCCTGTCTCCTCTGCAGCCTCACCCTTCGCCTGCTTCTCCCCTTTCTTCTTTATTCTCAATCTATTTCCCTCTGACACTTCCTTTTGATCCTTTGATGCTTTATAGATCCTTTGTCCCTGCTCTCATGCTCTGCTTCTGTCTGTGTTATGTGCTTCAATTTCAAATCACTGGGAGCAGGAGCTGAATATCACTGATTCCATCCTTAAGTCACAAAAGCAGAGAGGGGAAAAGGGAAGCAGAGAGGGAGGAGGAAGTGGGAAGGAGGGGGAAGAAGAGGAGAAGAGGAAATCATCTTTCTGCCTGAGTGAAACCTTCCCCATGCTGTTAGCCAGTGGGACTGTTGTAGATACCAGCTGGAGTGAAGGCTGGACGCGATCCTCTTAATGAAGGAACTTCTGATGCAAATGAAAACCATATGCTTTGGAGAGATTGTCTTGGAAAATATGACAAGATACCCAAGCCAAGGAAAATCAAACTTAAGAATGCCATACTTATTGTTTTGCTATCGTAACCATACTTAGCTCTTCACAGAGCAGCAGAATGTATTCTTGATAGAATGACTTTAGATTGGTGTATTAATTTTGAGTATATCTCCAAAAAATGGGAAATATCTGTGGTTCCGGTCATTAACAAGCAGAGAGAGGCTGAGCTAGCTGGAGACAGTGCAGCTCTTCAGCAAGATTGCCTCTGGAAAGCTGGCCCCTGTGGAGAAGGATTCTGCCATTCTACGCAGGTCACTGTGTCTAAATCCATCTGCTTCCCTCTTTCATTGTCATGAGGAGTATCTGTCATTGTAATACATGGCATGAGCTATACAATATGCAGAAGTGGAGAGATAACCAGAAATGTGCAATGCAGTGTCCATAGAAGGGCAGTTTAATGTATTACAGTGACCCACAACTCACCCCCAGGAAAGCTGGATACCCTCTCCCAGTGGTCATACCTCTTCAAACTCTTTCATCTACTCCTCACCTTCGCGATTACATATGCAGCCTGCAGACCCTGAAGGAAAGATATTCCAGGCTCTGGCTCCCAACTACCAGAAAAAGTCTTTTCAAACAAAGAAAAAACACTTATTTATCTCTTCTAACCCCAGGGAGGCTGAGAGCTTGACAGACCAGCAGTTTTAGAAAGGCAAATGTGCTCTGCCTGGGACTGAAAGGTGATGGAAAGTTTTGCAAATTCAGAATGAATTGCAAGCTGGAGCTGATCGGGGAAGCAGAGGTAAAATATGGAGACTTTATTAATTCCTCCTGAGTGGCTCTTCACAACATGGGCTCAGTATTTCACCTGATATGAATTCCCTGAATAACAAATATACCCAAATGCTTATTGCAGTCCCAAATTTGTTTCTAAAGCCAAATAGGAATAATCCTGAAGAGCCATAACTCTGTTATCTTTCAATAAAAATGAAGACATTTTCCTCATGCTTTTATTAAGCACGACATTTTTTAAAGTAGGCTGATTTTTTTCTAATTTATAAATTCACAATATAATATAAAAAGTCGTGTGTATCTGTAGAATGATACCGTGTCTTTATTATGACATTGACATTTCTTTTCATGAACAGAAGCAAGATAATGCCAAAGCTGTTTTAGCCTTCCTCCCTCATGAACTCAATGAATTCATAAAGATAAATGTCATAAACAGACGTCAGCACTCATGCAGTTCACACTACAAGGAATTTCATTTTGATCCAGCAAGAGGAATTGCTTTGGAATATTTTTAAAATTATTCTGTAATTCCAGAGGTATTTTTATTTTTAACTTTTCAGCTGATGTAATGTTTCCTTTATTCTCATATGATTTTTCTTCCTCTCTTTTGTATTTTCTGAGTCACCTTTGTTTTTAGGACTGTATTTCCATCAACACACCTTAATCTCCTCTTTCCTTTTCCCCCCCATTTTTGGTTATGATCAATTCATGAATTATAAACCTTTGGGAGAATGTATTTACCCATCCATAATCATTATTTTATTCTGAGATTTTTTTTAAAAGGTGAATTCTCAGAACTGGCAGCAAGAAAGGTAATATTCACAAGAGCCCAGCTTGGGTTCTGGAAGACTCCATCGTGGTTGGCAGAAAATGGATACCCACCATGCAGAACACCTCTGAGGTAATACGGTATGTACCATACTCTTGTTCAGACTTCCACTTGGTCACATCACAAGAGGTCCTCAGGTTACGCAGAGAGCAAAGTGCCAGAGCATGTCCAGGACTTAGAACCATGAAGCCACTGGGCAGGAGACTTCCACACGCCAAGGTGTAAGGAGGAGATATTGGTAGGAGGTCAGCAGTGCCCTTGCTGGTGCAGTGTTGGGCTAATTATACCGTTGTCCCAAGTCCAGCAGAGGGAGCGGACGCTGCCACCCTGGTTCTTGAAATTGACTGCGAGGAATAAATGACTGGCAGGCCAGCACTGCTTTTAGAAGGACCCAGGAGCAACACCGAGCTAGGACTTACTTAAAAACGCCCTGTGGAGCTGGGGAAAACATAGAGTTAAGCGGTTGTGAAGGTTCTGGGGAAATGATACTGCTAAGTTAACCTCCCTCACCATCTGTGGTTCTGTCTGCCATACTTAAAGAAACTAACCCCTAAAACAGTATGTGGGATCTAAGTCTTTCTAGGACAGTGAATGGCTATGAAACACTCAAATAAAAGTTGCTGGCTATCAGACACTTGAGAAATCCTTTCAGAATATTGTGAGGATAGAGAGGTACAGGGAAGGTTAATGGAGATTTATTAAATATTTACTATTAAAATATAACCATTTAAAGCTTCTGATCAGTGGACAAGCAGCAAATAAAGAAGCATCCATTCAGGAGAAATCTATGAAAATGTGGTGAGGAAGGCAGGAGGCTGCCCATCCTAATCCCTCTTCCCCTCTCTCTGCTTGGCAAAACGCTGCAGCCAGAAACACAGGGTTTCCTCTCCCTCCAGCTCTGGCTCCCTCATTTTCCTCCTTGGAGGAGCAGGACCTCAGCGTTTCTTAGCCTGCCACCAGCTACCTGCTGCTGAGGTCCAGTCGTGGGCAAGTGTGATCACTTATCTTCTACCCGAACCTCAATCACGGGACCAAGGCTCTGCCTTGGACACAGAGTGCTGAGAATTCTGGGGTCCTGATCCACCTTGCCCCACTTCATGCACTGGTTGTTTTCTGCTAGAAACAGCTGAGAGGACCTCAGGCTGCTTCCTCCGATTCTCCAGCATCTCCCTCCAACTCTCCTATCTACCAAACCCTCAGTATCTACAGCAGAGGTGTCAAAGTTTGCCCTGATCCTTCCCAGCTCTAGAACACACAGGCTTGAAGAACATGCCTGGGAGAAGAAGCAGGGTACAAAGCCATAGTTTTTCCTCCCTTCACAAAGGAACTGCACTCCTTTGCAGGAGAACATGGGAAAGTTTAAGCCTAAGGGCACACTCAAGAGCAGCAGAGATGTGGTAAGCAGCAGAGGAGAGGTCATGACACTGACCAAACTGCTGCGCCCAGGGGTTGTTGGAAACAACAGGACAATAAGTCAGCTAGGTAAATGCTCAGGGAAGGAGAGAAATCAAGCTCTATCAAAATGACTGTTACCCCAGCATCATTTTATAAATTAAGATGTATGTGGTAAGTCTTAGCACAACAACAAAAGTAAAAAAAAAAAAAAGAGTGGCAAAGTCATTAGGGAAATTAAAGTACTATGCTAGAAAATATTTACTATAAAAAGAAACAATAAAGGAAGGATAGAGAGGGGTTGTGGTTTGGATGTGGTCTGTCACCCAGAGGTCATGTGTTAAAGCTTGGGGCAATTTAAGGAGGAAGTAGAACATCTGAGAGGTAGCACTTACTGCATAATAATTGGGTCACTGGGGATGTGCCCTGGAAGGGACTGATGTGTTCCATGGGGTCCCAGTCACACTCTCACTTCCTAGTGGTCATATGATTTCTGCCTCTCCCGTGTACACCCACCACAGTGATGCCAGCTGTCACAAGGTCTTGCCACAGCCAGATGACAATGCCACATCTTGAACCTCCAGAACTGTGAGCTAAAATCTTCTTTTCTTTATAAAGTACCCATCCTAGGATGTTTCCTTACAGTAACAGAAAACAGACTAATAGAAAGAACATAAAGGACACAGGTGTAGGGAGCAGCTGAGCCTGAGGTCGGCAAACTCCTTGGGACTAGAGCAAAGCCAACCCCAGGAACATGGAGTGCCAGAGGCAGACTGTGTATATAAGTTGACCTCCAGCTCAGTTGCATATCAGCAGGTGTCCAGCCCCTTGGTGCTCCTCCTTTTTAACTACATCATGAGTAGCTTTGAGAATGCTTTTCTTTCTGTGTTCTCAGCAAAATGCTAAGACCTTGCGCTTTTGACCCCCTCACACACTTCCCCCTTTTTACTGTGTATAAATAAAGACACAGTTGTCGCTACTTCTCCATCAATGGCCTTGTCTCACCCAGTCCCAGCTTTCCTTTTTTTATGTGTCTTGTCTTTTCTTAATCTCCCATCAGCCCCTTTCAGGACCCTGCCTGTCACACGGGTTGCAACACACAGGCATTTAGAAAACAAAGAGAAAAAACGGCAGCTACAAAGATACTGATGACATCAGTGAAACATATGAAATGACGTTTCACGATAACATCAATAACATCAAATGTGAAGTTATTAAACAGTTGAATTGAAAAGAAGAGATTGTCAGACTCAGGGGAAAAAAAGCAAGGTCAAGCTGTATGTTGTCTATAGAGACAAATTTTAGACTCAAAAGTAGAAATGGATGAAGGTTAAAGGATGGAAAAGGATATGGCATGCAAACAGCAATCACAAGAAATCTCGAGCTGGGCATAATGGTGCGTTTCAGTCACCTCAAATATTCAAGGAGTCTGGGGAGTTTGAAACTAGCCTCAAGTGAAGGGGAAACACAGCAAGAGCTGTCTCAAAAATAGACAAAAAGCAAGAACATTGGAGTGACTATACTACTATCACTTAAAATGTTAAAATTTCAAATGTTGCTAGAAATAATCAGGAAGATGTGTGAGATGCACATATTATATGCATATATGGACTTATAACTGAGCTTCAAAATACATGAAATGGAACTGACATAATTGAAGAGAAGAAGTGACTACTCCACAATACTTGGAGACTTTAGTATCCTACTTCAACAATGGATAGAACAACAAATGACAACAGCAGAATGTCAACAAGAAAGTAGATTCGAGCAGCACAACAGCATCTAGACCTAGACATCTTACAACGCTTCACCCAATAGCAACCAAATGTACCTTCTTCTTAAGGGAACTGTCATATTTCCCCAAATGTACTGTATGCTAGCTCATAAAATAGAGCCCTCAAGAATCCTAAAATGTTATAAAATATACAAAGGATGTTCTCCAACCACAATGGGATGAAATTAAAATGTGGTAGCAGGAAAAAAAATTGGGACACTCACAAGTTTGCAGAAATTAAGCAACAAATTTCTAAATACTAATGGATCAAAGAATAAATCATGAAGGTGACCAGAAAACACTTTGAGATGAAGTAGAGTGAAGGCACAACATATTTGAACTTGTAGGATAAAGCTAAAGCAGAGCTTAACAGAAAATTTATAGTTGGAGATTTCTGTATTAAGAAAAAGAAACGGGGCTGGGGATTTAGCTCAGTGGCAAAAGCGCCTGCCTGGCAAGCGCAAGGTCGTGAGTTTGGTTCCTAGTACCGGAGAAAAACCAAAAAAAGAAAAAAAAAGAAAAAGAAAGATCTCAGATCAAGAGCCTAAATTTATACCTCATAACACTGGAAAAAGAAGAGCAAGTAAAACTCAAAGCAAGAGGGAGGAAACAAATAGTAAAGATCAGATCAGAAGTCAATGAAATAGAAAACAGAATCAATGAAACCTAAAGCTTGTTCTTTCAAAAGGACCAGCAAATTGACAACTCTTTAGGGAGACCCCATCCCCACCATGGGACACGAGTAAAATTACTAGGATTAGAAATGAAAAAGATACCCCTATTGACCTTACAGAAATAGAAGAGACCCTAATGTTATACTGTAACCACTGTACACCACAAAGTAGACAAACTAGGTGAAATGGACAAATTCTTAGACAAATTTGCCAAAGTCCATTAGGCAAAAAATAAAAGCTATGTAATACTCAAACGCACACAAGAAAAATAGACATTCCAAATCGATCTAACAAGTGAAGGGGCTTAATTAATGATCAAAAAGCTACTCAAAAAAAAAAAGCTCAGACCCCTGTAGCTTCACTGCTGAATTCTACTATACTTAAAGAAGAATTTATACTCATGCATTTTATGGTAACTCATTCTGTGTGGCCAGAATTTCATGGCAAAATCCTGACAGAGAGATCACAATGAAAGAAAAGTGTATACTAATTTTCTTATGAGTACGGACACAAACATCCTCAGAAAACAATGAATTGAAGGCAGGGCACATACACAAAAAGAGTTACAAGCATGACCAAGAAGGATTTATTCCAAGTTTTTCAAGTTGGTTCAATGTCTGAAAAAGTCAGTTAACATTTACATCATATCGATAGAATAAAAAACAACAATCCTATGATTGATTTCCTGGGTATGGAAAGTGCTTCTCAGAATATCTAACAGCCTTTCAGAATGAGCATCTCCAGTCACCTGGAAGAGAAGGAAACTTTCTGAAGATGATAGAGACCATACATGAAAAGCCCACAGCAAACATCACACTTACGTTGAAAGATGGGATACTTTTCCCCCTTGGATCAGGAACAAGACCAGGATGTCTGCTCTTACCATTTCTATTAACATTCTATTTAAGGTTATAGCTGGGGAAATAAGCCATGTCCCACTCTAGAAAGCTAGTAATGCCATTTTTATTGACAGATGACTCAGTATGTATATACAAAATCCTAAGAAACCCACTACAAACACATACAGACATAATTAAAAATAATAAATTTCTCTAGGTGGTAGGACATAAGATCAATGGATAAACATTAATAATATTTCTATACACTAGAACACTATGAAAATTAGATTAAGAAAACAATTCCATTTACTATAGTATCCCCCCAAAATAAAATACTTAGGAATAAGTTAAGTGAATGAAGTGTACAAGTTATACATGGAAAAACTACAAAACGTGTTGAAAGAAATTAGTGATAATTAAAATCATTCTTGTTCATAGATAAGAAGCCTTAACATTGGAATCCTTCTGAATTGATCTACAAATTTAATGCAAATCTCATCAGAATCCCAGCCAACTACTTCATAAAAATTGACCAGTTAACTTTAAAATTCACATGGAAAGTCAGAAGACTCAGAATAGCACAAATTGCCTTGAGGAAGAGGAATAAAATAGGACTTACACCTCACAGTTTCAGAATTTACTGCAAAGCAACATTAATCAAGCCACAGGATGGGCAGTTAGGTCAATGGAATAAGGATGATCCCAGAAATGAAGTCACGCATCCGTTCCCAATTGATTTCCAACAAGGGTGTCAAGACCACCCAGTGGAGAAAGCAGTCTTCCCAACCAGTGGTGCTGGGAAAATGGAGTACCACATGGGAGAGAATGAGGTCAGACCTTACATTGCACTCTACATACAGTTCAGCTCAAAATGGATCAATGACCTAAGTATAAGAGCTATAACTGATAAAAAAAAAAAACCACAACAAAATGTATGGACAAATCTTCATGACATTGGATTTAGGAAAATATTCTTAGATGTGGCATTGAAGCACAAGAATTAAAAAATAGATCAATTGGGGGGTCATCAAAATTAAAAAAGTTTGAGCTTCAAAGGATGTTGTCAAGAGTGAAAGACAACCAACAGAATAAAATCAAACATTTGCAAAATATATTTCTGATAAGGTACTTGTATCCAAAATATATAAACAGCCCTTACAATTCAATATGGCCTAGCAATTTATCTCCTATGTATATACCTAAGAGAAATGAAAACAGAGGTCTGAACAGAAACTTTACACAAATGTTTATAGGAGCATTATTATCTTTCTAGGAGTATCGTAACCAAAAGCTAGAAACAATCCAAATGTCCGTCAGCATTTGGGTGGAACATGGAGAATAAATGAACAAACTATGATATATTTATACACTGGAATATTATAGCCAGGAAAGGAATACATCTTTGGAATATGATTTGGCCAGAAGAAAAGGATTAAAGTACTGATACATACTGTAGCACACATGAATTTTATTAGCTTAATGCTAAGTAAAAGGAAACACAGGGTGAATGATTGCACATAATATAATTCCACTCACATGAACTGTCCAGAATGCAGAAATATGTAAAGAAAAAAAGTAAATTAGGAAATTTCTTAGGATTGTGTGTGAGGGATAACGGGATAGAGGGCAGATAGCTAAAGAATAGAGGTTTTCTTCTTAAGGTGATGAAAACTTTCTAAAATAGACTGTGTTGGTAGTTACACATATTCAAATATTACATATGTCTAAAAATGTTGAATTGCATATTTTACATAAGTTAATTATATAGTATGTAAATTATATATCAGCAAAGCCATTTTTTAAAAAGCTTGTCACAAGTTTAATGTGGTACTAAACAGTGTACATGAAAATATCTCATTCCTATATCCCCATTTTGCAGATGAGAAAACTGAGACTTTTTTGAGACAGGGTTTTGTTATGTTGCTCAGGCTGGCCTTGAATTCACTATGTAGCCCAGGCTGATCTCAAACTCATGGTGATCCTCTTGCCTCAGCCTTTTGAATACTGGAATTAGAAGTGTGCACTGCCACAGCTGGCTGAGAAAACTGAGATCTTAAGTCTCCAGATTACACTGCCAGGAAGTGACAGAGCAGGCACTGGAACAAGAAATATCTATACATGTTGGATTCTACTCTGTACTGAGCGAATGGCTCGTGCACAGATTGTGCCATTTACTTCTTCAAATAATGGCTGTGATGTAAATAGTATTTTCTCGCTGATACACACAGAAGCTATGTGAACTGGCAAGATTTCAACCCATTCTTTTTGCTGAAAGCCTGGTGTTTATTCCACAGCACCAAAGTTAGGTCACCTGCTTGTGCGGAAGTGGACAGGCCACAGCTGAGGCCTAAGCCCACAGACTCAATACAATCTTCACTCTACACGGAAACTGCATGCCAGAGAAAGGACCCCTCCACGCTGGGGAAAACACCCCACCCCTGAACAACCTCCCCACTGGATCGCTTCGATTTGTGTATGATTCTGGGGCTCAGCTTAGTAGATCAGCGGCTGCCAGGCTCCCTCCCAAAAGCTGAACTTTGAAAAGCACCGATTTAATTCCTGTCAGAAGTAGTGCATATTGAACCTGCAGTTCCTCACCACTCATTCATTGTGCTGAATTGCAGATTGGGTTAAAAAGTCCATTAATGGTGAAATAACTTTCAGTACTTTTGCAGAGAATAAAAAGCTTGACAAGATTTGTCCTCGGAGATTTCTGGCCCCCGGACCGAGGGAGGCAGGGTGCACCGGCAGCGCTCAGGGCTTCTTCAGAGCGGCTCAGCACTGCAAGAGCAGAGCGGACTTGTACCAGGACACTGGTTTTCTGGAAAGGAGGGAGGGACGCAGAGGGCATCTTCCTTACCCCCACCCCATTCACACGGGGTACCCCTCTAGGGAACAGAACGGAGCCCGCATCTGAGAGCAGAGCAGCCCAGCTTCCTCTTGGTTCTTCCCACGTGCTGGGCAAGCAGTCCTGTGCATTAAAGGCACACAGCATGCATGTCTGCGTAAGGGTCACACAGCGTGGTGCGGGCAGAAGAGTGTAAGAACCGCACACGGCCCAAATGCCAGAAGAGCCCCGCGTGAGTCCTGGGGAACAGACGAGGGCAGACTTTGTGGGAGCAGCTTTCCCTGTAGGCAAGAGGTGGTCATAACTTCATTGCCTCAGCCACACACTTCTTCTTTTCAAGATTCTTGGGATACCCAGTGGGACACAGTCACCTGTGTAGAGGCAGAAAACCTACACAGAGCTGATGGTTCACCCGTGAGGACTACTCTTGCGGAGATGGAGGGCATTTGTTGTCTCCTCTGGAAATTCTGCCCTCCAGCTGCTGCTTTGTCCAATTTCCAACAGACTGCCCGTGAATTCCAACTTGTGCAAACCCCAAAAATCTCGCTCTCTTTTTGTTTGGTCTTACTTTTCAACACAGAACCTTTTGATGTAACCTGGACAGGGCTCAAACCCGTGGCAATCCTCCTGCCTCAGCCTTCTGAGTGCTGGGATGGCAGGCATCTGCCACCACACAGAGCTGCAAAGTCTTTAAGACTCTGAAAAAAAGTTGTTACTTTCAACTCTAACTGAAACTGAGAAAAAAAAAGTGCTAAGCACCTTTCCGTACCACTTTCTCTGAGTGCAGACAGGAGCCCTTCTTGCTAGGCAGGGAGGGTAGGAAAAGAGCCAGCTACCTGGCTCCTCCTGTCTCTCTGTCTCAGATTTCTGGAAGTGTTCTAACTCTACCTTGCCTGCAGCTGACACAGGCCAAAGACTCACTTTCGCTTTTGATTGACAAAGTGATCTCATGAGGATAATAATCTCTCTGGCCCAGAGGTTAGGAGAGGGCGGGAGGGGAGTCACTGTTCCATGCGTGTGGAATGCCGGGCACGCACTCTGATGGAGCCGTGGCCTTGGATGCGGTGATGGTGGGATAGCAACAGGAAGTTCTTACTGCCGCACACACGCAGTGCACTTACACACGGCGAAGGTGGTGAATCTTACCAGAGGGATCGAAAGGTACAATGAATGTTGAAAATTTTAGATTGTATAACAGTAAAAAATGCATTGTCACGAGTGCTCCTCAGACTACGTCCCCCCACTTTGTACACACTTGTCCCACGGCTCTTGCCACTCTCTGCAGCAGCTCTGGAATCCTCTTTCCTGAATGTCATTAGTTGCATTGCTCTGGCTGCCTCGGTGTCCTGGATGTACACAGCACTCTCCCCTGTGCAGTCCTTTTGACTTTGGGGAAGAGCCATAAGTTGCATCCTGCCAGGCACAGCAAATAAGGTGGATGAGGCACAGCGTGTTCATTTTTAGGAGCCTGTGTTTCTCTTGGATGATCCCAGCAGCAACATTCACTGTATTTTTGATTGTATTTTGTCAAGCAGGAAAGAAGGCTCCCAGAACTGCTTCAGTGGACAGCAAGAACTACGGGATCAGCGTATTTGAAGCAAGAGGGAAGATTTTGAGGGAGATTAATGGCAATGTGTCTTTTACTGTAATAATTTTAAAAATTTAAACCTTCCATGTATATGTGCATTCTACCGCATTTTTTGAAGTAGGGACAACATTCTTATACTATGCTGTCCCGTGCTGGGCAGCTTCTACTTGATCTTGTGTGTAAATTTTAGTTTCGGTGACCTCAGGGAGCCAAAGCCTGGGAAAGTTATGCAGAAGACTTCGCGGTGTGGGCTTTGGTCCTACGTGGAGACTTCCCTGCAGAGTACATTCCAGCCCCTCTCCCCTTCCCTTCGCTCCCTCCCTAGGGACAAGGAGTGGCTTCCCCCACGGGCTCCCTCCACTCTGAGCCTCCACCTCCACCGGGCTGCCCTGGAGGAAGCTTTTCATCTCCGTGGAGGCGATTGGAGTTGTCCTCATCATCCTAGAAGGGCGTGGATGGGTTAATTCCAAGGAACCAGGAAACTAATTTGATTGTGCGTTGAGCTCTGTTCTTCCCTCTAATTTTATTTATTCATTCATCCACCCAATATTTATTAAGTACCTGTTATGTTCTAGGCACTGTAGTAAGCACTTGAGAAAAAGTAAGAAAATTGCCATATTACCTCTACCTGTCCAATTTCTGGGTCTTAATTCTTCACTGGGGAAGGAAAAAAGAAAACGATGTCATGCACAGATCCCCCTAAACCTTTGCAATTAATCTATTGCATTCTAATTATCTCAATATATCAGATTCTCAATATATCTCCAATTGAAGTCAGCACTATCCCATCATCTTCCTTTCTAAATTCTGAAAAATGCCAGAAATATGGAAATTTAGAAAGGAAGGCTAAAGGATAAGAACAACAATAAAAACATAATCTAAAATTAGGACAGTCAGATATTGCCATGTGTAGAGGTTGGAGCTAACAGAAATCGACATGAAATGGGTAAGATTAGCCATCTGCAGAAATCGTACCAGGAAATAGGCCGCCCAAGAGATGATTCACAAGCATATTGCTGGCAATTTGAGGGTGCTTTCTGAGCCTCACCAAGGGGTCTAGGATGCTTCCCTAAAAGGGAAGCCAACAATTTAAAATGTAACTAGTGGAAGATTAGCTGTAATTTAAGAGATTGAAAACCATCGTAAGGAAATGACAGAGGTTTGGGATGACATAAAGATGTAGAAAATGAATAGTGCTGTAGAATTTGTCAGTGTATTCTCACATGCTCTAGGTGAAGAAATGCTCTCATTGTAAAGACTTCTGCAAGCTTGCTTCTAAATACTCCTAGGACCGTGAAGGAGAAACCACGCCATGCCATATTTGGAGGGTCGCTAGTCACAGCCGGGTCTGTCTGTTCTTATTCTGTATTCACTGGTCAAACTCCCAAGCTCAGTGCTGGCCGAGCATCAACCCCACTGCAACGGCCCGGTGGCCACATGTGCAAGCGCCCCACAGTCATCCTCTCAGTCGGTCCTCAGGATAATTGAGGAATGGATACCCTGCAGGCCAAAGCATTCTTAGCGACTTGGATCAAATGAATGGCTCCTCCAGAGCCTGCTCATCTCAGGTCACTAATAAAATTAACATACAGGCCACTTGTTCTATGTGATGTTCTCACTCAGGTTCAAGGAGATGAAGCCAAGGGGTATAAGCAAGTCCTCTGCCGCCTCCTTTTTGTAATCCCCGGATGTCACTCCCTCATTCATTCAGCCTCCAAACCTTAAAAACAGCCTTTTAATTCTCTGTCTCCACCATAACCTAATATCCTTCTGAGGAGCCAATATGTCTCCCAACGTTCTGTGCTGGAAGCTTCATTCTCAGCACAGCAATGTAAGAAGTGAGACCTTTCAGAGGCAGTGAGGCCACAGGAGGCCTCGCCTTCAGGACAGGTTCATGCTGTAATTGCACAGCTGGTTGTCGTGGAAGTGTGCTGGTAATACAAGGGATGGGTTCAGACCCTCTCTGCGGCTTGAACGTGTGCGTTCTCCTGTCCTTCCGCCTCCCGAGGAAACCGCGAGAAGACCCTCATGAGCTGCTGGCCCCTCTCTCCCCAGCCTCCTGAAATGTAAGAATGAGTGTGTGTTCCTTCTAAATCACTCAGTCCCAGGTCTTGCTGTGGCAGCACGGAATGGACCAGGACATGCTGTCATTAAGCCTAGTGGATTTTTCCTTCTTATCCTTCTTGCTGAGTCTCCACCCCGAGGAAACCCCAGTTGTGGTGCATCATATTTCCCAGTTATGCCCGTGCCTGTGCTCACTAAAACCATTCGCTTTTTTTCTAAGGCTCCTTCTCCTCAATCAGAGAGCGAGACAGGAGTCACTCAGGATCCCTGTGGGAATTCCTCACAGAATGAAGGAGAAACAGCAAACAGCAGAATCAACAAATGCCTGATTCTTGTGCCCCAAACACCCCGGTCTTTGGGTGATACAGAGAGACTCAAAGACACGTGCATGACTTCCTCACCTAGACCAGGGGAAGAAAGGAATCCCCAAGCTGGAAAGAACGAAAATGAGTGAAGAGGTTGATGGAGAGAAGAAGCCGACTTAAACATGAGTACGGGGAGAAGGTACTCCATCTTCCGCCCCCTCGAGGTGGGTCCCGAGAAGAGGTGCGATAGACCCCGTACTAAAGTGTGGGACTCATGAAGGAAAGGTCTTCTGATCAGGTGGGGCTGAGCCCCGCCCCTCCACACGGTCCTACCACCACTGAAAAGAAGCTACAGATGAAACTGCTGGTGTGGCTCGTATGCGGGTGCCATCTAGGAAAGATCCGCCTGGCGTCTAAGGCCGGGCTGGTGTGAGTCTGTGAAAGCTGTCATGGTCCTTGGTCGGAGACCGGTGTTGTCTGAAAGAGGGCCTTTCTGAGGTCTCACAGTGAGCAGGAGGGTGTTTCTCCTCAGGACTGTGTGGACAGTCTCTACTCGCAGTCAGTGTCACGCCTCTAGGAACCGCTGTCCCACAGTGGGTAAAGGACACTCCAGGTGAGTGACTTTGGGAATAAGCTTCAGTATATCCCACAGAAGGCTGAAACACGGGAGGCCACCGTCCCCTCCCCTCCCATCCCCTCCCCCTCCTCCTCCACCTCCTCGGAGTGGGAGGAAGTCAAAACTCTGAGAAAACAAACTTGGACTTAGTTCCCCTAAAAGTAACTACAATTCATTTTCCACAGGAAATAGAATAGGAAATTAACACTAGAGATTTGGATCAATTCTCGGACACCTGTGGTCTTCTTTATGCCGTTGTACACTTGAGTAGGGCTTTTAAAATTTGTACCTGCTGCCCTCAATGACCAAAATATCTTTTTAATGAGCTCACTGTGTCTGTCTTACATGTTTCTGCCAAATGAATCTTTCTAAATTCCTGCTTTAACCATACATTCAATGGCTCCCTGTTGCTTTCCGAATGGAGCCCAAACCCTTCATCCCATGGCATCTCAAGGGTCCCACACCGCCAGCTCCCCAGCAACAGCTCCAAGTTTTGCCTTCAGCCCACTTCAGTGGGAATCCTCTGTCTCCAGAGAGCCGGCACTCTTGCTTCCAGCCAGGGTTGTCATCTATAATCATCTCCACCACATCCAAAATGTTTTTTTTACTTCTTCCTCTGACATAAATCTTAACTCACCTGGGTCATGCAACAATTGGTTTTTAATTCCACGTTTGTGGTGTTGTTAACACACTATCCATTCACACGCTTCCATGTCCTAAGACACAGAGATAGAGATGACGTTGGGAGGACAGACAGCTTTGGGCAAGGAAGAAGGAAAATTGTGAGCAAAGAAATCACACACATGATTGATGATTGCTGAATGGTCAAAGCAGACACAAGCTGAATCCCACATGTTCTTACCCCCTAGAGTATTTATAGTCTGTATAATTTTGTATAAAATTGATACTTATGCCTATATGATACCATATAATCTCCTTGTGTATACCACTTCATATCCATGGATTACACTGGTTCACATGTTAATTTAAGTCTCCCAGCTAAAACTGTCATGGGTGTGGGTGGTGTGTCTTACACATCACTGATAATTTCTAGCCGAGTAGCTTCCCCTTTCTTAATGGTAATACATGCAACTTGGACTCTGGATCTGGGCCTTGACTTTTCTGTGAAGCTAAGCGCCATTTATTTCCCAGTTGAGAGTTCCTAGGAAACGAGATAGCTAAGGTAATATCTGTCCAGATGCCAAGGGTTAACAAAGACAGTTTAAAGAACCTGGATATAATAACAGCAAGAAGGGAGAAAGTGGTAAACATGGAACAGAGAAGGATGAGCCAGAGAACTAAAAGAAAACTAAACACAGAGATGGTTCAAGCATATAGTACCAAACCCAGGACCTCACACATGCTGGGCAAGTGCTCTACTACCGAGCTATGTGCTTAGCCTTAAGATATTTTAAATACAGGATGATATATTCCATTGCTTAGTCAAGTTTCTGGTTCTGCGTGCCACTGTGGAAGGGGCCAGGTTTTCTAGGCAGGATGTTGAGTTTCTGGTATTATAAGTTGGGAAACTGAAATCTGTTTTCCAATAGATAAAATAAATATCATTTAAATGCTGCTACATTCTATCAGGATTTTGAGTAAAACTCAAAATTCACCCAAGTAAATTTTGAGGGAAATGGGCTTTTGTGGGCTAGTTCACATATGGAGTGAATTTTTAAAATATTCTTCCAAGTGATAAACCCTAAAATGGAAATTAATTTCTATAAGTTGATTTAGAACATTAATTGGTTTCTAATTCAGGAATTATCTGTATTTATTTTGTAGTAGCTTCAGAGCCTAGCAGAAAACTACACTAGGCCAGGCACTTAATAAATATCTGATGGGAGAGAAAAATCAATGTATGCAGGTATTTAGTTTTTAATTTACTGGGTAGGAACGGTCACAGTTTGTATGTTGGATGGGAAATGCTCGCAATCTTCAAGGAAGAATTACAGGGCATCACAAGCATAAAATAATTCCTTCACACTAAAATGGTAGTAAGTGTCATCACAACAGGGCAGAGGGAATGGCTACATCGCATTATTGTTTCCTCTTGGAAGCCACATATGGGGCAAAACTGACTTAGTATTGGGAAGCAAATTGTTCCGAGAATCCTTGGGATAAAACGGATTTCTCAGCCCATTTCTAAGCTCTTGTTGCTAAAGTACGTAATATTTCCCACTCTGAAATCACTTTGATTCATTTATTCATTCATTTAATCTTTTTCTTCATCTATTTATCCAGCCAGTGATTGTTTTCCTACTGCTGCAGGAACTAATACCACCAGCTCGGCAGCTAAACAACGTGAAGGCATTGGCTCAGTTAGGTGGGAAATACAGCTTGGAGTCAAAGTGCAGCTGGCTGTGCTCTTACCTGGAAAGAACCTTGACCATATTACTGGTTTTCTGCAGGTTACTTTACAGTTTATCAGAGCATACTTTTCATTATAGAATCATGGAACAGGATACAGAAATTGTATTCAAATACATAGCAAGGATGTGACCCATGGCACTAATTCATTGCTGAGCCTTCTAAGGTGTGAGGAAGTGAGAATTCTTATGCACTGCTGGTGAGAGGTAAATTGTTACATTTCTGGAGGGTGATTTGGCAATAAATAGAAAAGCCTTAAAATATGCAGATTCTGTGACACATAAATGCCCTTCTACGAATTTTTCTTAAAGAAATAATAGTTAGGACTGAAGCTTTTTATTGCAAAGATATTCAAGATAGAATGACATGTGAGAGTAAAAAGGTTAACGCCATGTAAACATACCAGAGAAGAGATAGATAAGTTATACTTCTTTCACACAAGGAAATAATATTTTATGATAAAACTCTTACCCAGACTTGGTGGTGTGACCTCATAGGAGACCTACATCCACAAGTCAGGGGCAAGCCCAAAGGAGGTAGAGAGGTCTCAGATTTTCTCCATACCCAACAAAAGTAGGAGCAGAAGAAACATCTCCATGGGGAATCAGGCCCAGTTTTCAATGGTCCAGCAGCCAGAGGGGAGCACGATTTCCCTGGGCCTGACTATGGCACAGTGATGGTGAAAGACAGACTACGAGAGGTTTTCCTAACTCCATAGCAACACAGGTGACCTGTCCACACAGCTGGCTTTCCTGCAAAAACTCTCTGACCTGAAATTATACTACAAAGCTACTGTAATAAAATCAACCTGGTACTGGCTAAAAAACAGACCTGAGGATCAATGGAACAGACTGGAAGAAACAGCCACAACCAAAAACACACTCAGCCACATAATGTTTGATAAAGGGGCCAAACAAACTCACTGGAAGAATGATAGCCTCTTTTATAAATGGTGTTGGAAACATTGGCTTACCACCTGCCAAAGACTGAAAATAGACCCAAGACTATCACCATGCACCAAACTCTAGTCCAAATGGATCACAGATCTCAATATTAAAATAGAAACACTAAATCTATTGGAAGAGAAAGGAGGTAAAAACCTTGAAGACATAAAGGTAGGCAGAGAGTTCATGAACAAAAACCAAACTGCACAGGAAATACTTCAAAGAATCAACAACTGGGATCTCATCCTACTGAAAAGTGTCTGCACATCTCAAGAAATCACCAGCAGAGTAAAAAGAAAACCCACAAACTTGGAAAAAATCTTAGCTGACTGTCCCTCTGACAAAGGGCTTCTGTCTAGAACATATAAAGAATTAAAAAATATCAGCCCTCCCAAATTCAAAGACCCAATCCAAAAATGGGCAGCTGAAATGAATACACACTTCTCAGATCATGAAATACAAATGGCAAATAAATACATGAGAAAATGTTCAACATCATTAGTCATTGGAGAAATGCACATTCAAGGCACACTGACATTCCACCTTAGCCCAGTAAGAACGGCTAGCATTAAGAAATCAACCAATAACAAATGCTGGCGAGGCTGTGGAGAAATAGGAACTCTTCTCCACTGCTGGTGGGGATGCAGACTGGTGAAACCACTGTGGAAATCATTTGGAGATTCCTCAGAAAACTAGGACTAGAGGTCTCACTCAACCCAGCTATTCCCCTTCTGGGTATTTTCCCAGAAGATATAAAAACGTCATATCATAGCGATATATGTTCACCTATGTTTATAGCAGCACAATTTGTAATCGCTAAATTGTGGAAGCAATACAAATGTCCATCCACCAAGGATTGGCTAAAAAACTGTGGTACTTTTATATAATGGAATATTACTCAGCTATAAAAAAAGATAAACTCGAGGCTTTTATAGGTAAGTGGTCACAACTAGAGACCATACTCATAAGTGAAATAAATCAGACCTGCATGTGCAAGCACTGCATTGTCTCATGAGTGTAAAACCTGAAAGAGTTAATAAAAACTTGGAAGTATGATAGACGTTGTGAAATGAAAGGAAAACGCTCAAGGGTAAAGGGCAACTAAGATGTGGGAAAAGAGAAGGGAAAGAAGGAGAAATTTTGTATGTATGTATATACAGGATAGCTAACATAGTTGTTCTACTGTCTTCTATTTCTTTGCTGAAAGAAGCAGTTAATGAGTCCTTGATTGATCAATATTGTATGGGGCAAAACTGACTTAGTATTGGGAAGCAAATTGTTCCGAGAATCCTTGGGATAAAACGGATTTCTCAGCCCATTTCTAAGCTCTTGTTGCTAAAGTACGTAATATTTCCCACTCTGAAATCACTTTGATTCATTTATTCATTCATTTAATCTTTTTCTTCATCTATTTATCCAGCCAGTGATTGTTTTCCTACTGCTGCAGGAACTAATACCACCAGCTCGGCAGCTAAACAACGTGAAGGCATTGGCTCAGTTAGGTGGGAAATACAGCTGGGAGTCAAAGTGCAGCTGGCTGTGCTCTTACCTGGAAAGAACCTTGACCATATTACTGGTTTTCTTCAGGTTACTTTACAGTTTATCAGAGCATTTGCAAATTCCGCATTTGCAAATTGTCTGAGTCTGGTTTTGCTATCAATGGACTGAAAGAAACATAAATTAAGTTGAAAATAAAATTTCAATTCTTGCATATTTGAGATTTCTATACATAATGAATGAACAGAAAGAAGTAGATATTCTATCACTGTGATAGTGACTCTTTCTATATGTTATCATTACAAGTGGCCATAATTTCATTCTGTGACATTACCTATCATTTCTACCTGCTAAAATAACAGGGTATGAGTCTCATACGTAGGGGAAGCACTGTAAAACTGTATTTTTGGTTACTTACCCTAATAGAGGCCTTAGGCATCTGCCCTGTCAAACTGGTAATTCTACCCAAATTACTGTGGTAAGGTGCACGAGTGTGTACAGAGAGGGGCCCTGTGGTCAGTTTTCTCTCTGTGCTAGTTACCAGTACACATTCACAATCACTCACCGCATGTTCCTGTGAGTATAGAGTGCTTACAGTATTCTCTTACATCTTTTTTATTTCTGTAAGAACAGTAACGATGCTCCCTATTTTATCCCTGACTTCAATAATTTGAATCCTCTCTCTCTTCCTCTTTTTCTCCCTCCCTGTGTAGCTAAAGTTTTGTTAACTTTGTGAAACTTTCCAAAGAACTAATTTTTGGTCTTGTTTCCTCTATTTTTTAAATTCTCTGTTCCATGTGCTTCTGCTCTAATACTGATTCTTTTCTTCCTCTACTTACTATTTTTCCTAGTTTCTTGAAGTAGAAGTTCAGGTTATTAATTCCAGATCTTTCTTATTTTAAATATACACCCTTATAAGATATATTTACCTTAATGCATTATCTTAGCTGCATGTCACATGTTCTGGATGTTTTGATTTAATTTCTTTTTCAACTAAGTACGTTTCTTAATTTCCCATGCGATTTTTTTCTCTTACTCATTGATCATCTAGGAGAGTATTTTAAATTTTTCATGTATTTGTGAACTTTCCAAATTTTCCTTCTCTTCTGATTTTTTGTTATAATTGGAGAACATAGTACGTGTGGTTTCAGTCATTTTATAGTTACTGAGTCTTGTTTTATAACTTAATACCTGGTCTCTCCTGGAGAACGTTACATGTACCCTTGAGAAGAATGTGCACCTGCTACACTTGGCTGAAATCATCTACTAGTGTCCTTCAGATCCAGTTGGCTGACTATATTGCACAAGACTTCATCTCCTTGTTCACTGTCTGCCTTTTTTCTACGCAGTATTGAAAGTGGGGTAGAGAAGTCTCCAACTATTACTACTGGGCTGTCTACCTCATGCTTCAGTTATGCCAGTTTTTGCTTCGTGTGATTTGGGCCTCTGCTTTAGATACATACACATTTTACACTTGTTATACCTTCCTGACATAGTGACCATGTGATCTCTATGAAGAAAATCACCTAAGTTAAGTTTTTCAACTTAAAGTCTATTCTGTGTTTTTGTACAAACAGCAGCCTTCTCATGACTGTTTGCCTGGTGCATCTTTCTTTATACTTTTACATTCAGTGTATTCATAAAATATGTCTCTTACGAGTAACTGAGATTTAAAGCAGGATTGTTTATCCACTATGCCAATTTCTGCCTTTTAATTAGCTTGTTTAATTATTTTATATGATTACTGATCCAATCTGCTATTAACTCAATGTCAATAGACACTTACTCTAATACTTCCAATTCCCTTTGCCTTACTTTGTGCCGCTTAAATTCCATCTTTACACATTGTAAATCCATCAACACAACTGCTTTATGCCTTTCTTTAGAGTCACATAAGAGAAGCAAAAAGTACATGTATATTTTCTTTGTTTCTTTGAGACAGGGTCTTGCTATGTAGTTCACGCTGGTCTGGACTCACAATGCAGCCCAAGCTGGCCTAAAATTCATGGCAATCCTCCTGCCTCAACCTCCCAGGTGCTAGGATTACAAATGTGTACCACCACACACCCAGCAGTATACTGTCTTTTATGTTCACCTGTGCAGTTACCTTTACTGATTCTCTTTATTTCTTCATGTGGATTCATGAAACCACCAAGGACTCTTCCTCATCAGTCTGTATAACTTCCTTTAGTTTCTCTTGCAGGGTAGAAAAATTTGCTATCAACAAATAGTCACTTTTGCCTGGGATTTTTTTCCTGTTCCTCTCTCTCATCTCCTTCTGGAATTCCCCTTGAGCGTACATTTGTCTTTTCATTATTATTTCATGGCTCTTGGCTCTGTTTGTCTTTGTTCTTTTTCTTTCTCTTCATTAGACTCTACGATCTCACCTGATTTAGGCTCCAGCATGCTGGTTCTTTTTCTGTCAATTCAAATTTGTGGCTGAGGGGCTGGGGATTTAGCTCAGCGGCAAGAGCGCCTGCCTGGCAAGCGCAAGGTCGTGAGTTCGGTTCCCGGTACCGGAGAAAAACAAAAAAAAAAGCAAATTTGTGGCTGATTATCTCTAATAAACTTTTCATTCCATTTATTGTGTTTTCTAGCTCTAGAGTTTCTATGTGCTTCTTTTTTTAAAAAAATGACTGAGGCAGGCATAGTGGTACACAACTGTGATTTCAGCACTTAAGGGGCTGAGGCAGGAAGATTGCCACAAGTTCAAGGCCAGCCTGGACTACAACTACACAGTGAGTTCAAGGCTAACCTGAACTATACTATGAGACTATGTCTCAAAAAACCAAAATAAAGAAATGGAAAACTTGTGTCTCTTGCAGCATAGCTGTCGTATCCTTCTTTGATTCTTTAGTAGACAGCGTACCCTTCAGTTCTGTGAGCATACTTTTAACTAATTTAAGGTGTTTAGCTAGTCAGCTAACATGCAGAACATCTCAGGCTTTTTTCTGTGTATGATTATTCCTCCTTATATTTGCATCTCATAATGTTTTCTAAAAATGTGAAGTTTAGATAATACAATGTAATAACACTGGATAAAAGATTACTACCCAAATTTATTGCTACTGCCAAGTTTTTGTTGCTGCTGATGTTTTGTGTTTGTTTTGTGACTTTCCTAGACTCCTTCAGTACAACCTTTATTCACTGCACTGAGCAGCCACTGAAGTCTACTTGATTATTTTAGCATCAGATGAAATTGTTTGCAGACTTTCCTAAGTAGCTGGAACCAACATGCTCTCCACCTTTTGCCCAGGGGCGCTGTGTATGTGTGCCTATTTAAAACTCTGCCTCTTGCCTGTAAAGGTTCTGAAGGTTGGCCAGAGGTCAGAGACTGGAGCCCTGTGAGGTCTTTCTGTCACCTGCATGTGCACCCAGCCCTGCCTTTGTGCATAGCCTGCAAAATCTCCAGAGATGGGAAGAAAATTTTCAAAACCCCTTTGGACTTCATATTCCCCAGATTTTCTTTTTAACTTTCTGGCCAGGCTTTTGTTTGCCCTAACAAGTAGTACAGCTGGGGCAGACACTCTAGGAACCAATTGCTGCGGGTATTTTTTAAATGCTGGGGGCTCTGAGTCAGGCCACATGTGGGCAATGCCCTGGGAATGGAACTGTTCCGGGAGCTGAGGACAGGTCAGGTAGGAACAAGGCTCTGGAGGGGGACTCAGTGAGAGGCTTCACACCCACTCCACCTCTTCTGCTCGCCTCAAGGTAACTGGTGCTGAGGTTACTATGGAGTCAGGGAGAAGAATGAAACCAGGCCAAGTCTAAAGCCACGGATCTAACTGCTCCATCATAATACTGCAGGTTTCACAGAAGAAACGAGCCTTGGATTGTTACAAATCTATGACTAATTTTCAGATGTCTGAAAAAGTTGGTTTAACAGTTTTGTGATTCTTTTCATTGCTGTTATACAGGTGGGGACTTGTGGAGGTCCTCACTCGACGCTTCTGTTAGTCCCCTCACCATGGTCTCTTTGATCCAGTGGCTCTGTTTTATGGGCACCTGGGACTGGCTTTGATCAGGTGTGGTAAGCACACAGACATGGAAATGACTGCCACACAGGAAGCAGTTTATGTTCACTGTCCCCTGGGGCAGGAGCCTGGCACACCATGTAGGTCCATATGGGACAGCAGCAGGGTGAGTCAGGAGACAGGAGGAGAGCACAGGGCAAGAATCTACACTGTGATTTCCATAGGAAGAAACAGGTCGGGCAGCTACATGTGTTTCCAGGATTAGCGGGTTTGGATAATTTCAGGGCTCTGCGGTTTACTAGCTATTCCCAGTTGGCTGGTACCTAGTCCAGGGGTGACAGGGCCTGAGCAACAGTGCCCAGAGTGTGGTAGCCCAATAAAGGAGGTAGCCTGGGCTATGGACACTGGAATGAAGAGAGGTGCTTGCAGGTGAGGTGCTCATTTCTCCTGGAACTGGCTAGCCCCTGGAGGGTTGCCCCTGAAGGGCGAACAAGACCCCAAGGTCATGATATCAGACATGTAGACAGAGAACTCAACAATAATGTAACCTCTTCAATTCCCACATCACTATGGAGAACCAGAGGTCAGTGGCCGCCTCTCCCTAGATGGTTCTCACAGCTCCTCGGGGATCCTCTTCCTACCCCATCAGTCCCCAGGGCACAGGGAGCAGGACTCAGGGCTATGTCCCTTCCCAGCTAGGGAGCACGCATCCCCCCTCCCTCCAGAGCACCACTCTTCTCTCTGATCCACCCTTCCCTGTGACTTTCAGAATGTTTGGTGGCTCCTTATACCCAGAGCCTGAATCACTGGTGACCCCTGAAAGAGTACCTTTTCCTCAAGATGCCAGGGTTTAATCTACCAGGAGATGAGGGAAGATTTTGTTTTTTTTAAATTCTTGTAGTATAGCAAAAAAGGGGGAAAAAGAAGGAAAAAACTGAAAAGTTCAGGTTTTATATTTAAAATTTTGTCATTTGTATCCTGTGATATATACACACATGGTTTTGTCTTTTGTTTTATTTGATGATTTCAAAGTTTTAACAAAAGTAAAGTTCTATCACTCTGAAGAGTGTCCCTCATAAACATGCCTGGAAATGGGGTATATGCCAAGTTACACCTACACCTTCTCCAGCAAAAACCTGGAGAAGTGGATATCAGACTGGAGGAAACCCGGGGTGTGCGGAGGCCAGGCATGGATGGCAGATTTGTGGTCTTCTCTGACTGTCACCCGAGAGAGGTCTTTAAGCTGTACCTGTCCTCATGGGGACATTGTTCTGCAGCCAGAAGCACGTCTGTCAGTTCTCAGCTCAGCTTCTATTAAGAAACAAAGGTGCTCTCGGGGCCAATGTGATAGCTCCAAGGCTCAGTGATAAAGACTACGACCTCAAATCACAAAAGGTGACTCAACATGGAAGTGTGTCTTTACAGATGTGGCAGATGTGGATGCCAGGTTTAATCTCTATTTAAACCAAAGAGAAGCTTCCCTCTGCATCTGTGGCCACACTTGGGGATTCTCCTGCATGTCGCTTGACCCCTCTCACCACACACATGAGGCCTGCAGGTTTGCAGGCTGATGGAACGGCAGGGAACAGATTATGAGTCCAGGGGGAAAGGTGGTAACAATATCCAGATTGGCCACAGTGCACCAACAATTCTGTGCGGGGCTCTTCCAGCTGGTCCTTTCAGCTCTGATTACAAGATCATAGAGATGAATTATTCGGATCCCCTCCTACAGGGCTCGCTGGCTTAAGGATTGCCCTGGTAAAACAAGAAAGATTAACTATGCTCCATTTCTGATATGTGGCCCCGGCTCTCTTTAGGTGAATGACGAGGGCTGGTTTTGGTTACACAGATCACTGATTTGACTCTTCAGGGGGCAACAACTAGGAAAAGACAAGAGCACAGTATGTGATATATCTAATTACCACCTGTCTTCATATTATTCCATGGAAGCAAGGGCAGACATATGTACACCTATCTGGAATTTCTTAGCAGAAAATGGAGTAAAATAAGGAGGGTGTTTAGAAAATACATATTACTTAGGCAAAGTAAAATTTACAGTCATTAATTTTTTTTTTTTTTTTTTTTTGGTTTTTCTCCGGTACTGGGAACCGAACTCATGACCTTGCGCTTGCCAGGCAGGCACTTTGCCGCTGAGCTAAATCCCCAGCCCCTACAGTCATTAAATTTTGATGCCATTGGTACATTTAATACAACTTTAATTCTAGGAATGACTGTGAACGGTCTACCTTCTTACAGCCACACTCCTTTGTGATTTCCCACAGGTACGGTTGTGTTTGGAATATTCCCACCTCCACCGTGGAATTCTACACCATGGAAAGGACCGTTTGCTGAAACCTCAAGGTGATTGTTGGTAGGAATATCAGACCCCAGCAGGGCCAAGTGAAAAAACAACTCAGTGGTCTTTTAATTAACATCATTCTTGCTTCTCATTATGGAAGTTTTCCCTTTGGACATAAGAATACAACTGTTTTGGGTGAAGACTAGGCTTGAGATAAAAGGATAGCTAGCTGGCCACATATGGAAGAAAAACATAATTTGGAAAACTGTTATAAATTTTTAAAGTTGGGTTTCCTGCCTTCCTCTGAACTGCAGATGCTTATTAAAGTAAGGGGCAATTGCATTTTACTGAATGGATATGAAATGTTAATTAAACAATTTGCTGTTGTTAGACATATTTCCAGGCTAACCCTACCAAACACAAACACTGTGATGCATAGTCACGTTATTACTTTCTAAAAGTTCTTTCTTTTCAAGAATATTAATAATAATATTTCTACTATGAATATGACATTTGTTAAATATAGAATTTTAGGAAATTTGCCCAGGAATAGAGAGGAAATGAAACATTATTCATAATATGACCAGTTTTATGATTTGGTGTTTTGGCACATCTACTTCCAGAATGCAGGGTATTTATGTAGGAAGGGTGAGTTCTTGTGATATTCAACAAGTTATAAATTATAGATCCAAAGTGGGTAAAATTCCTCATTAAATAGTAGGTTTCTTTTATGTAAATTTTAGTAAACATTTAAATTATATCTATAAAAGTCATCTCTCTGTATTTCATCTCTCTACCTCGCTGTGTCTCTAAAGCCTAGTTAAAATTTATTTTAGATGTGGTTTACAATGTTTGGAAGGACAAGTGCCCTGAATAGAAAGCAGATACCATTAAATAACAAAGTCCTGCTTATGAAGGCCTTGCCATGGACTTCTCATATTTCCTGGGCAAAGACAGAGTAATACGAACCCTCAGAACCTGTCTAACTAGGCTGTGGGTTTCCCAAAGGCCCCAGGGGGCCTGGAGCCACTGAGGCATCTCCAAGCAGTCCAGGGGAGGCTCAGTGGCCCTGGCTCGTGGGAGCCCCAGCTAATGTGCTGGAAGCAATCAGGGAATCCTCCTCCCTGTGGATCAAACTGCACCCATGTTCCTCTTTCCTTCAGCAAATTGCCGTAAAGGGAAATTGGGCCTTGTTTGTCTACTAGGCTTTTTGAAAGTCAACAATGAGGAGCTAATATGAACAAGGGGAGCTAATATCTCCAATTAATTTGAAAGTCAACAAGGGGAGCTAATATCTCTAATTAATTTGAACCTTCCAAATCACATCTGACAGCTTCACAACAAAGGCACGCGAGCCATTTCAGGCGAGGGACATGGGCTGTGCTGTCTGGGCCTATCAAGGATATTTTACTAGCACGGAAACATTTTTTGGAATAAGTAAACAGACCTATCCCTACATGGTTCAGCACTATGCTAGTCAGATCTTCATTCCCTTGACCAAACACAACTTAGAGAAAAAGAACTTAGAGAAGAGAAGGTTTATCGTGGTTCATGGTTTCCAGAGATTTTGACCCACAGCCAACTGGTTCAGTCTCAGGAGACTTGTGGTGAGGCAGAACAGCACGGTGGGAGGGTGTGGCAGTGGGAAGCTGCTCACCCACAGCTGCGGGAAGCAGAGAAGGGAAAAGGGAAAAGAGGAAGGTGCCGGGGGCCCATGTGGTCCCCCAGGTCACACTCCTGTGACCTGTTCCCCACCACCCAATAATGTCACCAAATCTGGATCCCATTCGTGAAACAGTCCACAAGCTGCTCCCTTCTCTAGTCTCCTCTCTGAACTTTGCTGCATGAATGCTTGATGGCTGCTGTATCTTTAAACCATACCAAGCAGGGACATGGATGGATCTTGATTAAATTTTACAAAGGTTCAAAGCTGGGGAGAACTTGCCAGAACATTCCACACGTGTGCTACGTCAGGGCCCTGCGCACCAGCACGCCGAGCCAAGCAGATACCACGGCAGGTCGCTGAGTTAAAGTCCACGTTGGAAGCGCAGGTGGGGAGATGGGCTCCTTCAGGGTGGGAAGATGGGCTAAACCGTGTTCTCTGGATTATGGGTTCACCATGGACGATTATTTGCATCTTTATTGTGCTTCCTGTCAAAGGTTTTCACATGTATTTTTCAGACAATCCCAAAGGCTTCTGAACTATTTATTTGTATTTCACATGTGACGAAACTGACATTTGGAAAATGTAGCTCAGCCAGAACCAGGGAGAGGTTGGAGGCAGAGGCACTCAGGCTCCACAGGCTGCCCGGTTATACTCCAAGGAGAGGTGGACAAAGAGCTACAGATGTCCCTGGGTTTGCTCTGGCCTCACTCTTACTGCAACAGACATCGTTAATAGTGGTTTTAGACATAACTGGAAATAATATTAGGAAGTAAATACCAAAAATTAACCTGTCCCAGTGACACGGTACATTTACCTTTGGAATAATATGCATGATCATAATAAAGTCATCTCCCCTTACGTGTGGGGGTACCTTTGTGACAGCAAAATTAGCACAGATTTCTTTTTCCTTCTTGATCATAAATTACTTCAGCCCAACCAATTCCCTTTTTGCTTAAGCCTGAATTTTTTTTTCTTTTTGCTGACAGAAGGACTAGAATAAATTACTTCTCCATGACTAGGATATAGCTTCTGGTAAAGCACCTCACATTGGGTCCCCTCATCATCTTAGGGACTCTGGAAAATTGCTACTTAAACCCAGTGCACTGAAATACTCTTGTGTACATCTCACGAACATTTACTTTGAGTCTAAGGCAAAGTCAAGTTGTTCCTGAGGATTCTTGTTAAGCTTTTTCCCTTTTTTCATTGTCCAGGGCTATTTCTGATCCTGGCCTTTCATGTTGTTTTTCTTTTAGCACCACCTGATTTCCACTCTATTTCTTTTTCTTTCTCACTTCAAAAGTTTCCTAATTGAAATGTGCCAAAGCAATAGAAATGTGGCACTTCGGTGAATTAATGTCAGACACTGTGGCCATTGGACCACCTAGAATTTGTCATGAAAGGAGGCAGTGTATGTTGATGGAAGTTTAGAAAAAGGAATCATAAGGAATTTCACATTGGAAAAGATGCTTCCGGAGAAAACTGAGAAGATTTTAAGTGGGGAGTGCATCTATGTCTGGCTAAATTTTGGATGCAATTTCTAAATGCATGAAGTAAGACATGTGTGAAAGCCCAGAGATTTGAGGTAATTGGTAACACTGTAGGCTTCAAGATTTGATCGTAAGAAGATAGATTTTTAAACATTTTCATGAGGTTTCTACAAAGATGAAGAAATCTGTGCTGAATAGTTGGATGTGTCTGTGGCCAGGTAAAAACCAGATTGAAGGGAGTGGCAACACAGGTATATCTAGAGGGAGGTCTTTAGGACCTCTAACTCAGCTTGCTTTCATTGAGTGTGTTTAGTAACAACTTCAATAAGTCCAGAGGTAGCTTGTTTATCAAAACTAAGTATGACATGAGCTTGGAGAAAGGGATACTAATATACTGAGTGATAGACTCCAAAACGAACTGGACAACTTGGATCTTGAATTTAAATCCAGTAAGAGCAGCCTTACTTAAATGCCTTCTATGCTAGGTTAGTGTTCAACTTCACAGCTCAGGATAGGGAAACTGGTACCAGTACCTTTTGAAGGGCAAAAGGAACCATTAGCATTTGATCAACATGAGACAAAGATGTGGCAAAGTTGCGCACAGTTACCTGGGTCTTGGCAGTTGGGTAGACCAGCAGCGACCAGGGACCAGCTGCAGCCCCGGTGTTCTGTGAGAACCAAGAAGACATCTGCACAAAGGTCAGGGCTCAGCCGAGGCAGGATGGGAAGCCACGGCCCCAAGATGGCCAGGACAGACAGGACAGCTTAGGATAAAGATGAGAATCCCACATGCAGTGGAGGATGTGTTTATAAAATTGTAATCCTCCTGAGTCCCAGGCCCTGCCTCAGAAATGCAGACTCTGCGGTTAGGGAGGAGACTTTAGAATACCCCTGCTCCCACTCGGTGAGCCATCTCCAGCTGACACTGATGCCCAGACAGTTAGTTTTAGAAATGAGATTTTATGAACTCCAGAGTGGCTTCCAACTCATTTTTGTTGTTGTTGTTTTGAGGTGTTTTTTTTTGCCAACTCATTTTGTGCTCCTAATTTTTTTCCCAAGGTATGAGTGTATGTGTGTATACGTGTGTATACAATCACACACTGCCTAAGGACATTTCCCTCAGCAACAAGGCACATGTATGACAGTGGTCACATAAGATTAAACGGCCTAGTGATGTCACAGCCATCTTAGTTGGTCTACATATACTATGATGCCTGCACAGTGACAAAATTGTCCGACAACACGTCTCTCAGATCACGTCCTGTCTTTAAGTGATGCCCAAATATATAATACAAGTGCATGTTCAGCTGACACCAGAAATACCAAGACTGCATGGGTAAACTGGCAAGGTTCACTGCAGGGACTGCCAGAGAAGAAAGGCTGCAGGTAGAAACCAAAGCAGGACAGAAGAACCAGTGTAGTTCCAGTTCTCCCTTTCAAGGTCTCAGGGGTCGGCAGACCCTTCTCCCCCTTGCTTGTGACCGAGAAGGCTCAGGTGACTCTGACCATCATTTGTGCCCTTTAGCCTGCTCTTGGACTGCACGCATGGCTCCCGCATTGCTGCTGGCGGGAGGTAGAAACCCCTGCAAACGGCGAGATTCTTTATCTACAGAGTCACTCTTACTGTCTCAGGCTTTTGAGAAGGCTTCCTGGTAGCCTTAGTAATTTGCCCTTATTTTGATAACTACTGTTCTTTCGTCAGAGTGGTTATTTTAAAATGCGACAGAAACCTAAATTAGTATTATACATTTTAAGATATATATTTGCACCTATTATAAACTTTAATTTATACTTTGGCCAAATAATTTTAACAGTTACTATAAAATCTGTTATTTAATAATAGTTTTTATGACCACATTGAATGCAGCAGGAGGCACACTTAATAGCCTCGTGTCCACAACAAATTTCCAGCTATTATTCAAACACCCCACAAGCCTTTGACAACCCCACAAACCAGTCAAATTCCTACTGATTGTATTATTTGAATCTTGCTAAAGACTAGTTCACCATGTGCACGCAGTAGCTTTTTATTGAGTACATCTGTTTCTCCAACTGCAATTTCCCTTTGCTTTCTCAGATTTACATCATTATAAAAACTAGTTATTTTCAATAGAATAATTTCCATAATCATATATGTGCCCCTTCGTAGGACATCTGCAAGTCAGTTCTAAAGCACAAAGAGGAAAATGTGACTAAATGAAATACTTTTAACATTTGTAGTCATGGTAGTAAACACAAGAGAAGATTCTGAGGGACGAAAACACATACTTTAGACATATATTAGGACAATTAGGTATGAAAATGTAAATTGGGCAATTTGAGAGACAATGTAAAATAAAAACATATAAAAGGATAACTTCCTCTCCATTTATGGTAACTGGCTTTTAAAAATTATGTTCATGTTCTTAAGAGTATGAATATAGCTTTAGTTGAGTTATCTAAACTTGGATAACTTTGATTATGTGATTTGACAAATTTAAATTATTAAATCCGGTTTTGTAATTGTGTCTTCTGTAACATCGAGGGCAGTGCTTTGCAAATGAAAATGGACTATAATATGTAAGTGAATAAATGTAAGTTTGGTGTTTTTGGATTGTTTTTTTTTTTTGCAGTGCTGGGATTGACCCCAAGGCCTCATGCATGGTAGGCAGGTGCTCTGCTTCTGAGCTATATTCCCGGCTCTTCAGAAATTGTTACATCTTATTGAACCTGGATTGTTGGCTTGGCAGGCATCTATCCTCAACAAATAAAGTGCTTTTCACTCTTTGAAAATTTGCCATGCCTCAAAATAGTGTGTGGAAATAAAACCAACCAAAGAAGAGCAAGTAAAGGAGATTTATTCAGCACTTGCTACGGTAAGGGAAGCAGCTGCCATCACTTCTATTTGGTCAAATGAAGGCCGAGGAGTGAAAAAGCTGTGTACTGCAGAAAGGATGGCTGTTCGGATTGGCAGCTGCTGGCACAGGGGTAGGGTGATTACTGAGAAGCAGGGCATGACACACTATTGGTTAAAGGGGTAGACCTGGCTTTGTAGATTGGTCCTGTGTTGGAAGCAGAAGCAAAAATTAGGGAAGTTATTGTTCATTATTCAAGTTCTGGCCTTTGGGGGCTAAATGTTCCAGCTAGAACTGTTTGATTTCCTCTGCTGGTTGTTAGAAGGTGCAGTCTGGTTTCCCACAAGTCTGACTGAGCAGGCTGGTGACCCTGGGTGGTGGCTTGGCCGTCTCGGCTGGTTGCTGCAAAGTGTGGAAGGGTATCTATTTTTATGTATGGTTTTGGCCATGTCTGTAGATTGAGTATTTTGCATACCTAAAAATGGCACAAGTTGCATACTCTCGTGAACAACAACAACAAAAAAAATAGAGGTGAGAAGCTATCATTTTTTTCCTTGTGCCAAAAATCTACTTTTGGCAATTTCTTCACTTTCTAAGAAATTTAGTTGTATTGAAGTTATGGACCTAAAATTTTTCTTAATGAATGCACTGACAACAACTCAGACACACACACACACACACACACACACACACACACACGCACAAACACACGCACACACACTGCCCATTCTTAGAATCACTTTCAACACTCTTGGCCATTTCTCCATAACTACTATGCTTATTTTGTCAATCTAAGACTTTGCCATTGACCGACCCTTTGGAAGACAAGAACTCCATCCTTTTTCCTAGCACCCTACACAGCACAGATTCCACACATCTGTTTTTCTGTCTTGTCAAAAGAGTTCTGTCATACTTTTTGTCAGGTAACTGTTGTCGACATCAGTATGCCAACCAAATGCTATGCAAAATGGAGATGTGATGTATGTTATGGTTTATGTCTAGGTGCCTCCCCAAACCCTCATGCTTTCATAGGTGGGGCTTTAGGAAGTGACTGAATTGTGGAGGGTGTGATATTCACAATTTTGTTAGTATCGCCTCCTCTCCCATTCTTTCCTTTTGTGGCTTAGTTGTATTCCCCCCACATATTCCTTTATTGTCATTAATTTGGGCTTTGAGGAAGAAGCAGGTGTAAAAACATGGGTTCAATCTGCCATTTTTAACCCAAAGGTAAATTATAGGACCTTCTTGCTTTCAATATCTTTTCCTGTTAAGAGGGATGAAATATAGGCTTATCATACTGGTAATAAGATAAAAAAATTTTCATTAATATAACATTTTACATTTCAAATTGAATATTCTTAATTCAAAAACCAGAAATCAAAAATCTACAACTTTGGGGGCACTCACATGATGTTGAAAAATTTTCAGATTTTGGAGCATTTCTGATTTTTAATTTTCCAGAATAGGAATGCTAAACTGGTGAGTTCTACGCATATATTCCAAAACTAAGAAAAAAAAAAACCAAAATAGAAGCAAAAACCTGACATCTAAACATTTCTGGTCCTAAACATAACATAGAATAAGGGGCATCACCTGAAACAGAGAGGGTTGTGTGTGTCTCATTTCATCCCCCTGTTTCTCATGTAAGTCAGATAGTCACCCTCCTCTTAGTCAGACAGTATAATTCTTTGTGTTGCTGGGCCTTGGGCCTAAGAGGAACTGAGGTGCAGAGAGGTTTGTGTGTGTCCTAAGATCACACTGCCAGCAAAGGGCTAGGGCTGGGATTGCAGGGTCCCTGAGAGCCACGTGGCCTCACGAAGCGATTGGAACATGCACAGAACCGTCAGGTCAGAAGAGCACTGTGCTCAATTGTGGTTGCTGACTAAATGTCTATCTTATTGGATAAAAATAAGAGTGTTAGGCAGGAATACAAGATCCAAGTTTGTACTGAGCAAACCATTCTTTTAAAGTCCAGGTAATTCTATTGGTAGGGAAACAGAATGAATCTTAGAAATTGCATTAAGATTTTAAGACATCAATCTAGATTCCCTGGGAATGAAGCATATGACACAAGAGGTGATCTGGGCACAAAGCCCTACTTCTCAAGATTAAATCCTGATTCTCCTATTTCCGATATCCTTGCCTCAGGAGTGTCCTCACCTTGATGGCTATTCTGCTGTCCTGGAGAACAGCCCTGGACCACAGAAGTGAGGATGCAGCACCAGCCTTCCCGTCAGGTGGTTTCTCTCTTTTCCACTGAGCAATAAGAAATATACAGGTACCCTTGGGACTTAGAATACTTTGTTTCTTCCTGATTCTGTATTTTTATCATCACCCCCTTATTTAACCAATCACTGGCACCCAAAAGTGTCTCAGCAGGAGGCTCTGGGAGTACAAAAAAGAAAAAGAGCATTTCTGTCTGGAAAAGTCCTCAGCTTTTGGAGGAGCAGGATTTTACATCGCAGCCACATGGTGGTAAGACCCAGTCACCCCAACCTATTACATATGGTAAATTAATGTTCTATCAAAATGTGCTAAATGCACACCACACTGAATGTGTCTTTCCAAGTCATTCGTTCATTCATCCAACAGTCTCACTAGCTCCTTTCCTGTGTAGCTTTAAATTATAGTAGCCAACTAGGTCAGATCAGTGGCCATTGAACGCAGGGTTTCTGTGGAAGGTGTGCCCTTCTCTCAGGCCGTGCTCTGGGAATGAGCCGCCAATCCTAACATGGGCAGCTCTGCCTTCATGCCTGACCATTCACACTACTTTCACTTCCTTTTTCCTTCCAACCCTTCCCTGCAGCAGGAGGAGGATGGTCACCCACTTCCTGTTCTCCTGGTCATGACTTCCAGCTTGTCATCCCCCTCCCTAAGGGTCAGAGAGGGCATCCTCCTCACTCTCCGGGGCCTCCTAATACTAACCCTAACCCCAGCTAACCTCTCTGGGCCCCTGCAGTGTTCCAAGGGCAGCAGTAAGACCCTATTTATAGAGAATACAAAGATCACGGCCAAATAAACTGGCCATTAAGAATAAGAGGTACTAAGAAAGAAAGAGGAGGGGGCAGTCATCAGTGGGGGTGGTTAGGGAATCCTTTTCTGAGGAGGGGTCTGAAGGTCAAGAAGAAACAACTCACGCAAAGTGCCAGCTCCCAGGGAGAGAAGCCCTGGACAAGTGCAGGGCCATGGTGCAGGTAGTAGCAGTCGTTCCAGAAGATGCATGTGAGCCACTGGGGCTGAGTCCACGCATCCCGTCCTGCCACCTCCCTGCACCAGAGAGCCTGGGACCTGAACAGCGGCCTGCCCAGCCTCTGCCACAGCCAGGAACACCCATGTGACATCAGGCTGGCTAGAGACTTGGAGGGAAAACCACTTAGGAACACTTTCCTTCCTAGACGAAAGACAGAAGCCCACAAGAAGTCATCCCATGCCTCGTTGTTCCTCTTTCTTCCCACCTGGAATGCAAAGTGGGGATTCACTTCTGCAGCCCTGAGAATGGAGCTGACCCGCAGGAAGTGGTGGTGCAGAAGTCAGAGGAGCAGGCCCTTAGGGTTCCTGACGCGCCTGCACCTCCTGGACTGCCTGCCACCAGTGTGGTCTTTCAGGGGAGAAACGAAACCCACTTACTTACTGAAGTCATGACAGAAAACGTGCTTAGCAGGACACAGGAATTCACAGGTAATTCTTGTGAGCACTTGCAGAATTGAGTACTGCTGTTACCTTGGTCTTCGCAGAAGGAAGAGGAGCCGTGGAAAGCTTGAATGGTGTATTCAAGGTGGGGAGTGAGGAAGCTGGACTTGGAACACAGGTGTATGCTAGCACGTAGCATGTCCTTAACCGCAGTTCTTTACACGAGCCCCCACTGCTACCTACAGATACCTCAGTCTAATATAGGAAATCTGGTCCATGTTTAAAGAAAAGAGTTAATTACAGTAAAAGACACATTGTCATGAGTGTTCCTCAGAACACCCTCCCTCACTTCAAACACACTGATCCCATCATTGCTGCCACTTTCTGAGGCAGCCTGGAAGCCTTTTTTTATGAGCGTCATTAGTTTTGAGATCTGGCTGCCTCAATGTTCTAAATAGACTCAAACCTTTTATCTTTCATGGTCATTGTGACTTTGGGCCAGAAATTGCACAGTGCTATATCTGATGAATAAGGTGACGAAGGCACTGTCTCATTTTTTTGGGCCCACCTTTCTGCTGGCTGGCCCTGTGCAGCAGCACCCACCAGCTTTTTGACCATACTTCATAAAGACACTCATGAAGGAGGACTTCCAGAACTGCTGCAGAAAATGGAAACAATAATGGGATAAATTTGCTCAGAGTGAAGGGAAGTATTCCGAGGCGGATTAATGGCAGTGTGCCTGTACCGTGATAAATGTTTAAAAATTCAAACATGCACTATAAATTTCAGTCACACCTTCTGTCCCTCCTGGAAGGATGAGTAGAGTTTAGCTAAGCTGTTTAAATCGTATAAATGAGATCAGCAGAGTGTGGGGCTAGAGGGTGACAACTTGGACAATGACTTGAGGAGGAATTTTTGGTAATAAAAGCGACAGAGATTAAGATGGAAAATACAGAAAGGTATCAGGAAGGAAGGCTCTGGGAATTAGAATATGTGCATGAAGATTGCAGCTCTACCAGCTACTACTAGCTGAGTGACTGTGACCTCAATATCATGCCTAATCCTATAATATCTCAGCCTGGCTTTAAGTCTTACTTTCCTCATCTCTAAAGTGGGTACAACAGGCATGCATGCTCTTCACAGTTTTAATGCTGTAGCACAGAGCTTTGTTCCCGGCAAGAATCCAGTAAATGTTAGCCTAAAAATATACTCAGATAAGTTTGAATGTTTTCCTTGGTGGCTTGTCCCATCTTGACAGTAATGCCTGTCTCGAAGTCATCAATTCCAGCTGCAACATTTGGAAACCTTAAACTATGGAAGATGAAGAGAAAGTAAAGATGATCTTTTCTTTGATGTAAGCATTGAATCTGTTTTTTTCATATTCTCCTGGAAAGCCAACCTTATTACAGATCACAAGGCCTGGGACACCATTGTTGCAATAATTTAATCTGAAATAGAAATGACATTGTTAGCATAATGTTTCTTAATAATATTAGTCAAGCCGAGCTTTAAGGAACATACCTATTGACTTCAAAGGACTTATTTTAAAGACAGTGAAATAAAAAAGAAATAAGAATCCATGGGAACATGATAGAGGCCCATAATTTCTACCCCGAGTTTTGGAAAATCTGACTAACCTCCAAACTATGTTCTGTGAACAACAGTTGTCTCCTGCAAAAGCACAAGAGCTAATAGGAAATGTTAGTTCAAAGCCTCTGGGCAGAAAGAGGGACACACAGCCAGCTGCCGTCTCCTGTAATGAACCCCCACGTGGAAAGCTGCAGCTGCGTGGGGAGCCCGCGCCTGTGCCTTTGAACTGACTGTGATTCAAACAGCGAGGTAGCATTTCCCACTCTGCGAGAGAGGCAGCCCATCTCCCAAAACTTGCCAGCCCTGAAAAGTTGGCAGAAAGCATTTTCTTCTAGGACTTCTAAGGCACTGAAACAAAAGAACTGAAGTGACTGGTGCAGTTGCCCGAGGGCTCTAATCAAATCTTCAGAAATTAGCTTTCTCCTTTCTCATTTTTCCGTACATGATTAGCCAGCCTGAAAGCTCCCGCTGATGCAGCGTGAGCAGGTTACAGTCTCTGCTGGTGCCACCACCAGCACCGGTGGTCATGGGGACGGGGCCTGAGGTCTGGACAGGAAATTGCCTGCCCAGCCGGTCCCTCCGGAAGGGATAGGGCAGACAGGCTATTCTGGGAAGAAGTCTGCTTTGTGTAGGCAGGAGGGAAGGATGGAAAGGGCGCCAGGTGACCTGTGCCACAGAGGGACTCAGGGCAGGAGGTCACCGACTGAGTCATCCTCTGAAGAGTAGACAGCATCCTCAGAGGGCTGGATGGGGCAGCGATGGTCCAGCAGAGCACTGCTGTAACCCGCTGTTGCCAGGAACACAGGTTCAGAGGCAGCTGCAAGATCATGTTTTCTGCTATCTGGAGATTGCCTCATAGGATCCTGCGGCTGCTGTCCCTAAGACTACATAGGGAATTTTTAGAGAATATCAACCTACTCAAGCATATTTACCTAAAATTGCAAAGAGATAAAGGTCCTAATCAGAAAAACATTTTTATAAAAATAGGACCTCTTTGTAAAGTGTGAACATCCAGACCCATTTGGTAAAACTAAATATGAGAGCTTGTCTTAGTCCATTGTGCATTAGTGTAACAAAGCACTGAGACCATGAATGTTATAAAGAAAAGTGGTTTACACAGCTCACAGCTCTGGAGGTCCAAAAGCATGCCGTCAATGTCGGCTGTGGGAGAAGGCCCCACGGCAGGCAGTATCTGATGGAAGGAGTGTGTGACAGAGAAAGGTCACTTGACAGGAAGAACAAGAGACTACAGAGTGGCCAGGCATACTCTTCTAACAGCTCACTCTTTCAGGGCCCAGTACACTCCTGTGAGACTGGCACTGATCCCTTCATAAAGGCGGTGTGACCCAATCACCTCCACTAGTCCCACCTATTAAAGATGCCATCACCTCTTAAGACCATTATGGTGGGGACCATGCTTCTAGCACATGTCCCTTCAGGGGATAAATTGTGTTCAGACACAGCAAGGTGCATCATAAGTTCTGCTATAGGATGACCCAAAATCAATAAGTACATCACTAGTGGTGTGAAAGGAGCCGTTTACAACTCTGTAAATTGGTATAATTATTAGCAGCATTTTACAGACAGAAAACTGAAGCACAGAGAGATTAAGTGACTTGCCCAGTGTCACACAGTCTGACAGTATGAGGGTTAAT
>NW_004955402.1:3923228-3924541 GCF_000276665.1 Chinchilla lanigera | reverse complement strand
CCTTGAAGGGACTTGATGTATGTATTCACCTCGCAGTCTGCTTTTTCAAATCTCATTTCCCTCCCTTCTTGCTTCCATTCCCATATGTTGAAGATCACCGGATATTTGGTATGTCTCCTAGACACACTCAGGATAGGGCACTTCCAGAACTGCTCCAGAAAGTGGCAAGCACAATGGGACAAGTGCGTTCAAAGCGAGGGGGAGGGTTTTAAGGGTGAGCAACAGCAATGTGCCTCTTACTGTCAGAAGCTGGGTAAGTTTTCCCCAACCCTGTGCTGACTTTCACGTGTCCCTGGGCTCTACTTCTCACTCTCCCTGTTCGGGTGACTTCCCTGGTTAGAAGTCACATGCACTTAAATCTTAAGCTCCAAATATGTCTCCGAGGGAGGCCACGGGGAGACAGCGGCCAGCACAGGCACTCAGCACGCCCTGGCACACGGTGCTGCCTAGGAGGTGTTTGCTAACAACAGCCACACACGTTGTCAGTGAACTCCTACCCCAGCATGACCCTCTTCACTCACCTTAAAGGAGTGGCACTGACGCAGGGGAACTGGGTTGACTCTCACTGGACCGTGCATCTGGACCGTGCATCCTTCCGCTAGCATAAAACTCTGCTGGGAATGCGCTCTGGAGGTGGGGGGATCAAACTGGATAGACCGCCTTCTCTGGTTGAGCCTTTTGAAGTAGGAGCCTCCCCTCCCCAGCAAATTTTATTTTGCAGGTAAAAAGAAGGCTCAACAGGTACACATTTGGGCGAAGTCAGGCAGGGTGGGGAAGGGGCCTATTACGAGGTAAATGATTACTACAGCGACTCTCTGCCGGTCTGGTAAGGATCTAGTAAGGGAATTCCCGACCAAAGTCCTTGGGTCTCCCAATTTCCCTGGACGATGACAGCCATAAGCATCCCTGCCTGCTGGGTTTGTGGGGGTCACTTTGTTTCTTAGGTCTGCTGCGCCTAAGAAACATTTCGTAAGGAGCAGCGCGGGGCAGCGCCAGCTCCCGGGAGCACCCGCCTGCAGGTCCCACCTGGGCCCCGGGTCCTTCGCTGCTTCGCCCGCTGCCCGCGCTTGCCTAGGCCGGGATCCGGCAGCTGCATGGTGCGGCTCGGTGTGCTCATTCCGAGGAAATGTAAGCATCACTTTTTGAAAATTACATTTTCCATTTTTTTCCATTTCACCAAAGCACTGAAAGCGTTTTTCTACGTTTACTAAAAACAGCCATCTCAGACCCCACAGCCAAACGCAAACATTTCCCGGCAGGACCGGACTCCCGCTCGCGCTTGCTCTTGCCAGCGCTCTGCCCAGGTACGGCGC
>NW_004955402.1:3917147-3923128 GCF_000276665.1 Chinchilla lanigera | reverse complement strand
AAAGGTAATAGAAAGGAATACTGTATGCAAATGACTTGCCCCTAAACCAGCAATGCAGGCAATTAATTTATATTCTGAGAGTGATATGGGCAAAGCAAAGAACTAAAACCTATTACCTCTCCCTTTTTGATCAGGCCATGAGATGGCATTTAAAACTTAAGCCTAGAGATTTAAGCCTTTATACAGCAGTGGTTTTAAACTCTGCCTGGATGAGCTTTGCTTTTTGTCAGTGACAGGTTATGACCTTAGGCAGGATATGAATAGCTACAGAAAAGGGCACCTACCCACTCTGTTTCTTCGGTCCTGGTGAGAACAGCATGTCCCTGATAAAAGTTTAGGTGACCTGGCTTCCTCTTTTGTCTGTGACAAGCCAGTGATGTGTTTTCTGTTTCCACTTCCATTCTTCCTGGCTCCTTTTGTGTACATGGTGGTGGTGTGCATAGGACTTGTCTTTTCTGACACTCATGTTGGAGTTCAGCCCCCTTGTGAGGTATTGAGAGGGTAGAAATGTAATCTGACTTTGGTGTTTAAAGGTGGGGCCTTTGAGAGGTGATTAGGTTTAGGATTTTTTTAGGTCCTGTTCCTTTCTAGTCCCTTATTCTCCTCTTTTGGAAAGTGAATGTTCACCCTGTGCCATTGTTTCTTGGGAGAACGTAACCTGCTTTTGCGTTTTACAGGCATTCACAGCTGAGCATTTGCCTTGAGTCTCAAAGCAGACTTTGGACTTGAGCTTCTGAGCAACTCTGGGACTTCTAAGACTGGGGAAAGAATTAGTGTGTTTTCAGTTGTACTCAAGGTAGTTACATCATGTTAGGTGGAATTATGGCCTTCTTACGGCTCTATCCAGAAAAGCAGATGGGTATGGAAATGTATATGGTTGAAGATGCATTTGGGTGCTAAGTTGACAAGCCATGGACTGTGCTAGTTAATCTTGATTGCCAGGTTGACTGGGCTTTGTGACATGGAGGAGATTAGGGAAGCACAGATCTGGTATGTCTGTGTGGGTCATGGCAGCCTCACCTTGGGGCTATATCTGGTCCTTAGCCCCTTTCTTGCAGCTCTTCTCCTGTCCTCTGCTTCCCGGATGCCATGACTGAGCTGCTTCCCCTTGCCAGGCCCTTCTGCCATGATGTTTCTGCCTTGGAGCCCACCAACTATGGACTGAAACCTCTGAAACCATGAATTAAAACAAACCTGTCCTAGAAGTCGCAGGTATAGGATAATTTATCCCAAACAAAGAAGTGACTAATACAGGTGGAGCCCCATGAATCCTAGTGGCTTTCTAAGAGGAAGGAGAGACCAGAGGAAGCACATACACCCACTAGTGCACACTGCCTCTTGCCATGAGATGCCCTGCACCATCTCAGGACTCTGCCATCAAGTAGGCACCCCCAGACTGAGCCCTCTAAACCTTAGACCTCAGAGGCACATGCCAAAATGAGCTCCTTTCACCTTGTCATCATGTGGTACTGTGGTATTAGGAAATGGACTAAGACAGTATTCAAAAGCAGAGTGAAATGAAGCCAGTTTTGGGGGAAAAGTCTTGTTTGTTCCTATATATGAAGTCAGGAGGCCAGGGTGCAGCTCAGGAGCAAAGCACTTGTCCAGCAGTGGGTTCTGTCCCCAGCACTTCCAAAAACAAATCCAAAGTGGAGTCAAGTAGATGCCCAGGGTGAGTGTGAGTGAACCGTGATCTGCCTGTCATGGGATAAGCCCATCTGGGGGTCCTGTGACTTGCACAGGTACCTGGGCCAAGAAAACTGGGAGTGGGGTGGTTGCAAGTGGGGGAACTGCTCACTTAAAGCTCCTCTTAATCAGAGATCAGCATAATAAAGAATCACATTCGCTCAGGGATTGGAGTTTACACTGAGCTTTCCCCTACAATACCTCTCCCACAGGGCAGGAAGTGCAACTGAACCAAGCTAACCCCAACCTTGAGGTCAAACTGAGCTACCTCTCCTTCCTTCCCCACTTCATTGGCTCTTTTTCTCCTCTTTTCAACACGCTTACTTTGGTAAACAGAACAGCATGTATCCCTGTGGAAACCCACACAGGATATAGGTTTTTCCATTTTCTATATATTATCTCAAACAGACTTATATGACCCCCGTGTACGTAAAACTGGGAAGTAATCATTGCAGCTGGACCTAGGAGGAAAACTCTTGAAGACAGGGGCAGTCGTTGTCTTTTCTTTTTTCTTTTCTTTTCTTTTTTTTTTTTTTTGAGATAGGATCTCGCTGTGTAGTCCAGGCTGGTCTTGAACTCACAGCGGTTCTCCTGCCTCAGCCTCCTGAATGTTGAGATTACAGGTGTGCGTCACCACACCTGGCCCCATCTTTTCTTTTCCCTGGATCGTGACAGCCAATTGAGCAGTGTTGGAGATATTTAAGGAATCCTCTTATGGATGGTTTTTGGCAGCTGAGGTGATACTGTGGATGGCTTAGGAACTTTCTGTGTATGGTTAACCTCCAAATTCAGTATCACATTTAGCACAGATAGGGATGGGTTGTGGCCAGATCAGTTTTCATTCTTTAGTATACATTTTGGCATTAATGGATTTGGAAGCAGAGTCAGAAACAGAGTCGCTGCTGCCAAAAGTACTTACCCTGCCTGAGCTCAGCAAAGCTGAGCCAGAGACCAGGCAGCACGGACGCCTGCAGCCGAGGTGTGATCAAATATATGGTGAATGATTAAATTTAAAAATATTTATTACAGCAAAAGACACGTTGCCATGACTCCTCCACAAAATATTTTCCCTACACTTTGAATGCACTTAACTCATGTTCTTGCCACTTTCTTCTTCTTTTTTGTTTTTCATGATACTCAGGGATTGAACCCAGGGCCTTCCCACTGAACTACATCCCCAGTCCATACTTATTTTCAGACAATTTTTAGGCAATCTGTTAAATTGCCTAAGCTGGGCTCAAACTTGTGGTCCTCCTGCCTCAGCCTCCCGGAATGCTAGAACTACAGGCATGAGCACCTTGCCCGCCTCATTCTTGTGGCTTTCTGAAGCAGTCCTGGACATTTTCTTTCATGAGTATCTTTAGTTGTGTTGTCTTGGCTGCCTTGATGTCCTGAGCTGATTTGAAAATGTTCCCATTTCATGGTCACTTTAACTTTGGGGAGGAGCCAGAAGTACAGCGCCAGATCTAGTGAATAAAGTGGATGAGGAAAACTAATACTTTTAGGAGCCTTTCCGTTGGATGGCAGTGGGCATCCAGATTTGATGAATCTTTGATCACACCTCCTTAAAGACCCTGACAAAACACGACTTCCCGAGCTGCTTCAGAACGTGGCAAGAACCACGGACTAATGGCAGTGTGTCATTTTAGGATAATTTTTAAAAGTTTAAACATTCTCTGTATTCTCCAACCACACCTCCTACTTGGAACCAGAGAGAAAAAGGGTGAAAATAGAGAACAAACCACTGTTTTTTTCACAGGGCTAAGAAGAAACCAGGTCATCTACACTCTGAGGGCCCCAAGTATCACAAACCTATAAAAGTGGATTTATTAAGGAACATGCGATCACCTAGTCAGTAGAGGTCTGGTATTCGGGGCTTGGTGAGCATAAAACATCATAACCCTAAGCGTCTGCTCTGTTCAGGCTGCAGAAAATATTTCATCACATCTTGGCCCTCAGATGTAAAACAAAAGGTGACTGCAGCCAGTGCCTGGAAGATGTACCGGACGTGCTGCTAGGGACAATGTTGGGTGCTTGGGAGGTGTGTAGCACGGGGAACATGATTAAAAGAAAAGTGAATTAAACAGTTGAATCCTTCATTTCAAACAGCAAGCCCAGCGCAGTCTTACATGATGAATATTTTTTCCCAGTAATGCCAAACACCCATCTTGTTCTCTTTGGGTCTCAATCCGTGACCCTGGAGGAAGCCTCACGTTGCTATAGTAGTCGCACATAGTTCAATGGGGCGGCTGAACACTGTCTCGCAAAGTTAAATAACATACATTACAGTTAAAGGGGTAGATATGCAGCATGTGAAACATGCTACTGCTTCTTTGTATTAGCAACTGAGTGGGTATCGAATGCTGGAATTGCTAATGTGCTTATGTTGCATTTAAAAATTAATAAGGTCTAACTGAGATTTCAAATAATAAAAATGGTAAGCTTTAAAATAATTGCACTTAAATGTTGGTATTCATAGTCATGATTTGTAACTTACCTTTTAATTCTAAGAAATTGCTTTGAATCATTTGGAAGAAAATAACTTTGAACAGCTGTAACAGAATAATTTCATTTTTCTGATTAAAAAGTGGAACATTTTGGTTTATATAATCTAGACTCATTAACCTTTTAGATCACTGCTGTCCAGCTGAACTTGCTGTGACGATGGACATGCCCTGCGGCTGTGCTGCCCGGTACCGCAGCCACGGGCCACTCGTGCTTACTGAGTATGTGACACGTAACTAGTGCCACCAAGAACAAAGCTCAGCTCAGCGTGAGGGCACAGAGCACAGAACGGCGGAGCGCTAGAGCATCGCTGTTCGCAGAACACACAAGTATGTGAAAATCTTCACTACAGAAGCAAAGTGATTCTACTAAAAGAAAGGGAGACACCCATTTTCTGGAACAAATATATGACAATCTATGAATTATGTACCTAACCATACAGCCAGACTCTTCCTCAATGGCAAACCTAGATATGTATAATAATGTATTCAGTTGTACTTTGCCGAATCTTTGTCACATAAAAACTGCAGCAGGTTGGGATGTGGCTCCAAGGCAGCCCTGTATGGAGTGCACTTAAGCCCCGGGTCAATCGCTAGCTGCCTGTTCACCTCCCCCAAAAGAACAAAAGAAAAATAGAGGTTTTCTTAACTTTCCATTTGGGTCTTTGTCAAAGTATATCAGGAAGATATAATGGTAGTTTTTCAGCTTGACCAAAAACTTTGAAATATTTGCGCACACGGTAAGTACTCTTCCTTTGTTCTCGTGTCAGCCATCACTAAAGTGAGGACCCAGCTTCACAGCACCCCTAACTCTGGCCAAGCACAACGTATCTGTCCCCCGAGAGCCAGGACGGACATGCGGTTAGACCGAAGTGAGAAATCTCCACTGCTGAAAGAAACAAGTCTAAGCAACATCCCCCCTCCCCACGAACTGCTGGTCCAGTCCGGTCACCTTCGGTAGAGGCCTCCACTTGGGCTCAGGCCGCTCTCCACGGTTACCTCTAAGGGAGGGAACAGCAGTCATGCCGGCGAGTCCCCAGAGCTGCTGGGGAAACCAGTACCTTTGCAACGTGGTCGGCAGTCAGCCTAGTGTTGTCACGTTTCAGACCAAAGCGCAGGGTCAAAGGGCACTCACAGAGCCTGCGCCAAGCTTTCAGTGTAGGAGGAGGGGACAGGGTTCTGTGGGTCCTAGGGCGCCAGTGTAGTTCTGTGGCAGTAGCAGTCTGGTCCCCAAATCCCCAGTGGTCCCAGGACTGGAACCTAGTTGCCCCTAGAGGTAACAGGTTCATTAATACGCTCTACATATGGTATGATCAAAAATGTTTATGGTGGGTGTCTAAATTTCTCAACAATTTATGCCCGTAAAGACACAGTGTCAACGACCCCCCTCAAAATCCTCCCTCTGGCTTCCCCACACCTATCCCATCGCGCTTGCCACATTGTGAAATAGCTCTGGAGTCCCCTTTCCTGAGGGTCTTTAGCTGCACTGTCCTGGCTGCCTCCATATCCTGAATCCATTCAAAACACTTCACTTTCACGGTCTTGTTGACTTTGGAGATGAGCCTCAAGTTACACGACGCCAGACCCGGAGAATAAGGCGGATGAGGACATGCTACAATGGCTTTGGGAGGCTGCACTTCTGCTGGATGGCACTTGGCGGCAGCACTCATGGTATTTTTGGTTTTTTAAAAAATCTTCCCCTCTTCTCCCTTCCTCTCCATCTCTTTGAACCCTTTCATCTCTCTCTCTCTCTCTCTCTCTCTCTCTCTCTCTCTCTATATATATATATAT
>NW_004955402.1:3867037-3914216 GCF_000276665.1 Chinchilla lanigera | reverse complement strand
GGGACCCAGTGCCGTCCGGCGCGGCGCGAGCCTGGAGCGGGCGCCCGGTCCCTCCCGGATCGCCGCCCTCCGCAGCGAGGACGCACGTGGGGGTGGCGGGCGGCGCGAGGACACTTGCGCGTGTGTCCAGCGGGCTCCACGGAACAGCTTGCCGGCGGCCCTGAGTAGCACGGAGGTCCACGCACGGTGGTGGTAGCGGACTTTCTTTTCCATCTAATAATAAAAAAAATAGAAGCCTGCTGTTTGGCATTAAAATTGGGTTGCAAAATAGGTTTCTGTGTTTATTCGGGAGGAATGACTAAGTTAGACTTTTAAAAAATTATTTTTTATGTGATGAAGGGGACTTTTATTAACAGCAGAGAGCGCATTTTAAACGTGAAAGACGTTTGCACTCTGGCGCGGGTCAACAGCCCGCATTTTTACTTCGTTGGAGATCCGGGCTGCTGGCTGTTGGTGCTCCGTCTGCACGGGCACGGAGAGGATTGTGTGTTGTGTGTTGCTCAGCCGCTGGGCCGCGGACCACAGCTGGCAGCAGGGACCGGGCAGAGTTTGTGGGTAGCTGATCGCTCTGTGCTTTGAAAGGGACGCAAAGCGCCAACTTCAACAGAGAAATGCCCTTTCTCCAGGCTTTGGGCTTCCTTAGCTGTCTGCTCACTGCGAGGCAGCAGCAGCGGAGAGCTGCACAGAGCCACGCCAGGCTGCCTGATCCGTGAAGAACAGAGTTGCAGGGGTGAACTTGGGAGCCTCGTAACCGCTTAGATCCGGGAGCCAAGTATGAGGGCTCCATGACGTTTTGTCTTTGCGAAGATCCCTGACTCCTTGCCGGGGATTTGTTTAAAGTGGGCTGTTTAAAATATCACCGGGAGAGATTACGCTGTGGGGAAGGGGGTGAAAACAAGCGTTTATACGCCTTGGTGAAGCCACGGGTCTTATTTCTGAAAAGGATTGCAGCCTCAAAGTACTGACCCGTGTTCTTGTTAAAGCTGATTAAATCAGTCAAAGCAAAAGTAGGCCTTTACCAAAATCTACCCCGATGTTTTTTTGTTTGTTTTTTTTTTGTGGTTTTTGTTTGTTTGTTTTTAGAGGAAATACATCTATTTGAACTATACCATTAGCCAAAGCAACTTTTCCTCTCTCTTTGCAAAGCAGAATTATCCTGGACCGTCAGTGGGTAGACGGTGAATGGAAGGCTGTATCCCTGCAGTTGCGTAGAAATGTTGAAATTAAGAATTTGAATTTGGCAAATTGAGGATCAGATGGGTTGCAGTTCGTTACCTTTCTTTCCCTTTGTCTTTGAGGTAGCATAGGGGTGGGTACGGAGAGCCTGGCAGAAGTCAGGGGTTGTTCTTGTTGTTGTTGTTTGTATGCTGGGAAACTTACTTTGGTCTTATGAACGACTTCTTTTTAGGGTTCTCCCATTAACTGCAGTAGTTGGCTGCTCTGCAGCTAACACGGGAATCCGTTTTAGGGACAGGAGAGCTAGACTGTAAGCTCCTTGAGGACAGAGCCAGTTTGCTTTCCTTCTTACTTTCTTGTAAAACACTTAACACAGGGCTTATGTAGGGCTGCCAGGTACACAGCTGTTTGTTGAGTGAATTATTAGTGTGAATCTGGGTCACTTCAGATATTTAAATTGTGTGTGAGTTGACTGGCTGGCCTAAGCAAAAGGGAGAAGAGTGACTTAATGTGAGGTCGCGTCAGCATCTTCCATGGGGGTCTCTTTAGACCACCAGGCATGGACGCAGAGGTTTATGGAAGCGCTGGGAGTTTTTATGTACGGCCAAGATTTATTCTTGGGACGCTTTGCCCTTCTTCTGCAGTGCCCTCGTGGTCCCCTTTGGAGTGGATTTGGAAGTGAGATCGTTAATCATTTCTAGAGGTGGACAGGACATCCATTGGGTACCAGCATTGGAAATTGAGTGCTAAACTCACTGGAAGAGAAAAGAATTGAGTTTTAGGCCCACTAACCATAAATATATTGCTTAAAAATGATTTTTCCATCATTACAGTGTTTAATTTTTAGGCAAAATATAAATATGTTTAGGCAAAAATATATTCTTTGTGTTTTCTAGACTTTGAATGTTAATAACTTTTGTAAAAAAAAGGTAAGACATGAGGAAGAAAGTTAGATCATTTTACTTTTACTTAAATTTCTCTCGCCCATCGTGAGAAGCCAAAGAGCCGGCCAGTGATTCCTCTTTGACCTCATTTCTAAAAAGCCAAGTTGTGATATGTATTGCACAATGACGTGTTTAGTTCTGTGTTTTTTTTTTTTTTGTTTTTTCTCCGGTACTGGGAACCGAACTCACGACCTTGCGCTTGCCAGGCAGGCCCTTTGCCACTGAGCTAAATCCCCAGCCCCTAGTTCTGCGTTATAATGGGGCTGATGTGCTAAGTTCTGTTAAGCATTAGTTTGCAGAAATTGAAATACAGACTGGGCCTTTTCTTTCAATGCCAGTATTTGGCATATGCTAAAGCCTAACATAACCTTGCAAATTTGTAACTCTTGAGACTACTTTTCAAAATAATTCTTCAGGGCCATTTGTGGGAAGATTGCTGAAGCCTGCATCAAGTCCTAGTTAGTAGCTGGGTACCAGTGTTAATTTCTTAGTTTTAGTAACTCGGCTCCAGTTATGTAAGAGGTCGGCACTACCAAAGCTACACAAGGTGTACTTGAACACTCTGTGCTGATTTTTCAACTCTTGTATATGTTTAAAATTATTTAAAAATAGAAGCTTTTAAAAGACACAAAAGAGTGGGGAGAGATTTGTTTAGCAGTCTGATCTGTTTTTTCTCTTTCAGATAACTACAGTCATGACATTTTACTTGTTTACGATGCTTATACTAGATAATTGATAGGAAGAAAATACTTCAGGTTTAAATCAGTAAACTTGGGAGAAATATGCCAGGAAATTACTGTAATGTTCTTAGTGTTACGTGTTTGTAAAGAAGGATTGCTTGAGTATAATCATTACATGTCTAAATCTCTGTTTTCTGAAGGTGACAGTATAGATTTCAAATAAGAAGTTCCAGACATAGAGCGATATCTGGATAAGTGTATATGTTACTTAAGTAGTGAGCTGTAAATGAACTTTCCTTAGCAAACAAGTAATTTATGTCCTCAGATTATGTAAACCCTACATGAATGAAAATAATGTTTAAGATTTGGGAGAAGTTGGTTTAGGATTTAAGTATTTCTGGGATGATTCTGTAAATTGGCTTTATTTAAATTTTTCATAGAATGTAATGTATTCCTGGAGTTGTTAGGCTAAGGGTATCTATTTTGGTGAAGGAACTATGTTTTAGATCGTTTCCTTTCCAGTTTTGTTTCCTAGAATGATGTTTTATTTAAATATCCTAATGCATAGTTTTTAGTTAAGCCGCCATGTATTTTAATGAGTAATATACTTTTTCAACATTTTTTTAAGGCTAAATTTTTGCTTAAGGGCGGCATCTACAGCACATTTTGCTTTAATTCTAAGATTCTTCTCTTTGAGAACCGACTCTGCCACAGACTTTTTTAGTTACACATCTTTGTGTGCTATTTCATGAATACAACTTAGCACATGTTAGTTAGCAGGCTTATATTGTAAGCCAGGGATGGTTTAATTATAAATGTGCAGCTTGCCAGTGAAACGTTTTTAAAAGATACAAAATACTGTCAAAGCCCGGATTATGAGAGGATGCAGTTTCTCTGGTTCCTGAAATCCTGCGGCGGCTTTCAGTTCTGTCATCAGAAAGCCCAAGTTCTACTGTAGCTGCAGAAAGCCCAGAAGACAAACATAAACAGGGCTGGCGCTGGGTGGGGAGAAGGGAGGGTTTTGTCAGCCCACTTCCTGGTCCCTCCTGCAGCCATCCTGCTTGTGGGGCAGCTGGCAAGACCAGAGCCTAATTACGGGCCTGGATCTGAAAGAATAACACAAGAAGGAAACAGGATGCGTAGAGGAGGGTGTAGGCCCAGCCGGCAGGCGGCAGGCCAAGCGTCTGACCCTAAGCCCTCCCTTTGGGGTGACGTTGAGCAGTGGCATCTTGCACCTCAGCAGCTGGAGAGGGCTGGGGTGTTGGGCCAGCGTGGATGAGAAGCTGGGTTTGCATCAGCTTCTCCAAGCAGGGCACAGGCTCACCTGGAGTCCTCCTGCAGTCATTGCTTCCCAGGGTCTAGCCACGGTCACCTTGGAGGAGGGTCCCACAGTATCCCCAGGGGATCCGGGCTTAGGGCCACACTTTGAGAGAAGTTGTTCCAAGAGAGGATTTCCTGGGATGCGTTCCTCAGGCCGTAGCACTTGTATCATTCAGGTGGTGAGGCTGTCAGGCTGTCCGGTCTGGAAGGAGAGACTCGGGGACCAGGGCCTAGCAGGTGCTAGGAAGCCCTCCGGGGGCTTCTGAGGTGTTCTCAGACTCCCTGGACAAGGGCTGGGGTAAGAATATGAGGTGTATCCATTTGCTTATTCCCCTCTTGATTAGTGCGGCTACGGTTCTGGACATGGGACGACACACCATTGCACCTTGACTCTTAGGGGAACCACCAGTGTGATATTTCCAACAGTAGTCTCATTTGGGGAAGGTCCTGGATCCAACCAGTTGTAAAGCTGTATTACAAAAGTTTCCTTTGCTTTTAGTGAATGTATAAAGTTAATTAAATTTTGCTGCAATGTTGGGATTTCCCTGGGTTAATATTTGGTACAGAAGGTACTTGTTGGCTTGTAGTATGTGTGGAGCCCAGTGGGCTTATGAAAACAGTGCCTTTAACTCAAGTAAATATTAACATTTATTTATATGAATTGCCTATTAGGCCTCTTGGAGGTGGGGTAGAGGGCAAAGATAAGGAAGATATGGTTACGGGCTTTGAAAAGCTGTTCACTTACTAGGTCCCCAAACTGGCCAAGATGTAAAGAGACGGGGACTTTCTTGGACAGAACTGGGAATAAATTATGTAAGAGTTGGAGTTTTAAAGCGGAAATGTGAAACTTTACTTTGAGGAATGTGCTCGGCTCCCAGACAGAAGAGGTTTTCCTTGTATGTGTGAAGTACTCACAGTGCATATCCTAGCTTAGAGCCTCCCTTTTCTGTGAGCCGTGAAAGACATCGCTGCATCTCTGTCATTCAACACTCCAGGTAGACGAAAGTGATTGTGGTGTCCTTTACAGGATTTAGCTGGAACACATTCAACCTGGCCTTCCCAGAAGCAGCCAGCCTCCCCCTGCCTGAGCCTGCTGCGATCCAGTCCAGTCTGTAGCTGATCACTAGGTGTAGCCGCCCCCTAAGCCCATCTGCCTCCTGGACTCAGCTCATTCACAGCTCATGAGAGAGATGGAAGTGAGTGCTTCTCGATCGCCGGCTGGCCCATGCATCTCTAACTAGTGTAAAAGTGGGAGTTATAGCTGCACTAGTCCCAGTCCCTGTACAGTGCTGTAATTCCGCACTGAATGGAAGACAGCTTTGGGTTCCTGTGCAGTAATCTTGCTCTTTGTGTTTTCTTTGGTTTTGGCCACATGTTGCATTGCTGTTAGTGTGTAATGTGGAGGTTGAGCAGGAAGAGATCGTGTTTGTCAACCAGGTAGGCATGCACGACAAACTGTGGGTCTTCTCATAGCAGATCTGCGGGAGCCTGGTGTGCACGCCAGGTGTGCAGCATCCTTCAGAAATGGCTTGTGTGTACTGTGCTCACATTTGCAAGAGGTTTTGCCTGGATGGCACTGAGGGTGTAGGTGTGTAATTCAAGTGGTCCTTCAAATTTGCAGGGAAGTCTGATTCACTTATTTTTCTTGCTTCAACTTCAAGACTAATGAGTCACCGAAAACCGTTTCCCTGGAGCACAAGTGTTGGGCCCGAGTTGGGAGCACGGAGGAAGGCTGTGATCTGCCCTAGGACTGGGGCTCAGAGGGAGGGAAATGGCCTTGTAGGCAGAAAGAACTGGCTATGGGACACACAGGAGCAAGTGAATGAGAATAGAGGAGTCAGAGAAGGCAGAACCACGAAGGCCTTAGAACTCTCCCTGCAGGACCAGGCCACTGTTTAACAATGACTCATCTCAACGTGATACAGCCTCAGCCGGAGCGGAGTGTTTACTTTTTATGGGCTGCAAAGCATAAAGGCTTATAGAGCATCCGTTTGTTTTCAGATGGGTGAATATGCATTTTAATCTCTCTTTCCTATTCAGTATGCAGAAAGCAGGTTTACTGCATGCAGTGAAAAGAGCATGATTTAGTTGGGGTTCCCGTGGCAGTCAGAGGTCTCCCTGCTTCTCTGTTTCCCACGGTGGGCTCACGGGTGGATTTGGACAGGGCTGAGAAAGTGTGAGACCCGTGAAGTCTGTTTGTAATGGACCTCTTTGATCCCTCCTCTCAGTTTTGGTAGCTTGAGGTACTTTACCAGGTGTGATCAAGAAATACAGTAATGTTGTAAAACTTATTACACTAAATTTGCCATGCATCCCTCTCCATATATTCCCCTTACTTCAAACACACTTACCCCATTGTCCTTGCCATTTTCTGAAGCAGTTCTGAAGTCTTCTTTCGTAAGTCTTCAGTGTGCTGCCTTGATGTCCTGAATCCTTTCAAAATGTTTCCCTTTCCTGGTCTTTTTAACTTTGAGGAAGACCCAGAGTTCACACAGTACCGGCTCTGGTGAACAGAGTGGATGAGGACGCTGTCCTGTTTTTAACATTGGGTGGCAGTGGGCAGCAGCATTCACTGAATTTTTTTTTCAGTGAATTTTTTTCCCAGACACTTGGGAAAGAGAACTTCCAGAACTGCTCTGAAAGGTGGCAAGAACAATGGGAATAATAGCGTTCAAAGTGGAAGTTTCAGGGGGATTAATAGTAATGTGTCTTTTACTGTAAAGCTTTAAAAAGTAAATGTTCACTGCATTTTTGATCACTCCTCCTATAGCATGTACTAATCACATACTTGAAATTGGCTCCTCATGTTCTGTCCAGATAATAATTATAAAATGATTTAAAGCATTCTTAAAATGGATGTTGATAATGTATAAAATCAAATTACTGAACAGTGCTTAGCATGTAGTATACACTTAGGAAATACTTGTTGAATTAGCAGGACTGGATGAAATTCTTTTGGAGAAGAAAAATCAAAAAAAAGTTATGCTTGGTGCTGGGTTTTTAATTCCTCCCTCCCCATCATTTCTATTTTGACTTTTGTTTTTTGGTTTTGGTTTATCTCCGGTACCGGGAACTGAACTCACGACCTTGAGCTTGCCAGGCAGGTGCTTTGCCGCTGAGCTAAATCCCCAGCCCCTTCTATTTTGACTTTTTAAAAAAGCATTTGGAACAACCCTGTCAAGTGAACCAGGTATGGGTTTAGTGCTTGATACCATTAACAATTTGTGGGCATATTGAGATTTAGTTGCTAAATTTAAAGGAAAAAGTGTTATCTTAATGAAATATTTACAAGTAATTAAGCCTATGATTTTATCATGAATAATAAGATTTATAACTGAGTTACAGCTATAAAGTAGAATATTTATGTAACACAGGTTGCTGAGAAGTAGATGTTACTGTGTGGTAGGTTTACCATGCCTCTGCTCAAGGAGCACGTGCTACAGTCTCCAGTCCATGAAAGGGGCCACAAGGCACTGCTGAGAAGGCTCCACGGCAGAGAATACCGTGTTCTCCTGTACTCCCTCACTTCCTCTTACTGGGATCTGGAGTGAAATGAGTTGCGTTTGCCGGGAGTGCCCACCACATCCTGGTAATGCGGGCGCATCTTCACGACAGCCCGCCTGCGCCTCGTCCTTCTTCATCCCAGGTGATCTCCTCCCAGTGATAAAACTTCCTGGAAAGAGGCTACTTCGACAACGGTCTCATACACTGCTTTCTCCTTTCTTGACTTTTGCAAGCCTGACCGCTGGCACGCTGGGGAGTTTCCACTGTGAGTCAGGGCCCTGGGATCCAGTGGCACCACTTGCCTGTGTATCAGAGGCCAGGAAGGGGCGACACCTTCCCAGGCCTGTCACCAGCGTCTTGGATGACTCTCCTGTACCAAAAGACAAGTTGCCAATAGAAAAGCAAAAGGCGTTTCTTGAATTCAACTTGGAGGGGACTTGAGAACCTTCACCCAGGAGGGAAAGTGGAGTTGTGACAGAGGGTCAGGGGGGAAGGCCACCATGGGGATTCCCTGGAGGCATGGTGTCACCTGCTGGTAGCAGCCTCCCTGTGTGGGACTCCTCCCTCCAGGCCAGCAGGGCCCTATGGAGTGAGGGTGGGGAGGGGCAGAGTGACGTTTCTCACGTCTGTGACAGGCTTGTGGAAGAGGGGTTCCATTGGTATGGTCTGGGGTGGGAAGGAAAAGGTGGGAGAAGGTCAGGAGCTCTCCTTCCTGAGGCCCTGTCTGGGGCCGTGTCTGGGCCCATCTGTGTCCCTCAGTGGGAAATACTTAGCAGACCGCAGTGCCTGTGTTGGGGTATCCAGTTCTGAGTTCACACAGCTTTGTGAGTCATCTCTTCGTTATGTGACAGAAATACCTGGAAACAACTTAAAAGAGGGCAGGTTTAGTTTGGGTCACGGTTTCAGAGGGTTTGGTCCAGGTCCACTGGGCCAGTGCCGTGGGCCTGACGTGAGGCAGAGGCATCACAGCTGGAGGAGCTGGAGAGGAAAAGCGGCTCCACGTGGCAGCTGGCAAGCAAAGGGAGGGGAAGCCGGGAGAAGGGGCCCAGGATGAGACCCAAGGCCGTGTCCTGTGACAGGCTGCTTTCCCTGGCCCCTCTGTGTTGTCCCGTGCATCTCTGTAGCTTTGTCCTTTGTCCTGGGCTGCCCGGGGGTGAGGGCAGGGCCTTGAGAGCACTCTCGGAGGTGGGGCAGCAGGTCTGGTCTGGTGTGGGGTTCTCTGTGCATCACTGAGCAGCCCTGTGGCCCTGAACGTGCAGTTTCCTTCTAGTGAACTCTGTCTCCTTTTCTGGAAAAACACCTTGCAGGATTATTGAGGACCAAATCGAGCATGATGCCATGACCTTAGAGTCTCTGGAGGCAATATCTGTGTGCGTGGGAGGGTCAGGATGGGCAGGAATCAGCAGGTGGGCCCATCCTGCAGGTCCATGGTAGGTTTAATTGAGAAGGTCGAATGTTAGCGGAATTTCATGCTATGCAAACCAGGGCTGTCTCTGGGCCTGAGGTTTGGGCGTTGTGGTGCTGTGGGGTGGGGGTGGGGCTGTGTATGTGACCTGTGAGCATGCATGTAACACACTTGTATATGTGTGTTTTCAGACATGTAGCCAGTCATCTTATCTTTTAAAAGAAAACAGAGCCCCTGAGACCAGCAAAGTGATCACCCCAGAATTGCCAGTCTGAAGACCCAGATCCCCCCAGTGCCAGTGGAGCCTGCGCAAGTACTTTCAGCCTGTTGTGGGTGAGGAGCTGCTGGTGGAGAATAGCAGCAACCTGGAGGACCTGGCCCTATGCAGAACTGGCTGTGTCTCCTCTGACTGATGTGAAGGAAGTGTTGTTACATCTCTTGCTGGAATCCACCTGAAGCTTTCTGGTGTCAGCAGAGAAAAAGAATTAGGAAACAGGGCATTTCACAAACACTGAAGTGCTCCATCTCCAACTTTAGCTCAGGGGCCCCTAGTCAGTGTGAATCTGGAATTTTGGAGACGCAATGAAAGAGGGCAATTCAGAGCAATAAGAAAACCAGTGGTTTTAAAATCTCTAAATTTTTGCAGATTTTAGTTGCATTTTAAGATGACTCATTCAGGGGAGATCATGAGACAAGATAATCTTGCAAGTATTTTGGGAAGATTATTTTCCAGCGCTTATGCTTTTATTTCATGTTCACTGAAACATATGGATACTGGAGAATAATTTGCCTTAGGGGCCCCGTAAGCATGGACCAAAGGCATGGCTTTTTGAGTTCTGTTGAGTGTCACCGACATCAAAATGAACATACTGGCCTGTTAAAGCACTTGATAGCTGCACTTGCCCATCATTTTGGTCAAGGAAGAAAGGTGCTTGTCAAGATGTAGTCTCTGGGAGAGGTGGCTCATTAAGTTATCTTTCATTTGACATCCCTAACAGGCTGTCACCTTGATACGCTGACATCTTTGGATTCAGATTTCTCACTCATAAAATGATGACATTAGATTCGAGGTCTCTCCAGTCACTTGAAGAGTATGAGGAGTGTCAGGTACCTGTTTCTTAGTCCAGATTCATGTGTCGGCATGGTGCGAGAGATTGGTACCTGGGTCCATGGGTGGTTTTTGATGGGTGAAGAGGGGAGAAATGTCCAGAACACTGGGACCCATATGAGTGAGTGCCTGATAGAGTGCAGGGTGGCTCACCAAGAAGAAGTGGGAGCAAAGTGCTTTCTGGAGGAGTTGCATAGGCTGGCTCTCCATAAAGCTGTGACAGTTAAGCTTCATTGTTAACTTGATTGGGTTGGGAGCCACTGAGAGAACTAGGAAAGCACACTTCTGGGTGCATCTGGGTGGGTCATGAAGGCATGGCCTTGGGTGTTTATCTCACTCCTGGCCTCTTCCTGTCTGGGGCTCTTGCTCTGCCACCATGAGCTGAGCATGTTTGTTCTGCCCTGGCCTTCTGCTGTGTTGTTCCTGCCTTGGAGCAGGCTGACCTTGGACTGAATGCTCTGAAACTGTGAGCCACGTGAATCTCCCTTCCTTTCTTTGGTGGTGGATGTGATATAATTGTGTCCAGTGGTGGAAAAGCTGATTAATGCAGATGCCTATAAGAGCACCCCACCCTCCCCCTCTGTTCTTGACACTATAGCACCATTCGCTGGCCACCCCAGGCTCTGCAGCCCCTGCTGTGGGGTGGCCTGTGATTTTCTTTGTACATCTTGACAGCCTAGATCAGTCTCCTTTCAGGGGCTTAAAATTGATCATAATTGCTGATGAGCATATACTGAGCACTCATGGTGTGCTAGGATATTCTTAAACTTGTTGCTGCTCCATAGTTGCTAAAGGCGTGGCTCAGAGGACTGTTAGAGGCTTTGGGAGGGCAGGTTGCCTGCGTCCCTCACAGTGCATGCCACCTGAGCCCCCCAGCGTGTGCATAGTTAGCTACCTATTCCTAACTTAGGCCACCCATCTGTACAAAAAAGCATTTCAGAAGTTGCGTAGCTGGAGTGGTGTTGAGTGATGTATGGCCTAATGTAAAATCTGTATGATGACCTTCTGGGGAGATTGCTCTCTCCACTTTAGTACCAGGAAGAGGATTGTTTCCTCCCAGGCAGTAAGTTTCTTCTCGGGGACACAGGGAGTGACCCAACCCACCATGTTTGCCCCCTTTTAAAGAAAGCTTAATTCAGATGTTTGTTTTGTGGTATCTAGAACTTTCCTGTTCAGCAGCAGACCTCAGTCAAAGCCAGCTGTGTCAGGTGGGGTTCATTGACTTCTTTACCAGAGAAGGCCATGGGCAGACAGGGCTGGTCCCCAGGGCTCAACACTGTCATTGGATTCTAAGTTTTCTTCTTCAGTGATTTTCTTCTTCAGTTTTCTTCTTCAGTATTTTTCTTCTCTTTGATATTGTTAAGGAGTTATGGGCTAAATCTCATTGGGAAGAGGGTGTCTGTTCCCAGTGGTACCCATCATTCCTGTGATTAGGCTCCGAGGAAAATTAGGTTCTGTTTCCAGTGGAACTGAGTGAAGTAGACAGTGTCAGGCAAAAACCCCCAAACATCCCAAGCCATCGTATGTCTATACATCTTGGTTCCTGGCCTGATTCTTAGCCTACACTTTCCTTTCCTGTCCTTCTTCTAATATACTTGCTGTGCTTTAGAAATCGTTATAAAAGCACTAAATCTCTTTGGAACTGGGTGGAGGTGGCAGATATTAAGTGAGTTCCAAATCTTACATGTCAGTCAGTGTTCCAAATGCAGGGTGTGTGTGTGTGTGTGTGTGTGTGTGTGCGCGCGCGCGCATGTGTTTCATACTGACACCACAGAACACCGAACGTCTGCAGCTCACTGAAGGCGGAGAGGGCAGCGTAGGTGCCGAGGTTGTTACAGCCCTGCTCAGTAGTTCTCAAATCTGCTGTTCAGACTATCACAATCTTTTGGTTAAGCAAAATTTTACATAGGTAACCAAACGTAAAAATCACTGGTTAAACAATATTTTATGTGACAGATTTTTCAGTGACCGGCTCTCCAAATTGGGGAACAAGACATAGTGGTTAAGCTATTGCTGTGTAACAGACCACGCCCAAAGCTCAGCAGTTTAAAACCAGCACCACTGACTATGATACACGTTCCATGGGTGGTTTTGCTGAGCTGGGCTGGGTATACTTATATACAGGTCTCTGCTTGGCTGATCTTGACTGGGCTCTAGGAGATTTTGGGGTTGGCTGGCTGGTGGCCCTGACGGGGGCAGCTGGACTCCTGTGTGATGATTGTTCATTCTCCAGGTGGTAGAGTTTCCAGAGAAAGGAACGTGCAAGAAGGCTGCTTGCCTCGTGCTTGGGAAGGGTACTTCGTCCCTTCGACCTTCTTTTTCCAGAGCCGATCCCAGGCCCAGCCTAGAATCAAGAGTGCGGACATGGACCTCAGTCTTCAGGTGTGGGATTCTGGGTGCACGGTAAAGGAGAGGTGGGAATTGGGCCCCTCACAGGGATGTCTGCCTGGTGACCCGAGACATCCTGGCTGGCAGAGCATAGTCAGAAAGTCACTGGCAGCAGAGAAAAAGGAATCGGGCTTCAAAGACCTGTGTGGAAGGCTCAGCCCTGCCACTGCTGTCATCTGGAGGGGAAGTTGTTAACCTCCCTGAACTCCTTTGCTTATCTGACACAGGGTCATTCAGTGCATTGAGTGCTGGGTGTGCTTCTGAGATCTTAGGGAGACACTTTCACAAACCTGGGGGCCTTGTGAAGCTGTGATAGCCGGATTCCACCATGTCTCACCCGTGTCCGGTCCAGCTGTGAGGATCACAGGCCCCTCTGGGCCAGCTTGTATTCTGTGAGCAGGGTGGTGCCTGCCTTCCAGTCCTCCTGGCTCAGCCCCTGAGTAGCCACTGTTGACAGTATGGGAGCCATTGCATTTTATTTTTCCTGCCTGCAAACCCCAAAGAGGATAGTTTTCCCCAGCCTCAGGTATTCTTCTATTTGTAATCCGTATAAAGAACTGCTACTTTTACTGATTTCCCAGAAAGAAAGGAAAAGGACACAGGACCGTTATGTGCCAACGTGGTACGAGGACCTTTCCAGGACATGTACTCACTTCCCAAAGGCATCCGAGAGGGGGACGGTGGCATCATACCGTTTGTGAAACTGAGGCCCCCACATATGTCAGGGCAGCCCGCAGACAGTGGGTGTAGCTGACCCAGATCCCAGGCGTGCTTCTCCCTTGGGCCTCTTGGGCCCAGAGTCTCTGTTCTGTTTTTCTTAACTGTGGCTTTATATTTAGTACAGTTTTTCATGTTGGTGTTTAAAACAGTTGTCAAGTTGCCCTAGGCCCGCAGCACCATGTACTTACTGCTATTTTATAGCCCTCTGAAGTAGTAAATTAGGAGGACGAGTACTTAGCTTCTTAGGAGCTTGAATATAGTTAATTGATTAGAGATTTATTCATGTTTTTCGGGAACAGAGGAGGGCACAATGTTGTCTTTGTAGTTTCAGGCCCTCTAGATAAACTGTTTCTGTAATTTCTTGTGTTTTGTATCGAATGTCTGATTAAAATGAAAGGTTTAAAATTTTGTATTAATGGTTCCAGGGGCAAAGTGGCACTGAGGTCAGCGGTCATTTATTTAAAGACCTTTTTATTTCAAGTAGAAGTGAGCACGTCTTAGGAGACCGAAGTTAATCAACTTCTCCAGACTCAAATGCATTGTCTTCTAAGATCTGACCAAAATAAGGAAGCACATAGATCCTTATGTGAAGGATTTAAAATACTCCCATGTACAGCTTGTGAGGGCATTCACCTCAGGAAAGAACTGCTTGGCATGGTCCGCAAAGGCGATGTACTTTGCTTACTTGAACCACATTTTTTGTGGCATCGTTGGGGAGAATTACATTGAAATAAAGCGTGAGTTAACAAATATGGAATAAGTGAATATCGAGAATATTAGCACTTTTCAGAGTGAGTTATGAAAAGTTATGGGATGATTTTTTGCTAACATTATTTAAGAAATGATGATCTTCTTCGACTGATGGGCATTCATATGTAAGTACTGGCTTTACTGTGGGAAGATTCCTGATGGAGGGTGATAAGCTGAGGCGTTTGTTCTTACGAAGGGCGGGAAAGGCCCCAGGAGCAGTGTTTGAGGGGTCCCGAGAGTGGATTCTGCTGCTGTGTAGCCTGTGGCCTGCGTCAGTTCTGGTGACTGAAACTAAAGTCTTGGAAAAGGCAATCGGATCTTATAATATCGTACCCCAAGAGCCTGGAAGGACCGGGAGGGTCGGAGGACCTCTTGTGTGAGCTCATTTCTCAGGTGCCCCGTGGTGGGCCGTCGTGTTCCCCCTGGCCTAGTTGCTTTAGGCCTCAGCTTTGTGCAGCGTGGGCGGCCCTTGTCCTGCCCCTCTGTCGCCCCCCGGTCTGGTTCTCCTTCTGGTGGATACACGCTCGCCACCGCGTCACTGCTGTCTGTCTCATGTTAAGTGGGTGTTGCTGCTAAGCTGGTGCTGTTCCTCTTGGGATGCAGAGGAAGCGGATGGCTTACTTCATGCCAGGCCACCCTGCGGCACAGAGTGTTCTTTCTGGCCTTAGCGCCATGCTCCACAACTGACCCTGGTGGCGAATCAAGGGGGAGAAGACCGAAGGACTGGTTGCGAGCATGTTCCTTTCTAAAAATAATATTTCTCCAGGTCTCCATGAGCAAGGCGATGGAACGGAGGCCACCTGCTGCGAGTGATGCCCTCGCCTTCTCTTGTGAATTCTGTCCCCAGGCGTGGGCCATGGGAAGGCACCCAACCTGGGGTTTGCCCCAAAGCAGCTCACCAAGGAGCACAGGGGCATCTGAGTCCGCTGATCTTGCATTTCTGCATGGAAATACCGTGGAGATGGGCGAGGGGGAGAGGCCAGGAGCGTGCAGCTGGCCCTCAGAAGGCAGGGGCAGGCTGGCTGGGGACCGCGAGTGCGCAGGTGTCCTGCAGGTGTGGTCAGGGGACAGGGTTCGTCTTCGCGGTGTCTCCTTCAGAAGCTTTTCCCCAGGTGGTGCTTCCTAGGTGAGCCTGTGGAGGTGGAGCCATGTCCTAGAGTAGATGCCGGAGGGGACGGGCCTGGCAAGCGCAGAGAGGAACAGGCTTTGGGTAGTGATTTTATTTTATTTTATTTTTTCAACATCATGAGCTAGTTGATGTTGGCGGCTTGGCCCCTTTTCTTCCGTTCCCCTGGAGACACGTTTGTGCTGTGTTTAAGGGGTGGCTTTGTGCAGGATGGGAGTTTGGCCAGAAGTTGGGAGCCTGTGGGGGTTTCATGGAAGGTTTTTGAGTCAAATGCGTGGCTGCTCTTCTATTCCTGTTCTTCTGTTCCTGGTCCTGGACTTTCTGTTTTTCCCTCATTTTTTTTCTCTCCTCCTGTTACTCTTGCAGTGGTGAGTTTTAGAAGAAAGGAATGAAGCAGACAGGTCTCCCGGCCCCACGGGACCGTTGCTGTTCCTGAGTAGGGCATGGGCAGCTTTCAGAGTGCAGGTGGGGTGAGCAGCACGGCCTCTTGGGGCTGCTGGTCCCTGAGTTTCATCTACACAGCAGTCCTCGAGCATCACCATTCCCTACAACAGCAGGGCACTTGGTGCTCGCCGAACTCTTACCGTTTCGAGGCACTGTCTAACGTGCTTCTGTGTGTGCACTGCCTGACTTGATCCTTGTAGCGGCCCAAGTTACTCCTGCGTCACAAGCCAAGAAGTGGCCAGAGAGGCTGAGCGAAATGACCAACACCAGGCAGATTGTAAGGGGAAGAGCGTAGAGTGGACCTTGACCAACTTGACGCTGAACCCACCATTCTACAATACAGGGTTGGTCATCGCAGATCCAAAAATGTAAATTCCAAAACTTGTGAGTCCTGGTAGGATGCCTTCAGGGAAAACGTCACACCTGACCTCATGTTGTAGGTTGCAGTCAAAATGCAGGTGCGTTAACACTACTGTGTAAAGCTGCAGGCTGTGTGTACAAGGTGTATATGACACATAAATGGATTTCCTGTTGTGACTTGGGTCCCATCCCTAAGATGTGTCATTATAGAAGTGAAAGTGTTCCAAACTGCAGATATATTTGGAATCCAAAATACTTCTGGTCTCAAGAATTTTATGTAAGGAATACCGAACAGGTATAGAGTACTTCATTACTCTGCAGACACTGTGAGCTCTACCTGCTTCAGGTTCCAGGTCCTGTGCCTTTCTGCATGCTACCCTTTGACTGTTGAGTCAAGGGTCTGGTCAGTGTAAAGGTGCAAAGGGCTTGGGCACCTGCACAGCAGGATTGAGGGGAGCACAAGCTCTGGGGACTCTTCCCTATGTTGGTCTCTTCATTTTGCAGAAGGACTTTCAGTCAGTCAGTGGGCAAGCTTGCTCCTTCCGAGACTGTGTCATGACATAACCACCCACCCGGTTACGGTCAGTAGCAAACTGGAATAGATACAGCCACACTGGTCCTGGTGGAATGGCTTTCCCGGGTAGGAGGTTGATGGCACATGCTAAGTGCAGGGGTTCAGGGCCTTGACTCTGGGCAGGCTCTCACTTTGATGCTTGTGTCTTCAATAAAAGAATTTTGGAGGTGGGGATGGTGCGCAGTGATAGAACACTTGCCTTGCATACACTGGGTTCCATCAGCAGCACCTCAAAAACCAAACAAAAATTAGGAGTCACCTTTGAACATTATAAGTTAGTACACCTCTGAAATTTTCATAGTTCAGAATGAGAGAATTTATGCTCCATGGTGAATACTGACTTTAAAATAAAACTTTTACAGATATCTGTTAAAGGCATCTGCAGAAAGAGAAACTAGATTGATACCCTGCATTGCCCATTTGAAAACACACAAAGGATCATTTTTTATTTGAGAGAAATTTTACCACTTTATTTTTTCCTCCCTGAACTGGTATTTCCATTTTACTTCTCCATAGAATCATATCCTATTATAATGTTTTTAAGCTTGGAATTCTTTTACTGATTATTTACCAAACTTCACAATAGCAAAAATATGTATAAAATTGAAATTGAAATTTCATCTTGAATTTATGGGTGTGTAAAGCTTTCAGTGTTAAATTTTTCCAGTTCGGCTACCACTAAAATAGTTAATGTACAGTTGAATCATTTTTAAAATTTACTGGGAAAGTGTTTCAGAAATCAGTTGAGCTATAAAAAATTAGTTCATGTATCTATGGATAGATATTATTTACTTCGACAATTAAACTGGACTAAGCACCAATTCTGTTTCCATTTTCTATAAATATGTGCTGAGAAAATTTGGTCCTCTAAAGAGGCAGAGGAGAGGTATTTTTGTTACGGCAGCACCCTCTCTTCAGTTTCACGTTGCATACCAAGAGTTACATCTTGATTGAGCATTGAGAATGATTTTTAATGATGTATAAGTTGACATTTCATTAACTTTCAAAATTGTTGGAAGCAGCTGGTCTAAAGGTGTTCACATCCAGTGCTCTACAGCACCTTCTTCTCCATTGTTGGGAAGTAGACTGAGAACTTTACCAAATTTACCAGTGACTGCTAATCGCACCTATTATTTTTTAACTTGAAGGCAGCTTGTTTATGAAATATATATGAAGGTAGTGAAAACAAAAAATAGTGTTAATTTATTTGTACTTTGGTCAAGTTATTCTTCAAATATATATTTACATGTTTATATTATATTTTAGTATGTTTTGTACATGTAAAGAGAAGACAGGCAAATCAGTGAACAGGAAATCTCCTGTGGTCTGGTTAGCAAATGGTCTTCCCAAAGCTTGTCAGTCAAACTAGCCTTTCTTTCCATGAGAAAAAGTTTTAATTTTTAAAGTTCAAATAAGTGTTAATTTTCATTTAAGGAAAAAATTTAATGTGCTAAGAAGGGGTGACAGATTACTTAAAGCAGTTTTTGGTTTAGCTTTTTGAAAATGGTATAGATTTAAAATAATTTATTATTTTTGGCACATGCTTGCACACACATATTTTTGGCAACATGACAAATTATTTCACTTTAATTTATATGAGTGTAATATAATGAACACCTAACCTTATGAAGTATTTTAAAGTGAGGATTACATTGAAAAAGCAAGCTGTTTTTCTGTTAAATATGTGTGAATGTATACAGTGAATTCTGATGTCTGACTTCTGAGAATAATTAAATAACCGTGTGCATGCCAAAGCAGCTACATTCATTTCCAAAGACTTCAGCAACTTTGTGTGTGATTCTGATGTATTTATAAAAGAGAGGTAGGTCTATGCTGCTGAAAACAGATTGTCACAGTAGGCAGCATAGTCTTGTTAAGAAGTATAAGTTAGGACTATATTGAAAAGGAGTGGTGAAAGTGGATACTCTTATCTTGTTCCTGATTTTAGAGAGAAAGCTTTCAGTTTTTGTCCATTTAGTTGGTTTGTCATAGATGACTTTTATCAGATTGAGGTAAAGGCCATCGATTTGAATTTTCTGTAGGGTTTTATCATGAATGAATGTTAGACTTTATCAAAAGCTTTTTCTGCATCTATTGAGATGATCATGTGGGTTTTGTCTTTGGCTATGTTGACATGGTATATTACATTTATTGATTTGCATATGTTGAACCATCCCTGCATTCCTGGATGAATCCTCTTGGATAATCTTCTTGATTTGTTGCATTATAAAGAAGAATAAACTCAAGACTTTTATAGGTAAATGGATGCAACTAGAGACCATACTCATAAGTGAAACAAATGACTCTCATGTGTAAACATTGTATTGTCTCCCTAGTGTAAGAAACTGAAAGAGCAAATAACATGCAAAAGGTACAATAGATTTTGTGAAAGGGAAAGAAACTGCTCAAAAGGAAAGAACAACTGGGATGGGGGAAAGGAGAAAAGAAGGAAGGGAAAAAAGATATATATATACATACACACACACACACACACATACACACACGACAGCTAAAATAATTGTACTACTAATTTGTTTTAGTTCATTGAAAGGAGCAGTTAGTGTTTATATTGTTTGATCAATTTTGCATGCCTGGTAATCTGAGCAACTAATTTGAAGATAACAATATGCAATATAATAACTGTTGTTAATTTCTTATCACTGTGTTTTGAAATTCTGTATCATTTTTATTTTTTCTCTTTAAAATAAAAAGTATAAACTGTTAAACGTTTTATGAGGATTAATTATCATTGGAAAAATTACTACAGAAATGCATATGTAATCAAACAGACTTTATCTTACAGTACAGCACACACCAAATCTAAACCAGGTCTCATATTTTTATTTGTGAGAGTCTTCTGGTATAATTTGAAAAAATTACAAAACACTGGGCTGAGAAGAGTGTCAGGAATGCCTTCTCTTTAAGGTGCTTGGAGGTTCTTTCCATTCAGGCTAGTGTCCTGTTTGAGTGTAAGGATCCATGCTCACCAAAAAAGAGTCGCTGCGCTTTGGCGCACTTAACACATGCTTTTTGTGCGTAGCATTGCCAGTGGTCTCCTCTGTGTGACCTCCTGTGAGATGCACCCTTTGACCGTGGCTGTGTGAAGGAGGGAGTGTGGGGTTGGGTTATTTTTATAACACCCACAGAGGGCTGAGACACTCTGTTTCTGCATGTTCTATCCGTTGGTGAAATGTGGGAATAGTTGGGGTCCCTGGTGTGTAGTGTAGCCTTGACCTTCCTAGATGGAGACCTTACTGTTTGAAAGTGTGACCTTCAAGAGGGGGGCATCAAGGTGAACTCTGCTTCGAGGTAATTCAGTTGTGTGGCTTTGGCAAATATTTTGTGCCCTTCAGCCTCAGCTGCACCTTTGAAATCAAAACAGGTGATTATGACTTAAAAATCATTTAGATGTGAGACTTTAGTGTATGAACATTAGTACGTTGACCCGTCAGCATCTCTGGAGGTTTGGTGTCAGGACTCCCACAGGTATCAAAGTCCAAGGATGCTCAAGGCTCGTCTATAAGATGGTACCATCTCTAATGATCTAGGATACCTAGTACAACATAAATAGCTGTTACGTTGTATTTTTAAGGGAATAATGGTGGGATAAAGAGCCTGTATATTTTGCACAGACACAACATGTCTTGTGAATATTTTCAATCAAGGTTGGTGGTACCCATGGACGCAGAGCCTGCAGACAGGACAGACTGATGCAATTAGATGAGCATGCAACAGTGGTTATATCAGTCAGTGCTCCCTAGAGAAATAGATTTACTATAAGATATATAAATATATGGAAGAATTTACAAGATAAGCTTGCAGTGGCTGCCTGCAGAGGTAGGTGTGGAACAATGCTAAAGGGCCATTCGTGTGCTGGAGATCCAAGGGATCCAGTCAAAAGCAGAGGCCTGGAGCTCACTGCAGGGTCCAGAGTGAGTCCACATCAGGAGGCTGAAGGGTCTGCACTGGAAGCCAGGAGGCGAAGTCCAAGATGAAAGAGAAGTCTGTCGCTCCTCTAGAGAAACAGAGCGAGCCTTCCTTCTTTGTTGTCTTTTTATCCCATTCAGGCTACAAAACTCTTGGCTGGTGCCACCCACACCCGGGGTGGGGCTTCCCACTACCCACAGCCAGAGCTCTGCTAAGTGGATCAGTGGGCTAACCCAGAACCACACATTCTAGATCCCAGCACCACCCATGACCCAGCCTCTCCCCCAGAGCCCCTCCAGTTAGCACACGAGGCTTTGGGGGGTTGTGTAGATACAAGGCAGGACAGGGTGAACACTCTTCACTGGACTGCAGAGAGTTTTGCAGTCAGTGAGTTTCCTATAATGTAGCTACATGTCCCCAACAGTTGACACTTTCTAGTTGAATTCCCGCCTTGTGCCAGAAAGCAGAGCTTTGAGAGAACGAGCAGCACACAGAGCTGTAGAGGTGCATAAAGCGTCCTGTGTGTTGTCGTGTTGCTTGGGGTCCTCACTGTGTAGTCTCCTGATGTTTCCCGCCAGGGACGTGGTGGTGGTGTCTCCTTACCAGGTGATCTTGGCACCTGGTTTGCTGAGGCCCTAGAGAAGCTCAGAGCTCAGCTTCTTGTGAGTCCCTCAGAGCAGCGGTGGAGTCTTCGTCTCGCACCACTAAGGAAGATGCTAAAACACGGGTTTGGATGCTGGTCCTTTCTACTCACGGGAGGTATTTCAGCTGCCTCCCAGGAAGTACAAGGCCAGCCTCTCGTAGGTACCTGAGTAGTTTTGCCTGTGAGGGCATTGGACTGTGCTCTGAGAGGGTGGAGGAACAGGGCGATGACCTGGGTCACTGGGGCCTGTCCACTAGCAGTGGCCATTTCCAAGGAGAGGTACGGTGTAGCACACTGGGAAGATGGTCCTGTGGGAGGCTCAAAGAGCAGGGTGGAACTGTATCCAAACATGACATGTGCGTCTAGGGAAATAAGAGTGAACACATTCAGAGGATACCCTGGTGCCCGCTTCATGCAGGTATTATTTGGAGATGAGAAAAAAACACCTATATATCAAACAGTACACACTGGATTAAATAAATTATGGTTCATTTATGTAGTAGATTGTCATGCAGTCACTAAGAAGATGACAAAGAAAAATAAGAATGTGAGATAATCACAATACAGCAATCTAGAGCCAAACTTCGTGACAAAAATCGGTGTAGAGGAAAACGCCATTTGTACTTAATTAGTTCACGTTTATTGAAAAAATCTATGGAAACGTATACATCACAAACTATTAACAGTGGTGATTTTTCTTTTTTTTTGAGACAGGGTCTCACTATGTAGTGCAGGCTGGCCTTGAGGTTGCTTATGTAGCCCAGGCTGGCCTCGAACTCACAGTGACCCTTCTGCTCCAACCTCCTGAGTGCTGGGATTCCAGTCGTGTGCCACCACACTCAGCTAACAGAGGTGATTTTTAATAGTGTTTGTTGGTAGTTCTGTTGTCTTTCAACTTTGCTGTGTCTAAACTCTTCTTTCAATATACTTACGTATCTGTCGGGTCGACTCTGTGAGTCTTTAACCCAGTACAGAGCTATGGTGGTTTTGTGAGTACGAACGGAGCTGGCGAAGAAGGATGGTCATGCCCCACATTTAGAAACCGAACAGTGAAAGAGGAGGAGTCTCTGGAGCCGAAATTCATCTCTGTTTTTCTCTGCTCTGAAGTGTATAAAACACAAAAGATGCAACATGCAGATGTAGGTGTGAAAACTCATCCCAGTGGGACTAGAGAGACAGAACGTGCCTGCCGCCTATTGTGTTCTAGCCCTCGTTTGGCTGGCTTTTCCTCTGGAATTGCTTCTTTGCTGGAGTGTTAATGGATTGGTTAATTTGTGAGCAACACTCCTAATTGTATTAAATCTCTACAACCTTATTAAGCCTTCGTGTAGAATTAGATCAGAGAGCTTGGGAGAGCTGTGTGCGGGTGGCCAGAGGGAGGGGAGCTGGGAGGGAGGGGCTGCAGGCGGACAGGTGAACCTGGGCACTGATTAAGACCTGGACTACCCCACCTTCAAAAGAAAAACACCGCCGCTGCTGCTGCCGGGGCGGGGGAGTTCTAAGCAGGCATCGGCTGCGGTGCTGTGTGTCTGAGCACCCATTTGAGGGCGAAAACATGCAAGCCAGCCTGCTCTTTTTATTAGATCTGTTGGGATTAACTTTTATTTGGGGAGAAGGAGATAAACAAGAATTAACAAAATCTCAAGAGTGCTATATTTTTTTAAAATTCTAGTTTCTTGTGATTATATTTAGGCACCGAGCTAGAGAGATACTCTGTGCTTTAAGAAGGAGCGGAAAACAGCTTCAGAAAATATAATTGGGCCATGTCTATTTTGAAAACGAAAGATAATAGTCTGGAATCTACTGATTTTTTAGAACTGTAGCTGACAGCTCTCTTCTGGATGCAGCCTCTGAGAATGTTTACTGTGTTCTGAGAGTGGAGGCGGGCAGGAAGCGGGGCGAGATGTTAATTCCAGCCCTGGGTGCCCTGCCGCGAGCCCACCCCCACGCCGCAGACAGTGTACACCTCCGCCTTCCCCTCGCCCAGAGTTCATTACTCCGCAGAGCCATAGCAGCAGTGGAATTCCAAGTAAAATGTTTAGCAGCCTGCTGGCTTCATCTGAAGTTGTTTGTTCCTTTTACTGTATATTTGAGCATTTTTCAGTGACAAATCTTGAAGTCTCTTTAAGGATGAAAACCAGTCCAGCCCGGCAGCAGCCAGATCTCCTCCTTTATTAGTGGCTCCGCTTTCCTCACTTGGAGTGTTTCCCGGCCATCATTGCTGGCTTCCACCAGATGTGCCCAGGTGCTGTCTGAGCCACCTGGACAGTGGAAGAATAAAGGCTTTAATGAATCTTTGCAGGTTTCTAGGCTCCTTGCTGCTGCAGGCGATGTGGGCTGGGAGGAGACATGGTATGCATGTTGCATGCTTGCCCTGGGGGTCCACGTGCTGGATGGAGGCCTGGTGCAGGGTCAGCGAGTCACTGGGGCAGAGGCTGTAGAAGAGGTGATCAGGGGACCTGGTCCGTTCCTGAGAGCGGCAGGGAAGAGCAGGTGTGACTCGTGGTCTCTCGGGTGTCCTTGCTCGCTGTGGGTCCCGGCTGCTTGAGCCATTTCCCTCTCCACTTTGCCGTCTTGAGAGGCAGCCAGGGCATCCTCGCCAGTGCCACACAGGTGAGGCCCCCTGATTTTGGACTTTCAGCCTTCAAAGCTGTGAGCTTCAGAAAGCTTCCTTTGTAAAGTACTCGCTCTCATGTGTTTTGTCATGGCAGTGCACAGTGGACCTATATAGAGGGTAAAAGCAGGGCGAAAGTAAAAGGAGGAGGAGATGCTGGAGTGCCAGCTTATCACCTGCCCATCCACAGGGTCAGCAGATGAGCGGTGATGTCCAAGGGTGAATGTGTCTGCCCACTGTCACCGCAAAAACAAGAGACAAGAATGCTGACTTCCACAGTCCCCTTCCAGGGCACACCACCAGTGCTGTCAGACCTAAGACCTTGCACTGCCCCACCTCTGAAGAGCCCACACCTCCTCATGGTGCCGTGGCTGAGGACCAGGCCCTTGACACGTGGGCCTCTGAGGCTGCTTGTCTGGGCCCTGGCAGTGGGAGTTGGAACGAGGAAGATGAAAGAGCCCTTTGCTTTGGAGCCTTCACAGTGGGTTGAGAAAAGCATCTGAAGGCTCTTTCCAGATTTGTGAGAGGAGGAAAAGGAATATGGTGTCCAGTAGGACTGGATTTGAACAATTTCTAGATGTTTCCAGAAGGTTCCTTCTGTTCTTATTAGGTTTCCTAGCTCCTTGTAATGATTTAAACATTTCATATTGTTTTTCAGTCTGTTAAATGTATAGGATGCTTTCTGGAATAGCATCGGTGGGAAGGAGCGTGTGTGGAGGGACTGCTTCGTTAATAATTGCTGGTGTGGAGCCTTCTGCACCTCTGCTTCTTCCCCCTTAATTGGTTGAGTATTAATAAACTCATGGTTTGTTTCAAGGGCACAGCGAGTTTTTAATGGTTTGATAGAAATTTCAGGAAGAAAACTAAAGAATTAATGTAATAAATAATTACTGCTTGCAGGGTTTTTGTTGTTAAGATAATAAAATGTTAAAAAGCAAGCCACTTGAGCAGAAAATAATTGCCCTGACAGGTGCCACCCAGGCAGCACCCACAATAAAGCAGCCTTTCCCTGGGCGTCCGCGAGACCTGCGTCCTGCAGAAATGCTTCCTCGCATTATGGAAATGTACTTTTCCTATCAGCAGAGAAGAATGGAACTCCAGGCTTCTAATTAATCTTGGCTGACGTTTGATTTCATACCCAAGTTAAAGGCAGGAGGCGGGGGAGCCGCTGCCTCCCCATGTTCATGACCACAGGCAAATCTCTCCATTAATGTCACATTGCATCTGCGTGTCTTGCAGTGGCTGCCACATGTCAGTCATTAGTGCATTAGCAATCAGTTACGTCCACTTTCTACCCGCTGCTTCCCAGTATGAGGAAATGGCCTGGCAGGAATTCTCCTTTGCAAGCCTTTAACCTTGAACCTCTAGATTAATGACATGAGAATCTTGCTCAGAGGCAATGCTTTGCCCCTTGCTTGGCCTGCTATGACTCTCAGCCTCTTGGTGAGGATGACCATCGGCCCCAGTGTCCAGAGACGGCCACCGGGATGCAGCAGATCTGTGTGCTGATCAAAGGTTTCCCAGAAGGAAGTGGTAGAGCTGAGGGAGGGAACCAGAACTTCTTAGGACTTTGAACACATTTTCCTAAGTAGGTTAGAGAGCTCTTTGAGGATGCCGTTAAGACCTTTCTCTCTCTTTTCTCCTCTAGTTCTCTCACACGTTAGGGAAGCAGTGGGTATTTTCAGTTGGGCAGGGGAAGAAAGTTCGAGTCTGTAGAGGACTTGGTGCCGAGTTCCAGCGCACTTAAGCGAAGTGGGCGGTGAGAAGGTAAGAGCGCGGCTGGCGTCGGAGCGGAGGAGAAAGGCGCGCGCACCCTTGGAGGCTGGGCTGGGCTGCTAAGGAGCGGCGCCAACAGGGAAGGGCAGGGACTCCTCCTGTGAGGGAGAACCAGTCTCCGCTCGCTGCTCCAGGGTCTCCTCCCAGTTTATAGAGTGAGCGCTTTCTTCTCATTGTGACGGTGTTGTGATCAGGGTGCAGCAGTGTCTGTAGCTTTTTGTTTTTTTAACCTATACGTTGAAGGAATCACTTGAAACTGTTCAGGGAGAAGTGAGCATGGTGGTGCACGCCTGTAACCTAGCACTCAAGAGGCTGAGGTGGGAGGATCGCTGTAAGTGAGTCTGAAGCCAGCCTGGGCCACACAGTGAGTTCAAGGCCAGCCGTGGACTGCGTACTGCCGTGCAGACTATATACTACCCGTCTGAAAAGAAAAAAAATGAAACAGGTCAGTGAGAGCAATTCTGTGGGAGGCAAAGATGACCTGTAGCTGGTTTAATTTAGGGAAAACATAGCTTGTTCCCTAACTGCTCTTCCTCCAGGTCCGGGTCTCACCTCGCGTCCCGGTGGGCGGGACAGCTTTGGCATGGACCTGTGCAGCGTCTCCCAAGCTACACAAAACTCAGAAGCACTATGCTATCCTGTGCCTTTGGGGAACGGCCCGTTCAGCCATGACTGCTGGCTGCACGAAGGCTTGGGTGTGATCCCAGAGCTGCCCACGGTTTTTCCGACAGGAACGGGTTTTGCTTGGGGTGTTCTGGAGCCAGGTATGGCCCAGGAAGCCACCGTGCTTATGGGAAAACGCTGGGAAAGCAGAGAATCAAAGCAGCCTTCCTGATGTGCCTGGAGGAGGGATTGGCTGCAGAATGTGCTTTTCGATAAGGAAGCCAAATGACCTGGGGACGCTGTGGCCTCTTTGCTTGGCTGTTTCAGGGTTGAGAGGTGTCTGTCACGCAGTGATTCTGCCCTGGCATAATGTGCAGCTGTTTGGGCGGGGGGATTAGGTGAGGTCTGCTTGGGAACGTGGTGTCGCCGCCTGTCTTCCCACAGCGATGTCCAGGTGGCTGCACTGGAGAAGGGTGGTGGCACCAGACTTCTGCAGTCGTGCTGCTCTGCATTGTGTTACGCTTACCGGTGGCCGTGGAGGGAGGTCTCTGACCACCACACAATTCCTTGTGGCCTCGTTGGGGGGTCTTTGCTCTGCTTTCCTGCTCATCTGTGAGTAGTTCAATTTGTGCAGTGTCAGTCCTGAAGCCAGTTGGGGTTTTGCTAATCAAGATAAGACTAAAACAGCATTCATGTAGCTTTGTGGCTTCTATTTTGTCTCAAAAATTATTTTGTCTTCAGAAAATGATCCCATCTTTTAGAGACAGGGACCTCATCTGGGCCCGTGGTGGCTACAGGAGGTGCGATCAGAAGGTACAGTGCATGTTTAAGTGAAATGGGTTTATTGCGGTGAAAGACACAGTGCTGGTAATGCCCACAGAATGCCCCCTTCCACTTTGAGCGGAGGCCCACGGTCCCTTCCCCACGGCCTTGGAAGCCCTCACCTGTGAGCTCCTGGCACGCTGGTAACAGAAGCCGAGCTGTGGGTGTGGTCGAGGAGGCAGCAGCCTGCACCTGTGGTCACAGCAGAGGCCTTGAGAGTCGAGACAGGAAGGCGTGAGTGGAAGCCTGTCCCCCCTCTCCACCCTTGGCTGTCTCGGACACGCATGGTCCGAGCGAGCACTGTCACTGGAAGGACCCACCCCCGCTGGGGGGTTACTGATGTTCTCAGCGGTGGCTTTGGTCTCAATCTCAGGGAACCTGTGCTTTAATGGGGAGGTGCAGATGGCATGAGTTTAGACACAGGGAGCTTAGCCACTGTGCTGATCTGATGTCTACTTCTTTTTTTCCCCCCATGTTGGGGCTCAAACTTGAGTAAAAATACTAGGCTGCCACTGAGCACCAGCCCCAGCTCTCAGCTGGTTTCTTTATTTTATTTTATTTTACTTTATTGTACCACAATCCACCCCTTCCCTCCCTCTGTCCACTTAGCGGCAGTAAGCTGCCTGGGCTGGACGTGGGGAGAAGGCAGTGGTCATCACCCACCCACTGCTAGCCTGTCTTCAGGTTGTCTGTGGAGTGCTGGTTAAACATGTCAGCATTGGGTTTTCCACAAATGTTCCAGAAATCGCGCTATTTAAAGGAGTGTGTGATTTTGCAAAGGAAGTGACGGTGTAACTCATAGGTAGAACACTGTCCAGACAGAAGCAGTTCAAGATCGTGCATCCTAGCACGGTAAAGCACTCCTCTTAGCATTAGTGCACAGTGAGTGGTCCGGGCCTGTACTGGTGCATTTTCAAAATGCACTGCAGCGGGAAAAAAGGATAATTCACATTTTCAGAAATGGTTTGAATAGAGAGTCCTTTCTTCCCGCAGGCATGGGGGTAGACCTTGGGGTGCTCTACCACTGACCTACATCCCCAGTCCTTTTAAAAATACATTATTTTGAGGCAGAATCTCCCTAAGTAGCTGAGGCTGATCTTGAACTTTTGATCTTCCTGCCTCAGTCTTGCTAAGTAACTGGGATCACAGGTGTATATCACCACACCCAGTGAAAAGAGTCCTTTTGAAATTAGGGAGAAGTTTTTGGTATAATTTTAGATTAGATTCTTGAATAAAACAAAGATCTGATTTTTATTTAAAAAATTCTACTTACAGCTGCCACAAAAGGAAATTCTTTTTAACTTAATCCAAGTAAACATTGCTTGGTGTTTCTTGTTCTGAAGCTCAGAATTATCAAGAAAATCTTTGATTTCAAAAACTGAGAATGTTTATTGGCAGCAGCAGTTGTCTTCTAGTTAACAACATGGCTCCAAAGTATGATCCTGTGTTTATGTAACTGAAGTCTGAGTTAAGTGCTTGTGACTGTATTCGAAGTGTACATACTTGCATAGGAACAAAGACACAGCATAATTCTAAAGTTAAGGTAAACGTGTTTGACAGTCATTGACATCTCCACTGATCAGACTGGCACGTGTTTATTGATCATCTACTGCAGGCCCAACTCAGTGCTCAGGTTCCTGGGATGGGGAGAGGATAGAAGTCAGGTGCTAGGAGAGAATTTTCTAGAAGGAAGTGACATTATCTTTAAAGCAGTGCTAAGCTGATGTTCTTTTATGACAAGGTTCCTAACCAGAGTGCAGTTTTGCTGTATGAATAGTATTGTTGATGTCAGCACTTTTCTTGGGAGAAGTGTTTTTGCTTATTCAACTTTTGCTTCATGTTTGGTTCTTTTTCTGCTAAACATTACTGTTGTCTTAGCTTTGCTTGTTTTTAAATTTTTTGGGGGCTGGCTTGTGGCCTGAGAATTCAGTTTCTATTTTTTTTTTAAAACCACTTAGAGTAAGCAAGCAATTGTGTGTCCCTTGGTGCAGTAGCCAATTTAAGATGATTTAGACTCACTTAGCAATAGTGCCTCATTCCTAAAGGATACACTTGAGTGGTTGGAACTCCACAAATGTTACAGCACAGAGATCAGGTTTTAGGCCAAATACAGATATTCTGCCTCATTCAAATTTTTGCCATTTCCAAACTCTGTGGGCTTGTGATGTGTATTGGTTTAGTCTTTAGAATTTCTGGGCTATACCCGGATGTGAGAAGATTCTTTAGTGATCCTTTAGTCACTACTAAGGTTTTGTAAAAGCAGGTTATTGTTAAGAGCTGGTCAAAAAAACAAAACAAAACAAAACAAAGGAACTTGGAAGTCTTTATTAGAAAAGAAAATGTCTTCGTTGTACTTTATGTTTTGAGATAGAGCTGAAATATTTTTAAATTGCTGTAGAGCAGTTTTCAAGCTTAAAATAAAAACGATGGCTCAGTACCCCCAGTCTGTTGTTAGCAGTTCACAGATGAGCTGCTAGAGTTAGAATTTGGATGGTACAAAGAGAATTAAGGCAGGTCTAAATAGTCTCAAAGAAACCTTCCGATTGCCTGGGAAATTGCAAGTTTCGTAGCAGTTCCTACATGAGAACTGTGCCCATCCCCCCGACACCGCACTGCAGCCTGCACCAACTCCTGTCCGCACTTTGCACCCCGGCTCATCCCTGGCCCAGCAGAGCCTCTGTCCCCCAGGGCCCACGGATCCACCCAGGGTGCGTCAGAAGTGGACGCAGACACACACCACGCTCTGGCTCTGGAGGGCGGGGTGGAGTGGGGTGGGGAAGCACCTGTGGGTTATAGAAGCCCCAGGTGATGGAGCCTGCGGCTGGGTGCAGAGCCCTTGTCCTTGGCTCTGTGCCTGATTCGCTGTTCACCTGCACACTTGACCTTTCACCTCTCCCATTTGACCTTTCTGCTCTTGCCAGGTGCCGGGCTCGGCCCCACCCTCTTCCCTCTGGCACCTTCTCCTCACCCTTCGCTCTCTGGTCGCCTGTTGCTGTCCCGTTCTTCGATGCCCTCTTCTGCGGTGTGAAGTGACTCCTGCTGCTCTCAGAATGCTCCCCCCATCTCTTTCTGCTCCCACACATCCAGGTGCAGCAGTGGGCGGGAGCGGGGCCTGGGCCCGACCTCCTGTGCTTGAAACCTGGCTCCTGTTTCAGCTGTTTGGCCCAGGCTGAGTCATGCAGTCTCTCTGAGCCTCAGGTGCCTTGGGGGCCAAGTGCAGGGCAGGGACCGGCCCAGGCCGTGGCCAGGACCGGGACAGGTGCCAAACAGACAGGGTCTGGAATGGTGGCCGCTGGGCCCTCGGCATGTGGTGGGGACAGCACTGTCATTGTGAGGACCTCTGCGGTGGTGTTTCCATCTCGTCCTGAGGGCTCCCAGACACCTGTGGATGGCCGTCCTGTCCCCTTGGGTTTCTGGCACCGGGTTGGCCACCTGCGCCCCAGGTTGCCTTGTGCACGTGTCTGCGGGGAGCTGACGTCACCTGCACGTCTGTTTCCTGATGTGAGGTCTCCACACCTCAGTGGTCTGTGAGTCTGAGATACCCCACCCTGACCTCAGCAGCTCAGAGCCCACGCCCTCCCAGCCACCTCCTTGTGCATCCCTTCTCCTGCTTTGTCCCCTGCAGGCTCTGCCCTGGCTGTAGCTCTCCAGCTGCTCTGCATGGGCACACGGTGGCCTCCACGCCCAGGGTGCCATGTGTGTCCCCTGTAGGTTGTGCCATGCCCCCAGCACCACTGTGCTGCCCTGGGCTCTGCCGAGCCCTTGGGGGCTGCCGGGGTGCAGAGGATGGGGCTCATTTGTGTGGAGAGTGCTGCTTGTTCAGAACAAGCTCCTTGCCCGAGGACCTCAGAGCTCAGCGCACACTTGGCAAAGGCAGCAAGCCTGCGAAGGCGCCTCCTCCTCCTCCTCCTGTGACCTGTCCCAGCCTGCTCCTGTTAGGGACTCAGCACTCACCAGGGCGGTGTGGCTGCTTTGGGCTCATCCCGAGGGGAACAGACCTCCTCGTTTTACAGGCAGAAAGCGGGTCGTAATGTCCGAATGACCGTTTTCCAGGCTGTGAGGTTTATAAACAATTTCACGGATCTTAAATCCAAGCTTCGGTCAGGTTTTCCTCCCCATAGCAGTTTCTGCAGAAGTGTGGTCCCAGCTGCGGAAGTTTCTCTCCTCCCTTTTATTTCTTGCTCTACGCATCACTAATTTCTCCTGGAGGATTCATTTCTCCGGGGGTGTCTGTAAGGAGTGATCATAGATTGCTGGCTTCAAAGAACAGAAATTTAGGGTTGCGCAGTCTGGAAGGTGAGAAGTCTGAGATGGAGGCTCTGGCAGGGCTGTGCGCCCAGCGGAGTCTCCATGCCTCCTCCCGGTTTCGTGGCCCTTGGCTTTCAGCACACTGCTCCAGCCCCTGCCTGCGCGGGTCTTTCCATTGCTGTCTTCTCTGAGTGGCTTTTCTCTCCATCCCTCCGTCCCTCCATCCCTCCCTTCTTTTTGCAATATAGAAGATTGAATTTGGCATCTTTGCCTGGAGCTGCTTTCCCAGTATATCCATCCATCCATCCATCCATCATGTACCTGTCCTGCGAAGTCACTATCCTCCTGCCTCAGCCTGGGATTGCAGGCATTCGCCACCATGCACAGCCCTGTGTTTCTTTTAAGGATCTTTGTCATCGGATGTAGGGCCTTCCTGTATAATCCATGATTATCTTCATCTCAAAATCTTCAGTTATATATCCGTGGACCCTTTTCATAAATAATAAATTATAAACAGTGCTTTACGAATTCCAGGGATTAGGACTTGATGTGTTTGGGTGAACATTACTCAACCTGTGACACTGAGACAACAGTCTTGACCCTATCCTATCAGTTAATCACACCGGTTTTATAAACTAATTTGGAATCAGTTAATTTTGGTGATCTGATTGCTGTCAGGGATTTTTCAGGCGGTGAGGGTAACAGCTATTGGAGTTTTCGAGCCTTTCATAGACCGTGCTCTTTCACAACCTGCCCTGGAGCTCCTTAGGTACTATTGTACCAATGAGGGACTTGGGTTTGGAGCACTCGGGTGACTCGCTGGGAGGGTCTTCTTGGCCATTTGGTGACGGAGCCAACAGTGGGCTCCAGAGGTCACTGTCAGAGCCAGTCTGCAGAACGGTGGCCTTGCATCAGGCCTGGTGGGGGTGTTGGTTCCCCTGAGTTGGTGTAAGACCTTGGCCAAGGTGATCTACTTCTGTGAACTTGGCTCAGGCTGGCTCCGTCCCAGGACTCTCAAGGGAGAATTAATACAAAGGGAATGTCAAAAGGCCAACAGAAAACTGTGGACAAAGGTTTGGTTGGCTTTGATTGAATCTAATATTGAAGTTTGGGTGATTTGGGGAATTTTAATGTGAGGAGCTTTTTATAAGAAGCAATGTAGACTATAAGGCATGATACAAATTTTGTTTTTGTTTTTGGAGGTAGGGTCATGCCATACAGTGCAGGCTAGCCTTGAACTCGCTTTTGCAGCCCGGACTAGCCTCAAACTCATGACAGTCCTCCTGCTTCAGCCTCCTCCTGAGTCTGGGATTCCAGGCATGTGCCACCACGCCTGCTGATACAAATGTTAAATAAGGCTATTTTTCCACAAGTCCTACTTCACCAGCACTGTGACCGTGTATCTTAAAAATAAATTTTGAACTAAAAAAAAGCTTATTGGTGCTTCCATCAGTTAAGATATATTTTTGAATACCTGACCTCAAAAATATTAGGAGGAAAAGAAGACATTGTGAACTATCTGAGAGCTGCTTCCCTGGAACCGTCTTATCACCTTACTTCCTCCATGCTGTCATTGAGCCTCGTGGTAATGGCTTTCCCCGCTGTAGAACCTGTTAGTTGAGATTCATCGCAGAACCCAGAGAACGCATTCCTGCAGCCCGATTTCAGGAGGTTCCTTTCCCCATCTTTGTGGAGTGAGTTGGAGCTGGATGTGAAGTGAACGGTGGCTCGCAGCCTCGGGCTGTTCCCCTGGGGTGCACCTGCCTGCGGAGGACCGGGGCGGGACTGGCTTTCCCCGAGGAGCAGCTGGCGTGTCCCTGCCTCTCTGCTCCGCTGGCAGGAGTGTGTGCTTGTCTGAGGCTGCAGGTTCTTCTGCAACTGCCGGCTGGTAGCTTTGGCTTTCAGCTGGCAAAGCTGCTCTCTGGCTCAGAATTGGAGACGCGTATCCTCTCAGGGTCTTGCTGCGCACACGCAGCGGCCTGTGGAGTCCGGGAGCTGTGTTCACAATGGGGCATTGATCCCTGCTGTCGTGCAGTGCCCTGGCGTCTGCAGCACAGGCACACTCAGTGCTCTGGCGTCCCGCATGCGCAGGCAGCCTTGGGCCTGACCTGAGGCTTCAGTCTGCAGCTGCACGGGCTTCGCGCCCTCCTGAACCCGTTCTTGAGGAAGCGGTGGTAAGCACCTTATAGACTCTCAGTGCCGGCGTACTCATTTTTGAAATCATTAGCTGTCGGATGTACTGATTCTTCTTCCTCGGATGCATGAGAAATGATTTTCAGTGCATGTATGGATCAGGGCACTTACCAGGAATGGAGCCCGATTCACTTCTTCTTCTGAGATTTACTAAAATTGACTCCCTTTGGGAGACCGAAAAATGATCCAGGTTGCGAATGAGGTGCTCTAATTCTTTTCATGCCAGGCAAGGTTTCCGGCTAAATTTGGGACCTCAGGAGACCGATTTAGGATCTGGCGGGTGAAAGCGAGACACGTGGCCGCCTGGCCACATGCCCGGCGCGACGCAGGAGGTGAGGCTGGAGTTCGTGGTGGGCTTTGGCTGTGGCTGCGGCTCTGCTGGGAGAATCGCAGCAACAAAAACCTGATTCATGGGGACTGTGTGCAGAAATGAAGAAAACAGAGGTTTTCTGCTGGGGGAAATTCAGGCAGTCTGTGCGTCTGCGACAGCGCCTGGAAATGCTCATTTCCATTCCAGCGACTCTGAAGGGGCCCCACAGAGGCTGCAGGGGAAGTCTGCAAGTGGGCTCGTTTGGGGAATGTTAACGAGGGCCCGTTTCTGAACATGGACGCTTGTGCCGAGAAGGACGACCTGAAGTTTAAGTTTCATTTCACCATTTCATTTCAGCACCCAGGGAGATACACAGTTGGCGGTGACTACTGAACTGCCTACACAGGGTCTGGCTCCAAAGGACATTGGGAGGTGTCCTGTCCCTCGGTGCCGTCTGCCCTCCGTGGAAATGCAGGAGAGAGCACAGCGTGCCAGGCACTGAGCTGCTGGGAAGGGCTGGCTCATTTGATCTCGTTCCGATGGCTCTGACACTCAGTTTCAGGTGGTGGACACAATCATCCTCCCTGGGTCTGCCCCACTGAGGCTGTCAGTAGTGAGTGACCCTGCCTTAGAGATGTGGTTCAGTACAGAGGCCCTGGGTCCAATGCCCAGTGCCGCAGCAGAGAAACAAAAACCAGAAAAAACCCCCAAGCCGTCATAGTCATTCAAAATCTTTTTGGCCCTTCTCCTATGGTGACAATTTGATGCTTTTGGAATATTGAAGAAAAGCTCCAGTGTAACACACATGTATTTTTATTTTTTTATTTTTTATTTTTTTGGTTTTTCTCCGGTACCGGGAACCGAACTCACAACCTTGCGCTTGCCAGGCAGGCGCTTTTGCCGCTGAGCTAAATCCCCAGCCCCTCACACATGTATTTTTAATGGGATTAACCAAGCCAGTTTTGCCCACTGTTAATACATATCACGTGGTAGAGGGGCTATGCGCATATGAAACGTCAGAGCTAATGTCCGAGAAGCTAGCTGTGTTTATCACTGTGTTTTTATTTTAGAAGTCAGCGAGTGTCACAGCCTCTCCTTCTCCCTCCTGTTAGCACGCTTCTTAGCGTAAAGTTTTCAGGAATGCACGGTGTGCTCCAGTGCGTCGCCATTGCCTGCTCTCCTAGCCTCACAGGGAAGCCAGCAGGGCCTTGCAGCCCAGCGCGGGATCGAGCCAGACCCTTGCTGGCCTTGGGGCTGGCGCCTCGCTTGCTGTACGGTCTCACTTGGGTGGATGAGCCGACTTTCCTCTGCGGTGCTGCCCTGCAGGGCAGCTTGGTCGTGTTCAGCCTGTGAGATGCACCACCCCACTGCAGGGGGAGGCTGGTGGGGGGACGTTGGGGAGGTGTTCTGTGCCCCCTTCTCTTGCTTGGGCACAGTCCAGGGAGGATCTGAGGTGGTGGTGGTGGAGGGTCTGAGCCTCACCCCGAAGAGCAGGACAGGGAGAGGCCATGGCGTGGCACCAGGAAGCGTTTCTGAGCCTGGCAGTGGGGAGGCAGGAGGCTCTCTGGAGGCCCCCTGAAGGTAGCTGTTCTCTGACCTGTCCTCTGCACCCCAAGGTGGGCGGGGAGCTGGCCCGAGTCCCTTCCCCTACTGAAGTGGGGGTGGTTGCTCTGCGCTGCTGCTCCCTGCCCTTGCTGTGGCCTGAGACCCGGACCATCACTCGAGCCCCCGAGCGCTGGGGCTGGGGATGTGGCTCACTGGGGTGCGCACACACTTGGCATGCCTGAGGGCACAGGTGCACTCCAGCACTGCACAGAACAAAGCAACGCTGACTGGGGCCCAGGGGCCTGCATGGGCTGCTTGGGGGGACTCTGGCGAATGCTGGTAGCTGGAGAATCAGACAGTCACCATCCAGGGACCCTCAGGGACCAGGAAAGAAGAGGCGTGTTACTGTACGTGCTTCTGGAGTCCGTCGCCCTGGTCGGGGAGACTGAGGTGGCTCAGTGCTCAGGGTGCCCCCGGCCTGGGGCGTGTGGCTGTGAGTGTCACCTCATTAGCGTTCACACCAGCTCTCGGGAGGAGATGTGTGGTTAGCACTGTTTAGAGGATGCGGAAACCAAGACGGGAGCTGGGAGGAAGGGAAGTGACGTGTGTTGCTGCAGGATCATCACACAGTGTGACGGCAGTCCCGGCTAGCGCACTGCACCAAGAATGTGGATGTGCCCAGGGGTGCAGGTCTGCCTCTCCTGGGACGGCTGCCACGCAGGGCCAGGGGCCAGTGCACAGCCTAGGCATGGGCCCGAGCTTACACTGGGGAGCCGGAGTCCTGGCTTCTAGTCTTTCGTTTTTTTCCTTTTAGGTAGAATTTCTCTGTGTTGCTCAGGTCGGTCTGAAACTCATGGCCTCATGCTCTGGGGCGCCTGGGACTCCAGGCGAGCACCACCATGCCCAACGTGTGCCTTCCTGTGTGACATCGGTAAAAAAACTTAGCCTCTCTGTGCCTTGCTGTGAGTGGTATTCATTAATAAACTGAGCACCGAGTGCAGTCTGAGCAACTCCCACCGCCAAGGGAGGAGAGCTTCCTCTGCCCTGAGGGTGATCTGGTAGGGGACGGGCTGTCAGCCCTCGCTGGGACACGCTCTGGGCTGTGCAGTTTCAAGTTGCAGCAGCCTGCTTATCGCCAAGATGTCACTTTCCTAAAATAAGAATCCTGGATGGTTTAGGTAAGCCTCTCCACCTTCCCCGGAGCACTGGTTCTCCTGCAGCGGCTGCCCCAGTCCCCGACACAAGCCGGGTTTTCCCGTGCCCCGCCGGCTCCACGTAATCCTGAATGGCGCAGACAGTGGACGCTGAGGGCAGCTCTTGCCCGACAGCTGCTCCCGTGGTGGCCTTGTAGGGGCATCTGACCCTGCTGCTGGCCGCGACTTCGCCGCCACCTGTTGCAGTAATGAGTGAGGCCTCGAGGCCTTCCATCTCCTTCCTTAGGCACTGGGAAGGCGGTGTGCCTGGGAGAAGTGTCACACGCCACAGCCATATGCGTCCTCTTTCTCTAAGTGGTCTGTTTTGAGTCCATGACTAGAAATACTGTGACAGCCCTGGGGTGGCTCAGGGAGGGAGGAGAGGTGGGCAGCGTGGGGGGACAGAGGATGACTTTCCTCAGTTCGGGCTTTGAGTCAGGCTTGCTGCTTCTGTGCGCTCCTGGATTCACACCTGGGGGAGCCGAGCTGGCCCAGGACGAGAAAGTTCCCAGTAACCCTTCACATTGCATTTTTGTGGGCAGGTCTCAGAGTTCCACAGAAAAGATAGTACTGTTGCTATGTAAGCAACCACTAGAAAGGTTATCAGATTTTTAATTCTTTCCCTTCAAAGCGTGACACCGATCTCTAGGATTCATGTGAGTGAGCTTTCATGGTCTCTGAAGTAAGCTGAAGTTCTGGCTGCCTTTATACCCTGGGAACTTGCATGAGGTGGTCACACAGGTACTGGAAGCTTCCAGATTCCCTCTGCATTTCCCATCTCACCCAGTGCTTTGGGAAGGAGGACTGACTTCCACAAGTGCTGTCCCATTGGCTCTTGGGTCCTGCTCTCGTGCCCGGCCGATGGAGTGAGGATGGGGTGCAGCACCCCACACACCTGCTGGAGCCTCTGCTCAGACCCTTCCAGGGGGGTTAGAAGGACTTGGGCTCAGGGCCAAGGAAGGGCCCTTCTCCCAGTTAGAGCAGAGGCAAGCCCGAAGCATCTGGAAGACTCTACAGGCACAGCTGTCCCCTGTGTGCCCCCTTAGGTCTCAGGTCAGGGGCAGAGGTCACGGTTAGCAGTCTGGGACACCCTTCCCAGTCCCCCCCAGGTCAGCTCATGCTATTATTAAATGATTACATATGCAAGTTGATTCCTTCCTAGCGTAGACTTTCTAGCTCAGGTCACTGGGAGCTAAAAATAATTCTCTTGTCCTTAGTTAATGTTCCTAAGACTTCCCTGCCCAGCCTTCCTCTTCCGGGGTTTTGGGCTCTTGACGTCCTGGTGACACTTGCCCTCCTGTTCTCTGTGTTGCTGTATGAGATGAGAGATTCTCATGACAAGATGGGTTTCTCTCTTCTCTAAACAGCCGTTGCCCGCCAGGGGCAGTCTCACAGGTTGGCCCTAGGATATGGTGGCCAGGGAGCAGGCCTAGATGTCCCCAGCTGTTGCCGCTGGCTGCCCTGCACCTTGAGATGCCTTCCGGTCTTAGAGTCAGCATCCTCTTCTGAAGACTTGGGTCAGGCACAGAGGTGCAGTCGGAAGCTGACCCTCCCCTGTTTAGAAAAGGAGAGCCCTGGCTGCAGACACCATTACATGGAACCCAGTTTAGGAAGTGTCCACGCATGCCTTCACACCTGTCCCTCCTCACCTTCCCTCTCTGTCCCCGCAGCCCCGTGCCAAGCATTAGCTTCAGCCGAGGGGAGACGCGTTTTCTGATCCCTTGGATTTCTGGTCACTGCTGCTGCGTGGCCTGCTGCCTGCAGTTAAGTAGATATTTCTGCAGAGGTAAACCAGTTGTTCTGGGAGATTTCCAGTGGCATAGGGGCCTGGCCTCACCAGGTGGTGAGAATTTTGCAGGTGAGGGATGCTTCACTTCCTTTCTTATTGGTGGTGAGCTGTGTAGGGATTCCTGGGATTCCTCTAGGGAGGCCCTAAACAAAGGACTTGATACAGTGTTGCTGGAGGCATTGCTTTGGAAGGGGTGATTCTATTACAAACATCAGTTGGGCCTAACCTGGTGTAAACATTTGGCAGTTACAGTGCCCTATTCATGTGTAAATTTTTTGTTTTTATGTATCAGTTAATAAATATATTAAAAAGTCAATACAACACACACAAAACCAACAAGGAGATGTGTCAGCATAGGGCAGGAAAGACAAGACAGACTCTGCCGGGCGCTTTGAAAACCTGGTCATAATGACTCCTGGATGGAGAAGGCTTTGATGCTAACCTTGGAATTAGGACAAATTGACAAGAGCAGCTTGTCGGATGAAATTGCTGGGTTTTACATAGGAGTTCTAAATGCAGTTTTCAAACTTGGGTTCCCATGGTGACTTCCAGTCAACACGAGTTCTCTATAATTTATAAACTTTTTCATTTGGATGCCTTAGACAGCCTACATCTTGTGGGCTGGACACACGTGTGTTGTAATAAAAATATATATTTAAAAAGGAAGGTTGGTTATTTGTGTACATTAACTACATCATGTATTTTATGTCGGGTCCAAAACAATTCCTTTTCCCTTACTACGGCTCAGCCAAGCTGGGAATATCCAAGTGCAGACTGGATGTGCACTTAAAGTGACTTTTAAAATCTAGTATAAACTTTTTTTAAATAGTTTTTTTTCTTAGTCTGCGTCAGTGTTTCTCAAACCAGGGCCCCTTAGAAACCTCAGTAGGACATTCTGTGGGTATTTCTTTTCCTTCAAGAATTTTCTGTTCCTTCGAAACTTTATTCCGCTTTGGGAAACACGGGATTCGAGACAGACTGAGATGAATAAGACCATAGGTGACAAGAATTTCTCTCGTGTGTTCAGGATAACGTTTTCACTTTTAGTATCTTTTTATTCAAGAAGAGAAGGTGTGCTGACCTGCACTGTGTATGTGCATGTGTGTGGGTGTGCACATGTGTTCACGTGTGTGCTTACTGGTCGCCAGTCTCTGTGCTTCAGTGTCCTCTGAGCTGTGCTCTGAGTAACTGACCCAACTGTGTGTGACCTCTCGCTGAGGGGCTGCTCTGAAAACCAGTGCTTTCAGTGCAAGTGAGCCTTACTCTGCCTGGAACTGCTTCCCTGATCCTTCTCAACTCACGGGTCAGATAGGCTCCGTCTAGGTCCTGGGCTTTCCTTGCGGTGGTCTCTTCTTACTAGCCCGTCACCCTTTCCCCGTCCCCCATTTCCTAGCCCCCACCCTCCAGCATAAGTGAGGCGAGATAAGTGAGGCAGAGGCAGGCAGACACCCTCCTCCTCGGGGTCCTGCTCACCTTCCTTGCCCTTTCTGTCCCGACCTAGTGGTTGTGTCATGTGGAGAGTCCCCTGGGTGACTCTCTTGAAAGAAACACAACTATCTCCATTTTGGCTGAACCTGGTCTCACTTCCGTGTATTGATCTGTGCAGAGCTGGCTAGGACTTTTCCTTATCCTTTCAATTGGCTTTAAGCAGTGCAAATGGGTCAGCCGAGGTGCTGAGGTACCCTGCCCCGTAGCTCCCAAAAAACGTGTGAGCTGGCTGGGGTGGAGATCCATGCTCTACACTGTTGGCAGGGATCAAGCCTCGAGACAGAGCCCATGACTTCCCAGGGCATAGAAGATTACACATTGTAGCTGAAGTACCCCCCCAAAATGTTAGGTACGACCTCCAATTGTGTTATGCAGGTTACTCCTTCTGCATGTCCTTCTCTCTGCATATGGCAGAGGTGATTTCAGGCCTCCTACCTAGCCCAGCTCATGTACTTCTTGCCATTCTCACAGTCACTTGTCCTCAAGCCACTCCCTTCTTCACGAATTAATAAAACCTGGGTTCAGGCCTGGGTCCAGGCCTTTGTTCTGGTTAGCCACCATCCTAGCTGGACTTAGGACTCCCCACAACTACAAATATGCCTTGGTGTCTTTATTCTCACCATGGGTTTACTAGAAGCTGTAGATTGGTAGATTAACTTGATACAATTCCATAGCTTTTCCATGGTATTACAAATATAAACTTCCCAAACCATGACAAGGACTGGGAAGGGCTCTCTATAATGTCATAGAAGCAGAGCTCCGTGAGAAGGCCTAGAAAAATACTACACAGCTAACCAGGTTTGTGAGAGGAACGGGCTCCCTTGCAGCGGAGAGGCAAGGGCTTGCCTCCCAGTGCCTTGCTTCTCACGGGGCCAGCATGCATCTCTCGCTCCATAAGCAGGCCATACTCAGGACATTGACCCCAGGGTGATGTCTCTGACTGCCTTCTTACCTGGCCTAGGGACTCAGGGCCCTGTCTATGCTTTGTCACTGTAATGTTCACTCTATTTAGGGGAGGCACCGCCCCGTATGAATAGAAGAGAGTTTGGCTAGTGACCTCTGGGGACAAATGGGGACTCTCAAACTAGATGCCTCTGATAATTCAGATACAACAGTACGCGTCCAACAGTCTTGCAAGAGCGTGGCTTGGAGATATGGAGGACTGCTGTGTTCAGATCCTCCCCTGGTCACTCATGTCCTCTGAACTACTATGTGCAGGTTATAGCCCTTGATTATGTTTTGTTTGAGTCACTTTTGTTTCATGTACTTAATAAATAATACAGCTGCTCTTAAACTTGTTTCTTCAAAGAAATTAAAAATGCACTGAGAGCAGGGCCCATGCTCCCATGCAATTAGTTAGCGACCAGTAAATAAGTGCTCGGTTCATTCCAGGGTAAGGAAGAATTGACCTATTGGATTTACCTGGGAGGAGCAGATTAGAGTAGCCGGCCCCAGGAGCTCTAACTCCTACTTCTTTATTTGAACCAGGTAGATACATTGTAATATTGCTTAGATGGAAAAGAACCAGTTGAATGGAAATCTGTATTTTTCCTGGTAACGTTTATAGCTTTATTTGGGCTGCGAGATAATTATTGGAAAAAAGAAGAGGACATGTTATGAGTTAGTGGGAGACTGCTGATCCAGCCGTTTAGGCAAGGGGGTCTGCAGATGGTGCATACATCCCAGATAGGAGGAAGGTGCTTTCTTCTGCACCCTCCCCAGAGTAGTTTAGGGTACGAAGCAGCACCAGAGAGCATGTGTTAAACAGAATCCAAATCGAGCCTGCTGGTTGTGCAGATGATTTAAGGGTTATTGTGGAAATTTATATAAACCACTAGCTCAGCACAGAGCAGCACAAACACAGGCCAAACTTGTGTTGCCATGGTAATAACGGACGGTAGCACAGAGCGCCCCTGGTGTACGGAGCCAGTGGCCTGAGTACCTCTGAAATGCCAGCTTCGAAGGCCAGAGAAGATGCTGGAAGCTTGACTCTGTGTGATCAAAGATCATTTAGAAGCCCGGGAGCTGAAGGAATATTAAAGGAACGGTAATGTTTGTGTTTGAGGTGATTAGAACTTCTTATAAGCTTAGAAGTCGGAATTGAGTGATAAGTGATTGTAGAAAGAACAAAATAGCTTGTTGTCATTGAAGGGTGTCTTTGTTGCTAGAGGGAATTGGATCAGCAGCAGGCAGCCGGTCCAGTTAATAATCTGAATGTTATCAGCCCTGGCCACAGCCTTGGGGTGCATTTTCCTGCCTCCTCCCGCCTCACAGGAGGGGCCCGGCCACGCGCCTCTCAGGTGTCTTCAGACGTCCTGGACAGGCAGGTGACGAGGTGAGCGGACCGATGTGCGTCCCTGTCCAGCACGGTCACATGCTTTTCCTGTCGTGTGGCTTCTCAAGGCAGGGTTCAAAGAGTTGTTTTCTCACGCTAGTGAACTTATAAACACACTTTACTCTAGCACTAATGTTACAAGTTTCATCGAGTGTTTTGGGCGGGATGATGGGTTTCTTACCCAGAATAAACTGGGTGAGACTGGAGTTCAGAATGTAAATGTGACCGTATTTCTTGTCTGCCCCTCGAACACCCACCGGCTCACACCCACTGGTACAATAAAATTTAACGAGTTTCTTCTTTCTCTGTCTTAAAACTAAATTGAAGTTCTGAGGGATTAAAATTGGGAGCTTCAGGAAGGTTTTGGTCAAAACCCTTTGTGACTCCATCTTGATCATTTTTTAGTTTGGGGAGCTGATTTAATTTTGCTGAAAAAGCAAAAATACTTGTTTGTGTAGTCATTTTAATTGCTCTTTTAGTGCAGTAATTGGCAAAATCTGGGAATGAAAACAGCCCCTCTCCAATCTTATTTCTAATAGGAGCATTGCCATCATTAGTGTCTTCGTTTTGAGGGCCAGGGTTTGTTTCATGGCCCTTGCTGCTCAGGTTGGGTTGTTCCTGGTGAAAGCTCAGACCTTCAGCAGCAGGGCATGGAGAGGTGGGCACTGGCGTGTGGATCACCTGTGCCACCCTTTACATGTGGTGCAGGGGTGACGGCTTGGTTGGGACCAGGAGGTGGCCTAGGTGGAGACAATGCCCTAGGTTTCTCCAGTGTTCTAGAATGAAGGTGCAAATCGTGTGGTGCCACAGGTGATGCCAAGAGACCGTCCCCCGTGTGGTGGGTGTCCTGGTAGTGTGTGTTTGCAGGGGCAGTGCCCTCTGGAAGTCTCTCTTGTAAAATAATCTTGCCCTATATAATTTTTCAGTGAGTGTGTAAAGCATTCTTTGTCTCCTGATAATTGCTTTAAATATCATTTCTTTCACTGCTGTAGAGCTGCAGGACCTCATGGGCAAAGCGTGTCAAGACAAGGGAGCCGCTGAGATTTCGTGTCCTTCAGCAAAGGTCTGGCTTCATTTGGGAAACCCTAGGTCCTTGTTCATGGGAGTCTCTCTGCGGCCCTCCCATGTCTGCATTTTAATTCTGAAGGAAGAAAAGTGGTACAGGGCCAGCTGGGAACCTTCTGCCCCTTCCTGAATCTCTCTGGAGCTCTTTCCATCCACCTCAGACAGCGCAGTGAGAGCAGGCTGGCTGAGGCCGTGCAGGTGGGGCTTGGATGCAGTGGGAGAAGGTGTGAACCGAGGCAGGGAGGCCTTACCAGTTGCAGCCCCTGTTCGGAAGGCGCACAGGTCTGGAAATGGATTTGCTGGTGCGGCTCCAAGTACTTCTCTGCCCCAAAGCAGGAGGTCTTTGGTGGTTCCCCAAGCTGCTGGCTCCACTGGCCATGGGGAGAGTGCAGAGTCATCCCTGCTGTGGGGCTGCACTTTCCAGGTTTCAGTGCCCACTGAGGGTCGCACTGACGTTGTATGTGTGGCGAGTGAGGTCCGCTCAGAGAGAACCCACCCATGTAACCTCTATGGTGGTATATTGTACTGATTGCTTAATTACTGGTTACTGTTAATACCTGACTGTGCCTTCTTCATAGATTAAACTTTATCTTAGGCCTGTGCGTACAGGAAGCAGCATACGTGGGGTGTGGTACTACCCACTGCTTGTGGCAGTGCTGAAGGTTTTGGAGTACCTTCTCTGTGGATAAGGTGGGGAGCGACTGGGGACAGTCTGAGAGGATTTCATCTTCTTAGACTTGACCTTTATTCCTAAAGCCTCATCCCTTTATTTTATTACTCTAGTAAGAGTACAGTTTACTAAAAACTTAATGCAAAATATCCTACTGTTGTAGGCAACTGAGTTAGATAGAAATATTATAGGCAGTCAGACAGGGCTAGGCCCTGGAGGGGGGCCAATGCAGAAGGCAAGATACCTTGCAACTGTGGCAGAGACAAGCACCTCCAGCTCTGGGCGGGACAAAAGATGAAACAAATGCACCCACATCCTTTCTAAGGGTTAGCATCAGGGATTGATATTCTAAATAGGTCTCTATCACCTTGACAAAGCCAAGAAGAGCCACTAACCCAACCCCCTACAGGAAAAGCCCCTGTTCTGTATTCATGCCGGCTTGCTACCTGACTGGCTTCCCCATTTGATTCCGATTTAATCAATTTTACCTGAGCAGTTATACTCCTTGACCATAGTTTTGTCCCACCTCATGCCCAGCTTGCGACTTCCCATTTTTCCCCACCTTGGAGACACCTCAAATCCACCCGTTGTGGATTTGCTGTATAAAAATCCCTAGGAAAGGCAGGTTCCTTGGCAAACCTCTCAGATCCCCTTCTGTGTCTCTCTTGGACAGAAGCTTTCCTTCCTTCAGTAAATATATTCTGCTCTTAACCTCTGTTGTTCCTAAAATGCATTCTTCGATTTTAGAGAACACAGACTCGTCCTAGATATCTAGCAGGTTGGGAGTTTTTTTTCTCTGTATCATTAGCAGGTAGAGTGTTGCACACATTCACAGCCAGCACTCCCGGCAAAAGAAAGGGACACAATAGTCCCCAGAGCGTGAAGGCAGCCACTCTGGGGGGGAGGGCGTCATCCTGTGGCTCCTTCAGGATTAGTGGTTTCCTGGGGGGGGGCGGTGGGAGCCTCGGGAAGCTGTGTCGCAGTGTGGTCACTGTGTTGTTGGGATGGACTCACTTTCCCCGATCCACTCGGAGGGAGATATGGAGTAAGTTTAGCACTGAAAATTTTGATTGTTGTTGTGGAAGCTGTTTTTGAAATGAGAAGCTAAACCGAGGCTATGGACAGGGCTCCTCGCCGACGGCCTCCTGAGCTGTGAGTGCGCTCCTGAGCCGAAAGCTGCGGTGCTGGCAGAGCACCCTAGTCACATTCACAAACCCCTGTGTCCTGGGAACCCCAGGTGCTGGTGTCTCGGGGTGTGGGTCCCCTTCGGGGTGTGCTTGGATGGTTGCTGGAGCAATAAAAGAGCGACTGGCTTTAGCCTGGTGGCCTCTGCAGGGAAGGCTGGCGGCCTGGCTGTGGGGCTTGGGGAGGGGTGGCCCTCAGGCCCTTTTTAGAGTCTGAGAGGAGCTTGGACAGAACGAGGGGCTGATGAAGATGGATTTTGTGTCATCAGAAGTGGGCAGCTTTTGGACCAGGGTCCAGACTCGTAGGAGTTGATTCCTTCCTGCTCAGAGGCCCTGACCCTTGGCAGAGGTGGAAGCTCCTCTCCTGCCCTCTGGTCTGGCTGCAGTAGGGAGGAGGCGGGGCTGCGCTTGGATTCCTGTCCTGTGCAGGGACCTGTGCATGTGCATGAATGCCCGGCTCAGGTTTGCATCACGCTGTCTCGACCTGGGGGACGGCCCCTGCCTTGCCAGGTGCTTGCTTGTTTCTTCTTGGTTTTAGCCCTTGCAGAGATGAGCTGTGGTTCGGGTATGGGTTCTGTGTGTCCCTCAAGGATTCCCATGCTGGAGGCCTGGCGCAGGGTGCCTGGGTCACAGGCTCCACCTCAGAAGGGCTTGATGCTGCCTCCCACCTGCTAATGATACAGGTGCGTTGTGATAAAGCGAGCCCCCCCCCATGTGCGGGGACCCTCTTTGTGTGGTTCCCTCTCTATCTTTGCCATTTTGTGGCCCAGCCTGGGAACCCTCAGGACCCTGCTGCTGTGCCGTTGAGATCTCCTGGCCACCAGAACTGCGAGCCACATACGCCAGTGTCCTTCCTGAAACATCCCACCTCGCCTCAGGTGTGTCATTAGAGCATCTGAAAGTGTTGGGGTCCGATTCTTACAATGCCCCACAGTTTTCTGCAGATCCGCGTCCAGCTGTAGATACCAGCCTGGCACCGTTCTTGTCTCCTCTCCAAGGCTGGTTTCCTGGTCAAAGGCCTCAAGAGAGTTGGCAGCTGTTCTGTGCTTGTGAGGAAAGCATGGCCTGGGGTGGCTGTTCTGTCCCCTCCTCCTGCTGTGCTGGCTTCTCGGGGAGGGCTTGAGGCAGGACCCTGCGTTTCTTGTGTCTGGCCCACGCCCAGGGCACAGTCACTTAGTGATTCCACTCTGAGAGGCTGGGCCCTGCTGGAGCAAGGCAGCTGAGTGGGCGCCTTGGACACCGAACAGGAACGGAGCATCACATTGAGAGCCCTCCGGCATCCGGGTCAGCCTGTGGGGCGGCTCCGCCCAGAGCCTCGCTCTGAGGACAGGGTCTTCTTCCAGGGTGGTTTACATACTTGGGGGAGAGGGCTGGACGGCCTTGGGAAGCTGGAAGGGATGGGCTGTGCCTGGGTTTGTAGGTCAAGCTCTTAAAATCTTCCTTGACACTGAGCTCCCTGAAGACTGCTGGTTCCCCGACTAGAACTGAGATCACTGTGCTTGGTATCCAGCACGTGTGCACGGCCGAACTCACCATTATTTGTCTAAATGATTTTCTCCTCTCCTAATCTGTGAACTCTTTGAAGGCTAAACCTTCCTGTTTCTATTTTATTTTTCTAGAGCAAACATTATAGGCTCAATAACAATTTATCAGATTGAATCAAAATATGTTAGTTGTATCTTCTTTATCCATTTTTGGGAAAAACTTTGTTTTCCTAAGTAAATATAGAAGTTATTTGTCTGTCTAAAAAAACATAAGCCATAGCAAAAAAGAAAAAGCTTAATTTTAATGATAGATTTTCTGGATTTCTGTGTGTGTGTGTGTGTGTGTGTGTGTGTGTGTGTGTGGTACTGGGGATGGAACCCAGGGCCTTGCACATGCTAGGCAAGTGCTCTACCACTGAGCCACACCCTCGGCCCCTCTGAAAGCTTACTTTTAAAGAGAGTTTGCACAAACATGAACACTGAGGCCATCAGATAGGTAGATGATAGATAGATAGATAGATAGATAGATAGATAGATGGGAAGGTAGATAGGGAGATAGTGCTCCTCCAAGTCTAGGCCTTTTGTGAGAAGTGATTGACTGACCATTAACCGCATGGGTGAGGGTGGTGGAATGTGTGGGGAGTAGGAGGTTGAGGAATGCCGCTGCCTTGTTGAATACTTAGTAAGCACTTCTGGTTTCAATTTGGTTAACCTACCCTGGGTCTGGAAGGCTGGACAGCTGCCCTGGCTTGTGGTTCTGTGGCATCAGGCTCCAAGAAAGGGGAAGGGGA
>NW_004955402.1:3812541-3866937 GCF_000276665.1 Chinchilla lanigera | reverse complement strand
GAGGGGGAGGGGGATGGAGCAGTGGGGGATGGAGCATGGCGGAGTGAGGAGTCACAGAGGCCCCTGGTGAGAGGTGGAGGGCCCAGAATCTGGCCTCTGAGATGCTGCCTGAGTCCGGCTGACGACAGCTGTGTATGGGAAATCATATTCCACTGTTAATAGGACTGTTTCAGTTTCACACACGACTTCTTCAAGACGCAGCCAAAAATGTTGAAGCAAAACAAAACCTCCCCCCAAAGCTCTCCTAGAAGTGCTGCTCTGGTAGTGTGCATTTCATAGCCCGTTGAATAAAACGCTATGATGAAGAAAATGTTGTCATTTCTTCCCCAAGGGAAATGATGTGGATTTAGCCACTTAAACATATAAAGCTTTCGTAGTCCAGCAGGCAGGCTGCTATCTTCTCATGATTTCTTTCTGTGCTGTCCTGATTATTTATTCTTAATACATTTTTAAAGAGTATTTATTTCCCTCACCTTAACTCAGGTTTATCACATGCTAGAACGTCTGTTTAATGTATTAATAAAATTGCCATTAAGAGGAGCAATAAATTGGGGATATGGCAGGCACATAAGCAGTAGAAGACTCAAAACAAAACAAGAAAACCAAAAGATAAAAACCCTGAAGTAAATCCCCAAGCCCTTACATTCTCTATTTTCTTTCAAGACCAAATAAGAATTCTTTCTGCTCTGCAGTGGCTTCTTTCACTCTTGGTTTTATAGTTAGCTCTAACCTTTGATTTCTGATGCCTGGTCCCGCTACCCTCCACCCTGGTGACATTTAAGAGCTGGCTGTCCACGAGCTGGCTCCTGGATAGCCAGCTCCATCGGCTTCCTTGGCCTTTTTCCATTCTGCAAAAGCACTAGCTCTGAAATACAGCGGTGATTGCATTAAATCCTCGGCTGGCAATTTTGTGTGGGATTGGGTATTGAAATGCAGCAAAGCAAATAATGAAGGCATATGTTTACCTATAATTCTTTTTACCTTGGGAGGAGGATTAAATAGGAACAGTTTGGTTGTTGTCAAATTCTTAACAGTTGCCTTCAAGCATGAAACAGTCCCCGGGCTCTCGGAGGGTTTACTTAGCAGTTTGAATAGAGAGGTCTTTACTGCTAATGGAACTGAGATGGCAGGCTTAAGCAATGGGGTGCTTTATAGCCTCTTTAGCCACTTGAGAAGATGTAACATCAAGTCGCTGAAACCGTCCCGGCCTCCATTGGTGTTCTGGAGCTTGTGAAAAGATGGGTGAATAAATAATTCAGGGTTGTACAAACATCTGTGTGTCGAGGGTGTTGAGAGTATCTAAAAGCTTGGTTTAGGGGAGCCTTCGTTCTGGGGACACTGTGGAGGCCTCCTCGAGATTGGCCCAAGGGAATGTTTACAGAGGGTGACATTGTGGAAGAGAGAAAGCATTTGTTCTTGGGACTAACCTACTTCATAAGGACGAATTCCACCAGGGACTCCCAATACCGGAAGTGTGAGACTCATAGAACAAAGACTATCTTATTCTCAATACAGATGGTTTGCACTTGCTCTCCGTGTGTGTGTGTGTGTGTGTGTGTGTGTGTGTGTGTGTGTGTTTTTAAAATACAAGATGCATGCTGATGATTGCTTGGAGTCTGAAGTATCCATTTAAGGTCTGTATTGTATAATAGTTGAGCTTAAAACATTTACAGATACAGGAGAGACACGGTCACAGTTTGGTAGCCAGTTAGAGCTTCTGTCACCTGCTTTTGTCATCTTTCCTGGGCTTTGTTTAGTGAATACATTGCCGAAAGAGTTCTTGGGTGAGCAGGTAGGAGACAGGTCTGGAGACAGGCCTGTGGGATGTGTAGGTGTTCACAAGCACTTGACTCTCCTGGGCATGGAGATGGTGGTCTTTCCCTGGGCATGTGAACCGAGGTGTGGCCGTGTGATGATCCTGTGACAGACATATCCAGTCTGGACAGAAGCATCGAGAACAGGTGTGGGCTCCACCACATCTCGGATGGCTTGGAATAGAGCCTACAAATGGGCGTGGTAGGCATGGAGCTCAAGGGGGAAGTGCTGTGTTCCTGGTTACTGCAGTGTAACTCCACTGGCAGAACTCGAGGGACCTGGAAGGTGCTGGAGTCTTCTTAAGAGAAGAAAGGTGTGTGAGGAGTCTGTCAGCATCTCCTCGAGTGGGCTGGGGGCAGGAATTCCCACGGTGACCTATGGAGGGGACATGAGGACAACACACCCTTGAGCTATAATAAAGAACAGTGCGCCAAGGTGCTGGCTTTTCTCCAAGTTGTTCCAACATTCTTTATCTTCTTCCTCCTGCCAACGAAGTCTGTCTTGAGCCTTTGCATGGATATTGGTGGGAGTCCCAGTTTCACACTAACCCAAGGTGGAGAGTCACTTCTTTTCATCAGATGCGTGGCCCTCTCCTCTGCTACACAGACCAGGAGGAGGCTCTGCTCAGAGCTGATCGGCATAGTCCCTTCCATGGCTCAGGCTCAGTGAGGGCAAGTCATGGCCTTGCAAGCCAGGGCCGGTGGTCACTCTCTAGGCTGTTGTCTTTGGTCCGGCCCAGGTTTGGGCACCTGCTTTTCCGGGGTGCTCTGTGCTGTCCCTGGCACCCAGGGGATTGGGCGTGGAATGCGCTTGGTGTGGAGAGTTCCGAGGCTCAGTGAGTTAGGTGATACGCCCGGTCAGCTACAAGACCTTCACCTGGCTGACCCACCTCCCTGGCACCTCCTGCACCGCACAGGGAGGGCGTCTTTGAGCTCTGTGGCCTCATGACTTTTGAATGATCAAAGAGACATAGTTAAAGGAAGCAGAAACATTGGAAACTACAGAGAGCCACTTCAGAGAGATGGCAATAATGGAGAAGTAGTGATAGCAGCTAGAACTTACGTAGCGCTTACTCTCTACACTCATCTGAGTGCCTCAAGTTTATTAGTGCACTTGAGCTTCATAGCACTACGCTTCGATATTCACAGGAGGCAGGAGATGCACAGAGAGGTTTGCACACTTACCCAAATCATGCAGCTAATAATTGGTGAACTGGGATTCTAGAATTCTTGCTCTCGAGAAGCACCAGTTTATGGATAGCCCAGTTTATGTGTCCCTTCGCCTCCTGATGGGCAGCTGGGTTACTTGTTTTTCTGGCAATGCTGGGCAGGTAGACACGTAGACACCTGGAGGCGGGTTTTTGTGTGAGTGTAGGTTCTCAGCTTCTCTGGGTGAGTACCGGCCTGGCTCCGGCTCAAGTGGTGAGAGGAAGTTGAGGGTGCACATGCTCATCCTGGCCAGCACTTGGGCTTGTTGGTGTTCTGGAGTTCGGTTACTCCAATAGGTCAGAAGAGTGTTTTTGATTTTTTTATGATACACGAACAATTGTTTTGGGTTATGAATCCTAAAATGTGTACACGCCTATTACTTTATCTTTTGAGCTTCTGTCTACCACTTTCCTCTCCAAAAACCATCGTTCATCGCAGGGGTCAGGCTTCTTTTACATTGTTAAGAGAAGAATTCATATTGGGGCTCTGTGGTCTGTACGGTGTCCCGTGGTTTATACTGGGCTCCCAGTAGTCTGTACTGCTTTCCCTGTGTCTATCCTGACTCCTACTGGTGTATACTGGCTTCTCTATGGCATATCCTGGCTGGAGCCCTGTGCTTTATACTGGTTTCCCCACGGTGTATACTGGCTCCTGATGGTCTGGCTTCCCTTTGGTTCACCCTGGCTCTGAATGATCTATACTGGTTTCCCTATAATCTACACTGGCTCCTAATGGTCTATATTGGGTTATCTTTAGTCTGTGCCAGTCCCTCTAGTTTACCAGTTTTATTCTTTGAAAACAAGCAGTAACATGGTTGTTTTCTGTGAAAAAGAAAACAGAGGAAAGACAAGGTAATGGATTCCTTAGAACGTGGCTATATTCCTGGCCATGGCCGGGTGCAGGCCTGAGATCCTCCTTGGGATCCCCACAGCAAAGGCAGGCTGGGCACAAGGCCTCCATGGGCTGCACATGGAATAGAGGTCAAGGAGAGGCCCTGACAGCCAGGGGACACCTGGGGGGAACAGAAGGAGAGGACCTCACGGTGGCCCAAGCCCGCCCTGCTGGTAGGTAGTGAGACTGTTTTGTTTTATTTAATCTGAGTGGGGAGGCGACAGAGCCCTTAGCCGGGCTGTATGTGCCCATTTGGGTCCAGGAGTTCCAAAGAGCATGAAAACCGAGGTTGTTGAAACAGGCGCAGTTCTGCCAAGTTCTTCAAACCATGTCCTGCCAAGATTTTTTTCCAGGCATGAGAGGAAAAATTATTTTCTAAAACTTTCCATTTCTGATTTTTCTGTGATTCTGGGCAGTCAAACTTGCATAAAATTTTTATGATGCCTTTTTTATTCGCAAATCCTCAGTATGTTAAACTTGCATATTTAAATGCTATTTGAATTTTCGAAGATCTGTTTCTTAGAAATTCTGTTTTGTTCTTTCCCTTGCCCTAAGGTAGTTTCTTGTTGGGGTGATATTTTACAATTTAGTTACTTTAGTTACAGTTTAGTTACTTTAGATTTTGTTTTTGGTGTAAATCTTACCTTTATTTGAAAGATGTGTATTTCTTTGTAAAAAAAAAAAATTTCACTTTCATTTTAACCCTTGCTCTAAAGACAAAAGTCTTCTGTCACAGTTGCAGGAAAAAATAGATAACACCGGGAAATATGCAAAGGAAAGTAGAACACGCTCTGGCTGTTCAAGGAGTGAGGGGAGCCATGTGTCCCCGAGTTTCCTCCCACGGATGCCTGTCTTACGTGTGTTCCTACTCCTGTCCATACCATGGCGTGGGGTCTGCGTGCAGGTTTCACCGCCCACAGTTTGCAGGGTTCGGATTATCCTCATTTTTCCATGCTGGGAAGTGACTTTGGAAAATGTGATTTGTGAAGCCGCATATGACTTTTGTTCCAGTCCGTAACTTATACATCCTGACTTCTACACTGTCGGTCAAGTAGGTTGCCGCCAGTCTTTCCCTATTCCCGCGACATTCACCGAGCATCGCTGCCCCTACCTTTTAATGAGGCTTAGATTTTGGGGAGAGATGATGAAGCTCTGGTGTCCTAGTCCATTTGAAGCTGGTCTCAGAGAACACTACCGACTGGGTAATTTGAAACAGTAGACTTTTATTTGGTTCACTGCAGAGCCAAGGCCAAGGGCCTGCATTTGGTGAGGGCTGTCGGGCTGTGTCCCATGGCAAGAGGGCAACAGTTGGCCAGACTTACTCTCATTACAGATCAATTTCATCCAGAGTAAGAAGAACAATTCCTCCCGTGTGACAGTCACTATACACTCACCCCAGAATGAGCAGGTTGGGGCCCTGACACTCCCCCAACCCAAGTGCAGCAGACCACATGGAGCTGCTGCTGGCTGGCTGTAGGGTGGTACATGGTGGGCCTGGGGCTCATGGACCGGCCTGGTGTGCATGCTGCTCCTCCCAGCTGTGGCACACACGGAGCTCGGGGACCCGTGGTGACGGAGGAATGTGGACACCCTGCCAGAGACGACGTTACAAGCACTGCCAGTCCTAGAGGATCCGAACCCGGGGGAGACACCTACAGACTAGGAGCAACCACACAGGCACTCTTTCCCTGGCTCCCAGCATTTTAGGTTTTAGAAATGAGGTACCCAGCAGCAGTGGGTTGCCCAGGGCTCCACAGCTAACGATTCACAGCTTCGAGTGAGACTCTGACCCCCAACAGGTGGGCTTCCGTGTTCTTCCCACAGTACTGGACCCAACCAGCTTCCTGAAGAATGAAGACCCAGGCACCAGATCCTTCCTGTCCATCCACAAGGAGGTCGGTCCCAGCTTTAAAGGGACTCCCGCCCCACGAGCTCTACTTGGAAATCAGTCTGGAGCTACCAAAGAGTGGAAGTCCCTGGTCTGGCTGGATTTGCACCCCCACTCTCCCTTCCCTTAGCAGTGTCTCCTGGGCAAGTTGCTTAGCCTCTCAGTTTCCTCTTCTGTAAAGTGGGGACAGCAGTCATTGGAAGGACCACTGGGCTGTGGGGATGTGGAGCCCGGAGCAGCGCAGGCCACACCCCTGCGGTCTGAGGAAGCGGCAGGTTTCTTTCCAGCTCCTTCCAGGAGCTCAATTTTCAAGGAGCTTAAAGGACTCATTTTTTTTCCTTTAACGAAATTTACAAGAACTTGAAGTGCACCTATAGCTGTCATTCCAGAGTATATATTTAGGGAGAGTAATAAGATAAAAGCTTTTGTGGGGGAAAAAAAAGCTTTTAGAAGGCTAAGGAAACTCCAAGTTCAAAGTTGTTTTTTTAAAGCAGGGAGTGGAAAGTCACCTCAAATGTGTTTCCTTATAGGAAAGTAGTTAGAACAATAACCACAAAAAAACCAACCTAGTAACTTATCAATAAATCAGTGGTTTCCAGATTTCCTGACGTGGTTTCGCTTATTTAGTAACGCCCTGTTTTCATACAGAATACAAGCAGATGTTTCTGAAAGTCCGGTTTCACACTCTTTGATTCAGTTTGCTATTTTTGGCTGAGGAGTAGAGAAGGACTACGTCCTGACCCTCGCCCTCGGTAAAATGATATGGCCAGGTGAGAGGGCAGGAGAGCTTTCCATCCCCGCCCCTCCACGCCTGCTCGGAGGGGAAAGGCGGGACTCAGCAGGGGCCTGAGACTCCGGTGCACGGATTCGCTCTCCTCAGGCGCGGGAAGGTTGCAGTGACCTCAGTGACGGCGGTCAGGGAGCGACAGTCACGGTCCCGGGCCTGAGTGTGAAATTTGCGTCTGCAGCATGCAGGCAGAGCGGGCCCCTCTTCTCTCAGCTTCATTTTTCTGTGAAGTGGAGATGGTGCTTCCTGCTGTGGGGGCCGTGTGGGGACGTCTTTGGAAGCTTCGAATGAGATGCTCTTACAGTTTGGCGTCTTTTCCCTGACGGCGCTGTTTACTGGCCAGGGAAAGGCGGTGTCACCGGATCCTCTGAACTTCCTGCCCCTAAGCGGCCTTTTTCTCCTGGAGCAGGGTTTAAAGTGGGCTCTGTCCTTGTGCTGCCCAGTGCGGCACTGTGACGGGAAATGCCGTACCTTCAGTGAGACGCGCATCTGACTGGCAAAGTCTGCCGTCCCCGCTGTCGTGTGAAAGGGCTCCGCAGCCTGTGGGCTTCAGCCGCTTCAGCAGTGTAGGCCTGATTCACGGCTGAGCGGACCAACGCTTTCTGCTTCAGCCTCACGTAGGGGCCTTGAAAACTGCTTCAGCCATGGGCTTCCCTTGATGACTCCAAGGCCGGGCTGGAAGGGAACAGCAGGTCACAGGCGCTGTGGAGGGGCAGGCCGAGGCCTGAGCTCAGGCGCACTGAACCTGAGCTGTGAGGTTGTGACCAGGCTCCCGGCCGCGTCTGGTCACAGCCCATGTCCTGGCCCTGGCAGATGGCCTGGTGTCCTCCCTGCCTGCAGAGGGACTTCGCCTGGTTTGTCTCTTCCTGGAGGTTCTGAGATGACTCCCATTGAAGTACTGGTGGGTTCAGATTCTTCCAGAAGCTGCTGTTCCTCGCCTCCCGCCCCCACGCCCTGCAGAGCCACCGGCCATCATCTCTCTGGGCAGGACCCGTCCCCGTTTCAGCTTTTGGCACCAAGCACTCAGTCCCTCTGGGCCTTCCACGTAGGCCTGTCACTTTTCCAGGCTGCCGTCCCCGATTGGGGCCCCGGAGAAGCCAGTTCCCGGGCGTGGGCACGCTTCCAGAGCCCACCTGGGCTGTGACCTCCCCTGTGCCTCATGTGACATCCGGGCTTCAGGACACTGGCCCTGTCCCACCTGGCTTTTGGGTGCAGGTCTTTGTCCTGGTGTCTCAGGGCCTGGAATTCACTGGAAGTGGCTCTCAGGCACCCAGAACGCCCAGCAGCCTGAGTCCAGCAGGCATTTAGCAGGCACTTTGGAGGTCCCACGTCGGATTTTAAGGGGGCAGGAGGGTGAGATGTTAGGGTGGGCACCACAGGTGCTGGGGTCTGGTCCTCGGGCTTGCGGGGCTCGGCGCAGAGAGTGGGGCTGATCTGACCCAGCAGTGACTCCTGGCTGAGGGACTGTGAAAGAAAGGAGCAGCCAGGCCTGCAGTGGGCGAGGGGAGGAAGGAGCAGTGTTGGCTGTAGCAGCCTGCACCGAAAAGAGGCCCATTCGTTCCAAATAAGAGCTCCCGTGCAGGCTGGGTCTGCTGCCCGGGTAGAGCACTTGCCCCGTAAGCAGAGGGCCCTGCGGTCCGTACTTGTCATCTCATACATGCGCACGGGCACACACACACACACAGACCCACCTCCTGGTGGGTGCAGGTCTTGTGCCTCTGTATGAAAACAAAACAAAACAAAGCAAAGCAAAAACACTTTAGTTTTTTCTAAAATGCTTGAAGAATTTTCTGATGGCTGCATGACACATACAGGATTATATTTAATTAGTAATATATAAAAATATATTATGCATATGTCAGGACACATATTCTGTGTACCAATTTTTGTGTACCAGGCATGATTTTTAAAAGTGTCTGAAGCATTGACTTTTTTCAGTTTAATATCAAAGTGTTAACATAACTAAGGAAAAATGATTAGTTTAATGATATCCTACTTAAAATTAATGCAACTAATTTAATGCATTGCTGTTATCCCCTGTGTACTGTTACTGCACAGCAGTTATTGTCTTTGAAATGAGAATTTAAAGAGAGATTACTTTCTGAAAATTGCAGTGATGGTACAAAAATTTGATTTTAAATCACACATCCTATGCTATTTCTATTTAAAAGAATGAGATGTTTAAATCACTGTGTAATCTGTCAAAGCCATCAGTTAGAAATTTTAAGAGTGAGTTAAAGAATGTGCTTTCATTTGAACTAAGGGGAAAACTAACCTCAAATCATTTCTGTCTTCTGTTCTCTTTTTAAAACTACATTCAAAATTTTAAAATTAAATTCTGGCTTTGTCCATGACAGTTCATAATTCAAACATTCAACAGCTAATGGAATACCCAGTGTGGCAGATGGTGGTGTTTTTGTTTCCCCCTCCTCCTCCCCTCTGCTCCCCTCCACTTTCCTGGTTTAGTTCTTCTGTCTACCCAGATAGGTGGAAGCACAGTATTACTGCACTTCAGGCTTGGTGGGTTTGCAATTTCAGGCCTCAGGAGGGCTGGGCTGGGTTTCCAGCCAGTCTCCATCTACCCTAGTGCTGGTTTTACTACCGCTGTGTATTGGACCTCTTTAAAGTCCCGTTGATCTATGGAGTTACCTTCAATAAACTGGACTTTTCTGAGAAAAGCCACTGAGGTGTTAGGATCACCCGGCCTCCCCAGCTAGGGTCCATGGGTTGAACTAAGATCTGGGGGCAGAAGGTTCCAGGAGCAGGTTCCGGGTCGGCATAAGGCAAAGCTGTGTCACCTGTCTGGGGAGGAATGGATGACCTTATTCACTGCCAAGCTGTGCCTGGCAGTCTTGGGCTTACACATGTGGTTGAGGGAATTCAAGCGCTGTCCTGACATTAACCTCTCCGCAGAATGACCCCCGGCCCTTGGTGAAAAGGTGAATTTCAGTTGCCCTGAGATAATTTGGATCATTTGGCTTAAGGCAGAGCCCGAACATCTTAAGGTTTAATCAGCAGAGTCGATGACCCATTGCTGGGTAGGGGGTCTTGTAGGTTCACCAAGCAGGGTTCACCAGTGTGCAGAAGCGTCTTTGTGTAGAGAGTGTGTGGGATGCTTTGCAAGCTGAAGGGCCAGCTCGGGGCTGCAGTAAGCGCATGGAGGGAGGCCTGGCTAAAGAAGAGGTACGGATGAGAGCTGCAACCTGGAGAACGGTCTGAACCGCAGTAAAGGCCTTAGGAGCAACTGGAAGCCCTCAGCCTGGAGCAGCATGGGGTGATAAGTTGTGAGTGTGTGCGTGCAGATGTGCAGACGCACTGTGTGTTTAAAGATCATGCAAGCTGTGAAGAGGATGAACTTCACAGCGTGGGTGAGGGGGAAATGGGGGGCAGCAGGTCAGCTGCAGATGTCCGGTGAGCTACGGCAGTGGCTGGGGGCTGACATCCTCTGGACTTGATGACAGCAGATGCGTGGGCAGGGGGGAGGGGCGTGGGGGAGGAGGAGTGCCATGCTGGCCCTGGTCCGGGGCACCTGAGGCTCTGGCCACCTCCGCTCCTGAGAGGTCCTGTGAGGCCTGCCGCTTGGGCCTGCAGCTCAGAAAGAGAAAGCGGGCCATTGAACATGGAAGGGAGATTTTACAATGTTTTAAAGGTGGAATAGATTGTGGACCTGTTTGCTGATTTATTTGAGAACTGTGTGTGAGGGAATAAGAGAACAAAATTGGGAGTAGTGCTTTTAAAGTTCCGTCTTTGTTATTCTAAAATGCCATCTTTGAGTGGATGATGGGTTTACATCGCCAGTCTCCCACACAAGGGACCCTTGGGAAGCAGCTTTTGCAAAAGGAAAGCTTTGTTCTCTCCTCCAGAGAAGATAAACACCCCCACCACTAATGCCACGTTCTGCCTCCTCACCTGGGGGGCAGGTGTGTCCAGCCAGGGCTTTACACTGGAGGGGCCTCTCACCTCAGCTCAACTGGGGGGCTGACAGTGCTACAGCCTGTGCCCGGTCCTGATTTTCCTTTTGAACTGACCATCATGTGAAATTGGGCTGGGGGGCGGTGGCTGTTCAGAAACACTGTCCCTCATACTGATTTACTTTTCTGTTTTACAAATCTGTGTCCTGTTTCATTTAAAACACATGTAATTCCTCAATTAAGAAGCTTTTAGAGTCATGAGATTACAGAGTAATCTTGAATCCAATCCTCTGGACTTCGAACCAAATCACCCAGGATCTTCAAGCTCATAGTCCCCCTTCAGCTTGAAATTGAAACAGAATCCCATTGAGGAAACATTTCCCGGTCTCCGCAAGACCTGTGCTGATTTCTGCCTTTGTTTTTACCCTTCCTTTCTTAAAGAATCAATAGGTTTTGTTCTCTACTGCAGTAGTTCTCCACCTTTGTGGCTATGATAAGGTGTATTTCTTTCTTTTGGTCTTGTAGCAGTTAACACATTCTTATGCAGAGTGACAGGGAGTTAATGAATACAAGGCTGAGTTTAATTTTACAGTATATCAGGGCATTCAGTGGGGGTGCTCTTGAGGACTGAGAGTCCCGTCTGGGGCTAGAGAGTGGTCCAGAGATGAGAGAGTGGTCCAGAGATGATACTGAGCGATCTTCCACATAGAGGGTGTTTTCCCTACTACTGCCCTTCCCCTGGATTTGGGATGGTTCTTCCTGTTGTTCGAGCATCTCAGATCCCTCAGGGCGACACAGCAGTGCTGACTGTGGGTGTTGTGAGAGGTGCTTGGCAGTGTAACTTGTGCTGGGTGACTCAAGAGGTACAAGTGAATAAACACCCCAATCCTAGGTAATCAGCTTACGTCAAGAGCTGTGAGTTGGGGCTCTGTGCTGGGCACTTGGTGCTCAGGTCTGAACTATCTAAGCAGAGAAGCATGGTTGAGCAGGGACTCAGCACCCGGGGAGTTGGTGGGGTGGTCAGTGGCCAGGTGCCATCAGGCTGTTTGGGTGGTGTGTCCGTGTTCCTTGAAGTGACACAGCTGTGACATGAGCCGCATCACAGTGCTTTCTGAGTCAGCGGCAGTGCCACTTCCAGCAGAGCCGTCCTAGACATTGTGCACGTGGAGAAGTGGCGTGATCGGGTCCCGTTGAGGATGACAGAGTGGGGCTCAGAGACGCTGAGGAGTTGGCAGTGGTTACACAGAAGCGCAGGGCCCAGTTGAAGCTGGAGTTTATGTTGAATTCTCCAGGCTGAACTGCTTGTGGTGCTGCGCTGTCTCCGGGACAGAGATTGCCTCCCCATGGCTCCAGCCTGGGCATCTCTGATCCTCCCCACTTGATGCTGCTCCCTGAGCAGAGCCGCTGCTTCCTTTCTGAGACAGTGTACAAGTCCAGACAGCTGAGAAAGGCTCCCTGAACTGGCCACATCTGTTCTCATTAGGGAAGTGCAAAATTCCAGCCATCTATTCTGCTTGGAGTTGGGAGAGGCGGCTTATGACAGCCAGTAAATGATCTAGGTAAATGATCTCAATTTAGGGATGATATTGGGAAGGAGCAGCAGATCGAAATGATGCAGAGGACAGTGGCCCCTCACCAGAGCTCTGTGCCATTTCCTGTAGGGATGAGCACCGCTGATGAGGACGCTGCTCCGCGAAGCTGTGAAAGTGTCTGAAAGAATTCACTGATTGCCTCGGTGCCCTAAATAGTCTTATGTTGGCAATTAGCGCTAACAGTCTTTCATTAATCCATCAGATTTCTGATGCTGCACATCCTCACGCGGGGGATAATAGAGAATCCTCAGGATTAGCCATGGAGGCTCCGTGCTGCCGTGCGCCATTACCGCAGTGGTGTCCAGTGGGAGAGCCTCGGGGTGATTGTTCCAAGTTCTGAGCACTGGGACACGGCTACGTGACTGCGAACACTGGGTCTTGAGCTCTTCCATTCTGTGTGTGTCAGAAGCTGTGTATTTGTGTTGTTGAGATGTTGTTGCAAAACCAGGACATTCCACGTAGCCCCCAGAAGGAAGCCTGTTGCTGCGGAGTTCAGAGGAGCTTGTGCTCCACACTCCTGGCTTGGCGATGAGGCTGTCCTTCCCATAGCATGTCCTTTCATCTCATCTTGCAGTAGCTCCTTGTTCCCGCCCTTTTCCCATTCAACTGTGGTTGGTTCTGTGTCAGTCACTCAGCGAATGTCCTGCATCTCTTCTGGCTTCTGTGAGTCCCCTGATGCCTCCTCTTTGACTTCTTGTCCCACCTCCCCTTCACCCTCTCAGAATCCTTCCCGTTCTCACCCACTGGGTGCCCCTGTCATCCTTGGGGCATGGCACATCTAGATTGGGGTGCAACCTAGTCCGTGTATCTTACCCGGAATCCTTGATTTCCCATCTTTATGAATGCATTCTGTGTCCCCCAATTTGAAGAAATGACATCTTTTGTCCAGTCCTCTGGCTGGAAGACTTGGAACCACCCTCGCTTCATCCTCCTGCGTGTTTCCAGCCGCTGCCTGCGCTCACACCAGTCCTCTTGGCATGGTTCTTCCCTAAGTTACTGCGTTAGAAACTGGACTTCCTGTCTTCAGCATCTCCCATTAGGTTCTGCTTGGATACTTCCAGAATGTGAATCAGATCACAGACCTTCCAGCGGCTTCCACTGCACCGGGTGAACTTCAGACTCCACATCTCAGAGGTGCTGTGGATCTGCCTCAGGAGTTCCCTTGTCTTTGTGGTGGTGGAGCTCTCGCCTCCTCTTCCCTCAGTGATGTTCTGTTCCTTATCTGTAATGCCCAGCTGGATGGTTGCCTACAGAAAAGTGTCTCAGAGGCCACCCGGTGAACATTATCCATCTGTCCCCTGATACTTGCTGCCACTGTGTGGCACTTGTCATATTACAAGACATTTGTTTACATTTTTTTGTTTGCTCTCTCAGTAAAATTCTTGAGATGGATTTGTTTTCAATTTGACTTAGTTCTACCATTAGTTACCACCTTGTATGCTGTTTACCTAGCTTATTTACTGATAGGAAGATCTCAAAAGTTCATATTTCAGATGATCTCAATTAGTGTGGGAAGCTTTTATTAATGTCTCTTGCATGAATTATTTACATGAACAAGAAATAACACGCATGTGGTAACAAATTAGAATGTTATTTTCATATTAAATGTCTCTGAGACAGTAAACAATGAATTATTAATGTATCTGTCAGGCACATTGTTTTACTTTGTTTTTTAAAGCAGAAAAGTAAAACTTGAATTAATGTTATTGAAAGCTCATGGGGTGGGTTTTAGGAAAAGATCACTTGGCTTAAAATCCAAATTATCAAAACACTGTTTACAAAGGAAAGAGGAACTTGCATTGTGCTGTCTAAACTTAAGCTACTTGGAATGTCTTCTCCATATATTTTGGAGTCTTAAAGCACTATACCAAAATAGAAAAAGTGGACTTACATTCATTCTTAAATCAACTTGTGTTTTATAGTCCCATATTTAAAATGCCTCTCATTATTACAGTGAAGGCAGTTTTATAGTACAGGGCCCAGGTCTCATTTCCTTGCCTGTCCTCCTACCAGATAAGTAGTTGCTCATGATATAATACACTAATACTTTGCATAAAGTGCTTGGCACAGTGCTGTGTGCTTAATATATAGTAAGCACTCAATAAATGGTGGCTTTTATTATTCAGAAAGTGATGTCCTTCTCCTTCCAGACTCCTCCTTGCCTCACAGTTCCCCATATCTCCCTTGTGTTACCCTTATTTTTGTGTGTCTTTTCTAGCTAAGTATACTTGAAGATTGTAGAGGGTTTTGTACATTGTGAGGGATTAATAAATTATTTATACATGGAATCAATAATGAATGTGTGAACGTTCTTTTAAAATTTAAGTAGCTTTGATTATTCGAAGCTGCATAATACTGAGCCCAAGCATGGCGGAGACTTCTGAGCACAGACAAGTTAAAGCCTGAAATAATCCCAGAAAAGCCACTGGAGACGGGAAGAGTCCTTGGGGACCCACCAGCAGTCACGTTTGCCTGTCTACCACTTCCTTGCGGCAGCGGAACGAAATGAATTGGGGTGCGTTCTGTGCAGAGACCCCGGTGGCACAGTAACCCATAGAATGCCCCACTTCGACTGGCTTGGATAGAGTGCCCCGTTTGGTTAGGATCAGCTACTCAGTTTATTTATGGTTCATGACTCATTTGGCTCCTGTTTATTTGGGAAAGGTAAGAGGAGTATGGCAGGAATGTGAGACACTGTGCAGGGCCGATAAGGCTTCTGTTTTCTGACTGTGTGGGCACGGGAGCACGCGGCCTCCCGGAAAGCATGTGTTGAGTGCCTGGCCTTGAAGACGAGAGGTGCTCATCTTTGAGCGCCCACACTTGGCATGCTATGAGTTTTTTCCATCTACCCATTAACCGTTGCAGAGCTCCAAATGCAGTAGGCGTTCAAGGAGGACTGGGGTGGATAGATGACAGCCTGGAAGAGACCATGTCCTGGGGGCTAGGGAGGAGCTCGGTTTGCAGAGATGGCTCAATTCCAAGCCTCTTTGGTTTTTCCAAGGTCTAGAGTTTTGCCTGGAGGTTACGTTAGTTTCAGATCGATGAATGGCATTGATCTCTACATTGATATTGTGTTGTATTGACTTGCACGTAAACTAGTCTTCTTTGTCATGACTGTATTAATTATGTTCGTTCTCATAATGATCCCAGTACCTTGTGTATCTCAGAGTTGCAGGGTCCTCCTCTGGACAATGAATGGGCTAAAATGTGAAGAGATGGGCCTGTCACGCTGCTGTCAGCGCAGGGAGAAGGGGTGCGCCACCTGCACGCTTAGGAGGGAGACGCGCTCTACATTTGGAGAGAGCCGACGATGACGTCAGAGAACAAGGTGCATTTTGAACAAGGCTTTGAAGGAGATACTGGGTTTTAAAGAAGTGGATCAGGGGCTGGGGACACACCATTGTTTACCTCCTGTCTTGAGCATGAGGTCCAGTGGTGCCCCATCCTCAGTACTGCAAAAGGGGAGGGAAGAATTGGTGGTTTGGAGTGAGGACATTGCAGTAAAGGAAAGTTAAAGGCATAGGAATTGGCAGCTGTGGTGTTGTGTTAACAAATTTATGTTAAGTAACATTTAATTCATTTATGCATGTGTATTTAAGTTACAATGATTTGTGCATGTGTTTTTGTTAACTTTAAGATAAATTTGACTTACCTTCCTTTTAACATCGTTCAGAATAAAATTTTGTCTTGTTCAGGTTTTTGGCCTTGCACTATTTTATTTCTTTTAAATGTTGGGAGTCTTCATAAAAGGAGATCATAATTGCTTGTGGTGCTTTCCTTAGAAGTTATGTCAGGCAGGGTCCCCAGTAGAAAGTGGGTAAGCAGGCGGTTGATGTGGTTATCTCTGTACCCTGCCTCTTACGCACCATCCATCTATTTGCTCTTTCAACAGATGTTTATTACGCACCTACCGTGTGCCTGGCTCCTTCTAGTGTCTTGGCTTGTATGCTTTATGGCAAACTATATTTTTCTATTCTGTTAAAAAATTTCATTGAGGGATATCATAAGTTTTTTATTTTATTTTTTGTGGTACTGAGAATTGAACCTAGCAACCCTTTTTTCTTCTTTTTTTGAGGCAGGGTCTTGCTATGCTGCTGAGGGTGGGCTCAAACTTTTGATTTGCCTACCTCATCTGACTGATAGGGTCTGAATTAAGGGTGTGTGTATGGAAGAATCTTGGAAGGGAATTCCGGCATTTATGAGCAAGAGGGACATGTTGAAAGGGCCGTTACAGTCTTGGCATTGAGTGCAGTGTTAAGCCTGAGTGGCCTATAGCTGCGTTAGAATGGCTGACATTTACTACTTTTGTACTTTCCCTGGTGCTTCGCGTTATTTTAACAGATAATTCTACAGATGAATCAGATCAGTGTTCAAGAATCCAACTTTGTGTTTCCACTAACCTTACCATTATATTATATTATATTATAATTTTGATAAAAATTTAAGCATGAGGAACTGTTTGTAGCTTTTGCCAGGAAAGCTGATATTTAAAGTTCTTGATGCTTTTATTAATGCTAAAGTTTCTTTCCAACACTTTGGCTCTTACATGGAAACCTATTTTGCCAACCAAACAGAAAAACTAAGGATTGGATAGTTTGAGTTTGACAGAAATGTGTTCCCTGGATCTTGCTGGATACCCAGTTATTCTCCTTTCCTTGGGAGACCCTGCAATTAAGAGAAAGGGGACCAGAGTAATAATAGATAATATTACTGTTATTATTAATATTAATATTAGAGCATTCTATATAAGGGGAAATTCTTTTGGAAGTCAAACATTTTATAATTTTGCCTTTATATGGTTGATCTAGTTGGTTTGATTTTAAAATTTATACTTTCAATGTTTTGTCCTGGGGCTGAGGCTTTGGAAAAAGACAGTGTATTAGCAAGACTACGGTTTTAAACCTAAAGCAGTTGATAGCCTTTGACATTAGCTATCAATACTTCTTCCTGCCCTGTGTTATATCTTGTGTCATAAAAACCTTTTCTAAACATATTGCTCTAATGACATGCACTTGAAAACATTACATTTTTTGTCTACTCTGGTCTTTAATGATTTTAAATTCATTTTTAACGTTCAGAAAATTATGTAGACTATCTTCTGAGGCAAACTCAGGAAGTATATACTACATTAGGGTAGTAACTCATTTAAATTAGGATTATAGTTTTCATGCATCCATTAATTATTATTAGGTTGATTCTTATGTTAATTTTAGATTCATTAACAGATATGCTCAAGTCTGGTGATTATTAATTTTTATTCTTGATCCTGCAATGGTTGGTTTAGTCAGCAGTGCAGGTACATTTATTTGAGGTCTTTTAGAAAATGATTTTCTTCTGACTTAATCACTTGGTGCAAGGCATAGCCATAAAACATTACCTAAAAGTAATAAGAAATTCAATTCTAAGGCAGTAATGACAGAATCCCTTTTTATCACAGTGGAAAAGTGGATCATCTTAAAGAAACTTAATCATGTTTGTTTCCCTAAAACTGTAGTGTGTTACTTTGTAAGTTTTCTTGGTTCCTGGGTAGTGAATTTAAACTAGGTATCTCATTTCCAGTTTTCAGCGTTTTCAGATTACACAGTTCCAAGTTTGGACTTCTTTCATATGTTGGACCAGCAGATCAAATCCTTTCATGGTAGCATATGCAATTCCTTGCTGCATTTCCATTGGTTCATTTCCAGTAAGCAAATAGAATGTATTTTTATTAGTTTTTTTCTAGTTAGAATACTCCTGTGCTTCACAATTTATCCTAAGAAAGCTGCGACATCTTAACAAGTTAGTACTAAGAAACAGCGTTTCAGCATGCTTTATTCTACTTGTGACTAACTGTGGGTGCTGAGTTACTCAGAGGACGTGCGTAGCTGGTCTTTTGCAGGTAATTGGTTTGGTAGGAGTCGTGGAGGTAGAGAGTAGCTGTAGTTGAAGAAAATGATAGAACGGAAAAACAATGGATAGTGAGAGATACTGAAAAGAGGGGGAGATGATACCCCACATGGGCTCTTATATCACAGGTGACTGCAAGTGTTACCCACTTTACAGTCCTGATGATTGCCATTTGGGTTTCTCCCCTGTACCAGTACAGATCGGCGGAAAACCAGAACTCACTGTAGAAAGAAGCTTCCAGGGGCTAAAGGAGAGAATTAGTCACAAATATCTGTGCTGCCTCCAATGATCTGATATTTACACAATTTGAGTGATTGTTTACATGGCAGGAGCTTTCAAAATCGTCTTATATAAGGTAGTCTTGTAAAGATATTGAGGATACTGAGGCTCAAAGACTCTTTGCACAAGTTGTTGTGTACCAGGTGCTTTTACATGCAAGCAGCAGAACCCCCAGTTGAAACTAGTCAAGTAAACTAGAAAAAAAAAAAACAGTAATTCTCCCTCCCATCCATGGGAGGTAGATCCTAACTACAAGGTATGAACTCAGAAGCCTCCAGTGTAACTCATGGATAAATTTTATTGCAGCCACTAGATTCATCTCTTGATGTGATATATGTTAAGTAAATACCTATGCACATTTAAATTTTACATTTGCTTTTTCCTAGCTGTTCTTAGAAAGTTGTTATAAATGTGATCAGAAATACAGTATGAGGAGAGAAAAGGAGTGGCCAGAAAAGTCTTAGTAAACCTGGAATGGTATATCAAAATACGATTATGATCACATAACAATGGGATGCTTAAGTTCTCTGACTCCACAGGAAGCACAAATTCCGATGCTGGTAACCGGATCCAGATGTTGGCAACACAAATGTGTTTACTTTAGCTGTAGCACACATGCACCAGAGGAGCAGCATGAACCCTAGGAGGTGGGCTGGTCCCCAAAGCTGGGCCTGTGTCCCTGATGCATGATGACATGTGTTAATCTTTCCTACAGAATTTAATATGATGCTGAGAACAGTGATTGAGTAAAGGTAACTTTAAAAGTGGAAGATTTTCTTTTTTTGTCATTAATTTGTCACAATCAGAGGATAGGGCAGCAAAAGAGAGATGAAATTTGTATTGACTACTCCAGTTAACCTTCCCTTTCACCTGCCCACTTTACAGTTGAGGAAACTGAGGCTTGGAGAGGGGAAGCCAATGGGCTACAGCAGCCCCAGGTCTGACCCTGTATTCTTGGGGACTCTGGGGTGAGGAGAACACATAAGGGTCGATAGCCACATAGGACATAAAGGCATCTGACTTCTAGCCTTCCATGGTCAGTATTGCCCAAATAGTTTAGGATGAAAAAGGGAGTAGCCATGCTGGTTGCTATGGTGCCTGGAAGAGATGAAAATGGAATATTTGTTTCTGAGAAAAATTGCTCCCAAATAGAGCGTGACTTTAAACTGTATCCGGCTTTAAGGAGAGTTTTCTAGGCAAGCAGAGTTCCCAGTGTTTTCCCCAGGAAACGCTGTGCAGCACTGGGCCCCAGGAGGACTGGGGTCAGCATTAACCTCCTTCCAGAGAACGGTTTGTTCTCTTGTAGAGACAAGATGTGGCCTTAAAAGTTGGGCAGACTTCATATCTAATTCTTCTGCTGTCGTTACAATTACCCCCACAATCCCAGACCCCGTGGAGGTTTTATTACACAGGTTGGTGGCATTAGCCTGTCAACAGCCAGAGGAGACAGAAGTCAGAAGATGGACTTTTTGAGGTCAGGAAGCTAAGCAACCAAAAGAACCAATTTGTCAACTTGAATCATCTTGGGAATGGAAGAAATTATTCCGCAGTGTGGGAAATACTGCACGGAGCCTCTGCGTTGTCTTTCTCTTTTTTTGCTGGTTCTCACTTCCACTTCCATAGCAGCAGCATGTAGAGAGACATGTCTGGTGGGGAGCTGTGGGATGCGTGTGGGCGCGTGTGGTCATTCCTGTGCTTACTTTCATGTTCATTGGGAACGCTGTGCGTGGCGGTCACCCTGCGCGGCTTAACCACGTGTGCCTACCTTCGCTGACGCACTGGGAGGGTGCAAGGGCTGAGAGTTAAATCACAGCCTGTTGTTCCGTAGTTTAGTACTTAAAAAGAGTTCTTCCACTTGGTGATCTTTACCTTTTAACTGTGGACTATTAATACACTTTTCATATCTGGGTTGAAAGAAAACGGAGGGTGAACTTAACTTGCTGGGTATGGAGAATGACTTCTTCATGGTATTTAGAAATATTTTTATTATAGTATTTTTATAAAATTGAAATATAGACTTATTCTCTTCAAATAGATGTGTTCTGTTACCTGAGATGGACTTCATTCCTGTACGAAGCCATGAGATGGGTGTTCACAAGTGAAACCGCACATCTGCGTGTGCCCCCTTCCAGTTGCTTGGGCTTTGTTTTACTCCAGAGTCATACTTTATAAAAGAAAGCTCTACATACCAGCACGGCATGAAATAAAATCCAGTACTGGAAAATCTCTGTTTCTTAATAAGGCTTAAATCTACATTTCTTTATTTTTAGTATGAATGCATGTTCTTTTGCTTATTTCAATGGACTGTGAAATCCAAATGATTATTTCTTTAAATAGTAAATCAAATATGCAGTTTAAAATAATCTGAGCTTTGTTTTAAAAAAGAAAGCACTCCAAACAAAAGGAAATTTTTGTTCAGATTATTCTTTTCTGTTTCTTTTGCACATCACATTAGGACATGAGCACAATTCATGAATGATGTATGAATTTTAGAATATCAGTATATTGCCCGAACAGTATCAGTGAAATCGAGGGTTATAGGGGAAGAAAACTTGCAGTGAACAGCGGTGCATATTTAAACCTGGTATTTCCAGAGAAATGTTACATGTTTTCAGTATTTTTTTTTTGTACTTCAGTATTAATAGGAATATTTTTCTCTGAAAAGTAACCTATGTATTGGAAAACCAGAAAAGGAGTATTTTGTAATATTTTGGGGGTTCTTACTTGGTAAAGGTGCTCTAAAGATTTTTTTTTTTTTTTTTGGCAAAATGAAGAATGGGTTTTCAAACACCTTGCCGTTTGCCTTTAGAAGTTTGGATTGTCATGTACTGTGTCATTAACCTTTCTTAAAGTGATGGGCACTCGTACTTGTTTTTGGTGTGGTTGGAGGCCCACGCATGAATCTCTGTCACTGTTCCATGGTGGTGCAGGACTGTGCTGGACAGTTAGGAGGTGGCCCCGAGAAGAAAGTCAGGTGGCTGAGTGTGAGCTGGCGGGGTGTTGGGACCCAGCCTTCACCTTTCTACCGGCGGCCATAAGATGAGCACCTTTGGGTCCCCACCTGCTTCTGCCTGGGCATTTTGTCTTATTATGGCCTCCAAACAAGGGAGCCTCTGACGGTGGACTGAAGGCTGTGAAACCTTCAGCCAGAATAAATCTTTCGTCCTCTGCAGTTGATCATCTCAGGTATTTTGTCACAGCAATGGAAAGCTACTAACAATGTTCTAATCAGGAACTCCTCACGTACCCCAGGAATGTTTTTCACAAACACCTTTGAGCAGTGCTCTGTATCACTGCAGAACATCCTAGTGGACAGCAGGCCCAGTAGAAGTGTGTGTCTAGAGGAATCAGCTTCATAGACTCTCAGCTGCTTGTGCCAATTGTACGTGTAATGCAATTCATTTACAGAATTATTCTATCAAAAAGTTAACGGAGTATGGGTTGGGGGAAAAGGAGTTGTTCCATAACAGTCTTAGAGAAGTCCTTTGGCAAGACTACACGTGACTGCTGTAAAAGAAAAAAGGCTGTTGCACTAGGGTAGGCAAACCAGAGAGAAAGAGTTAGAAAAGAATTGGAACTAGAATCTGCGAGAAAGCATAGGTGGCTGAAGGTCTTGCCACACAGGTGAGGGGAGCGCTAGTCAATTTCTCTGTGAAAAGATCGTGGCCTTCCTGACCCATCAGAGAAGCCATCAGCACCTATCACACAGTCCACAATACGTTATTTTTCAGTTCTCATTGCAAAGCATCTGTCCATTGAACTAAAGAGCTATTCTTTTCCCGAGGTTCAGCAAAATAACCTTTAACTCCCAAAGGTTATTATTATATATTTAATATGTGCTTGCTTCATAGATTGCATTTCATTTCATATGTCTACGTAAACCTTTTGTCAGCTGTTTTAGACAGTTGCATATCTTTTGTCATATTAAAGTAAAGACAGAAAGAATTCCCTAAAATCCTACAAAAACTTGGGTGATTGGACTTTGAAAGAATTTTCTAGAAATGTTATGTTTTTAGGTGCAACCTAGAAAATAATTAAACATTAAACATTAAATTAAAATAAAAGCTTTTAATTAACTTATATTAAAAACTAACTTTAATTTCTGTTGATGTATTTATGAGGGCAGTTGTTTAGTGTGAGGCCCAGTTTTGTTTCCTGTGATGTAATCATGTTTCATTCAAATCCTAGCTGTGTGACCATTCGACAATTCCAGGAAAATCCTCAGTGTTTGGAAATTAAACTGATTCGTGGCCTGCCTATTTTATCAAAATGGCAAACTGTGGTTTTCTGTGTTTGAATCACTTCTGTTCAGTAAGATTCCTTCTGAGGCCGTGGGTTTGGACTGAGCGCCTGTGCTGGGTCCAGTGGGTCACAGAGTTTAAGCCTGGTCTGGGAGCACTGGCTGAGTGCACAAAGCCCTGTAGCTGGTTACCTGACCAAGCCGGAGACACCCGCTTCAGCTGTAAGCACTTATGTCCAGTTGTTTTCTGTACCCAGTCCTGTTTTCCTGTGTGTTCTGCCCAAGCAGTTGTTGGAGTTCTCAGAACCTGCTCTAGTTCTGGGAGTGTCTGATTTATGAATTGTTTTTGCTTTGCACACTTTGCTCAGACTCTGCTGAACTCAATTGATCTAAAGAATTTTCCTTTTCAACACTTCTAATCATTAAAAAACAGGAGGTGTTTTGAGAGGGTGAGTAGAAATAAAAACTCAAAGCTGCTTCCGTGGCAGGATGCGGAAACAATGCCTTGTTCTTGCACAGTCTGAAGGCAAAAATGCTGAAACAAACCACCCAGTCTCCAAGGGGGTAGATGTGTGAGTGGCCTCCTCGGCCACTGTGGGACGTGCTCATTTTGCCTGTCAGAGCAGTTATAATCCAGTGTGCAACACGGATAAAGACCAGCCCAGCACACAGCTCTCATGAGTTTAACACCTGCAGAAAAGAGAAGAAACAGCCCAGGCCGTGATGGCAGGTAGAGGCATCGACCCCTTCACCTGCCTAGCTCATCCTGTCTTAGGGACTTGCCTGAGTCTTATGGCCTTGGGGAGAAGCCCTTCCTGGCTTCCCGGCCTGCCGGGACTGGGCCTCTGTCCCGCAGGGATGGGTGCTTTCTTCATTTATTTTCATTTTTCTGAGATAGGGTCTTGCTCTGAGTTAGGGTCTCCCAGGCTGTTCTTAGACTCACAACTCATGCGGTCCTCCTGGCGGAGCCTCAAGAGGTGCCGGGATTCCAGGCCAGTGTCACTCAGCTTTACTAGTTGATAATGAGAAAACTAGACAGGCCCGGAGAGCCTAGCATGCACCATCTTTGCTGGGGCCGACCCTCTCGGGAGAGCTCCATGGGCACCTGCTCTGATCAAGCTATTTCTGGGAGCTGGACACAGGGCTGGAATGCTTGGGAAGATGCAGGCTTCTTTTGCAAACACAGCTCTAGGCTTGAAGCGGCCATGCGAAGAAGAGCTGGGCTGCGTTACCGTCCGGCCTGCGACCCGCCTGCGTGACTGCTGTCACACAGAGCTTGCGGCCAAGGGAGGCTCCTGAGTGCATCCCCAGGCTCTGGGCAGCGCTAGGTCTGTGGTTCCTGACAAACTGCTGCCCACCGGAGAGCACAAGGGAGGGGAGCCCTGCACAGAGACCCAGAGTCAGCACAGTGGGGTCTTGGCTTTGGGCCCTGGCTTTGGCTTTGCATACTTCTTGCTGTTGTTTTCGTATCAGGCATCAGGGATGGACTCAGGATGGCCATCCAAGAGGCTTCTCCACTGGCCATTCCTACCCGTGGTAGGGATGCCCACATTTTTCCTTCTTGCCTCCAGACTTGGACAGAAGTAAGTAACCTCTGCATTGGCATGGTGATGTAAGCTTGTAATTCCAGCACTTGGGAGGCTGAGGCAGGAGAATCACTGTGAGTTCGAGGCCACCCTGGGCTAAAGATCTGACCCTATCTCCAAAAAAAACCCAAGCAAACAGTTGATGAAGTGTGAGTCTTTAGTCTCCTGTTCACATAGGAAGATGGAGGCATTGCACTGAAAAACTCAAATCCCATGGGGCGAATTCAGATTTTTTGTGCATTGTATCAAAATAAAATGTGAGCTCCAATTACTAATAATGGATCTGTATTTGTTAGTCAGTGGTAACAAACCTACCACGCTAGTGCAAGGTGTTAGGGGAAACGGGCCGGGGAGAGTGGGAGAGAGAGCATACAGCGTCTGGTACTTTGTGCCCAGTTTTTCCATAAACATCATCCTGCTCTGAAGTTTCAAGTATCAACTTTTTTAAGAAAAAGAGGACATTTAAAAACCCTTGGGACTGAGAAGACCAGTGGAGTCAGCACCACTGGGGCGGTTGAAATAACTCGTTTGCGGAGATGGTCTGGACCACGTCTCGTGCCTGAAGGAACGGGCTCCGTGGAGAAGATTCTGAGTGCGGCTCATCTCCCCACGTCCTCCGCGCAGAGCGCATGGTAAACCTGTGCAGCGCTGGACCGAGAGCACGTCATCCAGAGGTGAGAGGTGCCCTGTGCTGGAGCCCGCCCGGAAACCCTTCCTGTGTGGGCACCTTTGAGTCCTGGGCCCCATTTACCACCTGCCCCTTTCTTTTGAGGGAAAACAGGCTGTGGCTATTCCCTTTTCTGGTGGAGAACTAGGAGAATTCTCACGCTTTTCCTTGTTCCCAGAGGAGACGATTTGCACAGATAATTTTTCTTTTCTCCCTTCAAGCTTTTCCGCCTCCCCGAGGGGCACAGGCAGCTTGTCACAGCGCCCACTGCTGCAGCCTCTCTGTCCTCACTGTCCTCCTAGCTGTGTCCCGTTCCCCTCCTGAAAGGCACATATGCAGCTGGAAGAAACAGCGACCATTCCATTTGCCCACTCACCCCCTGCTGCTGCTAAGCCCTGCGTCGTGCCACCCGCGGTGCCCCGTCTTGGTAATATGTGGATTCTTCATTCTTAAACAGTCTGCACAAAGAGCATTGTACCCCATCCAGCGACAGTTCCTTTAAAAGATGCTCCACGTCACCGTACTTGCCCTCGGAGCTCAGCGCTCGCCAAGTTGCCGGGCAGCGGAGTTTGAAGGCCAGGAGCCCCCCCTCCCCGTCTATTTCTGGATCTTCCACTGACAGCATCCAGATTACAATGAGGCCTCGAGAGTGACAGTCGGGGCGCGCAGCCCGTTGCCGTGGGCAGTCGGAGCCTGGCCTTGCCGGCCTCCTGGCTCAGGACATTCATTGCTCCGGAGGTGGCTTGTCCTTTCTGATGATGGGTTGAGGGAGACAAGCAGCACATGGGTAGACAAACACCTCGCCCGGGCAGTTGGTGCCATTTAACAGTTTCCTCCGCGGCTGACATTTTCATTTCCCTCCTTCACCTCGCTCATCGCGGGCGGTTTGCATCTGATTTTCTGTACACAGCGGTAATGCGGAATGACAGGGTGTGCGCTTGGCCCGCTGCTCATTTCACATGCTGTCTTCCGGTCCAGCGACACTGAGCATCTTCACCAGTGGAGCCAGACAGGGGCATGTGGTTTAATTGTGCTCTGGCCTTGTGCAGGCCTCATTTGGGGGTGGCTGAAATTTTCATGACGGCTTGCTGCTTGGAAGAGTGGTGGTGACATGAAAGAGGTATTGGGTTTGTGGCCTGTTCCCTCCACTTGGGCTTGCCTTGCTGATCTGGAAGCCCGTTTCCCAAGGAGCGGTGGGGAGGGGCCTTGTAATCACGTTCCTGCCGGGAAATGACGTGTTGGTGTTACCTGTTCATCCATCACCCGCCCCAGCTTTGCTGAGTGGTAATTGGCAAATAAAAATTGAGCCTGGGTAAGGTCTGCAGCACGGCATGTGGGTGCGTGCCGACAGTGGTAACGGCCCATCAGCTCACGGCGCCTTGGTGTGTGGTGAGGACAATTTGACCTAGTCTCCGCGAGGCGCAAATGTGTGCTGCAGTGTCACAAACTCAGCCACCTGTGGACACTCGCTGGGCGAGCTTTATTCAGCCTGCGGAGCTAGAACTTTGCCCCTTGGGCCAGCACCGTTCTTAAATCCTGTTCCGAGTTCTGCGGAAATTCCCGTGAGTTGTGCGTAGAACTCACCTCTCTGTTGCTGGCAGAACCCTTAGAAAGTCTGAGTATCTTTTTAAAACTTAAAGCTTTTAAAAATAAAGGTGTGTGAACATAGAGACACAGGCATACTTTTTGCACATTCACGGGGGCGGGCGTGATTCCTGTTTCGCTACTGGGTGCCTTGAGCCACCGTGGTACAATGCCTGACTGTCTCATCAGGCAGCCTTGTGTTAATTTTATTAGGAGAAAGACTGATTACAGTGGTTAGGTCCATTTGTACCACCAGTGGTATAGGCCGCCCAATGGTTCAGCCACGTGCGTACCCGCCGGAGGTTCGCGCTGGTGAAAACCTGTTACAGAGAACAAGGGTCATGCCGGAGGTGGCGGAAGGCTCAGATTGCTGCACACACATTCAGGGATTTCAGTCTCAGACTCAGCTTGGGCAGCTGCCTCTCTGCCCCCTCCCTCTGTCCTGTCCGGCACTAGTCTTACTCCAAGGTTGAGGGCTTGCGCTCTCCTGCTCCACAAGGATGGCTGTGGCGAGGACAGGAGTTGAGACCTGCAGCCTGCTGTGCTGGACAGAGCAAGGGTGGCCTGGGGCTGTCCTCCACTTAGGGATTGATTTAGGCATGAGGATGTGCAGTGCATCTCCCATGAAGAAAGATCCCGCGGAGACAAGGAGAAAGTGGAGTGACCGGGCCTCCCGCACAGAGTGGGCAAGGGCTGGACGAAGAGTGCCGAGCGGGGGGCCGTGTGGATCTGCAGCTGGCGCTCTCAGGTGAATTCTCCTGTCACTACCGCCGAACACCTGCGAGAGGCGGCCTCGACAGATGCGGGGACCCTGGAGCTGCTGGCCTCGGAGGCGCGTGCCAGAATCAGCTCACAGGGGGGACAAATCCCGCGAGGCAGCAGAGAAATATGCTTTTGAAGAACAGGGCTGTTGTAGCAAAGCAGCGAAGAAGCAAGGCAGAGATCTGTGGAAGCAGCTTTCAGCTCATTTCTGACACGAGGAGAAAAGCCTTTTCTTAGGAGAAATGACCCGATTCGTATTTAGTTCTGACCCTCAGAATACTCATAACACCAGCTAATGTGGCATGGATGTCACTCTTCCAAGCTCTTGTTCAGACGTGGTTCAATTTCTGAATTCCATGAAGAAGCCTGGAGCGTGCGCTGGCTGGTTTCTTGCGTCGGCTCCCACTGTGGGCCCTTTACACTGCTTGTGTGGGATGCTCACTGGGAACGGCTGCTCTCAGGAGCTTGCTTCTAGCTTCTCAGTCAGGGACAGACGTAAGGTGGCCTCCTTGTGACGACAGTGGCAGGAAGGGGCGGAGGAAGGTTTCCCGCCAGTGTGCAGGCTAGGAGGTAGAAGTACAGTTCCTGCTAGGGTGGAAGAATGTCTTCAGTCCAACCAGTCATCAAAAGGAAGTCATGGAGAAGGCAATCCATTTGGTGCAGGGAGACCTGGGAGTCCCTGGGGAGGTGGATGTGAAAGACCGCTCCCCTGCCAGCATATGCGAACCCTGATAGACACCCGGTGTATGGTGTCTTTGTCCTGGTAGGGCAAATCCTAGTGGCATCTGAGGGTGAGGGGGCATGGCACAAACCCATGTGATGACCGTTACTACCATCAGTACTTTTGCTTTTGAGTGGTGATATAGTCTATCAGTATGTTCATATCCACAGTCTTAAACAGAGGTTATTGCCACAGGTCACGTCTCTGTTATGTTCGCCCCTCATTTTGCCCAAAATGTTTCTTCCCATCTAGCAGGTGTTCCATTCTCATTTGCAGGGTAAGTGTACCATCCTCTCTGTACCTCCAGACAGGTTCATGGCAGGCGGGGGATTGTGTCCACTGGTGTTGCCCGGAGGGGTGGTGGCTACTCAGGAAGCGGGTGCAGTCCAGTATGCACAGTCCCGACTCAGTGTCCTGTCCCTGCGACCACCAGGCAGCACTCTTCCTGAGCACACCGGCTATCAGTAGTCAGCGGGCTTCCATTGTTCGCTTGCAGATACAGCCAGTCCCAGATGGAGGCGTCAGGTGGGCCTCTTCATGTGGCTCTGCCTGTGCGCAGCCCTCCTCACAGCTCAGCGGTGGGGCAGCAAGAACAGACATCCCTGGAAGGCGAGGTGGGAACTACGAGGTACAGTGGTGCAGGGACGGAAATCACAGAGTTACTTCTGCAAACTTTCTTTTGTCAATCCCCACGGTCTGCCCGGGTTCGGGGGAGAAGATGTAGGTGTCTGTGTGCGTTGTGGGGGCCGTACTGCATGTGGAAGCTAATGTAGGAGATGGGTTAAGTGCACGGAAGGAAGTGAGGCGACCAGAGGGAGCAAAGGAGTGTGTGAGGGTGGGGTTCCTTGCAGTGCTGCCTAGTTTGGTCGGGGAGGCCTCCCTGAAGTTTGGCAGACATTGGAGGTAGAGCCAGGTGGTATCTGGGAAAAGAGTATTCCTGGCAGAGGCCAGAGCCTATCTGGAGTGGGTGGGGGGCCAGAGAGGCAGATTCAGTGGAGGGGTATAGGGGAGCAGCTCAGAAGGGGGCCAGGGGCCAGCCATCCCATGCCTGGAGGGCCACTGCAAGGCTTTTGCTTACATATGGGCCCCTTGTGCAGGTTTTTGAGCTGTGCTGTCGCCTGATCTGACTCACCTTTTCAAAGGATCCCTCTGCCTGCTGTCGTAGGGGAGACTGGCTGTTGACGAGGTGTGGGCACGCGCCCTCTAGAATGCTGGTGGAAAGGTCAGTGCCAGGCTGATGGTTGCTTAGACCAGGTGGCAACAGTGGAGTTGATGAGGATGATTAGCCTCCGTTTGCAGATTTGGTGACAGGCTGGATTTAAGGTATGTGAGGGAGGACAGGTCGGGGTGGCTCCAGTGTTCGGGGCCCGAGTGGCTGCGTTGATGGTGTGGCTGTGAACCGAGGTGTGGAAGTCTGTGGGGGGACAGGCTTGGGAGATGGGCTGTGAAGAGGAAGCCAGAAGACTGGCTTGTGCCTCTCAAGTTGGAGGTGCCACAGAGATCCCACTGTGGAGAGGTTGTGTGCGCGCTGGGCCCTGGCAGCTAATGTTCCGGAAGAGGTCTGGGCCGGGTCAAGTTGTGGGCGTGGCCACCATGAGGTCAGTAGAATGGGGTGTGTTTCCGGGTAGGATCCCTGAAGGCAGGCGGCTGATTCACCATGGAAGGTGAGAGGGTCCCTTCCGTGAAGGCTGGTGCCTTAGTGAGTTAGGATAGCGTGTTTTCATCCCCTGTACATCTGGAAAGAAGTGACTTGGTAGCCAAACCCTTTCCTTTCAAGGGTAGTGTAGGTGTCTATTTGTGTGTGTTCCTGTACATGGATGTGTATGTACTGCCTTCTGAAAATCTCAGCTGTGACCTTTCCTTTGTGATTTAATATAGTTTACTGCTCCATTTTAAATTATTTTTTAAGATATTCAGAACTTTATTTTAATAGATACATGTATTTTATTTATTAGCATGTAAATTTCTTAAACTTGTAAACTGAGGTTCTATTTTTAATAGTACTTCAAAGAGTGGAATGCCAAATTATTCCTCCCTCTGTCTTCCAAGGATCTGATTCTTTTTTGAAGGGATCATAAATTAAAAGAGCATTTCAATTAGCGTATTCGGAATTATTCTTTGGCTCGGTATGCTTAACCTACCATTACTGGAATCAGGGTTTTACAGAATAGATTTCTTTAACTTTTATTAATATTCTGAATCTTAAGTACAAATATTCTATTAGAGTCAAACAATGATATAAATTGATTGATGGCAAAGTGACAGGACGTGTCTGATCTCAGAGGAGAGACATGCCATCATAAAATATTTTAAAGATAGATCATTAGCATACATTTCATTGAATCATGTTTTTATTTAAAAACTTAAGAGGAAAAGCTATTAATGAAAAAATTGTTCCAAAGTATATTACTCCTAGATTCAACATTCTTTTACTTAGGGCTCTCCTTATCTTTCATGAAACTTTTTTCTTTTAACCATGTACGTTCCTGTCCGCTCTTCTTCCTTCCCTGTCTCCCTTCTCTTCCCCTGCTTTTTCTTCTCTTCCTTTGCTTTCTCTTTCCAGAACGAAGGCCTGGAGTCCTCCTCTTGAGGGGTAGATGGAGTGAGAAGCAGGTGGAGAAGAATGGGTACCCCTGGCCACAGTCACATTGGTGTCTCTGTCTCTCCCACTGGCCACTGTGACTTAGGAAGCTGTGGAAGCCTTGGGCCTGGCCATCAGCTCTACTTTACTTTAAATAAGAAAGGCTCAGTGCCTGCAGAATCTTCCCCACCCTTTGCCCCGGCCCTCAGGCTTTTGTACAGATGTCCTTTGCTCCAATCTTTTAGGACTGCCTTCCAGAAAGCAGCAGGTCCTGCTGTCCTTCGCAGCCCACAGATCAGGGAGGCCCTTGTTAGGTGAAAGCCCTGGTGTTGATGGCCAGGCGTTCCTGCTTTTATTTCCTCTCTCTAGCAACATCTCCTTTATCTTTCTGACATCTACACTTTGTGTAGCAGGTAGCAGAAGACCTATAATCCGTACCATGTGTGGAGCTCCCAGAAAGTGAGCAGCCTTGTTGGGGGACCTGGTGTTGGCAGGTACAGAAGGAGGTCAAATGTGGGAACATGGGATGTTGAGTGAGCACCCTGGGAGGCCGTTGCTGGATGCGAGTATGCGGCTCAAGGCCATAGTTCAGATGCACCTGAGTAGCTGTGTATTGAGGCACAATTTTAGTAAATAACACCAGGAATCAGCTCCATTAATACGCCCAGCTGAGAGGAAATTAGGCACAGTTACTTGACTGATAATGGTGCCAAACAGCTTCAGGTGTTGGGATTTCATTAGTGCTGTGTGTCATTTCTCATCATACCTGTTTACGTTTTGTGTCAGGTACTTCAAATTAATCATGAGCATAATTAATAGGAGTAGTAATTAGATTACCATTTTGTGATGATCTACAATGTGACAGAGAATGAGAAGAAGCAAGAAAAATGAGGAGGCCTCTCGGGTGTACATAGCCGGTGTCCCATGCACCGGAAGCCTCCTCAAAACAGGTCAGCGCTCAGGATTAAAATATGGATGCGTCGCCGCATGACAGCTTCTTAGTGTAACCACTCAACATGGGCACGACGCTCATGGGAAGTAGAACTTGCCTGGGAAGTGCGACTCAACCAAACCGCAGTGTTTCATGAAGATTGTTTTATAGGAGTGTTGCTACTGAAGAATAGGTTACTCCTGATCACTGCAGAAACCAGGAAGCAAATGCATGCTTTTGCATTCCGTGAAAGCTTAATTGAGGTGAGCATTAGTCGGAGTAACAAGCCAAGCAAACAGGGAGTCTGGCTTTCTAGAACTTTAATGAATTATTGAGCATATTTCAGAGAGAAGATTTTTGAACAGCTTTTTGAATGGCACTTGTTAACCTAAAGAGACACTTAGTCAACTATCCATAGGCTCCTCAGAAAAAGACCTTTGCAGGGGAGGGATTTTCCCGCCCCCTTTGCCTCGGAATGATTGGAGATAGTTGCATAATGAGAGCAGGAAGTTGCAAGGCTACATATAAACTCCGCGCTACTTAATAAATTATTCATGGTAGCCCAAAGGTATAATTATTCAGTGAAATGAGAACTAAGAAAATTAGTTCTGTATTAATGTTTATTTATATGATTTTTCCCCGACATACTCACGTTTTCGTATGAGCAGAGGTGATCTAAAGGCCATGCGCATGCCGGCTGTGTTCCCTAACTAAATGTTGAATCAGGTTAGAAGTGCCAGGTTAATTGTGCTCACCCTTCCTTCCTCTTTGTTGTTGTTGCTGTAGTGGGTTTGCTTTTAGAGAAATGGTTTCTTTCGTGTAACAGGGAAAGTCATTCTTGTTAATATCATCTGCGTTAGTCACTTTCCTCTAGAAGGGACAAAACACCTAATACCTGCCGCGTAAACGAGGTGGGGGGTTACTTTGCTCAGTGTCAGAAGCCTACGTCCTTGCATGGTTGGCTGTCTCTAAGGCAGAAACACCACGCGTGGCAGGAGGGCCTGGCAGCGGCGAGCTGCTCGCCCCATGGCAGCCGGGAAGCAGAGAGACGAGAACGAGCTGGGCACAAGCACACGCCCTTGCAGGTGACACTGCAGTGACCACCGCCTTGCCTCATAGTGGGCTGTGAACTCCCGAGTGGCTTCATCTCCTCATGAGTGAGCGCCCTGTGATCAGCTCACCTTGGGAAGGCCCTGCTCTGAGCCCGTGAGACCCTTGGGGGACATTTCAGATGCAAGCCAGCCACCACTGTCCTTCAGCAGACAGGTGCCCGGGAGAGTGGCACCACGGAGGGCTTCTGTGGACACCGTCTGTGGACACTGCCACATCGTCCACACCTGCTCTCGCTGGAAGAGTGAGAATGACAGCTTTTCCCTGGTAATCGTGGGGCATCTCCACTCCCCCCACTTCCCTATCACCACAGCCTTCGCTGTGTCTGTGCTGGGCGGGACCCGTCTTCTGAGCCTCCTCTGTCCTGCAGGTTACTGTTTAGCTTTCAGTTGTGTTAGTGTTTAACGCGTCTTGGTTAACAGATCCCCGCCTCTGCCCTTGACCCCTGAGTGTATGCTGAGAACCCCGCCCGGCAGGGTCCGTCTTTGGGCAGGCAGAGCCATCAGTCTTCTGCTCCACATCTCCTGACAGGTTCTCATCTCAGGGGGACCCTGCAGACCTCAGGATGAGCTCGGCATCCCACGCAGTCTGGCCTGGGAACCTCTGTGTCTGCCCATGAGACTGCACCTTCCCCACCTGCCTCCTTCCCGTGGGGGACCGGGCCAGTGTGCTCTCCTGCACCTCCCTCCTCTGGGCAGGTCTCACCGGCTAGGCGGGAGCTCCCCCTGGTCTCCTCCCAGCCCCACCCCAGCATACCTGCAACTGTTGTTCCTGCACCAGGAGCTCCTCAGCCTCCTTTCCTGAGCGCTGTTATTTCTGCTTGGCACTTACTCCCTTCTGGAAGTGGTATATAATTTACCTGTCTATTATATATGTTGTTGTCTGATTCTCTGCTTGAACAGAGGACCTTTGTATGTGTTCAGTGACCTGTACCAAATCATTCTAATAATTCCTGCCACATAAATGGGTGGAAGGATGGATGGATGTTTGGATGGATTGGAGAAAGGAAGGATGGAAGGAAGGAAGGAAAAATGGATGGATGCATGGATGATGGATGGATGGAAGGATAGATGAATGGAAGGATGGATGGATGGGAGGAAGGAAGGATGGAAGGAAGGAAGAATGGATGGATGGATGAATAGATAGAAGGAAGGATGGATGGATGGGTGGATGATGAATGGATGGATGGAAGGGTAGGTGAATAGAAGGATGGATGGATGGACGAGTACCTATGCTGAAACCCTTGCAGGAAAGTGCTTAACCTGCTATCCCCAAGTCCCTTTGAGAGTAGCAAGCACATCATGCGTGCTCTGAGACTAGCATGGGTTTCTGGGTACCAGTCACACCCAGGGAGGTCAGGGCAGGTAAATTCCAGGGGACAGAAGGATTGGAGCATGGCGGTGGGGCCAGAACTCCACAGGGGGACCCTGCTGTTCCCTGCATGTAACTCCTTCCCACCACTTTGTGGTTACCCGTCCCTCGGACAGTGGTGTCTGCTAGCTGTGTGTGGTAGAAGGGAGCCACACACATGGCTTGGGGGGCCCATGTATGCTGACGTCCTGTTTGTGTCTCACCTGAGAGGGCTCCTGGCCTCTGCTCGCTTGTAAACCTGCTTGGCTGGCAGCCTTTTCCTGGTGAATGGCACAACACCACCAGTGCATGAAGCGCATGCTTCTCCCTGGGAGATGCGTCATAGGTCGTGGCAGCATGGGAGGTTCACAGAGCAGGAGCAGGGAGCAGAGGAGAAGTGGGAAAAGGGAAAGGTTGGGGAGAGGGCTGATGGCTCTGCGGTGGGTGGCATTGCAGTGCCCTCCCTCTGCGAGGTGCATGTGCCACAGCGAGGGAGAGAACCATGCTGTGCTCCACTGGAGTGGTAATGTTGTGATGGCTGAACTGCTTCCTACACTGCTTCTACGTTACTCTCTCAGACTGGGGGTGCGGCTCAGTGGTAGAGCACTTGCCTAGCATGCGTCAGGCCCTGGGTTGGACCCTCAGTGCTGCGGAAACAAAAACAATCCCACACTGTCCCATAGAGGAACAGGGTGGTGAGCCACAGTTATAATATTTTCTAGTAGCCATTTTTTTAAAAAAAGTAGTTTTGATGTATTTTAAGAATATTAAACATCTAATTTGTCTAAAATATCATTTCCACCAGTCACCAATATAAAATTTACTATTGATACAGTTTATTTTTTTAAACTGTTTCCAAAGTTTGGGATGTATTTTATACTTAGATTTGGGTCACTTTCCAAGCGGGCACCATGGTGCATTTGCATACCCTCTCTCCTCTCTCTTTCTCTCTCTCTCATTCACTCTCATATGTACTCATATATCCATTCATGTGCTAGGAATTATTTGAATGATTTGGTACAGGTCATCGAACAGAGACAAAGGTCCTCTGTTCAAGCGGAGATCATATGAGAGAGAGATACAGAGAGAATGAAAGAAAGAAAAAGAGAGACAGAGACAGGACACACACACACACACACACACACACACACACACACACACACACACAGGCGTCCATCACAGCCGCCTGTATTCTGCTTTGTTAAACAGTGCTTCTATCCAGCACATGTTATGCTGTAGCATGCTTGATGATATGAAGTCAGATGATGGAACACAGAAAGAAAATGTGCATTACTCTGTAGATGATCTCAAGCATAACTGCTATGCTCTGTCTCCCTCTTAATGATTGGTGAATCAAGTTGCAAACACGTATGCAACAGAAAGAAAAAGATAGGAAGTGAAATCCGTATAAACATTAAGTGTAGTGGTCTGACATAACTGGAATTTTGCTGTGTGAGATTTCATGGAAGTGTGGCTTAAAAATTGGTGTACTCTTGCTCCTTTGTATATTGAAACATTTTTCTCATTTCAAAACTGGACTGAAGCATATGGAGTCCTTTATCTTGGATGCTTTCTGATACAGTTCAGCAACCAGACAGCCCAAATGAATCCTGAAAATGTGAGGCTGTAGCCTGGCCCGCTGACTAGGGCTGTAATCCCAGCAGTCTTAGAGGCTGAAGGGGGAGGATAGAAATTTTGAACCCTGCCTGGGAAACTTAGCAACTTAGTGAGACCCCATCTCAAAATAATAATTTGAAAAGGGGCTGGGGATGTAGCTCAGTGCAGAGGACCTGGGCTAAATCCTTGGTGCTGGAAAAAGAAAACGAGAGCGAGGGAGAGAGGAAAGGAAGGACAGAGAAACTGTTTATGGTGTGGTAAGTGCAACCTGATTAACGAGGGAAGATACCTGGGGGTTGTGACACATGCCAGGAGTCCTGCAAGACTGTTGCTACTCATGACAAATAAGGTGAAGAGGTTGAAATTAGAGATAAATAGCATTACATTTTAGTCTTTACTCATCTGAGCAAAATAATGATGTCAACCTTCAGAATTTACAAAAAAGAATTTTTCCTTTAAAATGTTAAAGATTAAAAGTTGAACATCAGAACCATTCCGGGGCTTTGGCTATCTCGCACAGAGGCTTTTGAGCCAGTGGCCGTCTGGGGATCCTCGGCGCAGCTCCTGCTGTGTGTTCCTCCCCCTCCCAGCTCGCAGAGACACGCGACTCTGTGCACACCAGTGACCTGTCTGGCAGAATGTCCAGGCGAAACTGAGTTGACTTGTGTGGAACTGAATTTAAAAGTGCTTGATGGAATGTGGCTGCAGTCCGGGACAGTTGTCAGGTTGCATTTGCCGCGGCCCCTTCCTCACAGGACACTGCTTTGTCCATGTCTCCTCCCTCTCCAACTCCCCCTTTTGAGGGGGCCGTGCCGCCCTGCATCATTCTGCCTTTCCCAATTAGGAGAAGAAATGTGAAAGCTTTACTGGTCTCATGCCTCAACAGCTGTGTTTTTGTGATGAAAATGTTTACATGGGGGGAATGTCTCATTACTGGTAGAAATGAAATATATAATAGGACAAGTGTGTAACAATGACTATTTATAAATTATTCTCCTCCCCAAAAGTAATTTGATTTAGAGAAAAGTGGTCATTTTTTGTAAGTCAGTTAAATATATTGCTGGGCGTTTGATGCTACAATAGCTCAGTGAGGTAAGCGCCCCCTGAAGAGAAAATTGCACCCTTTAAAGCCCACATTGATTTGAGTTTTTTGTTGATTGATAAAGAAATGAAAAATGAGGGCAGGGTTTGAATTTTATGTAACAGCCTCTTTTGCAGTAGTGTTAATTTTTTCATTTTTGTCTTTGTTAGTCCACATTTGCAGTGCACCATGACCGTATCAGCATGGGGAGGTGGTGCCTGGACCTAGCAGGTCTGGATTGTTCCATGTTCTCCTCCTCCCTCTTCCACCCTCCTCCACCTCTTGCAGGTCTCCCCATCTTCACGAAAGATCTCTCTCTCTCTGTTTCCTATAATCTGTCTTTTATTTTGCTATTTATTTTTACTTTGGGTTCTCGTATAAGTGAGACTGCAGTGTTTAAGCTGTGTCTGATTTATCTCAGCATGCTGGTCTCAGGTGCATCCATTTTCCTACACATGACTCAGATTTATCCTCTTTTATGGCAGAGTTGTGCTCCGTTGTGTAGAAATAGCATTTTCTTTATCCCTCCATCTGTTGATGGATGTAGAGGTCACTTCTATGACTTGGTTATTATGAGTTGTGCTGCTATAAACATGGGTATGTGTGGGTCACTGTAGTGTGTGTGTGTGTGTGTGTGTGTGTGTGTGTGTGTGTGTGGTGCTGGGACTGAACCCAGGGACTCCTACATGCCAGCCAAGTGCTCTGCCACTCAGCTCAGCCAGCCCCAGCCCTAGGCTTGCTGTTGAATATAATTTCTTAGGGAAGAACCTCCCTTCTCCCAGTTTTGAGCCTGCCTTTATTCAGGATTCAGTGAATCCCAGTAGTCGATGGCCTGGGAAAGAATCATAATTTTTCAAGCATATCTTTTAAGAATTCTTTTTTAAATGAAGTTCTTAAATTCAACTAAAGTTGGAATCCACTGAAATGGTGGGCCACTTCTCGTGGTTTTCATGCGTGGAAAACTGATTAACGTGTAAAGCAACAGTGAGGTGTAATAGAAATACCAGTCTGTCTTCCAGAGGTGACTCCTGTCTTTGGAAATACTTAGTAAACTGCAGGTTAAGCAGTTTTTTGTTCATTTCACTCTGAATCAACTTAAGACTTCTGGGATTGTTAGTATTTGGATGGCTCTGTAAAAAGAAGGTTTTTCTTGGCCCTACTTCAGGGTGCTTAAAAATTAAACAAAGACCTAGTTAAAGATGGTAGCACCAAGTCATTTTCTTGTTTCATTTTTCTGCCTGAAAACTTTCGAAAGGAAATGAAAGAGTGAAAAGCAGGGAAGAACCGCTGTCTTCTGTTAGCTAGCTACCACCCCAGCCGCAGTCTCTAATGAGACTGCCAAATACAGTGCAGCTGGGGCCCAGGAAGGGGATGCGGTGAACTCACTCCCTGCTCAGATTCACGTTGGGACAGTTCCCCGCGGCAGCTAGGTGTCTAGGGGTTCAGTGTCTTCTCTCAGAGAAGGCACAGGCAAAAGTGGGACTCTCACTCACCTGGGCCACACACTGCAGGGGCCGGATGCCGCATGGCGGGGACACGAGCCCCCTGCAGAGCTGTACAGGGCATGACCTGAACAAATTCAGGGACCCCATGGGCATCCATGTTGTCATGAATGGAGGTGCTTGAGTGGGGACCCCTGCGTGCCTCATCACTACTGTGGGGGCTGGGGACCCTCTTTGTGTCTAGCACAGGCTCTGCCCTGTGGGTGACTCTTCAGAGTGCAGCAGGAGGAGGGTCAGGAATGTCCTGGTCAGGACATTGCCCCGTAGCCAGGGACTCAAAGGTCAGCTGTCTCTCTGCCATTGACTGAAGTTGAAGAAGGTCACTCCAAAAGCCTTCCTGTGAAATCCTCCCAGGGCCAGGCATGGATTGAGGGGTAGAGAATGCTGGAGGTCAGGGTGAGCTGACCTCAGGAGGGTGTGTGTGTGTGTGTGTGTGTGTGTGTGTGTGAGTGTGAGGGAGAGGGGAACCCAGGGCCTTCACATTGAGCCACATCCACAGCCCATTTTTTATTTAGTGACAGTTAAGTCCCTCAGTCCCTCAGTTGCCCAGCCTGGGCCTGCACTTGCAATCCTAGGGCCTCAGCCTCCCAGAGGGCTGAGACTGTGGACATGGGCCACCATGCCTGTGTTATGGTTTGTGTCTGAATGTCCCGCCAAAGCCTCATGCAGTCATGGGGTGGGCTTTTAGAGTTTATCATTGATCCATGGTCCAGTGTTGGAACTATGGGTGAGAGTGCCACACCTGGCATGAGGCGGGTAGTTTGCATACAGTGTAAGGGAGGGAAAGAGGCTGCTTGCCGTTGCTCCTCCCTTTTGCTCTTGTTGGTTTTGCTGTCTTCCACTGCCATGAACGCTTGCCCTCTGCCCCGTGCCACTCTGCCTTGGAGCCAGCCAAGTATGGCCTGAAACCTCCACACACTGTGAGATAAATAAACCTTTCCTTCTTTCATTTTGGGTGTCGGGTATTTTGTCTTAGCAACGAGAGGAAAGTGACCAAGACAGCCTGGCTTCCTATGCTGTCCTTTAACAAGTGTCCCGTTCTCTCCTGTCAGCGTGCTTCCGTTTGCCACACCTGTGTGAAGGTGATGCTCTTTCCTAGAAGGGAACGGAAAAGTAAAAGTACAAATCGAAGGCCGGATCATCTCACAGACAGAAGAATGCAGACTCTTTTTCAAGGGCATTCAGGAATAATGATGAGGGTTTTGTACGAAGAAGGTTTAAAGAGAAGGTACATCTGACGAAAGAGAAAACAGAGGCGATGGAAAAGTGAAGAAGGGAAAAAGGAAGCCAGCTGAAGGAGGAGGGCCACCTAAAAAACCAGTGAGCATGGCAAATGGGTGCACACACGGGCCTCCAGGGCCCCGAGAAACGCCTCTGGGAAACGTGACAGAAAGGGGTTCGCTACCGATGACACACAGGCGAGGCCCGGGGCGGCGTGTTTTCCTAGCAGGGAACTCCAGGTGGGAGCCGAGAGCCTGGGCAGGGCCACGTGCAGGCGGGAGGCCACGCTGTCCGCTGGGAAGAGGGCGTGGGGAACTGCGCGTGGCAGGAAGTGTGCCACCGAGCAGCCCTGGGCGGGGGGACGGGGCAGCCCGCAGCGGCACTTCGGGCAGCAGGGGCGCAGGGGCGCGGTGCAGAGGCGTCCGAGGCGGCGGCTGCAGGGCCGGCGGTGACCCTGCGCCGAGGTGAAGGCGCGTCAACACCCGAGTGGCCTCCGCAGCGGCCACGCAGCCCCGGACCGACTGCCCGTGCGGCTTCGTCTCCTCCCGTCTTCGCAGCCCGCCCTCCGCGTGGCTCTCTTCCCGGCGTCTCGCTGCTCGCCCGTGTGTGCTGCATCGGTGTGGCTGAGTGCCGGCCCCTGTGTGCAGGGCCGCGTCCTCTGCAGTGGTGCCCACTTGCCCGAGAGTGGCCCGCAGCGAGAGCCGATGCCCGGGTGCGTCCGCTCGCCCCCTCCGTGGGACCTGGCCGCTGCTTCCCGCTCTGCCGCCTCTCTCCGTTCCCCCTCTGCCCCCACAGCCTCACTGGGGCTCTGCTGCTGTCCCCTTGATAGTAGGGAGGGAGACCTGCAAGCGTTTACATGCCCTGCGAGAATGTGAAGACAGGAAGAGGGCATTCTCAGTCTGGGTAGCGTATTGGAGACGTTTGTGATCTCAAAAGCTGCACTGAATATACTTGTAGTCCTAGCTACTTGGGAGGCTGAGGCAGGAGGATAGAGAAGTCGAGGTCAGCCCGGGCAACTTAGCAAGACCTTGTCTCAAAACAAACAAACAAACAAATAAATAAGGGCTGGGCTGTAGATCTTGGAGAGGGCTTCCCTGACATGCGTGGACCCCAGGGCCCAGTACCCAGTACTGATGGGTCACACCGCAGAGCCCTGTGGTTGGGGTTGGATGTGGCTGGTGTGGAGACTGTTAAGGCTGCCCGCGAGATTCCAAAAGGTAGCTGAGTTTGAAAACAGATAAAAGCTGAAGAGAGCTTCCCAGGCTGGGAAGAACTTGACTCTCACTGAAGGTAGAGGCACCGACTTGCGGGTCTGCCTCAAGCTGCTCTCAGTACCCGGACGGTGTGTGTCGGAGAGGAGGCTTTTGCGCAGGGTTTGGAGGTGTTTTGTGAGTTTCCCCAGCAGGGTGGGTTATGGTGAGGGTCTCAGGCCCTGTCACCGTGTGGTGGAGGAGCGGGAGGGAAAGATGCTCAGGCACCACCAGCTCCCACGGCCTGTCCAGTCCTGTGAGCAGCATGGAAGGGGACCCAGGCCTTGTTACCCCCACTGGGCTGCACCACACATTGGCACCTTACAGGGGGACCACATTTCTAGCACACAAGCGTTTGGGGAACAGCCACCTCCAGGCCACAGCAGGAGCTGTCCAGGACCGGGGGGAACCTCCCTCCTTCTCCTGGAGGAGGTCGCGGGTGGGGGGACCTGCGGTGGCTGCTGGTGTCCTTGGCAGGATGGGGTTGGGACACAGTGGGAGGAAGGACAGCATACTAAGGAGGAGCTCAGCGAGGGGCTGGCAGCAGCCAGGGGGCTGAGCTTTTGCAGGTTTTCTTCCTCCTTCCCGCTTAGAAATGAGCCAGGTCTAGATGAGGGCAGTAGCATGTTTTCCAGCAAGGAGTAAGAAGTTAGTTCCTTGTGAGTTCTGCTTACTTTGTACACTGCGCAGAGAATCAGATACGCATAGAAATAGAAGAAGTAAACAGAAATAATGCACTAGATTAAATTCCCCCGGGTCTGCTTTGGTCAGCCTTTCCTTCCATTTCTGCACACGCATAGCCATAAAGCCCAGCGTGATTGTTCTGCCCGGTTAAATGGGAAGGGAATGCTTTGGTCCTCTTGGTTTAAGAACATGAATACCAAGGGCAGAAGGCCTGACTCTGTCCCTAAAGGAAGCTTATCTCTAGGATCTAGTGTGTGATTGATTTAAGAGCGCTCTGTGTTGGTTTAAGAGTGCTGTGGGTGGGTGTAATGAGGAAGTGTTGAAACATTGCTCTTATCCATAGATCTTGATAGGCAATTTGAGTCAAGTTGGAGGAAAACATACATGAAATTAGTTTTAATACAGTGCTGCTCTGTGAATATTGCAAAGAGAATTCTGTTCTTTTTGACTGTTTCTGGTGAGATTCTGGCATCAGAGATTCTTGTTTTCCTTCAGAGCCCCCGTATTGTAGGGTTTAAAAACACTGTTTCTGTTTGCAGAAACTTTGCATTTTAAATTATCACACAGCACTTGCTGGAGACTGAAATTAGCGCCGAAGCCATCGTGACATTTTAGGGAAACGCTGAACAGCCCTGGTGTGTGAGTCCTCGTCCACGCCTGAGATGCAGGGAGGGCTGTTGAGAGCTCATGTGTTTTGATGAAGAGACACGTGATAGTATGAGCGCCGTCTGCATCTTGGGAGAACTGTCCTGTGCTCTTTGTACCTGGGCATCTACCGCTATGACTTTCTTTATCCAGTGCCTGACTTCCTTCTGCCCTGTTACTCTGCAGAAGGACTAAATTTCCAGTTCTTAATGCCTGTATCTCACAGATCCTGTGTCCTAGTAAACCTGGCATTGGATGGGAAATTTTTTGATTTACTCTTTTATTCCACGTTCTTTAAAAAAAAAAATTGTGCATTTGCCATCCACTGGTACGTTGCTAACAAGGGAGGAAGCTGTAATTCGGGGTTGCCTCTTATCTCGAGAAGTGTGTTTTAAGTATTTAGAAGTTCAGGGAAGCAAAGGCATTTTTCCTGGCTTATTTTTCTCAGTGTGTGCACAGTATTCTTGGCCGATAGAAAATAGAAGTTTATTGTTGGGATTGCTTGAAAAAGTCCTTCATGTCCTGCCTTACTCTGTTTCCTATTGCTGTCCGTGAATAAAGCAGACCGTGTCACTTACAAAGACGTGAGGTGAGTTAATCTCAGGATCTGGACCCAGGGCACAGTGGCCGTGTCTGCTGAGGTCTTCTTGCTGGGAACTCTGCAGCATCCTGAGGTGGCTTAGGTCATCACATGGTGTCTTAGTCACTTTTCTTGTTGCTGAGACAAAATACCCGACACCCAAACTTAAAGGAGGAAAGGTTTATTTAACTCACAGTTTGTAGAGGTTTCAGGTCAGAGTTGGCTGGCTCCAAGGCAGAGTGGCGTGGCAGAGGTGCATGGCAGAGCAGGCAGGCAGAAGGCAGCAAGCAACAAGTGACAAGCAGCGACTGTCTTTCCATCCCTTATATCTTTTTTTTTTTTTTTCCTCCGGAACTGGGAACCGAACTCACGACCTTGCGCTTGCCAGGCAGGCGCTTTTGCCGCTGTGCTTAATCCCCAGCACCCCCGTCCCTTATATCTTATCCAGGCTGCCCACCCTTAGGGTAGGTAGCACTCCAGTCTTAATCCTACCCAGAATGAGGCCAGATTAATCAGTGGACTAATTTAATAATCACACACTCTGACCCCAGCATCTCACACTAGATCCAACCACTTCTGAAAGGCCTCACCTATGCCTGCAGGAGGCTTTGGTGGGGGGCATCTAGGCAGAAGCTGTAACACATGTTGAGACTGGACATCCTACGTCAGTTTTCTATTTATTATGAAGCCCTTGACCCCATTCAATTCACCCCACTCTGTGGCCTCATTGAACCTTAGTTACTTCTCAAAATGCTGTTCCAAACGCCATGGCAGGATTGTCTGATGCCTCACAGAAAGGTTACATTTCAGCAGGAAAGAAATTTGGCAGCTGATGAGTCCCAGCTGTGTGGAATGAGTCTCCTTCTCCATGCTTCGGTGAACTTTGACTCTGTTCTCCTCATCCTCTGGCTGGTTTGTACTGGGTGTGGCTTATAGAGGACACCATGAGGCAGACATCATTTTACTGACGAAGGAAGAAGCTCCATCTCAGTCCTCCCTCAGCCCTCAGCAGCATTCCCTGGCTCAGCTACCATGTGAGGACAAGTGGTGGACGAATGGCTACCGGGGCAGCTTTTCCACCAGTGAGGAGGCAGTTCTGGTCCATGTGCATGAGTGAGGGCTTTGGTGAAGAACACCAAATCCATAGTGATTTCACTGCGTACATCTATCTTACTGTCAAGTTGTTTTACTGATTCTGACATGCCAGATTGCTGGAAAACTAGAGTAAAAAAAAGAGATGATGTTTAGTCAGTCCTGAGACTATGAATATGAAGAATTATTTTAGTTCTTTGAGAGGCACTTAAGTTCTCTGAACTGATGCTAATCTTCTGCATTTTGTGTCATTTTACCATTGAGGTTACCGATAAGTCTGGGGCCAGCTGTAGAAATCATTTGGGAAAATTAAATTTAGAATTTAAAGAATGACGTGTACTCCTCCTTTCTAAACAGATGCAATTTTTTTTTTTCCCCCCTCCGGTACCGGGAACCGAACTCACGACCTTGCACTTGCCAGGCAGGCGCTTTCGCCGCTGAGCTAAATCCCCAGCCCCTAGATGCAATTTATTCTACTCATTCCAAATACCTTTCCCTCTCTTTTTTTCACCCTAAAACATTGCTCTATCAAATCTGATAAAGCAGTCGAGTAAAACCTGCATGTTGTTTCTGGAATTGCTTGCAGGCAGCCAACAATGTACACATTTCTGCAATTCATAAAGCTAACAGAGGCTACCCTCATACAAGCTTTTGGAATTGTTTGGAGATTAACGAATGCATGGCTTCAGGGAGTGACTACCTTTTCAGCGTATTATTGGGTGTTTGTACCCAAACTGACAAGCAGCTCCTGGTTTGACAGGTGTTGTTTCAGCAGATGCAGCCCAACAGCAAGTTTCAGTGTCCACCTGTGGCGGTCGCCAGCCAGCGGAAGTGAAGGTCTCCCTGGTCTTCCATGAGCAGGAGAAGCAGGTGGCTGTAGTCCAAAAGGAAGCTGCGTGTTTCACCCACAGACAGATCCAGAGCGCACGCGCTCCCCTCCCTGACCCTCATTTTCCAGGAAGGCAGAGGCTTTGTTTGTTCTTCGTCTGCCCTGAGGCTGTGTTCCTGGTTTCCTGACTTGGCTCCTTTTTCTGGGAATTCCAAGGTCCTCCCCACGTGGTCACCCTTGAGCATCCTCTCTTCCTACAGCCTGCTTCTGCCACTTCTCCTGCTTGAAAGGCGCTGTGCCCTTGCCTAGATCTCAGCCAGAGTCCCTGTCATCTCATCAGGAGACAGCCCTCACCAGGAAAGAGAGCAGCACCCACACCCTCAATGCCACCCCCTGCCCCCCACGCTGACCTCTGCCCACCAGGACGCAGCACCCAGCTCGTCGGGTACCCCTGTGCTTCTTTACCCTGTCCTCGGGGTAGAGTCTCCTCCAGAGACTGGCTCTGCACTGCTTGGCCAGACACCTGCAGCCGGGTGTGATTTCCTGGAAGAGCCACCTCCCCAGCCAGTGTCTAATAGCACCCTCTTTCGTTATCAGAGGCTTCCTGGTTTCTGTGAGAAGCTACATGGTGGCCTGCAAAGGGCTCTGTGTCCAGGGAGGGGGACCTGCAAGCAGGGGTGCTAGCAGGAGTGCATCAGAGATCCATGTGCACTGCATCCCAGCAGACAGGGCCAGGGTGGGGGGTGCTGCAGGAAAGCCTGACCTTGTTGTCCAAAAAGTACAGTGCTGAGTTCTGAGCCCTGCAGCTTTGATGATGGGGTTTGTTTTTAGTGTGAGCCTTGGGACTGCCCTGAGTGATGAGGTCGATGACGACACACTCCACCAGCCTCACTGGCTGGCGGCTGAGCAGTGTCTGAGTGAATCCTCACATGCCCAGCAGGAGGCGCTCGTGCGTCCTCTCTGGTTGGGGTGTGTGACTTTGAAAGCAGCCAGTCAGAAGCGAGAGGACAGGAGCCTGGCAGGTGTGCCCCCCCCCGCCCGCCGCAGCCCTCACTTGAGGACTTCAGGCCCTGCCTTAATGAGCAGCTGTGTGGCTGTTGGAGCCTGAGTAACGTCTGGGCCGCTCACGTGCAGTGCGCCAAGTTCTCGCCTTATAATTTTGGTTTTCGTGTTGGTGTGTGATGTGAATCTGTGCCCAGTACTCTCTCACTTCCTGTGTTTGGGAACTGTGGTAGTGTTGCGCTGTCTTTCGTACTTTCTTTCTTCCTTTTTGGTAGTATTGGGGATGGAACCCAGGCCCTCATTTTAAGTTGCATCCCCAGAGACTGTCTCAGGATCTTGCTAAGCTGCACGTGCTGGGCTGGAACTTGTGATCCTCCTGCCTCAGCCTCCCAGAGTGCTGCAATTTCAGGTGTGCACTGCCTGTCCTTTAGATACACATCCTTTTGCTCAGGAAATGTTCTCAGAGGCATTGCTAGCGCTCACTTGCACTTCTTTCCAGACTGTGGCCGCTGGTTCCCCAGCCCCCTTGTTTGTTGGATTCTCAGTGGCTTCACAAGAGCTCTGGAGCTCTGGCACTGGTTTCATGCCAGCTCTCATGCATGCAGGAGGAGCGCGGTCCTCTCATACTTCGGTGGAGATGAGAAAATCGACAGTCGTGGACGTAGGGCTGGGAGTCCCTTGCATGTCCCCGGGAGAGCTGCTGGCTGCTCCTTAGGATGGAGCCTGCACACCGTTCGCACCGTCAAGCTTATAGGTGTGCACTCATCTCACTGCCGCAGCCCATGGCATCTGTACGGGTGGGGACCGCGGGCCTGGAGAGGGCAGGCCAGGGTTCTAGCTCAGCGGCTCAGATTAGCCTGTGGGTCCGGTTCCAGCCTTAACCCGGATCGCCTGTCCTTCGGGCTCAGGCTGGGTGGTCTCTGTGAGTAGTGTGGCTGTAGGTGCTATTTTGGGGAACACCTGAGCAGGTGTGTGCAGCATCTTGAGGAAAAAACTACTACAAGAAAACATACTCACTGGCAATTTTATTTAGAGTCATTTGATTATGGATTCCATGTAGTCAAGAGTATAAATTTTCTTGGAAAAAGGGAATAGAGAGAAGAAAGCCTTTAGCACCATAAATTTCTCTCAGTTCTGCTCCCTGACTTTTATTAGGCTGCACCTGATTTATTCTGCCCGCTCCGTGAACGGGACAATTGTTCATTTGATTGCACCAAATCTACCTCATTTGTATCTAACGGGAAGTATGTAAACAGCTCTATTTGTTAAAGATTCCCCTAAAATACCCACTGCGCTGTAACTGGGTGGTTGATGAAATTTATGACCTCTTTAAGTTGGATGTTAAATGTAGCTTTAAAAGTGAGACATTATTTATGTGTAAGAAACCACACATTTTTAAGGTTCACAAATAATTTGCTTAAGTGGCTTGGAGGAGGTCCCTTGATGTTTTCCCCTTGTATGCACCGCGACTGTGATGCGATTTCTTCCCGCGTGTCTTGGGCACTGGGTTCCACTTATGTTGGCTGAGGGCCCCGCAGTCAGAGCCTGCTGTGTCATTTTCCTCATTGTCTCTGTGGCTTAGCGTCCTGCAGTGGTTTTAGGGTGAGTATAAATTAAAGAATCCACACTCGGTTTATGGGAGAACAGCGTGTTCCTCGTTCGACTTCCCCCACTTGGTTCTGAGGATTGGACCGGGGGCCTTTGTACTGAACTAAAGCCCTGGCACTTTTTCATTTTGAGACAGGGTCTCACTGAGTTGCCAGGTTGCCCAGGCTGGGCTCAAACTTGCAATCCCACTACTGCGGTCCCTTAGAGTGCTGGGATGACAGGTGTGGGCCACCGCGCCCGGCTGTCCTTTGCTTTTATCTGCTGCTGGTGACTAGGTGCTGCCCCTTGACTACTGTGCACCCTGACATCCTCGAGGCCTCTCTGCCTGTAGGTTGGGGATGGACTTTGTGCCAGCAGGCCCGATGGCAGGCTGCTGGAAGGCTGCTACAACGTCCCTGTCCCTGATCGGCCCCCATGAATGCACCTGTCCTTTTCTTCCCTTCTTGTATGCCCTCTGAGGACGAGTGGGCATGGGAGGCTGGACAGGAAACTGGAGAATGGTTACTCAAGGAGACTTCCTTACCCATGGGAAGAGCAGGGAGCCCTCCCAGGAGGCTCGGTAGGAGCTGACCAAGAGTGTTTTGAACTTTTGTCATTGCTGCAGGTATACACCGCCCTCCTTCATGAGCTCACAGAGCCACCACCAAGTGCCAGCTGGTGGCTCCTGTCTGAGCTCTGGAGGGCGGCCCTGCCAGGAGCAGTCCAGCTGTGGGTGATTCTTGGTGCTTGTGGCCCTGGGTCCGAGATACCTTGGCAGGTGGTGGTTCTCAGCCTCCAGACCTCTGCCACACACCAGTTGCTTATCAGAAGATCCTCAGCCCACAGAGCAGTAGCAGAGCATGGATGCCCATGGGCATCATCCCCTGAAGGGTATTGATTTTTTTTTTGAGTTTGCCTCCGATGGACTCCTTGGAGGCTGTAGGCCCAGCAGGGGTTCACCTGGTCAAATCTCTCCAAATTCTGTTTGACAGTAGCCTAGAAAGCACTCCATATCTAAGACTCAGATGACTAGAATCTTCATCATTTTATTTTTAAAAATGTATGGTACTAAAGCAAAGTGTCCAGGACAGTATTAATTACTGCAGGCATGGGGTCCTACAGCAGATTTGGAGGACTTCCTCGTCTGGCATACCTGAAACTTTGTACCCTTTGGCCCGCATCTCCCCATTTCCATGCCTCCAGCCCCAGAAAGCCCAGTTCTAGTCCTGGTGGCCACGGGGTGACTGGTTTTAAGCACTTCGTGTAAGTGGAGTCCCATGCAATTTGTCCTTTTGTGCCTGGCCTGCTTTAGCAAAACGTTCGCAGGGTGCATCCATGCACGTTGTTGTGTATGGCAGAATTTCCTTTGTTTTAAAAGCTGAATACTATTCCTTTGTATGATTTTTCTCATCCATTTATCTGATGGTGAACATTTGGGTTATTTCTCCATATTAGCTTTTGTGAATAATCTTGAAATGAATTTGGGAGTAGTCATCTCTTCTAAATCCTGACCTTAATTGATTTTGGATAAATACTCAGAAGTGGGATTCCTGGATCCTATGGTTGTTCTATTTTTAATTTTTTTGAGAAAAGTCTATACTGTTTCTAGAATGGCTCTACCAACTTACATTCTCACCAGCTGGGCACAAGGGTTCCAATTGGAATCTCCCACTTTTAAGGGCTACTGTGCCATCTAGTGACACTGGATAATTATGTCCTAGTGATAATTGTGGTTATGACAGTAGGTGAGATCGTGAACATAATCATGGGAGTGATACCATATTCACAGCTTACTCAGGGCATGGAGTTGGGGAGTATGTGGGTGCGTGATTAGGGTTTTACCCATCACCAGGGCCTCTAAGGATGCCTGCAGCTGCCCTGGCCGTCTGAACCCTGTTGGAACAGGACCATGCTGTTGTGCTTTTTGCTGTGCTGTGGGCATCCTTTTTCAGTAGTGCTGGCTAATTTCATTTGACTTGAAGAAGCTTATAAACAGAAATTTCAACTTGTGTCTGATCACAATATTTCAGAACATTGAGATTCCTGAAGATGAGAATAAACACGTTAGGAGAGGAGTCAGTATCGTTAAAGCTTTGCAGACCCGTTTAGACCCTTAATGTGTTGTACAGGTGAGGCACAGCCTCATTATGGGTCCGTTCCCTGCTCATTTTGCTGTGGGAATAAGTCTGCAGAACTGGGTCACTTGGGTTCCTACAAAAATAATTGAGATTATAGGTCATGAGTTAGAAGGTCCCTTATATAAATGGGCAAATGGAGCATTGCCATGCTGATTGCTTATCAGAAGGTCCTCAGCCTGCGGAGCAGTGGCAGAAGGTAGACATCGTCCTCGGAAGGCTATTGATTTTTTAAGCTTGCCTCTGAGGACTCTGGATGCAGTAGGCAAGGTCAGACAGTAATTTGTCTCCAGAAAGAACACCCAGTGGCCCAAACAGAGTCAACATCTATTACCTTATCTCAGAGATCATCTCGCAAAAGGGCACCTGAATTAGTGGGAGTTCTTTTTTTGCAAGCAATGAAATTGGACTGCAGTTGCCTTAAAGCAGAAGCGGGACTTAGTGTGGGATGTCAGGAAGCTGTTGGGCCAAAATACTAAGCACAGAATGAGGAGTCTGGGAGCCCCAGGGTGGCTTTAGGGAGCCAGATCCACTGCCTGACGACTGCTGCCCTGTCTCTTAGGGTGCACTGCAAGGATCAGGAAAGAACCCTTTTCTCTCTCCTTGCTCCAACCTAACCATGTTCCAGCGCTCTTCTGAGAAGTCTGTCAAAGAGACCTTGGATGCTATTAGCAAGTGAGGAGGGAATAGATAGGGAAGGGGACCTAAAGCAAAATGCTGCTCCTGGGTCTACAGTCCGTTGTTGCCTCACATGCTGTCTCAAAAGCTATTCTAAAAAGGCAGTGAGTCGCATTCTAAAAAAAACACTTCTCCTTTAAACAAGAGTCTTTCATTGCTACACAACTGGAGTATTTCATGCATATTCTTATGTATATAATGTGCAGGAAATCCTTTGGCTAGGTATAGAGAAAGGTTCCATTTAATGTATTACAGTGAAAACTGATGTAGTACCCTAGTACATTCCCTCCTCCCGGTTCCATCAAATCAGCAAGCAAATACACAGTAGCAAAAACATCGTCTGTCGTCCTGAAGTCAGGTTAACCGATTATTTATTTGTAAAGTGAATACAAACTACAAAATAATCCCCATTCTATTTATTGCATGATAATAGCTTTTAAAATGAACAACATTTATGTCTAACATAAAAAACCCTCTGTATCTGGAAATTTATGGGTAAGTGATCATGTTGTAATAGCATTGTATCAAAAGCTGCTTTTCTTTATAAACCCTTATATTTAATCCTTCCAACCAGCCAACCTACCACTGGCTTCCTGGGGAATTAATCTAAGATTGAAGATAAAAAAGAGGTCTAAAGTTAATGATATCAAAGAGAAAGCTCCTGAAGGAAATAATAGTTTGAAAAAGATTTTGACTGTTTTATAAAAGCAATATAAACTGTTACAGAAAAAATTGATGTGAAATAATGTTATTGCTTCTGACTTACTCAAAATAATTTTTTTTTTGAGTTTATAACCTCAACTAATCTTGTAAGAAACATTTTGAAGTAAAATTTTAATGTCTACTTGGGGAACTGCACTGACCAGTTTTACTATTAGATTGCAAAAAATGTTTTAAATATTGATAATGTAATTTTGACAGGACCAAATCATTACTTTTGAGAGCACAGAAATGTTATAGTTAAAATGGAAATTTATAAATGAACAGAGAAGTAAAAAGGATTTTGGTGGTGAGTGAGCTAAAATCTAAGATTTAATTGTGTTCTTGCAAGGCAATAAAAAATGGTATAAAGCCAGTAGGGAAATTCAAAAAATGACAATCTTGGTGAATGTTTCTCATTTTAAATAAAAATCCTCCCATGTAATGACTCACACGTACAGTGGCATGGAAGCAGTACATTATTTACACATTTAACCTTATTTTGATTTACTCTAACTTATCTGATATCGGCAACCTGTTAGATGATAATTTAAAAATCTGCTGTTACTGTAATTGCTTTAGGAAACCTTCCTAATGATAATTTTATTCCCTGGAATAATTTAGCTTTCCATTTAAAATGCACATCTCAACACCCTAAAGTAGGTATTGCCAACTGAAAATGTTTATGTTTATGAAGAGAGATGAACTCCTTAATGGACAGCAGTACAAGGCTTCATATTTTATGGTAATGGGGACGGACCAAAATTACCTTTACTGTGTTACCATCTATGGTTGTGTGTCGCATACACAAGGAGCTTTAGGAGTTTAGAGAATAGAAAACATCCGCCGGAAGCCATCTGTGGGGCAGACTGAGCTTATAGTGTCTTCGTGTGTCCGCTCTCCACATTTCCCTTCCTAGAGGATGCCCGGCCTGGCACTCTAGGAGTGGCTCTCTCCTGGGCACACAGCGGGTGGAGGAGCAGGAAGGGTTCTTTCTCTTTCCGAGCCTGTTTCCACTCAGTGCTCCCCTGGGACACTCCCTTCTCTTGGTCAGGGCCGTGGCATTGCATTCACAGGGGACTCCTGCAGGGGCTGGAGAAGCAGAGTGCGATGGAGCCCTTCACTCCGAACACAGAGGCGGTCTTTCCAAAGGCTGTGCAGGCTTCCAGGGCTGCTTGCTGAGAGTGTTGTTCGCCAGTCCTCGGAGGCCAGCAGCCTCCAGGTTGTCCCTCGGCATCTGCAGGGGCTGGTTCCAGGGCCCGCCTTGGGATCCACGATCCAGGGGTGCTGCCCTTCCTCACGAAGTGGCAGAGTCCTTGCACATACCCCACGCCCATCCCCTCAGGTAGGTTGGACCATCCCTAGTTACTTAACATACCAAATGCAGTGTACATGTTGAGTAAGTAGTCGCAGTTCATTGTTTAGGGAACGAGGCCAAGAAAAAGGGCTGCACATGCTGAGTAAAGACACAACTTCTAAGCAACGTTTTTTCATCCTTGCCCGGCTGAACTGGGGGCTGTGGAGGCCACTGTCCCTGTAGGTGGTGGAGAAAATAAAACTCAGGTGGCCTTTGGGAGTCTTCCAAGATCCTGTGTAGTAGAGGGGAGGTGTGCAGGAGACCTAAGGGGTCAGGAGGAGAGCAGACCAGGCACAGTCTGCCCAGGGCATGTGCTACCAGGGGGCACCAGTTGCCCTCTGGCGTGGCTTACCCCAGGCTGTTGAGTTTTGTCATAGCACCCAGGCACTTGGTTATGGCCAAGTGACAGGGATATGTTTCCTTGTAAATGTGACTTTGTGGACCAGGGAAGATGTCCTGGAGCTGCTGAGCTGAGGTCCCTCAGAGGGGGACAGGGCCCAGGAGATGTTCCCTGTGGGACAACTTCTCTCTCTCTGATCAGGAAGAAGCCCTCGGCGGGATGACTTTGAAGGAGGTGTCAAGGACTCAGTGCCCACTGCCCTGTCCTTGATTTCTAGCATAATTTCTGGAGTTAGCTGTTCATTATTTATTTTGTAAATGGGCAAGTAAAATGAACAGATACTTCTGAGAAGTAGCATAAATGGCCAGTAAATAGATGAAAGACAGCATCTATGGCCGTTAGAGAAATGCAAATTAAAAGAGCACTGAAATGCTGTCTCACTCCAGAAAGAATGGCTATCATCAAGAAATCAAATAATAACAGATACTGGCAAGGCTGTGGGGAAAAAAAGAACCATTCTCCACTGTTTGTGGGAATGTAAACTAATATAACCACTGTAGAAATCAGTATGGAGATTCCTCAAAAAGCTGAAACTGGAAATTCTACTCAACCCAGCTATTCCCTTCTGGGTGTCTTTCCAAATCGTTAAAGACATCATGTTACAGTGATCCATGCATATGTGTGTTTATAGCAGCACAACTCATGATAGTGAAATCTTGGAGCCCAGTATGTCCATTGAGAGATGAATGGATAAAGAAAATGTGATATTTATTCATTATTTGCTTTGTCTGAACAAGGAGTGTGGCTATGCTTTTCTGAAGGATCTCCTTAGAAATAAAATGCTGAATACTTAGATAATGTCAGTAAAAATGCTACATAAATGGGATGTAAAGTCAGTGGAATTTATAGTGGTAGAAAGAGCTACTCTGGTAGAGGTGAACTGAACAGAATTTGTGTCAGTGCAGTGAAGCTAAGCCAGAAGGTGCAGTATGTGTGAAGTGTGGAATCTCTGAGTTCTGGGCAGTGTGACTTCAGTCTGAGGCAGACTGGACTCCAGGGCTAGAGTTAGGCCTCTGGGCCAGCTTCCTTCCCCATGGATGTCCCCATCAGGTGGTGGCACCCTTGGGACTGTTGTAGCAACCCCTTCCCCCCCAGTTTAGAGGCAGCTTTTGGGTTCTCCCACCACCCTTGGAGATGCTGGCCTCCTAGAGGGAATGCTCCTTACATCACTTCTCCTTCTCATCGCCTGGGTCTCAGATCTGAAAGTAGCCAACACATAGCTGTGTGCTAATTTCCCACCAGGGAATTGGGTCAGTAGTGCAATGGCAAACTGGAACGTTAATGGCGATCTCAGAAATTGTACGGACCCATGTCAGAAAATAAACAGCAAGAGGGAAGGGCTGCATTCACTGACTTTGTCAGTGGACGCCATTGGGTTTATTCTTATGGTACTCATTAAAGTTGGAATTAGTAGTAGGTACTTTTCAACATTTTAAAAATGTTTTTAGTTCACTGTACATTTTTACTGAATAATGTGCTTTCCTGGAAGGATTTGCCATGAAATGATAAGTCCTTATCCTTTATCATTCATTGCATTGCAAAGAATGCGATTAGATAATTGTCATTTCAGTAGCTCTGTTGGCATGATCTTTCATATTCAGGAGCCTTAATTATGTATATACTCGGTGAAGAGACTCTCATATAAACACTTCGTTTTTTTGATCACATCTCATCAGAAATCAAAGGGAGGGAACCATTTGCCAAATTACACAATCAAGACATTTTAGTTAATTCATTAATTAACTTATTTATTCTGTGGTGCTGGAGATCAACCCAGGCCTTTAGCACATTCAGCAGTTCTCTGCCATTGAGCTGCTCTCCCGGCCCAAAGGCCGATATTGCTGGCTGTAGAAATGAACTTGCTCGCATTGCAAACCTGCAAGTGGGATTGAAGAACTTGGATCAGAAGCCGCAGGATGCCGGAGCTCTCATACGCTTCCCGACAGGAGGTGCACTCGTAGATACACAGCATGCACAGAGGCCTTCCCAGTGCAGACAGCACCGGCGAGGAGCAGAGGCTGCCTTTCTAGAGGGTATTTTCTGAGCTTCTTGTTTGGAGTAGTGTCCATTTTTAAAAAAATCACATTTAAACTACAGTTAGGTTTCAACTTAGCACGTATTTAACCACCATGAATTCTTCCCTTGCTTTGCTTCTATGATATTTTTATTAATATATATTGCATTATATTGTACTTGTTTTTATTTATTGCTGCTGCTTTTTTTTTTTTTTTTTTTTTTTTTATTAAGT
>NW_004955402.1:3793035-3812441 GCF_000276665.1 Chinchilla lanigera | reverse complement strand
CTTTTGCCGCTGAGCTAAATCCCCAGCCCCTGCTGCTGCTTATTTGGCTGAGAGTTCCATATAAGCAGGGAAAGTGTCTTAGCAAGTCCCTTTTCCTGGCACTTGTGTTTTATCAAGCATTTTTAATTGAATAAAAGTATTATATTTAATAGATTCCAAAAAACTATGAGTATGGTATGTGTTTTCAATTCTGTTGAGAATTTCACATCTGAAGGCCAAGGCATACTCCTGGCATATGTAATTGGAAGAATGACTGCAAGCGATACAGCTCAGTATTTTTAAATTATGGCTGTTACCCAAACTTCATTAACTCTTAATGGCCTTGGTAAAGCCCTTTGGGAAAAGCCTAACGTTTCTTTAGCTGTAGAGTGATCAGAATTAAAGAGTCAGTACTGAGCTTCAGGACAGACCTTCTGTAAGCTTGGACTTCTTTTCTGATCCAAGAGAAAGTAAGATTATGACTTATATGTTGAGTTCCTTGTTTTCTGGCATGTTGGTGAGTATGAGTGATACCATTACCATAGATCTCAAAAGTCAAGTCCCCTCATCCAGATAAATATTTACATTTTTTTATTTGAGGTAGAGTCTTGCTCTGTTGCCCAGGCTGTTTGCAAACTCCAGGGTCAAGTGATCCTCCTGCAGTGATCTCCAGAGTGGCTTGGACTGCAGGCCAGCGCTCTTGGCTGAGTAATTTTAAAAACAAATGGTTCAGAAAATGTTTCGACTTTCCTTTTTTTTTTTAATACTGGGGATTGAATGTAGGGGCGATTCACCACTGAGCTACACCCCCAGCCCTATGTATGTATGTATGTATGTATGTATGTATTTACTTATATAGATACAGGGCCTTGCTAAGTTACCCAGGTAGTTCCTGAACTTGTGATCCTCCTGATTCAGCTTCTTCCAGTGCTGGGCACTTTCTAGTGTTTTTTTAGGACATCAGATTGCTCTTAACCAACTCTGTCAAAGGGAAAGTTTGCTTTTGGAAATATTGGAAGCAAAGTTGTAGAACGTTTGTGCTGAACGTAGGGATTAGCATGGAAATTTGTGAGCCAGTGTTTTAAGCAAAAGCTTGAATTGTGTTATATGTTGAAATCGAAATCTCTGCTAGACTGGTTGTCTGTCTGACTGTCAGACCCTTGAGGAGAGACAGTGTCATAATTTTCTTTTCCTTTTTAAAAATGTAATTCAAAGCAACTCTTTTGGAGCCTGGCATATAATAGGAACTAGTGATGTTTGTGGGATGAATGACTAATGAAAAATTGACCCAGGCACGTTAAAGTCCTTGTTAAGTATTTTTTGTCTTGTCTTTGTGGAACTTACTACCTCTTGCAATTCTAAGTATGCATCAAAATCTATGATGGCGCCTCAGAAAATGTATTGCTGCCATGGAATTATTAATGATCCACTAACATTTCATTTCGAATGATCACATGAAACAGTGGAGGAATTGGAAACGTTGAAGTGATTCATGAGGCCAGCCATACTTATTTTTGAATTTCTTGATCATCATCATGTCCTGTCTTCCTCTGTTTTCATTGGATTAAATCAAATCGTCTGGTTTTTTTTTTTAATGATACCAGGAACATCCCATACCTGTATCCACCACAATACCTGGGTGACCTAAAGTTTGGAGGGATGTGTAGTGGCTTTCTGGAATTGGCATCGTTGTACAGTGTAGATGCTTGAGAATTTGCTGATGAGAAGGAGTTGCAGAACAAAATCTTAAAACATTACAGAGGAATCTGAAGCAGTAAGATTTCCTGGGATTAATTAGTAGTTTTTGTGTGTACTGAGTTCACACCAACATCTCATGTATTCTCACCTTGCCCAGAACTGTTGTAAACACTCGCTCTCTGAAGATCAGATCTGTGATGTACATGGCTAACAGGCTGAGATGGGTTGAAGATCAGCTGGCCTTGACCTTGCTTGTTTTATTCTAATAGCATCTACATGAATGTGTTTTATAAAAATTTTGACAGCTAACATTGGGCGGGTACTATGTGCTCAACACTCCATGTGCGGGATCTCCACTTCCCATGTCCGTGGGGATAGGAACAGCTATCTCTCATTTTCACACATGCCTCTGTGTTGTGGATAACTTACTGCACTCTCACAGCTATAGCAGGGTTGGAACCCAGGCCAGAATAGACTGGAAACCAAGCAGTCAAATCCCAAAGACCAGCTCCTTACTATTTCAGTGTGTCTTCCTAGTCCAAGATTATGAAAAGGCCTGTGAACAGAAATAAACTGAAACACATGGTAACCAGCAAGATATGCCTGACAGTCAAACACATTTAGTGTAACCCACGCCTTCTGCCTGAGATGCGTTGGCTGTTTGCCATGTGACACGAGTCCCACGTTGGCTCTTGGCTCTAGAACGAGTAGGGTGTAGCAGAGGCGATGTGCAGTATCATCGAAGACTTCGGTGCAAAGCAAAACATGGGTGCTGCTTACAGGCTGTGGGAAGAAGAGAGTAATGACTCTTAAGGACAGCCTGGGAGGGCCCCGGGCATTTCCCCCACCCCAGGTTCTGGAAGGCAGGTGGCTGTCAGGGATCAGACGTGGAGGGGCAGGTGCTGGAGGTGGGACTGGGACAACTATGGAGACGGCTGAGGGGTGCAAGAGCTGGACTGAAAACATTATTCTAGTGCATTGATTATACAGAGTAACTCCTCTTGCCATCGTGCAGAAGAGGAGAGAGAGGCCTGGCAGCAGCTGCCTTGATTGGTGTGGCAGGGTTGTCAGTGAGCAGCCAGGGAGGGTAGAACTTGGTCTGCCCTACTTCCGGGCTACTGTCTTCTATAAACGACAGTACATCACTTGTGGAAACACACGCAAGCCGAATGCGGTAGTGCAAGCCTGCAATAGCAGTGCTCTGGGAGGCTGAGGCAAGAGGATCACACATTTGAACCCAGCCTGGGTGACTTAGCGAGACCCTGTCTCAATATTAAAAAGTAGAGAAAGGGCTGGGGATGTCGCTCAGTGGTTCAGTCCCCAGGAATGGCACAAAACACAACAGAACAGACTCGTGTGAAACAAGGGGTATTGCAGGTCTGTTGTGTTGTCTTGATATACAAGGTGAGCTCCCAGTATCAGACCCGTGTTGATGACCCCTTGCCCCTTTTGGTGGTGGGTGGGTCTACAGGGTGGCTCGGGCTCCTTCAACACAGCTCTCTTGCCAGTCGAGGGCCCGCCAGGCACTTTGTCTCACGGTCAGTTCTTCAAGTTCAGTGCCGTGTGGCCCAGTGAGGCGGCTTGGGGGTGTGGCCAGTAGGTCACAACTGGCTCCGTCACAGTGCTGCCTTCACTTTGTATCTCCAGCAACACAGGTGGGCCTGGACAGGAAGGTCCACGCTGGTCTCACAGTGGTTTAAGACGAACAGGTGTAAAAGTCCTCAAGTTCCTTAATGTGAAATTAAGCTGTGTGATACCCAGTTGGCTCTGTGCCCCAAGTCAGTCTCCGAATCAGAGTTGTCACTTTTCCAGTGAACTGGGGAGGACTCATATAGAGGAATGTGCTTCATTACAGGTAGAGGTGCAGATGCTCGCCTGAGGGTCAGGTGCCGTACTTGCCTGGTTTCCGGTTGGTGCCGCTGGTCCTGTGGCCGCGTTGGGTTTGTGCAGTCTTTCTGTGGCGCCTGTGCACTTGCAGGCTTTATGTTTGCAGATGATCCGTCGAAACACAAACAAGGAATTGTGGCAGCCGTATTTCATTCCTAAAGCTGAGCGATGTCAGGCGTAATTACTGAGAAGGACATCTGGAGCGGTTTATTAAAGGGAAACCTGCCAAGATTGCTAGCATGTACCGAACAGCATTACCCATATGTGCTGTTTCATCACCGTAGCATGAAGGGGAAGGAGCAGAATCCAGCAAGGGATCACCGCTCGCACGCTAGCACCACAGAGCTGGCCTTAGCTTAGCTCTGTGAACCGTTCGCTCAAGATTTAGCAGTCACACCCATCACTCACCGGGAGGGTCTCTAAGGTACCTTCCTAGGTCCCTGATTGCTTGGTCACCAGAATTAAAATGTACTTCTTCATAAATGTCCCTTTGAGTTCTTTTCTATTGATAGTCTCTGAATCTTAACAAGAAGTAAAGCCTATTCTTAGCAGCAAGATTAGCAGATACTCAGTGAGGGCCTACTGTGTGTTCCATCCTGGTGAGAAGTTAGTGCCTCAGTGGCTCCCATGTATCGTGTAAAAAGGTGCACGCTGCACATACAGAGGCAGGTACAGGTGGAGCATCTAGAAGTGTGTTGTGCTTCTGCATGATGTGTAGCTCGGTAGCAGGAGGTAGCTGAGACCCTCAGATCGCAGGTCTTCACTTGGAAGACGAGAGGACACTTCAGGAGCTGCACACTGAGACCTTGAGTCAGGACCTGTGGCCAATGGGCATCCGGAGGGCATCTGGAGGGGCTGTGGGCATTTTGCCCGTGGACAGTGGGCATCTCTTCTGCCTGCCTTCCCTGCTTGTGCCTTGCCCTGTCTTCTCCTCCCTCCTTTGCTCTTTGCTGTGAGTGGCGCCTCTGCTCACTGTCTGTTTCTGGCAATTTACAGTGGGAAAGATCTGGCCACACTAAAGGAGGACAGGCAGTGCACCACGCAGTGGAGACTCTGGCTGGGCCTGAGGCCTGTGTCCCGGAAGCCGGACGCTGACCCTGCCTCTTCACCAATGGCCTCGGGTGCTCAGTACAGGTTGTCAGAAGGGGTTTACTCGTATTTCTTGGCTTGGCAAGTTGGAACATCATCTGAACATTTCCTGTGGATTTCAGTGCCTCAAGGATTTAGTCTTCCGTCCATTTTTCTGGGTGGCACTTTCGATTGCCGTAAAAGTCCTTGAGAACATTGTGATGCTCCACAGAAGCACTGCTTACTTGGTGTCCTGCCAGGGTCCCTAGTAGCTTGCTATGGGAGATGACAGGGTCAGGTCATGCCTGTGAAGTTAGAGGTTAAAATGAGGACCTTTGTGTTTCCTGAGTGCCCTGCTTTGTCGATATTTAGGGGTCAGCTACAGAGCTCGAGATGGAAATGTCATGTTGTATCTTTCCTGCTGCAACTGCATATCTATCAATAGTGCACTGGCTTAGCTTCCTGTTGCTGTGACCATGCCTCTGTTACCCACAAACTAAAGGAGAGGTTTATTTAGGCTCACAGTTTCAGCGCTTTCTGTCTGGGGCTGGCCGGCTCCAAGGCAGTTAGCGTCATGGCAGAGGAAGGTTCAGCTCATGACACATGGGAAGCAGAGCTTGGGAAGAGCCAGACAGGAAGGGGTGGGGCCAGAATCCCCCCAAGGCCATGCCCCTTCCCTCACTTCCTCCAGCTGGGTCCACCTTCTAAAGGCCCACTGAACTATTGTCTTGTTGACTTCTTAACCGTGGCCAGTCTGTTCTACGGGAGTCTCTTAGTTTAGTAAACTTGTGGGTCTAAGTTAATCAGCACAAATACTAGTCCACTCATCCTCTTCAATGGCCTTGGAGGTGAAGCTTTCTTTCCCTTGAGTATCGTTTTTTTCCCCTGTAATAGCATTTCAGAGAACTAAGGTTTGTCTCTAATTATTTTAATCTGTATGTTTTACCTTACTCAATTTAGTAAACATTTTATAATCAATATAATTACTTTCATCTATGCAGAATCACGACAAAAGGAAGAGTATCACATGGATAAAATTTTTCTCATGGTAGAAACACATCATTTAGTATAAAGTTTGCGTTATATATTATTTGTTTTAGGCTTCTGAGATCTGAATACCATCTTTATTTTCTGATGAGCCTGTACCTAGATGTGGCATGGGTAGGTGGTAGAGTACACGTGTGCTTAACATGAGTAACACAGATTCCCAATGGGATTATACCGTTCGGGGCAGCCCTCCCATTGAGATTTAAAAATAGTTCAAAAGAGGTGGCTCCTTCCAATGGAAAGCAGTTCAGAAGGAGTGGATGCCAAGGTTGTATATGGGAAGAACAGGACCCACGGATGCCATGTCGGCCACACTTGAGTTTGTCCACATAAGGAATGGAGCAGCTTCTCCCTCTGGGATAGGGGCTCACCTACAGACAGGTACTGCACACTGGGAATGTTGAGCTAATCAGAGATGAGGTGTGATTCAAAACAGAAACAAAAATGATAGGAGGTATACATTGTTCACCTGGTCTTCGAATCTTCTGGGACATCTTCGTCAGTGTTTTTCTCATTGTTTGAGGCTAGCCGTGTTACAGATATTTCGACATTGGGGAGGGGCAGAAGTGGAACAAATACAAAACTCAACTTTTAAAGTAATAATTTTTAGAACATTATTATGGAGTGACCTTGAGGCTGGAATTCCTTATGAGAATGAGTATGGAATCAGTTTTTTGAAACCTGTGTCTAGGAGAGAATGTTTGGGAGTCTGTACAGGAAAATGTAAAGCTCTTTTAGTTACCTGCAGCTCTGTCCTTTCTACTTTGGATAGAAGTCAAACTCCTGAAGGAGTGAAAGGTACATTAGTAATCACCTACAAGCTTTCTTTGTAACTGAGTGGAGGGAATGTTACCTCATGCTCTCTAAGCAGAATATGAACGAGCATACAGGGGAAGCTGTCTCAGAATGTCCTGTGTGCATCTTTATCAGACGTGTCCTGTGTTCTCAGTGGACAGCAGCTTGCAAGGGTCAGGGAAGCACACACTCAGAAGTCCATGGTAGTCTGGGTCTCAGCCCTGCCTCTGTTTTTACAAAAGCTTTCAGTTCTCTTGGTTCTCCTTTTCCCTAATTGTGTGAGAGAGTTGAGTTTATTAGTGTTGATCTCCAAACTCCTTCTACCGCAATATTCTGTTTTTGTGTTCAGGCAGTGATCCCCAAAGTTGATGCCCCAACTCTCCGTTATTTAAGAGCGACATTGGCCGGAGGATATTGCGGAATCTGCTATGGCAGAACAGATTATTTGTTAGTTGTACCCATTTTATTCAGCCCTTGAATTAGATCGTAGAAGGTGTACAGTAAGGTTTTTAAATATGACAACTCATAGAAATATGAATTAACAGAAGTTCAACAATATGTATTTTTGGTAGTGTATCCACTTTTACAGCGTCATATGGGGAGCCTTAATTGTAACCAAGAAATGTTTTCCAGTCTATGTTTAACTGTACATCAACTCAGTGGATGATTCACAAAGAATATAATTGACAGCTAGTAAGCCCCTTGCAAAACTGAATCATTTTTAACTTCATATTAAATTATCCTTTTTTTTTTAAAAAAAGGCCGAAAACTATAATCAAGCTCCCTCTGTGTAATTTGCTATAGATTACTACTGTAAGAGAATAGCACCCTTTGTTAAAAGCCTTTTGTATTACTGGCCTTCTGTGTTCCTTTCTCCCGTGGAATTGAGCTTCTGTCCTGCTGTTAGGGGCCCCGAGCTTTTCACCTGTAACCTTCCACAATGGGAACATAATGAATGTTGGAACTAGTGTAGATTATTTTAAAAAGGCTTAGATTAGCTCTCCGTTGCTGCTCTTGACCTACAGGGAGAGAAAAGAAACAAGCTCCGCGGTCCAGAGGTGGGGTTTTTATCAAGTGCTTTCAAGCTTAAATTGTGCAGGTGGCCTCTGTGGCTTCCACTGGTACTTTGTCTTTATTTTTTGAATCAACTCATCAGATGAGCAAATGAGAATGGTCTGACAGTTTTAATGTGCCCATTGTATGTTGTAAACAGTGGGGAGCAACAGAATAATGAATATATTATACAGCATAACTAGGCACTTAAATTGTTCACTTAACTATTTATTAAAAAGAATGCGAATCTTTAGGTGTTAGCATTCTGTAGGTGGTGTTGGAAAGTGACATCCAGATTGCTATCTCCGTGGTTTTAGGGGATATGGTGAGATGTTTATTATAATTCTTTTTATACTTGTGAAAAGGCCTTTGACAGAGTTCACCCATTCCTGATTTTTAATAAAAAAAAAATCCATACTCATTAAAAGAGTAATTGGCGAACAATTCTTGGAACAGTAGATAAAATATTTATAATGCAAAAATAAGGTCAGAAACTTGCTTAATGGTGAGATAGGAGAGGCGTTTCCACTAAACTCAAAGAGGCAAAGATTGCATGGTCTTCATTCATATCTAACCTGATATTGGAGATAATGATAGTAAAATCAGACAAGAAAAAAAATGAGAGGCTTAAGAATTACACACAGGCAGTGAAACTATCTCTTTACAGATGATCCTTGAAGAATCCTCCAGATCAGTAACAAAACTAATGCAATAAAAGAATTCGGGAAGACAGCAAGATAAAAGATCAGCATTAAAAAACCAGTCATCTCCAGTATGCAAAGATCAACTGATCAGATGACAGGGAGAGAAAACTTCTATTTTCACAGCAGTAATAACCTCAGAACAAAATGTTGCAGGGTAAAATTAAGTGTGTGTTTACAACAGCTAAATAAGCACATTTCCACAAGTCCCTCAGAGAGCTTGGAAGTGGACTTGGACGCATAGTCATTCCTGTCCGTGGATGGGACGATTTATCCCCTTACCGCTGCAGGTTTTCTCTGAGTTGGTATGTTTGATGCAGAATCAAGCAGAGCAACAGGCTCTTCCTTTGAGCTTGACAGTCTGATACTAATATTCACAGAGAAAATATATCCACATAAATATCCAGGAAAACCGGAACAGAGAAGAGGCAGTTTTTTGGGGGTTTTGCTTTTCAGGATCTACTCTCCAGAGCCTCTGGAATAGAGATGTGGCCCAATGCTAGCTCACAAGTGGCCCCTAGGGAAATTCTAGAAGGAGGCCCAAGAAGAACACAGGGAAATTCAGTGTAACAAAAGTGGCTTCTCAAGGCAATGGGAGGAGAGAGAGTTCTTAAAAATTAATTGCCTTTGTTTATGCTTCACTGTGGTGAAATATATGTAACATGCGATTTGCCAGCTTAGCTGTTTTCCAAGTACATTGTTTGTAGTGTTGTATCACTTTTTTTTTTTTTTTTGTAGTACTGGGAATCGAACTCATGACTTTGTGCTTGCCAGGCAGACACTGTGCCGCTGAGCTATATCCCCAACCAAGTGTCATGTTATTGCACAACCATTTCCAGAGCTCTTTTTGTCTTGCTATGCTGACTCTGGATCCTTAAACCATGGCTCCCCTGTCCCTCCTCTCCTAGACCCCGGCTACCAGTTTTCTACTTTCTGTCTGTATGAATGTGGCTGTGAGTATGCCTTGTAAGTGGAATCATTCAGTGTTTTTCCTTTTGTGACTGGTTCACTTCCCTTAGCCGAATGTCCTGGCTTTCATATGTGCAACATATGTCAGAATTGCCTATTTAGAGGCTGAACAATGTTCCACTGGGTGTATGTACTGTGTTTAGTTGTTCCCTCCTCTCAGTGGACCCGTGAGTTGTCCCACTTTTGGCTGTTGTGAACAGGGTCACAGTGCACATGGAAGTGGAGTTGCTGGACGTGGTTATTCTGCTTCGGATTTTGTCAAGAACTGCCCCTTTTTGCATTTACACAAATAAAATCAGAACCAGGGCTCCAATTTTCATATCCTTATCAACATTTTTTGTTTTCTGCTTTTTTGATGGTACCCATCCAAATGGAGATAAAATAGGGTCCTGCTGTAGTTTTGATCTCGTTACGTCTCTGTAATAATCAGTGACATTGAGCATCTTTTTGTGATCTTGTTGGCCACTTGAACAGATCATCTTTGGGGGAATTCCTACTCAAGGCCTTTGATCTTGTTTTAATTGTTTTTCTTTGTTGTGATTGTTATTGAATTTTAGGGGTTCTTTTTATAGTCCATATTTTGACTTCTCAGATACATGATTTATAAATATTTTCTTTCAGTTTATAGGCTGTCTTTTCACTGTTTCTATTGCAGTCTTTCGTACACAGAAATTTTAAATTTTGACATAATTCAGTTTGTTTAAATTTTCCTTTGTTGCTTGTGTTTTGAATATTACATGGAAGAAATCATTGCCAAAACTAGTGTTATGAAACTTTCTATTAAGATATCTTTTAATTTTTAAGATTGGTGGTTTGGTCCTTTTGTTTAGATCTTTGATCTGTCTGGATTTAAGTTTTGTAGGTAGTTTAAGGTAAGGATCCAGCTTCGGTCTTCTGCATGTGGATATTTAATTTATCTAAACATTTGTTGAAAAGACTGTCTTTTGCCCATTCAATATACTTGGTACCCTTGTCAAAATCATTTGGTCATACATGTGAAAGCTTATTTTTGGGCTCTCTATTTCATTTTTCTTTTCTTTTTTATCTTTTTGTCTTTTGGAGACATTTTCACTGTGCCATTCAGGCTGGACTTGAACTCACTTTGTAGCCCAGGCTGGCCTCAGCCTCCTGAGGGCTGGGATTGCAGGCTAGCACCAGCATGGCCAGCTTCTATTTCATTTTTCTATATATCTGTGTTTGTGCCACAATATTTTGGCACAGTAGTACCACAATATTTTGGTTTGAATTTATTTTTTAAATGAGGTTTCCAGAAAAACAGTGAAAAGTATAGATTATTATATATTCCTCCTATTAATCTCACTTAACTTTTAACTTCCAGCGTTTGTGTGGCGTATTTGTGTGTAACTGATGAACCAGTATTGATTACTCTCCACTGAAGTCCATGTTACATCGGGATTCACTCGCTGGTCGTATATCGCGTGGGTTTTGATGTGACTAACAGTGTGTTCGTCATTATGATATCTTGCAGAGTCATAGTTCCCGCACTGTACACATCCTCTGCTCCCTGTCAGTTCATCTGTCCTTTCACTCAGTCCCTGGATACCACTGTTATTTCTCTGTTCCCAGAGTCTTGGCTTTCCCCGAGTGTCCTGCTGTTGGAATCCATGTTGGTAGCCTTTTCAGAGTGACTGCGTTCACTTAGTGATATGTGTTCAAGATTGCTTCATGTCCTTTGGTGGCTTGGTCGCTCCTTCCTTTTTATCAGAAAAGATAGACTTTTAATAGGTAGTGTTGGGACAACTGGGTTATCATTTGGTAAATAAAATGGGGTTCATACCTTATTCCACCCACCATCGTAAGTTCCAAATGAGTCAGAGATCTTTACTGTAGAGAAAAAAAAGGAAAGCAGTGAAGCCAGATAACTATAAAAATATGGATGATTTATATATACGCTGACTATAGGAAATGTTATCTATGACTCAACATCCAGGTGGAATAAAAGGGGAGGTAGGTGAACTTGTTTATAACAGTTTAAACACTTAAGAATTTATATCACAGAAACTACTCTAACAAAAACCAAAAATCAAATGATACCTTGAGAGAAAATATTTGCAACATATCGCAAACAAAGGGATCCTCTACTTAGCAGTAGAAAATTCTTCAAACTGGTTTGATCAGTCTTGCATTCTTACGTCTGTTAATCTGAGCAACTTCGTGGAAGATAACAATATGCCATATAACAGCCACTGTTAATTCCTATCATTTTGTTTTGAAACCCTGTATCATTTTTATTGTTTTTGTGTTGCTTTGTTTTTGTCTGTGTTATCTTTTTTTTACTCTCTTTAAAATTAAAAAAAAAAAAGAAAAGTCTTAAAGTCAAGAAAGTTAAGTCCTAGACCAAGGAACAAAAGATAGGAACAGGCAGCTGGCAGGAATGGTTTTGCAAGTCACACTCCGTAAGAGAAATGTGATTGACGGTGGCGCTCACACTGGGACACTATTTCTCAACGTAGAGGTCGGCATAAATGAAGAACCTTGACATACCCAGGTGGCAAAGGTGAGGCAGGACACCCCCTCGCATCTGTTGCCAGTGGGTGAGATTGGCAGCATCCGGCAGCAGCTTGCCAGCCTGGAGTATGCGCTCACGGTCCTCACCATCCACTGTGGTCCAGCCGCGGAGGCTGCTGACTCCCAGGCACGCTCTTGGCACCTTTTCCGTGCTCCCTTTGGAGTGGCGTGTGCCCCTCCAGCCCCTTCCTTGGTAGTGCCCGCTCCTTTCCTACACGTAGGTACTTCTGTGTCTTCCAGATGAACCACATTCGCGCCTTTTCTTGTGCACTGTCTCTTCGGAAGCTTCCTCACAAATGCTTTTGTTTTACTTGAATGTAATTTTTGTTTTTACCTACCCATGTTTGCAGTACCCGCAGTGATGACATTCAACCTAAGGACTTGGTGAGTGGGCATAGCAGTACTTCTCAGGGACTGAAATTGAGGTTCCTGCTCTCAGCACCCTGTAAAAGTGGCCTGCTTCTGAATTCCACCCGTTCGGCCACTTCCTGAAGCCTGCTCTAGTGTACCTCCTGCATGTTCTGGTCATGTCTTTTCTTCTTAAAATGTGTAGTATAAACTTGTGGATGCCCATAGTATGTTTCTGTCTTCTGGGAAACATTTTCCCAATTTTCATCTTAAAATATGCTGGAGTGTGTTTACAGAGCTTCTTACATTTTCTCTCTTCTAATCAACTCTCATCGTAGGAACTGAGGATAAGGCAATCGTGACGGTTAGAAAAGTGTGACCTTCATGGTTCTTTTCTAGATTCTATACTTTTATTTATTTTTCTTGTAACAGCAGATTTCGAATTTTTAGCACACGTTCTCAGTGCAAAATGATGACATGCATCCGGGGGCTGGTGCACGTGCGTACCGCGTCTTCATTCTTTCCTCACTCTTTCCCTCCCTCCCTCCAGCTCTTGGTCCTCTTATCTTTTGCAAAGTGTCTGTTTTCTATTTTGTCGTTTATTTTGCTGTTTTATTTCCTTATACTTGCAAAAGCTCATGTATCTATTGCATTTGACCCAACTAGGTATCTGATTGGAAGATAAAAAATTTGCATCAACATGGTTCTAGTAAAAGCTGACATTTAAATCCAGTAGACCATGCCTGCGAGAGAACCTAGATCCTGACAAACAGTGGCGGTCACAAAGAGAAGATGGGTTTATTTGCACCCTTCTCACACCTGTGGGCTGCGGCACGGGGCGTTACCCCTACAACATCCGTTTTCCTCAAGGATCAGTTACTTGACCTTGCCTGAAAAGATTTTTCAGCATGTCGCGGTGAACTGTTATTATTGTTTTAACCCCATTATGAGGACACAGAACGCATCCAATTCTCAGCAGTCGGAGGACACACACCAGAAAAAATTTAGCAGGGAGACTGAAGGCGGCTTATTCTTCAACACAAGAAAGAGATTAGCGAAGATTAAGAAAGCAATATTCAAGACGGATTGGCTGTTGCTAGGATATACAGATATTCAAACTAAACTCTAAAGAGTGACATGTTTCTTTTTTCAAATCTAAACTATTTACTATTAGCATAGTGTTATTTTCTGGTTTGAAAGGGAAGTATTGAATTAAAATGTTCAAGTTCTTTTTCTGCATGTACTTACCAGTTGCAGTGTAGTAGTACTTTAATTAGTTGACTAGTTTCCTGTTTGTGGGGGCTCCAGGGATGGATCCCTGGCCTGGTGCATAACAGGCAAACATGTCAGCCACAGCCCAGCTCACAGGGAAGATTTTAGAGTTGTATCTGACTCTAGAACTCAGCAGAACTAATGCTTCCTGTCACCAGTGGACTTTCCAACTCTGGCAGCAAGCTCGGAGCTTCCAGAATGTCCCTGAGTACACAGGGATCAAGGGTCTCAGGAGTGAGCAGGGCTCTTTGGTTGGGGGTCACAGCAAAACGATGGACCCTCATGCTTCATTCTCCCCCCCCTTATTTAACTTTGTTTTTCTGCCAAGCCTTGCTCTTTTGGCCTCCTGACTGAATTGGTGCAGTGTGTCATTTTTTAAAGAGACTTTTCTGGGACATAACCCACATATTATGCAACTCACTGACATCAGTTTTGAGTTTCAGTAGCTTTTGTATAATCAGAGAATCCTGAAACCATTATCACGGTCTAATCTAGATTATTTTTATCATCCAGAAAAGAAATACTGTTCCCATGAGCAGTCGGTGCCCAGTCTACCTTCACCCTATGTGAGCCCTTTGGCATCTACTGCTCTACTGTATCTCTATAGACTTCTCATTCTGCAGACTGCAGCTAAGTGGGAAGTTGCAGTACATGGTGTTTTCTGATTGGCTTCCTTCAGTTAGCATCGTGTTCATAAGGTCTGTCCAGGTCTTAGTATATAGTCGTCAGTATGTCACTGATTATCATGGCTTAATAATATTTCATACCACATTTTACTTATCCATTTGTCAAATGGACATCTGTGTTGTGTCCACTTTGTTTATGAATAATGCTGTGAACATTTGTATATGACCTTTCGTGTAGATATATATTTTCATTTCTTTTGGTGCTGTGTGGAGGAGTAAAATTCTTGAACCATATGTTAACTGTTTATTTTTCTGAAGAACGGCCACATGTTTCCAAAGAAGCTGTGTAATTTGCATTCCCACCAGCACTGTGAGGGGCTCCAGCCTCTCACATGCCTGCCAGGTTTGGTGGTGTCTTCATTCGGGCCACCCAAGTGTGTGTGCAGTGGATTTTGTGGGTCTGAGTTAGGCTCCCCGATGCCTAATTCTGTTGATCGTATTTGCACGCGCTTGTCTTTGTGCGTCTTCCTTTGAAATGCCTTTTCAGGGCAGATGCCCATTTTAACCGGGTTGCTTATTTCATACTGAGTTTTAGGAATTATCATAATTATTAAGTTATGATTTACCCAGATCTGTTCCCATCGATGTGTTGTTGATTGTGTGCATGTATGTATGTATCTATTTATCTTTCTAATCCCACTTCCAGTATAAAGATCTTTAATCTGTGACCTGAGCAATGCTGGGACCAGGTCTTCAGGAGAAGTCTGTAAGTAAAGGACTTGCATGTCTCCCTTTCCAACCTGAGAAACACACTAAATACACTCAGGTACTCAATGGCGGCTCTCAGTTTGCCACCTCCCGGGACGAGTGACCGTTTTTGGAAGTTGTTGACCAGCCATTGTGCCTCACAGAGGAGTGGGGTCCTGGTGGGATTCTTCAGTCCCCCACGTTGTGGGTATGCTGGGGCTGCCGCCATCTTGAACTTGACTCTGTTTTTGTATTCATTCTGCGTGAGACTTTATGACTGTAAAAGCAGCTCTTGTTATTTAATTGCTTCTTGCAAGTCAGAGAGTTGTTACATTCTGTGCTGGGATAGTGGGTCAGTTACACAAAACCACAGTGTAAGGGGAATCAGTGAAGATGGAGGATGTCTGCTTTGACAATACTTCATATAAAAAGAGTTCACTCATTATATGTACCTCAGGGGTTAGACTTTATTTTGTTTGTTGCTGTTGTTGGGTGTTTCTAGGTGCTTTTATTTTTAGTGAAGTGCTTCCTGTCAGAGCTCTGCAGCACTCACATGGGTGATCTGAAATGTGGTGATGCCCGTGTGTCACACAATATCTAAGCAGAGGTTGCGTGACAAGGCACGATATGGTAGAAAGGACTTGGTTAGTTGGACCACACCATAAGCAAGGAACTCTTAAGATAAGCCTTCTCTTTTTAATCAACCTCTAATTCTATTATATGCTAAGACACTTAAGAGAAAAGGCCAATTTTAGGGAGATATCCATGTCTTAAAATTATATTTTCAATTTATTTTTTATTCAAGTAGATATTTCTAATTTTAAAAGATTACTTGTATATTTGCTAAATATACTGGCTGTAAGGAGATGATGCCTCCTTCCTGTTAATCGTGAGTGATTTATTCCTTTCTTTCGTGGCACTGGAGATTGAAACCAGAGGCTCAGGCAGGCTGAGCCAGTGCTTTGCCACCAGGCTGCATCTCCAGCCCTCGTTTCTGATTTTCAGCATGCACTTGGGTCCGTTTTTGCTTAGTTAAGTGTTCCCACGTTTTTGTTGTCAGGTTTCACAGCTGTATTTAGTAAAGTCTTCTGAGAGACGGCCAAGTAACTGATTTTTTGTGGCAAGCCAACGGCATGTCAAATTTGAATTTATGTTGGAAGACTGTTTTGCAGACGTAGAGATCCAGATAGGCAGCCAAATTTCATCTCTCCCCAATCTGGGTATGGGAAAGTGACTGTGGACTTGGCTTTCATTTCTAGACCAGCTTGAGGATGAATAAATAGGTTTTCCTGTGTGCTGCGTTAAATGTTTTCAGTAAATTTAAAAGGGAAATTTAACCCTCTGTAATGTTAAGTGGCTGAAAAACATTTATCACTTGGGATTATCTGCTGTGTCCCAAGCACTGGGCCAGGTACTCTGGTAAACGTTATCCGTGTAGTCCCCAACCCAGCGCTGTAGCAATTTCCTCCTTTGTGTGGGGCAGGCACAAAAATCCAGGGCATCACAGTGAAACCGACAAAATGAATGTGAATAACAAATTCAGGGTTAGAGTCGTTTTGACTCCAGTCTCAGGCCTGTTCTTGGAAGGTTTCCCTCAGTTCTTCCACTTACAGTTGTTTTTTTTTTAAACCGTCATGCATAAGACGTTAAGTAACAGTAAGATGTTTTGGTTTTTATGAATATGTCTTCTCAGCTAGGTGTGGTGGAACCTGCCTGTAATCCCAGCTACTCAGGAGGCTGGGGCAGGAGAATCTTACATTCAGACCCAGGCTGGGCAGCTGAGCAAGATGCCGTCTTGAAATAGCGCACTTGCCTAGCATGCAGGAGGCCCTGGATTTAACCTCCCGCATTTGAAAAACAAACAACACTCTTTGGAATGCATATCTATAGTATTTAAATGTATTTAATTTCCATCCCTCTGTCCCTCCCTTCCTTTTTGGATTAGAGATTAAATCCAAGGCCTGATGCATAGTAAACATTGATTTTTTTCATAACTTTCTAAAATCCGGACTAGCAGTATTTCTCCGTGTTAATTGATAGAAATGAGAATAATTACTCTGTATCCTGGACTATGTGAAAATGACTTCAATGTAAATGGATTTTCCTAAGTAAAAAACTGAAGCATCATCAAGAATCTAGCCATTAATCTTTTTGGAATTAATTTCCCTCCAGCTTTCTGTGTGAGATATTCCCAAATGAAATTCCTAGGCCTTTCTTGGACATCAGAGTAACAGAGAAATAAATGCGCTGTGCTCAGGGCTTCACTTTTTTACCCAGGACTTCTTAGGGTCGCTTGCCTGTCCCTCATTCTGCGCACAGGGGCCCCGCCCTGGGCGGGAAGTTGATGGCAGTCTATGGGTAGATTACACAGCCGTGCTCTAGGCTATTCGAGTGGAATATTCTTTCTTTCCCTCTGCTTTTAACTTTCTGCCGCAGGCAGAACTGTTGTGTTTAGAAATAGTAAGGCCAAAAGAAAAGCAAAATGAAAAAGTACAAACATGGAAAAGATTTAGTCAAGTAGACTTCCTGTCAGAAGGAGCCGGCGGCATCCGTGGGAGGCTTAGGAGGCTGAGTTTTGCTTAGCCCGCTGCCAAGTGTACAGCCACTCACCTGCATTCTCTTCTCACTGTTCCAACACACACCTTTGAGTTTATTGCTTCAGCTATGGTCCTCACTAGCTACTTCAGTTTTTAAAATGTTGCTAACTTGAAGCATTTAAAAAATTGAATCATATAGAACCATACGAAGTAAACAAACCCTCGTCTTATTTTGATCCCGGTGATAGAATAAAGCATTAAAATCAATGTTTTGGACATCGTGTGGTTTAGTTTGTTCCAGGAACAGAAAGCATATTCTACCTGTACTTCCGTGCTTATCTGAAACACCGTTAGGCCTGGCTGCTCCATGTGATGTAGCTCGTGGGTGGTGTGGCAGTGGCAGGTCCTGTCACAGTCCAGCTTTGGCACTTTAGTCACCAAATGAAATCTGTTTAGTAAGGATGAGGATGGGCCATGGTACCTGAGCGCAGCCCCTCCACTTTGTATTCACCCTTGTGGTGACTTTGCAGACTCCTGGAGCTGAGGGTTTTGAGAGGATGCCCCCAAAGGACGCTTGCCTTGAGGGGAGCCAGTGTCACTTTTTCTCTGTTTAAAGTTACTGGTTCATAAATTTGATGGCTAAATTGGTGCCTGCAGCTCACTGAGTAGTTAGTTAATGGATAGTTGTTTCTATGTTACGAGGGTGTCTTCTGTGTTTTTACGGTTCTACCCACCTGATTATAATTTAACTTTATCTAATAAGGCTGCAGAGACGTGTGTACTTGACCCTGTACTCCACCATATTGACACAGAATTGCACTGTGTTCACATAGCACTCAGAAATACCTGGACTGTTAGCTAAGGGCCACACGATTATTCTTGAGCTGTATTCAGTTTATTTGGTCATTCCATTTAGAACAACTAAGCCATGTATCTGCTCTGTTCCATCTCAGGAGGCTTGTAACTGGAGGCATGACAGTCCTGTCCCAGTAACTCACAGTGACTCCTCTCCCTACAGGCAAATAATGGTGGAGCCGGAAGTGCTTTTTCTTTGCTGGGGAGAGGGTTGTATAGAAAGCTTTCTTTATCACCCTGAATGCTGCAGATTTGTTGAGACGTCTCACTTCCCTGACATGTTGATCGTACACACAGTGCCAAGGGACTAACTTTGTGAGGTTTCTAGCCTTCTCCTTTATCATAATTGCCGAGTGTCACTTTGGTCTGATGGAGATGGATTTAGAACAATTGTTGATTGGAAGCTCTTGATACAGGCAGAGAGTTCAGACCCAGACTCTGTCTGGGAATCCGGCAGTGAGAACCACTCATCTATCATAATTTAGACAGTGGAGAAGATCAGGACAACTCGCCATCCATCATATCTATTTAACTGTACTCCAGAGTGAATTAAATCGTATTTAACAACTTTTATCTTGCAGGATTTACACACTCTTAAGGGGAATAGCACAGTTCTGTATCAAGCTGTTGCTTTATTGACCTAATATCTTGAAAGCTGCTCTAAAATTTTCAATATCTACTAAATTGTTTTCAAAATGTTCATGGCCCTTAATTTCCCCCATCCCAAGTTTTGTGCTTATCAGGAAAAATAAAAATGAATTTCAAATTTAGTTGTATAGCCTTGGAATTGTACTGCTAGGATGCAGTGATATAATAAAAATGGTAGCTTGTTATGTGTGGATGCCCTGAACTGAAATAAGCTTGGTTGTTATTGTGTTAATCTGGAGTCTTTTAAACAGTTGAGGAAATACAGTTCTAGGACCATAGGAGCCTGGAGTTAACGGGACCTAAGGATGTCACTAGTTTTCCCAGTTCACAGCTAAGAAAGCTGGGCGCTAGTTGGTACATGATTATCACAGTAAGATCATTGAAATGATCTATAGAAGAACCAGGATAAAAATGCAGATCTCCTGACCCAGGAACAGTTTTCTTTTCTTTTTTTTTATTTTTTATTTTCAAGAGTAAAAGAAGGATAACATAATAATAGAGGGGGCTTACCAAATTACAGACAAAGTGGTAGGAAATTATCAATGGTTATTGTTTTACATATTGTTATCTACAAGATAGTTTCTCAGGAAAACAAATAGACAAATAATAGTGAGTTGCAGACAAAAGAGGTAGGAGATTATCAATAG
>NW_004955402.1:3779859-3791915 GCF_000276665.1 Chinchilla lanigera | reverse complement strand
GTGACGCCGGTCCACTAGACCTCTGACTCTTCAGGCTTATTCTGTATTCTCATGTTCTCCGAGTCCTTGTTCAGCAGCTGCTCCTCTGATGGCTCTGGACATTTCTGGTTCTCAACAGCAGGAGCAAGAGTGACCTGTTGTGTGGCATGTATTCCCACGGGTTTCTCCATGTTGGAATGATTCACGCACGTCCGTGGGCGGGCCTCTGCAGCTGGTGCGTGGTGGGCCAATTGTGTCATTGTTTCTCTGTGCCATGATAGTTCTCAGCTGAGCGGCAGCGGCTGGATTGAGGGCTGGTGTGCGCCAGAGCGCGCTGCCGCTCGGCTTCCCAGGCTCTGGGGGCCCTCCTCCCGGGCACCTGCGAGGCTGGGGGCCAGCCCCCAGTTTTCTTTTATCTCACCATAGATCTTCACATACAGATTCTGCATGGATTCTGGGACCCTCAAGTCTTACCAGGATCACTCCTCAAAGATCTTCTTCCTCTGTGAAGGGAAGAAGGCTGACATGGTGGGAAACAGAACTGGGTTTTACAGTTGAAGAAGGAAGGGAAAAGAGAACCATCCTCTATTCTCGATTCTCTGCAGCTCATGAGACATAGAAGAGCTGCTGAAAACCAGATTTGTAATAAGCATTGGCAGCACAGTGATGGTGTGTTGCCACCTTGGATAATTTGTACATCTGTACAGGTGAAAACTAATACTTCTTTTGAGAGTGGAGAATATCTAATAAGAAAACATTTTGTATACATAACAAAGTTGAAAATTATTGTTATAAAACCTCACGTGCTAATCAGGATTCAGTCCAGCTCCAGACAATGGAGAACATAAAAAATGGTATAAAAGAGTTGAATGCATTTTTTTTTTGTCTGAGTAAAAGGAATCCAGAAGTAAGCAGTCCACAGGTTGCTCCTCCTTTGCTTTCTTATCCTGTCTTAGTCAGTGTTTTGTTACTGTGACGAAAGACCTCATGGAGGCGAGGCGAATAGCTCATGAGTGGGAAAGGTCTATTTTGGCTGATTGTTGCAGAGGTTTCAGTCACTTTCACTTGACCTTGCTGCTTTGGGTCAGCAGTGGCACACATCCTGGTGGTCACCTCATGGTGTCCAGACAGAAAGCAGCCTGAGGTCCTGATGCCACCCTCATCGAGAGTGCGTCCCCAAAGACCTGACTTCCTCCCTCCAGGCCCTTCCTCCTGTTGTGCCTCTACCTTCTGGTAGCAGCACAGTCTGGACTGAGACTTCTGGGGAACAGCTAAGACCCAAACCATAACACCTCCTGCTATGGCACTCCAAGGCTCAAGCTGCCGCCATCACACCCTAACTTTGCTGGGCCCGAGGGACAGAAGTCAGGAAGGCAAGTCAGGAAGGCCCGAGGGACAGAAGTCAGGAAGGCAAGGGGCAGGGCAGCCCAGCTCGAGCCGTGGTGTCTGGACCACCCACCTGGTATTTCCACTTATGTTTTATTTTGTGGGTCAGAACTTCCTCATGGAAACACTTTCTTCTTCAAGGAGGGCTGGAAGATTCAGCCTGTGTTCTGGGTGGCCAGGCATCCAGCTGAAGTCAGGAGTATATCACTACACTTGGTTTTATAAGTCATACTGTTTGAAGTAGATTTAGTGCACCGTTTTTTTGTTAACGTGGGTTTTAAGTGCTGAGTAGACTTGGTCATTGGTGTCCAGTGGCACTATGGCAATCTGATGGCCAGCCCACCCTTCACTCCCCTGCTCTCTGGAAAGTCTGTTTGTCACCAGCGGGTTCTTCTCAGCCAGTTCTTCCTAGCACGAGCCATGCCCTGGCACCTTCCACCAGGGCATTACTTGGAGCACCTGTCTTTATTTTCAGTTGCCGTTGGCGACTGTGACTTGAGTCGATGGCATGGTTCTGTAAAGGATCACATGTCAGGACTCAGCCTGCCCCCAGGTGGCCCATCAGCAGCAGCCTCGCATGGAGGCTCAAGGTCACTGGACTTGGGTGAGGTGGAAATGGTCCTCTTAGGGCTCCCTTGGTCTCTGCCAGATTCTTGGTTCCTCAGGAGTGACCCCTTCTCCTGTGTCCACACCCTGCCTTCTCAGTGCCTCCTCTGCCTCCAAGGTGGCCTGGAACCTGACTGCATCTTTGATGTCCCTGACAGAGGAGGCTCAGTGCATTGCTTGCCTTATTCATTCATTCATTCGTTCGTTCATTCATTCATTCATTCATTCATTCATGTGGTACTAGTGGTTAAACCCAGGACCTTTGCACTGAGCTTCCACCCCAGCCTATTTTTAATTGTTTTCTTTTGAGACAGGGTCTCACTAAGTTCTCAGGCCAGGCTTGAGTTTGTAATCCCCCTGCCTCAGCCCTCCAGAGCCCTGGGATGACGGGTGTGCACCACCACTGACTGGCAACACTGCTCCTTGAACCCATGTGATCTACAGAAACCCCGGGAACATGTCCATGCTTCGGGCGCCGAGCATTTCACACCTGTGATGAGCTCCACACTCTCCGCGTGTCCTACAGCCACGTCCTGAGCAGAGTCTGCCCAGCCCAGACCCTCGGTGTCTGCGCAGCAGAGTTCAGGGACAGGTCTTCAGGAGGAGGCACGTGGCAGTCATTATTTCTCTTGAGTCCCTGTGACATGTTCTTTCTGCAGCACGTCTGCCTGCACTGTCTGACGTTTCTGCTTTAATCCTGATCTTGCTAGATCTAATAAATCTGGGATCTATTTATGAGACTGTCATTTCACATGTACTTAAGAGTTTAATTTTATAATTAAGTCCCTATTAGTGTTTTGAGTACCAAACCAAAATTATCTTGTAATTTGGTCTGCAGGCAAATGTTTGGGGGAGAGGGCAGGCTAATTGGATCCTAGTAGCATTGATATTTAAAATTCATCAGAGTTGTAGTTTCTTAAGAAGTGAAGCAGACTGCAGATCTATTATATATGTTAAGAGAAAGGGAGAAATTGGCATGGAATTTTACCAGGTTTGAAAAAGTCCTGCTGGCGTTCCTATTCCAGGGGGGCACTGTGACATTGCTGAGATCATTTAAAAATAGTCTGTGGTGGCCCAGTTGGCATTCTGGGGAAAAATGAATTCTCTGAAGAGTGATGCTTCTAAATTCATTAGGGCAAAAATTCTCTGTCTTCCTCTGGGTGTTAACTTTGGCTTCATTTTGAGCTCCTGTCTAAGCTGCGGGGTCCTTTTACAGGACAGACTCATAAAGTCACAAACCCCGATGACTTCAAAGGTGAGAGCCAGATGACATTAGAAATCATTCATGAAGGAAACTGGGCTTGAGAAAATACATTCCTCTCTACCATCGTTCGCAGATTAAAGCCCCAGTCATGCAGACCAGCGGGTACCATGTTGGGCAGCCCTGATCGTGTCCCTGTCTGCTGCTCTCAGGTCCCCGGGGCCTGGGTGTCCTCTGCCTCGCTCCCTCCCTTCCACTCCAGCTGGGCGCTCTTGTCTGTGACCACTTGGGTTCCAGTAGGCTCCACAGCAGAGAGGGCTGTGTGGGATAGTGGTAAGCACGTAGTCTGGATATTATGGGTCTGGCTTTGTGACTGGAACGAGTTATGAACTTCTCTTAGCTTCAGGTTTTGTTAGCAAGTGGGTCAGTCATAATATACAAAACTCATTGCCTTGAGTTCAAACTCTGGTGCTTTCTGCAGTCCTCGGCCACATGGTAGGGGTTCAGGGAATGTGCTTTGTGCATGGTGTATATGTACCAGGCGGGCGTCACACCTGCACACGTGTGCCACCTGCCTTGGCTGCCTTTGAGCTGCCTAAAAAAGCGGGAAGCCACTCGGTTCCTGACCTGAGGGTGCATGTGGTTTTCCTGGTGAGGAAAAGAGTGGATTTGACTAGTTGCTGTCCCTTCCTTAGTTTGTTTTTTCTTTGCAGCACTAGGAACTGAACCCAGAGCCTCCGCACTGAGCTCCATCCCCAGCCCTGTGTTACTTTTTGTTGTGAGACAGCATCTCACTAAGTCGTTCAGTTGCCCGGGCTGGGCTTGAACTCATGATCCTTCTGCCTCAGCCTCTTGCAGTGCTGAGATCTCAGGCATGCACCACCGCTGTGCATTAGGGGAGCACTTGTCGTGGGTGCAGAGTGATGGTCGGGTGCTTGGCAGGCTGGTTCATGGACAGGATCATTTCCAAACACTGGCGATGAGGAATTCATTTTCTGAAACCCAATTTCCTTTGTGAATGATTTCCAATTACACTTGGTGTTTGTTAGTCACCAAGAGTCTCAGTTAATGAAAGCACAGGACTTGTACTGTGTTTTCTGGAGGGCTTGCACGGAGCACTGAAGGTGGTCATTTTTGACAAAACCATTACAGGTTTTCTTAAATTGCCTACTTTTTAAGTCTAGATACCAAATCTTAACGTCTCCAGCACAGGAGCTGTGAGTGGCTCTGATGAGATGAATTTCCAGTGTCAGACAACACCATCAGTTCCTTTGTCGTGGAGGAAGGCTTCCCAGCAGATATGCAGAAGCAGCCCCCATGTCCTGAGACTGCTTTTGTTTGCTTTTTGGTTGTTTGGAGACAGGGTCTCACTATGTAGTTTAAACTGGCCCTGAACTCATAGCGATCCTCCTGCCTCAGCCTCTGAAGTGCTAGGATTACAGGTGCACACTGTGTCCAGCTCTGTGATTGCTTCTGTTGCTTCTCCGCCCAAAGCTAAATGGCAGACCCCAGGGGAGGAAGCTTCTTAAGGGCAGTTCCTGTTTTCTGGACAGGCTGTCCACCCACTGCTCAGAGGCTATTGTTCTTCTAATGTGGCACTTTCTGTTTCTCTGTGTCCTGTTCAAAGTGACGTCTGGAGGAACCTAATTATGGTGTCTTTCACAGCTTGCTCCCCACGGAGGCATCACAGAATTTGAGGGAAGACAGAGTGTGGGCGTATGGGAAGTCAGGCATGGATGTATTCAAATATTCAAACTTGGGAATTACATGGGAAAAGGTGGTACCAGACAGCAGGCTGCAAAGGGATCTTACTTTTAATTTTCGTCTTCTTTTCTTTAGTTCATACTCAGGTATATTTAAAACAGATTCCCAGGAATGCAACTGTGGGGTCAGAGGATAGATGCTGTTGCTATTTTGGTGATTGTGTTAGTCAGCTTTCTGTGAGTGTATGACTGTGTGTTGTGTGTGTATGTATATATGTATTTATTGTTGGAAAAAATAAAACAAAATTTCATAAAATAATAGAATAACAATAGTTAACAGTCAGTAGGAGATTGACAATAGTACATCATGTATTGTTATCTTCAAGGTCATTACTCATCTTCCTATTTTTAAATTTGTACATTTAAAGCAGAATGGTTTTAAATTACAGTAAAAAAGGGTGGTGACCTCTAGTAGCTTTACACACTAACCCCACACAGAACTTCGGATCAGTGGATGCCGGAGGTGCAATGCTGTCAGTTCATTTTCTTCTGCAGTGCACAGGCGCTTGGGACCTTGTAGTCTGGCTGTGCAGAATACAGGCGCCACATCTTTTCCTTTCCCTGTACCCCTGTGCAGCTGCCCACCCAGCTATCTGGTCGTCCTTCCTAGTTAAGGTGCAGTACCAAGACGTTAGGTGGATGAAAAGATGTATAGTTGAGAAATCCGGTGCTCTCTTTTGAAAGGGCACCTTGGGCTTGGAGGAGACTCTGGGAGTCTCACTGAGTTCTGAGACTGGATGATGCGTACTTGAGTCTTGTTAGCTGGAAGTATGAGGACGAGCTGAGCATAGATCGTGGTAAGCAAACATTTATAAAATCGTTAATAAAGTCTACTAGTTATACAAGCAAAACTGTGACTTTAAAAGTGGAGATTCAAGGTGGAGCTGCACGTGGATTGATATACACAGGAGAGATTCGCCATGAGTTTGTCTGATTTAATGCAGCTGACAGAGCACATGCCTGTAGCCCTAGTTATTCCAGAGGCTGAGGCAGGACGATTGCTTGAATCCACGAGTTGGAGGCCAGCTTGGGCCTCACTGATGAGAAAAGAGAGGGAAGAAGATGTTAATGATGTGTACATTTGTCACCTAAAGAGAATTCAAATGTTGGTGCAAACTGACTAAAGTTTGGTGCTTAGCTTGAACTTGTTCTGAACAGGAAGGAAAAGGGCCCTGCGTGTGCTGCCAGTGGTTGTCATTTAACTTTTCTTTGCCTGATTTTTCTCGGGCAGAACAATGGGAATCTCAACGCCTGTCTTGCTGGATTTAACGCACCGTTGTGGGACGTCATGCGATAATAATGTTTGGTGTGGCGGATCGTGTTCCGGAAGTGGCAGTTGGTACACTTCCTCCGCCGCATTCTTGAATGAAATCTTTCGTACCATTCTAAGAAACTCTTCATCATAGCCACCATCAGTGAATTGTCAATTTGTTTCTAAGTAGTTACTGGGTGGCTAAAGTGCAATACCCAAACTGCCGATGCAGAGACAGCTACCTCACAAAATCTGGATAATACATCCCTCAAGTGAAAAGGCCAAGACTGACCAAAACCTGGTGTTTTAACCACTCAGACAAATGAAACCCTTGACTTATTTTAGAATTAGACAAAGGCTTCACCAGTACAGGATTTAGCATGTCACTGGCTAATGTCAATATGTTCCCCTTTAAATATTTTGGACATAAAACAAAAAAGAGGAGAGGTGTATATGTAGTATAATTATCTGTTATGTATGTTTTGGTCTGTTATCAGGTTTACAGAGAAACCTACACACCTTTTTTAAACTGTGGATTAAGAACATCCATATCAGCCATCAAAATTAATGATATTTTCATTTACATAAAAGTAGGAATGCATTATTTAGTAGCTCTTATTCTGGGCTCAGCATGCTCTTGTCTAAGAGGCTTCATGAGTTTCCAAAATAACTGCAAAATTCATCAAACAAATGGGGATGATTAACATGAAATCAGGCTTCTGACTTAGATTTTTCTGCAATTAGCAAGAAAGCATCATACTTGGATTTAGTTATTTAGTCTGACTGGGGGAAATCCTTTTTAAAGCCTAAAGCAGACTATACATTTTCAAGAATTACTCACTAGAGCTTCTTAAAAGGGTCTTTTGAAAAATAAGTAAAATCAAGTTTGAAAAAAATGAAGACCATGAAAGCCTGCTCAAAAAGGCCAAACAGTGGTGAGAAATACCAGATTCTGTTACAGAAGAATGACTTGACTCTGTTTGCCTAAATCATAAAGGCAGCATAGGTATTCCGAATATTGAGTGCTAAGGTTTTTGTCCTAGGCCATTGAAATGTGATAACATGTAGGAAACTGAATGACAGGTGAAAAATAAAAAGGTACAGTTATTGTGAGAAGTATGCCTGCATGGAGACATGGAGAATAGTGTGGAAGGAGGTGGAATAATTATCAACTATATTTTAGAAAGGCTTATATAAAAGAAAAATACTGCAAGCTGCCCTGTGCTCTCCATATATATTATGGGACCCTGGTTTCCATGTAGAATATAAGATCTATGTAATTGGCTTATTTGTTATATTTGTTATGTCATCTCACTGATTAAAATATCTCCCAAGTGCCTACAAAAAACAGTGCCTAGCATGTGGTAGATAATAAATAAATATTTGTTGAAAATAAATGATCCAAAACTTCGTTCATCTTTTTGACCCTTGGTTTATTTGTAGAAAAAAATGAGAACTGCATTGGACACTTCTCCCCTACCATGCCAACATTTTTCCAGAGCTACTATGAAGATAATTTTGATGGGAGACATTGTCTTCTAATTATCTTCTTCTCCTTCATCCTTTCTTCTTGGTAGTGCTAGGGATGGAACCTGGGGCCTCATACACGCTAGGCAAGTGCTGAGGTCTTATCTCAGGATTTGTTTGAAATGCCAATGTATTTTCATATAAGGAAAACAAAAAGCTAAGTATAGTATATTTAAATTCCAAACTCTAATAGAAAGTGAATCAAGGGGATGGGATTCTGAAGTCAGAGTATTAGCTGTGAACCTCATTTCTTTCTGTCACTTAGACTGTATGAAAGATCCAATCAGGGAATGTACTATTTAATCTCTAGTGGTTAAGAAATTTTTAGTGGCTGAATTTTATTGAACTGGAGTAGCCGGCAAATATGGGTAAGTCTCCCAAATCTCTAAATATGTCTCTTCCTGCTATAAAATTTTAATAGTAAATAATAGTGGTTAGGGGTGTTGTAAAGACTATGTAAGACAATGGAAGTAAAGGTTTGTCAGCCCATCAGAAATGGCACGCGACTACGTCATTTTAAGTGAATCCTGTCACGGAGAACCATCAGTCAATAGGTCTGTCTTAGTTACTTTTCTCTCGTTGCTGAGACAAAATACCTGACACCCAAAGTTAAAGAAGGAAAGGTTTATTTAGCTCACAGTTTGTGGAGATTTTGATCCATAATCAGCTGCTCCAAAGCAGGGTGGCACTGTGAGATTTAATGTTTTCCCTGCTGGATTTTAGTCTTGCTTTGGTCCCCTTCTTTGCTGTCCCCATTTGTTACTTTGGGAATGGAAAGGTCCTATCTTGTGCCATTGAATGTTGGAAGTGTTTAGCTTTGTTTTCATTTGTACAGAGGCTCACAGTTAAGAGTTTGCCTTAAATCTCAGAGGAGACTTAGGAGTTGGACTTTTCTACAATGCTAAAACTGTTAGGACTTTGGCAACTCTTAGAGGTGGACTAAGTGCCTTTTGCATGAAGGGATGTGCATGAGTCTTTGCAGGGGTTAGGGGCAGAATGTTATGGCTTATGTTTAGATGTCCCCCCAAAGCCTCATGTGCTTATAGGTGGGGCTTTATCAGAGGTAACTGGATCTAGAGGGTGTGACTCTGGAATTGATTCATAGTGTAATGCCAGACTCAAAGGCACTAGGGTAAAGGCAATTGTTACGTAGCCTGAGTAGCCTGAATAAGAGAAAAGGGGCAGAAACACTCTGTTAAGGCCCTTGTCTTGCTTGTTTCTGCTTGATATGAACTGGTTCTATTCAGTGATGCCCCCCTTCCGAGCCACCCTGCCTTGGAGACAACTGATCATGGACCAAAACCTCTACACACTAATATACCTTTCCTCCTTTAACTTTGGGTGTTGGGTGTTTGGCTCAGCAACGAGAAAAGTAACTAAGATAAGAACTATCAGACAGCTATCTATTGGAAGTCTTCAGAAGACAAGCTGGGGCATATCAGTCACCGATTAGTTTCAGGTTATCTGGGATTGCTAGTGCCCCACCCCTGTCTGCTTGTAGAAGCTAGTCACAAATAACCAGGCTTAACTGTCTTACACAAAAATAAGACAGATCAGTGACCAAAAACCAAGAGGAAATACAGACCATAGAGACATATCTGATGTATCTAGAAAATAAAAAGAGAGTTGAGAGATAAGAGCTTCAACTCTGATTTGTATAGCAAAGGAATTAAAGACAGGGTTGAGAATCTTGGTATCAGTTAGTAGAAATACTAAATTTGTAAAATGCAACAGCCAAAAGTGAAAAACAATTTAAATTACAGAGTAGGTACATAAGAGGACAGAAGTAACAGGACAGGATAAAATATCCAGGCTGAAAGTAAGACAGCCAAAGGTAGGGAATCTGGATAGAAACTAACGTGGGTGTAGAAAAGTAGAGAAAAAGGAGAGAAGGACACAGTAAAGGCAATGTCTGAAAAGATGATCCCTGCAAATTTCTAAAATTGATAAACATTGGGCAGAGACTTGGGAAAATTACAGATGTCAGCAAGATAAACACAAAGAACACTATATATAGGCATAACATGGTCAAATTGCTGGAAATCAAAGACAAAAGAAAATGCTAGAACAGCCAAAAAGAAAAAGAAAAAAGACATTATCTTCAAAGAAGCAACAATGAGAATTCTAGTCAATTGCTCAACAGAAACAATGGAATCCAGAAAACAATGACATGGTATTTCTGAAGCCCTGGAAGAATTTTGCCAGTGTAGAATTTTGTGTCCGTTGATAATAACCTTCAAAAGTGGTACTTTGAGTATTCTCATGCATGTAAAATTTATCAGCATAGTAAATTTCTTAGAGCCGCTACATAGAGCTATCCTGTTGTATGTTAAATCAGCAGAACCCCACCACCATAGCGTGATCTTTCTGTGAAGTCATGTGCAAACAGTTCTGCCTGGGCACATGGGACACCTCTTCCTGCTGCCCTCTGTCCCATGAAACTGGGCAGTAGGGCAGGCTCCCTTTCCACATTTCCTTCACCATGTGGTAGGGTGGTGAGCTGCTCTGTGGCCAGCTGGATCCACCAAGCAGGGTACAGGGAGGTGGGCAGGGTTGAGGGATGGCCTGCAGGGGTGTGATGACCATATAGCAAAAGGGCGAGATAATGAAGACTTCTGCTGCCTGCACGTTTCTGTGATGTCCTGTTCGTGTGTGGTTTCGTGTCCTCATTTCCTTTTTTAATCAGAACACAAATGCAACCTCCTCTTACTCCATCTGCAGTGACTCAGTTTCTAAATATGACCGTGTTCTGAGACCCTGAGGGGTTAGAACTTCAGTGTCTAAGTGAAGGGGTACACAGCTGAGCTGCCACGTCTGGCATTTTGGGGTGGGGTGCTGTTGACATGGATGAAATGCTTAGAAGTTTTAAAGCACTATATTTGAGGATCATCTCTTTGTATGTCACACGTGAAGCTTGTAGTTCCCTCCCTGACACCCATTCTCCTCTTCTTGTTTAGGGGCAGATTATCTGATTTTATTTGGGTACGTGGTTTCATGCCATCAGGATCACATTTCCCAGCCCCTCCTGTAGTTGGTGTGCCCTTGTGACTTCAACTCCACTTCTAGGCTGTCCAACTGACCCTAACCTTTTCTCTCACCCCGCTCCTGCAGGAGAGGGAAGGATGCTGGCTGAATCCCCAGCCTGCCTTGGGGTGAGGACAGCTCTGTGAGGACCCTGGCACCCCAGGTTGGAAGGTGTTGGGTCTCAGAGAACCCCATGAAGCAGAGCTTTGGAATCAGCTGCTTAGGCACCACTGCTGTGCCTGGGAGAGAAACGCTGTAGTGCAGGACCTTGTTTAACCCACTGCTGTGTGAGTTTTCCTGCACTCCTTGGCCAGTTTCACCCAAAGCAACACAAGAGGCGAAAGCCAGTTGTAGATCCCAGCATCATTACCTGTGGTAGAGCAATCTGCAAATCTTCATCACCACTCTCTCCTCTGAGTGAGCATTCTGAAAACCAAAGGCTGGGTTGACCTGGGGCCCCCAGCCTTCCATCCCTATTTTTAGGGAGGAGTAGGCCTCCCTTTGAGGACCTCCACATGAGGGATGACCACCAGCGACATAGATGGCCTGGAGATGTTCCTTCTGTAAAAAAGTTCCACCAATTTACCAGCGTGTACCTCTAGAGTAACTTTAGAGTGCTTCCTTTGATCTTTCTTGATTAGAACTAAATGGCCGAAGTTTGTTTAGACAGCTACGTTTGAGAAGCAGTTTTACTTAGGTGTGACCTGTTGTTAGGTCTTCCAGCTGCTCCCAAGGTTGCCTTGGGACTCTTTGCCAGAGAACCCCCCAGAGGGCCTGGTGAAGAACCAGGGTCACTGCCATGACAGGACCCGTGTGGCCCAGTCTGCGAGGGAGGGCTGGGACGGGCAGTGTCCCTTCCCCCTCTCCCCTGTGCAGGGCCTGTGGCTGGCAGGATTCCCACCCATTGTTTGTGTTGGCAGCGCTACTGCGAGCTCTGTGTGTGAAAACCACCATTTTTTTGGCAAAGCTGTTTTGACAGGGATTTGGTCTTTAAATAGGAACAGCTCATTAATTGGCTTTCTCCCTACAATCCAGAACCCTCCTAGTCTCCTTGTATACTTTGGAACATCCAAAGATATGAGCCAGTAATATTTATATTTCAAGAGATATTATGGGTGTGATTTTTAAGAATTCCTTAGGCTCTGTGGAAAGTACATGTCCTGACTGCAGTGAGATTCGGAGTCCTGTGAAAGGGCAACTGAGGTGTGACCCCATTTGCTCCTAAAGTCTGAGCCCTTGCCCTGAGGCGACCTTTGTGCTTCCTGGGTCATGGGCCACCTGGTCCAGATGAGGTGACCTTTGTGCTTCCTGGGTCATG
>NW_004955402.1:3764065-3779594 GCF_000276665.1 Chinchilla lanigera | reverse complement strand
GACTGGTCCAGATGAGGTGACCTTTGTGCTTCCTGGGTCATGTTCTGACTAGCTCATGGATTCTCACCCTTAACCTAGAGAGCATTGTGGCTTATAAAGCATGTATGTTTGCATATTCTCAGTGTTCATATTAGGGATGATAAAAACCAAAGTAATTGACCACTTTTGGCAAAATCCCTAAACAATTCTGTTTTTAAATGAAATATTTGCCTCCCAAGATCAGACCTGTCTGTGCTTTGCCAAGCATTGAAAACATTCAGGTACAGCGAGTCAGAGAAAAGTGTGCGTTTGCCGATGGCTTAAGAAATCTGCCTCCTCCCACTCTCAGGACAGTTAATGTCGGCCAACTGTAACCAGGACCTCTTTTCACTGCTTAAGCAAAGTCCTAATTTACTTTAGGTTTTAAAACCTGGTATCCCATTTGATAAGTGTTTCCATATACATCCAGAAATGTCTAATGCTTTTCTAGGTTTTGCTAGATAAACTGAAATCACAGGACAGTTTTACAGTGGAAGCATGATTTTCTCTATGGCTTATTTGATAACTGTAAAACAAAATATCATGCAGGTGAGTTTAGTTCTGATAGGTTAAATTTAAGCACACATCCTTTGTTCACTTTTAAGTTCTGTTTTTATTTTGTTTTTTATAAAACCATTCACATGATTTCTAACCCTCTCAGTAAAGCCAGCTTGTAAAGACTACTTTGTCTCTCCCAGTGCTGAGGCCTCCTCCAGCGTACTTGGGGGAACTGGCTTTTTCTCCTCACTTGGATGCCACCTGCATGTTCAGTGGCTGTGCCTGGTGCCTTCCCGTCGTGGCGGGTGCCTGCAGCTGCTGGTAGGATGGTATTTCTCGTCATGACCCCTGCACAGGTGTGCAGAGTGGCTCTTCATTGGCCATCAGGTCGAGGAAGACTTTGCTATTTTACATTTCAGACCTTCTCGCGGCCCCACCCATTGGCCTCGCTTTACCCTCCACTGCTGCTGGCCACTTCTCGCACAGTTCTTTTCCCTACCGATCTGATTAGAATACATGCCATCTTAGAACCACAGTGGATTTTCTTACTTGGGGATGAGGACGTGCCCACTTGGAATTGGCTCCTCCAGCTTTGACATCAGCAAGTGGAACTGCCGGTGTGCTGTGTCGCTGGACACCAGGGCTGAGCTCCAGAGGTGGGGTGATGGGAAAGAAGCAGGTCGCCTTGAAGCAGGAACAGGAAGGTGTCTTCCCTGTGTCTGAGACAGAGCCTCGCTGGCTGGCTGGTGTGCCTGGGGTGAGTTCTATGGAAGACTGTCCCTCTACTAGGACTAACACTGGACTTGTCACTGGATACCAGTGAGACGTGTAGCTTTCTTCTTTGTGTGTGTGCAGCAGGGCATGGGGACAGCTGGGAAGCACTAGCTTAGAGCACACAAAGTCATTGGTTGACATCCGAGGCCAGTATCACTTTGTTCCCAGTTTTTCTTTCCACTGTCATCTGCTGACCCCAGGAGCTGGGGTTGTGCCGCTTGCCTGGTGCCTGTCCTCCTGCCCTCCAGGGTGAGTCTGACATTTCAGTCTGCTGGGTGTGTCTCCGGCTGCCCTCTACTGCACCCTCTTCACCTACTCTGCCATGAGTAGCCTGCGGTGTTTACCTCCCCTGGCTTTTCTTCACCGTCCCGCCCTCTGTTTCACTTGGTTGGATTTTCAGTTCTATTTATACTTACCCCTCTGCTTTTCAATGCACTGTGACTGCCACAGTCTACCTTCATGGACCGTGCCACCCTGGGAAAGTGATTTCACATCCTGGGGTCTTGAATCTCATGTCCAAAAATGAAGGAAGTTGGTGACCATGCTTTTAAATGTAATTTTGCAGTTAGACCTGTCTGGGGAAAGCAGTGATTTCACACCCGAGTAGTGAGGCCTTGGGTGGAAACCGATTCTCTCTGGGATGTTTAACTTGTAAAGCACATGTAGTGCGTGCTTGCTAGAGTTGCTGCCAAGACTAAATGAACCCTGCCTGCAGCATGCCCAGCACTTTGCCAGGCACCTAGTGGACACCTGGTTGACCCCAGCAGTTGCAGAGGCCCCTGGACTGCTGGCTTCATGCCTTGGCGCTTGACTCTGCCTCTGGGGAAAGTTTCCTCCCAGCTTGCTCCTTCTCTGTGTGTTTGCTACGTCTTTCACACCAGATACATAATGACAAGGGCATGGAGTGCTTCTGGTGAGAAGTGTCATCGTCCTGCTCTGGGTGCATGAGATCTTCCTGGTTGGGTGAGGTGGGAGGTCAGGGTACCTTTGCTTTGGAAGTGATGTGTGAGCCAACACCTGAAGGTACAGGAGTTTGCTCTGGGGTAGGAGCTTAAGGGCTATTTCAGGAGGAGGGATGTGAGAGGACTGTGTGAAGTCAGGGTAACAACTGTTACCTAGGCCACAGCCAAAAAGGCCCAGTATGTGGAGAGACGGCTGAGTGGCGGTGTTCTGTCCCTTCCTTGAATTTGTCTTGTGTTATCGTGTGGCCATTGCATGGTCTCTCTGTTACACCTTGTTTTTTTCTCTTTTCACAATTGTAATCCTTTCAAGGACAGCCCAAATGTTTCATTTCCGACCTTTCGAGAGTGGACCGGTCTTGTCCCCTAGGCAAAGGATTCTTGCAGTTAGGCGCAGAGCCATGCCAGCACACACATGCTATGGTTGGCACACAGCCTGGGGCCCACACATTGCTTCCATATCTTTGGGGACCAGGTGATGTTTCTGTCTGGCATTTACCAAACTTAACAGCACCTCTTTTGTTCCCCCTGCAACTTTATCAAATGAATTAAATATTTTTGTTTCGCATTTCACTGAAACTCTCTTAGGGATTAGCCAGCTTTCCCAAGGCAATAAACCCACTTGAGTTCGGCCAAGTGTGTTTCTGTGGTTTGGGGATCTTGTGATCTTTGCCCTGTGATGCTGGACAGCATTGGTGCTGTTCAGTGTGATGTTTTAGGAAAGTATCTGAAGGTACTCAAGGATAAGCCTTGAGTGTGTTTTTCTTTTATTTTAAGAATATGTCCATAAGTTCTACACACAGGGGCCGTAGAGTCGTGGCTGATTGTAAGTTGTGTTAATGTGCAGCACTGGACTCACAGAAACAGTGCTCTGAAAGCTGCCTGCTCAGCGAGGGCGTCCTTCAGCTTCGTAGTCACTTGGCAAAGAAGTGTTTTCCAAGTTTGCCTGTTGCTTGGATGCATACTCTTGACTTAAAACCTATTCTGTTTATTTACTTTTGGTTAAGTATTCTTAATTTTCTAACCACTCTTTAAAGGAAAAAGTCACTTAGGAGTCCAGTGCTTTGTGAGGAAGGACAGGTTCTGGAAATGCTGTGGTGAGCCAGTGCTGTGGTGGAGCAGTCTTACGGATCTTTGGTTCTGTAGAATATCGAAGTGGGCTTGGAAGGTGTGATAATTGTGGTGTCAGTGTGACTAAGAAATGCCCAGCTGATTGGTTCGGTGCGGTTCTGGGTGTGTGTGGATGATGGGCTTACTGAGGACGGAAGACCCACCCTGAGTGTTGGTGGCACCAACCAATAGCTTAGGAGTTTGAGTAGAATAAAAAGGGAAAGAAGAGAAAGACTCACTTCTGCTCTTCAGAGGACTCCAGTCTTCATCTTCTTCTTGGACGCCCTTCTCCAGGCCTCCAGTGCAGACCCTCTAGCCTCCTGATGTGGACTCGCCCAGAGTCCACTGTGAGCTCCAGGCCTTGGCCTTTGGACTCTAGGACAAGGACTGCACGTTTGCCTTCTTCCACCCCTAACTCTGCAGAAGTCCATTGTATTTTATGTTAAATATCATATATTTTGTATTAAATCTGTTCTTCTAGTGAACCCTGATACAGAAGCAGAGACACATGATTTTTAACCATAAAAATTTTATTGAAGGTAGCTGGAAAAATTAACAATTTTCTAAATTACTCTTGTAGAGTTAGCTAGTGATCTTCATTTTTATGTTGTACTTGTGAATGAAAAAAAGGTGGATAAATAATTCCCTTTTTAACATGTTATTTTTGACTACATAGAGGTACATATTTTCATTTATCTAGATAGATCTTTTATATATACATCTACATTTTTTCTCCCTAGATTTAAAAGGGAAGTACCATATCACAGAAGAATGAAATGAGATTTGTGAACAGGCCTATCCCGATATGAGTGAAACTTACAGTCATTAGCTGTATAACCCTAGGACACTTATTTTCCCCTCCAAGTTTTAGTTTGGTCAAGTGAAATGACTGCAACCCTTCCTAGACACCTCGCTGTCAGCAGGAGCGTCAAGTGAGGTGTGAGAAGTAACTGCCACACAGCGGGTGACCGGGGAGCACCGAGTCCCTTCTCATGCTCCCTGTGTGATACAGACAAGGCTGAAATCCACAGAGCAGGTTCATGTGGATCTAAGTTTGCCATGTGCTCCTGAAGAAGTTTAAAGTGGTTCAGTTATTTCTCTTTGAAGTGCCATTTTTAGGCCAAGAATGTAGCTCTGTGGCACAGCGCCTACCTGTCAAGTGCAAGGTCCTGAGTTTGATTCCTGGTACCAAAAAAAAAAAAGTGCTAAGAAGCGCTATTTTTATCGCGTATGTATCATTTTGCTTGGCTGTGGTTGCTAACATTTGGGGTGGAATGTTTGGGGTTGCTAATGTTTGGCAGAGCATTCTCTGTTGGTTGCATTTATAATTGTTTACTTTTTGGCTCACCCATCTCGGGGTGTGTTTCACTGTAGGATTTTGGCTTCCCTCACCTCCCCTTGCACTGCTGGCCTGGGCCTCCTCTTCATTCTGGCATGGCGGACCTGTGTGCTGTGGGTCTGCCCAGCCATCTCTCCTGCACGGTATGCCTTCTCTTCCTCTTGTTTTTCAAAATGGCAAAGTTTATATTTCAAGTGTGTGAAAGTGCTTTAGAACTTCCTGTAGAATCGGGATTAGCTGTCGTTTTGAATCCTGACCACTGTCATACAGTGAGTTTGAGGTTTCTGTTTCTCCCTCACCCTTGTTAGCATGCATGTAATAGTGTTTGTCATCAGTGGGTGATTATTAAGAATGTTAATGTACACAGCCTGCCATGGATCTTATATCCAAGTTTAGGAAGACCTTGTGAAATTCTGCAACATTCTGCTTCTGAGGGGCAGAATTTCATAGCATCTTAATTGTCGTCTTTCAGGAGTCTGAATCTAAAACAAATGTGGACACAGAGTTCAAGCACATAGATACACAACAAGCAAACGTGTGCCACGGTCTACATATGCAGCGCATGCCCCAAAGATTTCTTATGAAGTCTTGATTCCCAGTGTAGCAGTGTTCAGAAGTGGGGCCTGGAAGGGTGATTGATCATGAATGTCCTGCTGGATTAATCTGTTCCTGAGTGTAAAGCTGGATTATTGGGAGATATGGACTAGTTGAAGGGAGTGGGCCGTGGGGATGTGACTTTGGGGACTGCATTTTGTCCGCAGCCCTTCCTCTCTGCAGGTGTGCTCTGTGCCTCTCTCTCTCTGCCTCCTGCTTGCCGTGAGTAAGCAGCTTTCCTCCACCACACCCTTCCCTATGGTGTTCCTGCCTTGCACAGACAGTGGAGCTGCCTAACCATAGACTGGCAGCTCTGAAGCTGTAAGCCAAAGTGAACCTTTGCTCCTTAAGTTTTGTTCTCAGGTATTTTGTCACAGCCACAGAAAAGCCGGTCAACGCACTGTGTAGACATGGCTCCCACTCGTGATCATCCTTCCTGTCTGCACTGTCTCTGAGGAGTTCAGTGTCAGCCTTCTCTGCACACTGTCCAGAATGGTTGCCGGGCAGTTGCACCCCTGGCAGGGGGGTAAGGAGTCTTCTGGTTGAAGTGGCAGTGCAAGTCCCTGTGAGAGCTTCGTAGCACCCTAGGTTTGTCCATTTGTGATCTGTTCTGGAGAAATGCACAGGAAGGGTGCACAGTAATGGTTGGGGACCCAAGACACGTGCAGGCAGAACTCGGTTCTTCCTCAGTGGGGCGTGAGGGAGAGGGAGCTGCTCTGAGGCAGCCATGGATCTGTGCCCCTTGCAGCCTATCAGAAGCTCAGTGCGGAGACCTGGAGTGCCAGGGAGGGTGTGCAGAGGGCACCGGCTGCTCAAGTGGGGCCAGACGCAGAGCGCTGACGTCCTCCACAGGTCCGCAGCGCTGGCTCCGTCTCCTACTCATTCACTTCCTTTCCGGCGAAGTGCTCTTCTCTGTAAATTGACCAGAGTACATTTTGTGATTTTCGGAGCTGAGAATCGGAAGATGACAATCAGATAAACAGTTGGTAGTCATAGAGGGACACACAGCCACACAGGAAGAGTGCAATTGTCGGGGAAAACTCAGACTGAGCCAGGCTTTCCTGACAAGAAGTCTAGCCAGAAAGACCCAGCCTCGATTCTTCCAGAGAGGAGCTTGAGAGTGAAGGGCTGAAGGTTTGCAGATTTAACAAGAAGGAAGCAAATTTAGCTTTTTAGTGTTGTTTTATAGAAATTAACTGGTACATAAAGCCAAAAATTACACCTATTAATGGTGTAGTCTATGTGATTTTTTTTTTAAATATGGTGTTTGAATACACTTTATATACACTTTGTAATCAGGTTAAACATACTTGTATTCACAATCATTTACCACTTATTTATGGTAAAAACATTCAGAGCCCTTTCTTTGGATTGCAACAAACTAAAAATCTTTCATACGGCAAAGAAAGTAGCATGAGGGTGAGGAGACAATCTTCAGAATGAGGGAAATATTTGCAAACTACACATACGATGAGGAGTTAAACTCTAGCATACACAAGGAACTCCAAAAACTGAACAGCAAAAAAAAAAGCCTTATTGAAACATAGATCTAAGTAGACATTTCTAATAGCAGACATGCAGATGGCCAAAGGTATATGAAAACACGTTCCTTTCCACTTACAGGGAGATGCACATCAGATTCACCACGAGATGCCACCTATGCCTTAGAACGGCTGTGACGTGAAGACGAACGGGAAAAGGCTGGCGAGGGGGCTGAGGGAGCTCTGGCCTGCAGGGTAGGGGGAGGTTAGAGTAGCCCCATCTTTATGGAAAATGCACAGAGAGGCTTCAGAGCAGCGTAGAAATGGGATGATCCAGTGTTTCTCCAAAGGAATTGGAATCAGTGTGCCGAACAGATGTCTGCACTCCGTTCACCGCAGCCCAGAAACGGAGACAGCCTCAGTGTCCCTCAGCTGAGGAATAGATAAAGCGTGGTGCACATGCACAGTGGAATACTATTTGGCCATGGAAAGAATGAAACCCTGTCATTTGCAGTGACACGGATGGGACCGGAGATTGTTATGCTGAGTGGGATAACGCAGGCACAGAAACCCAGCGAGCACACGATAAGGAACCTCAGACTTTCTGCAAGTCTGGTACAGTGATGATGACTGAGACCCGGAGAGCAGCGGGGAAGGAGGGCGCTGCTGCCCCGCTGGGTGCCTAGGGATGGAGATGTGCTCTGCGCCTCTGAAAGCTGGCAGGGAGGGCTTGAAGGATTTTGCCACCATGAACTGACAGATGGGTGAGGCTTTTCATTCTGAAGGTCCTGTGAGGAGCTGGAGCTTGGGGTTTGTTGAATCAGCCTGGCTTTTCATGCAGCGAGAAGGAGGGGGGTAAAGTGAGAGAGGGCTAAGGAAGTAACAGCGGCGCAGCCCCTTGGGCCGTGAACCAAGGGCTTTTCCTGCACAGGTGGAGGAGAGGGTGTGTGTGCCTCCTGGGAAGGGGTAGATGAGGTGCTTAGAGCTGATTGATTTGGGGGCAGAAAAGGAAAAACAGGACTTGTGGACAAGTCCAGGAATTACAAGTTTTGCTGTGTGCATCATTTAACTTTTAAAATGATTCAAAATACAGTGAGAGAAAACAACCTATCCCAACTCCTTGTGGCTTTTCTTGTACATTGTTGGCCGAAAGTGGAACTAAATCTTTTATGTAAAAGTCTGTCTTCAAGCTGGGTGTAGTTGTGTATGCTTACAATCCCAGCATTCTGGGAGGCTGAGGCAGGAGGATTGCCAAATTCAAGCTCAGTCTGGGTAGCTTAGTGAAACTCTTTAGATAGATAGGTAGATAAATAGATAGATAGATAGATAGATAGGTAATTCAGTGTTAAGGTTCTCGATTCAATCTTTAGTACCACTACAAAATAAATCCTTATTTCAAAGATTGGTAGATTGCAGTTAATTGTATTTATTTTGCACTGTTTCCTTGGTGTTGGGAGAATGGCACGAGGAGTTTGGTGCACATGGACTGGCGTCCTGGGGCTCCTGTGGCTGCACCCTTTCTGGCACGCACTCGTCCTCCCTCTCATCTGTCCCTCGCAGAGATAAGTTGCACGTCTTTGTTCCACTTTGAATTCTGTGTAATCTTTGTCTTCATTTCCTCTGTTCTCTGAGATCCTGCGTCCCATTGTACTTTGGGGCTGAACCGCATTGTCTTTGTCACACAGTGCGGGGGGGCAGCTGCTGCTCCAGCTGCGATATTAATTTCCTGTCTAGCACAGCCGTTCTGAGCTGGGGGTGCTGTCAGCGCTTTTCAATTTTAAGAGAGATTGTGATCTCTGATCACTCTTGCCTTGTGTCCGTACTCGTTGTCCCCTTTTCTCCTCTGCATTGCTGGGATGGACCCCAGGGCCCTGCACGTGGAGAGGAGCACTCGGCCGCTGGGACGCTCCCAGGCCTCCTCCCTGTCCTCTTGGATTGCAGATGAGGTCGCTGTCAGTGTCAGGTCGCTTTCTCTCACCAGGCCTTCAGTGCGAATAGAAAAGCAAACAAGCAGTCTGCCCTTGGCTTCTGCAAACGTGCTGCTGCAGTCTGTTGCCCCCGGGCGCCGTCAGTTCACATGCTTTCATTTATACGAGATTGATTTGTTTGACAGTTGATCCGAGGAGTGGATTTTCTCTGATACCTGTTTGAGGAAATTAATTTCGTTTCTGTGTCTTTCTTTCACTCCCTCATTGCTGTTATCGTCAGATCTTCCCTCACTGTGCCTATAAAGCCTCTTCATTGGCATTGAGATGTCAGTGCTGTTGGGCAGTGCAGTTCACAGCCAGCATCAGATACGTCCATGGGCTGCAGCTTCCTTATGCAGTAGACACATAAGCAGCACCATGGAGCTGTCATACTGCCGTGGCTGTATAGGACAATTATTGCAGAAGGAAAGCTTGCCTCTTAGGAGGTAGGGTGCGAGGTCAGGTTCCCCCTCGGCCTGGTCTGCCTCTGGGGTCGCAGGCAAACTGCACAGCCTGGACTGCTTCTCTTGTCCCTAAGAAGGGAATCACATTTTGCCTGCTTTTGTCACCGGTCTGTTGTGACCGCCACCTTGACTCATGTATGTGAAAATCCCATCGCGCTGCCCAGGGCAGCCCCAGCCTCGAGCTGCACTGCTCCCGGCTACCTTTGCAGCCTGATCTTGCGCCGGCCTTTGAGGTTACCCTCACGGCGCTGCATGCTCTCAGCCAGGCTCCTCTGTGCCTCAGCTGTCCACCCAGCCGCCACCTCCTCCATCCTTCCTAATTCGAGACAGCCTCTCAGGAACTTCCGGTCCTGCATCACCTTCTTGTCCCGCTGTGGACTCTGTCTGGCCACGTGTGTGTCCTGTGTTCTTAACTGGATTAACATGGGGTGAGGATCCCGCGCTTGTCTTGCCCCACGCTGCACAGTGAATCCACCCACAGGGAAGGGTCCAAAGTGCAGAGACCCTAACCCCACTCCCAACGTCGCTGACCCCAGAAATCTCGAGGGAGACCCAGGACCCGTGTTCTAATAAGCACTCCCAGCAATTCTGATGCAGATGGCCACTTTGCATAAATGCCCACTATGCCTGGGAACTTCACAGCTACAGAATTAGAAAACCTGCCCAGACATGCATTTGTCCTGGGTGGCTCTGTTTGGAAGATTCAGGGGCTCCCCGAAGTCTGAGCTGATGAGCTGAGGGGAAAGTTTGCCACACCAATGGCAGTTGTAACCTTAAAGAGAGCAAGCGAGCAGGTGTTTGCCGGAGCTTGCCGCTGGACGTGTTAGGGACTGTGGCCTGCACTGGGTTTGTAAAAGCAGGATTGTGTGTGCACGAATACGTTGGTGCTCAGGGTAGACGCAGGGTCGAGTTGACTGAGCACTTTAACCGTTGATCTAGAATAGGCTTCTTTTCCCTTCCCCAAGGAACCATTCAAGTCCACATTTTTCCCCTGACCTAATTAAGTCTTCTGGTTTTCTCCTGGGTTTTGTTTTTTAATTCTGGAGTTAGCAATATATCAAAGCAAAGTAGAGTGAAGGTCCTTACTGAGAACCATTAGTGATGGTGCCACCCTTGGCTTTCCTGCGGTTAAGGTTGGGTCTGCATTTCTGTGATAAACATCTCTCTGAGATATATAAGGCTCAGTGGGCAACACTGAGATTGGTGCTGCTTGGATTTTGCTCCCAACCTCAGAATTTTCGCATCAGGCAGGTGCACTGCTGAAGGGTGCCACAGGCTTCCTCCTTTGCCCAAATCTAGGGCAGCTGCTGATCGTGGCAGATTTGGTCCCACACATGGACAGTGGCAGCCTGAGCAGAGGGACTCCGTGCTTGGATGGGAGCTCCCAGCAGCACCCGAGTTTCCCTAGCAGCTGGTATCTTCAGTGGGGCCATGCAGCTCCCAGAGTACCACATTTGACCATTGGCTTAAACATTCCAAAAATGAAGCTGGTCTGGGAGGCTTCATCTGGACAAATTATGGCTCCATGCAGGGTTACTGTTCCATAAGCCTGATCAATAGTGTATTGCACTGCAAAGGCTTATTCTTTATTCAGGAGTACTAGCACTAGGTCAGACACTGTTAAATGCAGGTGTCCATTATGGCGAGGGCCAACCATTAGCTTACTTCGAGTATCCTGATAAAAAGGTCCAGGCCACATAGAATGAAGTATAAAATTACTGTCAGGACTGGGCTGGGGAGTAGCTCCGTGGCAGAACACTTGCTTAGCATGCACAAGATCCTGGGTTCAATCCCCAAAACAACAACAGTAAAGTTATGGTCAGAATATTAGAGCCAGCAGGTACAGCTTAGAAGTCAGCCTTTAGAAAGTAAGCAAGTATGATGAGAAACAGAATGCTCTGTTCTCCAGGCTGTTTATTAAGCACAGCCCAATGAGTTCAGTCTGGAATCAAACAGGACTCTTCCCACCCTTATTATGAAGTCATTGACTTTGGGAACTTCGTAGTTTTTGGAAACCTGTCCCCCACTCACTTTTCATGAGTCAGATGCCCTAATTTCTGTCAAAAGAAGAAGTGCCTAGTAATCTAGGTATTTGTACCTGGGGCTGGTTCATGTGGTCCCACACACAGGAGGTGTAAACGAATTCCTTCGTGGTGGTGGGTGTGGTTTGAGAACCAGTGGTTCGGATCCATTTTCACGTGGTGGGCTTTTTCTTTGGAGTTTTGGGTTTCCGGTGCCTTTATTGAAGACTAAGAAATGTGACTATTTTAGTAACTTCAGATGTTAGAAAGCAAATGCTGAGGATAGAAGGGAGTTACAGAGTCCCTCGGAAAGTCTATGAGATACTCTTCCATCGTCCCTCCGGGAAAGACTGCTTAGCCATTTTGGGTTGCCTGTGCCTGGAATGGGCATGCCAGCTGTGCCCTGGCCACACAGGATCGAGAGCACGGATGCCTCATCCTGTGACCTTGGGATCTTTGCTTTTCCCTGGAGCAGGAGCCTGGTCAGCCCTGCATGGATCTTCATGCTGTGGGGTCTCTCTGCCTCCCCTCTACCTTTGCTCCTTGGTTGAACACTGAGCTCAGCCACCCTTTTTGCTTGTGATATTTATTATTACTCATGTAATTTTTATATTACAATAGTTTCCCCCAGTGATACAGTTGTTATACCACAGCACATTTTAACCTCCCTCATGTTATGAAAAAAGAATTCTTATCTCTAAGAGAAGCGAGGACAAATAAGAGAGAGTGTGGTTTTAGATGGAAATAACACTTTAGAGATAATCTAGATTATCATTATCAAATATTGTTGAATAATGACTTTTTGTAACCCCGTTCTTTTGTTGCCTGTGGATTCCTCCATCTTTTAAAGTACATGAGCCTGGGTCAGTCAGTAGCATGTGCCTGTAGTCAAAGCTACTCAGGAGGCTGAAGCAGGAGGATCAGTTGAACCCAGGAGTTCAAGACCAGCCTGGGCAATACAGCAAGACCTTGTGGCTGCCACCAAATAAATAAGTCAAAAGTAACTGCAAATTGAATATATGAGGTGGAAGCAGTGTTTAGATGGCCTGCAGAAGGCTCACTTTCTCATTCAGGAGGGTCTGAGAGTTCTGAAGATTGTAGTTTGAAAAACAATCAAACTCATCCATGCTGTCTCATAGACAGGACTGGACCAAAAAGAAAGCAACATTCACATATTTGATAGATAGATAGATAGATAGATAGATAGATAGATAGATAGGGAAGTGGATAGGTCAGTAATGGGGGTAGGAAAATAGAGTATACAATATTTTTATGTATACCAGTAACACGTACGTGTATATACAGTCATGTAACCCTCAGAACGTTCTTGAAGGTGGATGGTTGTAGATGGAAAGATGACCAAAGCTTTCAGCTGGCAGGGCTGGGACCCACCTCGGGTCTGTGTGGTGACTGGTGTCACTCTTGTCTCTTCGCATGTCCATTCTGCTGGCTACTTGCTTCTCCCAAAGCCACACTCAGGCAGGTACAGGACTGGGCCTGGGACCCCACCTCCTGCTTCCTATGTGGGCCTCCCCACTCCCAGCCGGCCTGAGGAGCAAATGGAGCATGAGGGAAATGCTCATTTAGAACAAGAAAGGCACTCCAGTTATGTTGACCTTGAGGATTCTTAATTTCCTATATTTTAGCAACTAATTGGTCATGTAAAACGACTGGAGGGAAAGCTGATTGACAGGTTTTTCTGCTTGGTAAGTATTGCTCTTAGCTTGCAAAATTTTGTGTGAAATCCACCACTCTGTCATTTGAAAAATTGTGTAATGAATTATTTTTTCCTCAAAGCATCCTTTCTCTATAGCCTGAGTGCTGAAATTTGATATTATTAGCTACTTTTGTGTTTCATAATCTTGAAAGCTGTATAATACATAATTATTAACAATCTTGCCCTGTTTAAAGCCTCAACGCCCCCCCAAAAAAAAGTCTCAAACCAAACACCACTGACTCAGGCATGAAGCCAAGCTCCGGGGGAGGCACAGGCCTTCTCCGTTCCTGGCATGACTTCTGCTGAGGTCTGCCCACTCGCAGCTCCACCAGACGGTTCTTACACTAGCAGGCCGGGGTCACAACCCCACCAGGCAGTTCTTACACTAGCAGGCCGGGGTATCTTCCCAGAGTCTGACGTCTAGTTGCCGGCTCTCTGTCTTCCTTTCTGTCTGGACCAGTTACGAAAAGGAGGTTCAGACCTAGTGTTTGTCCTTTCTCTGGCTCCCAGAGCAGAGCACTTTTTGTATCTCTCCTCTCTCCATCCTTTGTCCCATAAGTCCTCTTCACGGGGACAGGACTTTGTGTCATCCTCATCTGTTCCCTCCAGTCCTGTTCCCTGGGCTTCCCTCCCCAGTGTGTGACACAGTGCCTGGCCCTGCGCTGCTAGGGTCAGGGCTGAGAGAGGGGAGGGCAGGCTCCAGGTGGATGAGGGAGGCACCCGCTCTGTGATGACGATTCCATCCTCCAGGGCACAGCCCAGTGTGCTGGCCTGAGCAGTGCCTGAGGGCTCGGAGTGGAGTCTGGGCTGGGTGGGGTGCGGTGGGGAGAGCCTTCAACGGGCAGGTCTGAGTGGGCAGAGGGTGGCGCTGGGCAGCATGGTCACTGAGGTGAATCGTGGAGAGCTGGGAATGGCCGGAGTATGGAATGAAAGGAGGGCAGTGGCCACAAAGGGAGGAGAAAAGGTAGACAGGAAGGGAAAGAGCACGTGCCGCCTGTTAGCCTATGAAGCAGCGAGGCGCTCAGGAGTAGATGTGAGGAGGGGGAGAGAGTTTCCCAGTAGCTACAGTATTGAGGAAGATCCTGCTTAGAGTGCGTGGGGTGTATGGGAGGAAACAGATCAGGGGGAATGGCTCAGATCAAGGGCAACACAAGCTGAAACTCCAATCTTGGTGTGGGAGGAGAGGAACTAGATGGGCACAACATACAGGAAGTGGCTTGGGGCATAAGGTGGTGGGCAGCGTGGTAGGTAGCTTGGCCAACATAAGCAGCATAGATGAAGTTACACTGCTTCTGTTACACTGCTTTGTTTTCCCATTTCAGTTCACTCGAACCAAGCATGACTTTCTTCGATGTTCATCATCTTGCGTCTGCAATCACACTTTTGCACACACGAAGTTCGACCTCTTGGGACATCAGGAATGGATACTAGGAAGGGTCAGACATTCCTTGGGTGTGAATCCTCAGAGATTTGGCTGTGGTCAAAATTATCCCTGAGAATCAGTAATTTCAGCAGAGCCACACCAAGACCCCCATTCTTTCCTCATTTGAGCAGTGGATGACATGGTTTAGAGTTGGGATCAATGGTCAGTACAGTTTTAGATCTTTAGATGTAAGCATTATGCTGCCCCCAATGCAATGCTGTACTGAGGAGAACTTCAGGATGGAAGGACAGAGACCGGGTTGCAGGGGTGAGGAGACCAGTTAAGCTTTTCAGCTGCAGCACATCTGGAGTCCTGCTTGTCAGGCTCCAGGACTAAGTACAGTGACTTCTCAGTCAGACACTCCCACTCTCCTCCTTGTTGAAGCCGCATAGGTTCAGTGCATTCTGGTGTGCATTCTGCTAATCTCCTGTATAGCAGGGAAGGCACACAGAGTGGATAGACCCGGCCTGCCAGTATCCTGGTCTTCGATCCCGGTTCTATGCAGTCGGCTGCATGCACTACCTGATGTTATGCGAGCCGTTCTCCCAGTGATAGGGGATGAGAACATTTTACCAGGAGGACATACGAAATCGTGTTTACTTTTCCCTTACAGTTTGATTCTACCCAGCGAATATAGTGGGTAGAAAAAAATGCACACTTAGCCGAGCTGAGGTTGATCAGCACCCAGTGGATGTAACTGGCCAGCTGCTGTGAGCCGAGCCGCCCAGCCTAGGCTGCTGTGTCCGGTGGTGACTCAGGAGTTCTTTTGCCAGCTGCCCTGCAGAATGAATCATTGCTGGTAAAACCACCTAGAGATGGATTCGCAAGTCCTATTAAACTAGCAGGAGTGCTGCTGGGCACTAAATGAAATTCTGCTTTTTATTAATTTCCTGGGTATTTGCCAGCAACCAGAATCGTTTCCTATAGAGTGTATCTCTTCTCATTGAGCAAGTCCTCTTAGGAGAAAAATGACAGATCCCAGCTTCTCAGCTGGACGTTAGAGCAGTGAGCTTACCCCTTGGTCCAGGCATGATATTGTGCTGTCCTTCACCACCTGAGAGGGATTAATCACTAAATTACTAAGTTATGTGGAGCAGCAATCTCCAAAAGGCTTTCTTCTCTTTCTTTTTGAGAAATACATTGTAATCCACTGGGGTATGAAGA
>NW_004955402.1:3526195-3763652 GCF_000276665.1 Chinchilla lanigera | reverse complement strand
AGTACAATTATCTTAGCTATCCTATATATTCCCTTCCTTCTTTCTTTCTTTGTTTTCTCCTTTCCCTCATCCCAGTTGTTCTTTCCTTTTGAGCAGTTTCTTTTCTTTTCACAATATCTGTTGTACCTTTTGGATTTTATTTACTCTTTCAGGTTGTGCCTTTTTAAATAAAAAAACCCCAAAACATTGTGTGGAGCATATTTGAAACTACTGATCTGGAGCATCTTTCTAAAGTAGGTCAATGATTAGGTTATTCTGGGACCTTTTTAAAGCTGCAGTTCCTAGGACTGCTCCCAGAAGATTCCATGTGAACAGGGTGGCCCAGAACAGTAGTTACCAAACGTCAGCATCGAACAGTAGCTGTATCAAAATCACCTAGAGGCTCCTGAGAGTGGGCAGTGCTGGCCCCGCCCCCAAAGCATCTGATTCATGCCTTCTGGGTGGGGTCTGAGAGTTTGCATTTATAATGAGGTCCTGGGGTGGCCCAGGGACCCACTTTGAGAGTCATTGCTTCCTACTGAGGCGAGACTGAGGATACAAGCCACTCCAGAGATCAGTTGGTAAATATGGATCCGGGTCCCACTGTCTTCTGCTCCGGAGAATTTGGGCTTGTGCACCATTATTTTCATTTCTATGCCCCATTTCCAGGGTAGGGGCAGACAACTGTTTTTTTACACTACAGTGTATTTTTCTGATTTTTGGTGCAAAAGAGCCTCAGCATTTTGTTCAGGTAGATTCACAATTACACAGGGAATTCATGTAAGTGGTTTAATTAAATCCAATAGCAGCTCTATTAGGTGCTTATTTGCATATGGATAAATAGAGACGGTCAAGTCCCTAACACTTTGGTTGTATCTATACAACACTTAGGAGAAGAAATAGCAGCATTACCCATTTAAAAACAAATTTTAAGAGGAGTAAATGGCTGTTTGTCACAATCCTGCCTTTTAAAAAATTAGGAATCCAAAGATTAATAGGAAATGAAGTGTGTGGTAAGTGTAATAAGCCATAGAAACCTTAAGAAGACAACTTATTTTCTTTGTATTACTTAAGATACATCCGTCGGCAGATAGCATTTTTTACACTCGAGCATGGCATTGCCATTTAAATGCCTGTGCAGTGTGTAAATGCCTGTGCAGTGCTAGATTAAACTGTGGAGGAGAGCGTTTCTGTAATGCTTCGTGTCTGATGCACTGAACATCACCCCATGCTCAGAGGCATTATATACTTTTATTGTTTGGCAGGCAATTAAGTGTTGATGTCAGTGTGATTCACAAGAAAAGAGAAGGTCTCACGCATTTGCTATAGCTTTTTTCTTTAACTCTTAAAAACAATTATGTATGTTATCGTTCACTTCGTTTATCCTTTGAATTGTGTAGCTTATAGCCATTTATCTTACACAGCTTTTAAATTTGAAGTAAATGGACAGGACCACCTGAGATTTCATGTATTTTAGGAAAATAGAATACAGAACATTAATTCTTCTGGGTGATACTTTAGTACTATTTTTGATCTGTGTTCTCTATGGAGAGACCCATTTAACACTTCACACATTTGATAAAGGATGCCTTAAATGGGGTCATTCTGTATTTAGAACAAATGAATGTTCCAGAAAACTCCATAAGGAGTATTGCAGTCATTTTATAAAATAACTTTAAGTGGACTATAATTACAGCAATAAGAATGATTGCTAGAATGTATAAGTCAATTTAACCTGTTCAAAGAAGAGCAATTCAAAATATGTGTTCATCTTACAAGTTTACGAAATTAACATTTAATTGTCCTCGCTGACTTCTTAGAAATGCACTTTCCAGAGTTTATTTACAATGCAGGTCACTTAGTCACAGGTCGGGGTGTTATCTGCTTACCTCACAGAGGCAGGCGTGGGTGTGTAGACTAGAAAGAGCATGACATTGGATGCAGGACTCGGTTGAACTGCTGGCCCTGCACTGGAATGTATGGGTCAGATAATTGGCCACTCGAGATTGCTGTTTGCAGATACAGGACTGTATTGGTCAGGATCCAATCAGAAAACAGAAACAACCCAATAACTTCGATAGGAGACATTTAATAAAAGGAAAAATGAAACGTGCTGGGAGATGGCAATAGGAGAGATGGCCAGAGCAGATTCAGGAGAGCACTGGAGAGTAAAGGGCTAGCAGCTGTCCGCAGCAGCACTGCTGCAGTGTAGACAGTGGGCCAAGTACCAGGTCCTTCCCAGCTGAGACCCAGAGCAGGGACAGCAGTACAGCTGACACCTGCAGAACCTGGGGGAGCCAGGCCCTGAGCCCGCGCTGCAGCATGTTCCACAGGACCCTGTGGAGCTCAGCAAGGCCGCACCTTCTCCTACAGGGTCTCTCCTGACCTTTTCCTAGGGAGACCTAACTTCGTGTCCACCGGAACAGGAAATGCAGGAAAAGGGCCTAGACATGTTGTCATGGAGAAAGCTATGTAAAGTGGGCTTAGAGCTGTGAGGTACAATGCTTGGGTCACTAGTGCAGGTACTTGGATGCTTGCTGCCGTGGTCTTTAAGAAAACTAGAGCTAATGCATGTAAGTATTTACATGGTTTTTGTCATGGAATTAGTCCTTTGAATCAGACATGGAGACAAAAGTCTTACACTGTTTGTGAGGAGTAAATTAAATAATAGCAATACACTGTTGTCCCTTAGCTTCAGTGTGGCTGGTGCCTGGTCCACTTTGAAGAAATGTAGGTCAGAGGTACCCAACCCCAGCCCCATGGTCTGTTAGGAACAGGGCTACTTAGTAGGGGGAGGATGTGCGAGCCAGCAAAGCTTCATCTCTGTATGCAGACCTTCTGCATCACTGGCATCTCCACCTGAGCTGAGCTCCACCTCCTGTCAATCAGTCAAATGAATCAACCAATGAAAGATTGGATTCTCATAGGAGTGCAAACCTCCTGTGATCTGCACATGCAGGGATCTAGGTTGAGGGCTCCTACTGAGACTGTAATGCCTGATGATCTGAGATGGAGCTGAGATGGTGATGCTAGAGCTGGGGAGCAGCTGTGAATACAGAGTAACACAGCAAAGAGGTCTGACTGCACAGAGACCATCAAAAATAAACTGCCCGTGGGCTTGTTATCAGAACTTATCAGTGGGAGGCAAGTGACGCTGCATCTGGTGGCAGATTTTAAGCCAGAATTCAACACCTATTTTGGTCCATGGGTGGCCACCTATTATTTTATCACTTCTATTCACACCTAAGTACACAATAAATATAATGCATTTGACTCATCCCAAGATCAACCTCCCATGGAAGTATTGTCTTCCATCAGACTAGCTCCTGCTGCCTAAAAGATTGGGGCCCACTGTTATAGATCTCAAGTTTGTCACTCCCTTTGTAGTGTGCTTGCATATCGAATGCTAATTAACAACTCAAGCTGTGCATACAATTCTAGGTAGTAGCTCTCACCACAAACCCTAGAAACTCCAGAGGCAACTTTTGAAGGCTCCTGAAACCAATTTAGTGGATATAGAGTTACCTGTTACAAAGACAAGTAGAACAGAATGAAAAGCATTCATGTATCTCAGTATAGACATACTTGGTTTGTAAAATGTGCACAGATGTGGTCAAGATGGCACGACCAGAGGTCACAGTCAAAAGCAAATTGTTAAGATCTTTACGTGGTAGGCTCTAACCCTTGTCACTTTGTCTTCCTTTGCCTCCACTCTAGGCCTGAGCTTCACTAGGACGTAAAATGCTCCTATGAAAGATCTTATAGGTTTCTTTTGGGTATAAGTTGGCCATGTTCTTGATAATCTGAGTCCTTTCTGCTACTCCACAGAAAATAGAAGGATAAATTCCCCCCAGTATGCAACCGACAGTATTTTGTTTTCATAAATCAGGAGTGACCTTTACGGACAACTAGCCTCGCTGTCTAATTATTGCCAGGATAAAAGAAGAGTATGAAAGCCGTAATTTGTAGAGACTTCATTAACATTTAACTGGCTTATAGTTTTCACTGTAGTAAAAAGTGATCATGTGCCAGTAATTCGGTCACGTCTGCAGCCGTGTTGTCTTGGGGTATGCCAGAACTGAGCCTGCTGTTCTGTGGGGCTGTGGAAGACTGTCTTCACGCTCGCGTGGCATCCTTTGTACTTCCTCTAAACATTTTCCAGGCGCAACTGCAGCCAGATTCAACATAGACTTAGGAGGAATTCATTCGCCCATTCTTTCCAAAAGCGTTTATTGGGTGCCTGCCGTGTACCAGCCCTGGGAACTTCCAGGGTCACTAAGATCCAGTTAGACTCAGCATTGCTTCACAGCACAATTTTGACCCGGTCTGGGGGCTTTGAGAAACCTGTTCTTTAGCGCTCCAGTTTTCAGAAAAATAGCTGGGAGTGTCTGACTCTGCAGCCTGAGTACTTTGGAACCGCACAAAATTACCGTGGAAATCAGAAGCTTAACTGTTGTCTCTTTAATTGATTATTTCAGTTCTGATGTAGTCCCTTTTGAGCTCATCTTATTTCAGCTCAAAAGCCCATCCTTGCCAATTCAGGAGTCCAGCAATAAAGGTTGTTGTGTGGGGGATGGCTACATCCTAATGCAGGAGGACATTCATAGTGATCCCCGTGTCAGGGGGCTCCATAATCATACGTGAGTCCAGAAAGAGCCGTAACGTACTCTTTACGTTGCCCTTCACGTGATGAGAACAGGTGTGTGTACCGGGAGTGGTAGTGCTCTCACCCGCCCTGTGCTGGCCTTCTGGGCTCGCTCCTCGCTCTGCACGCGCTTGCCATGCCTTGGTTCAGCCTTCAGTGCCAACAGTCATTCTGCAATCCAGGGAGTGTTCCGGGCTTTTGGAGAGGAATTTCCTACATGGGAGGTGCACGTCCGTGTAAGCAGAACCATCTGATGTTTTTCTGAGCACACATTCCTGTTTCTTGCTGTTCAGGATTGCACTGTAAGACTTGCATCACAGAGCTGTGTGTGTTTCCGCTGGGTCCCTTTTTCCATCAGAATGGATGATTATTTCATTCTTTTTGATGGTTATTAGGGCCACTGCTGTTCAGGCTTGTTCCTTGAGTACTAAAGCTATTCTCTATATCAAAGTTAGGGTTTGCAACCAAGGGAAAATATTTCTCACAAATGTTTGCATTGTCTTCTAACATTGCCTGTCCCACACTGGAAAGGTTTTAGCATTATCCAGTGAGTCGACTTTGCTTCTGAACTTACTAAGAGTCAGGAAGAGGGAAAGATAAATGAGTGATTGCTGTCTAGGTGGAATTTTGAGTTCAGTGCTGTACCTTTTATCGTGAGTTTTCTGTTCCCAGAGGAAGGTTTAGTGGAGACCAGAACCGTTCCAACTGTTGCAGGACATTGTACCGATTTTACCCTCACGTGTGGCATGAACGGCAGAGACAAGGAAACCTGGCAGAGACCTTTGAAAACAGTCCGTGGTTCCTTGCCTGTGTGCTGGTTCATGTTTATCAGCACCTATGAGGCACATGCAGGTTGAATATTCTCCTTCTGAAATGCTTGGAAACAGAAATGTTGGACCTCTTATTTAACTGGATTTTGGAACAGCTATACATACAGAGGTGTGGGGCAGGACCGGGAGTATCCATCTCCAGTTCAGGGTGCCATCCTCTTGGACAAGTGCTCAGAACATTTGTCAGGATGGGACAGGCCTGCCCGCCTCACAGGCGGAAGTGAGAGGAACAGTGCACACGTTTGCCTAGTCTGGTGACGACTTCAGACTTGACAGCTCTTTCCAGATTATCAGCTTTCCTGTGCAAGAGTGGGGAGTTTTACTGTTTCCTCTCAGGGTGGAGCTAGCATGAAAGGGAATACATCTCAAGAAGCAGAGTTTGGGCCTTTTGAAGAAGAATTTTCTACATGGAAGGCGCACGTCCAACAATTCTCAAGGCTTCAGAAACTGTCTGAGAGGGAGCAGAATTGAGGAAAATTTGAGTGAAATTGAAGTGACCCCCATCTGTTTTTTCCTCAGGAGGGTGTACAGAGCAGAGCTCTTTTACTTACCTTTTCCTGTGGTGCTGGGAATCGAACCTAGGGCTTCATGTATGCTAGGCAAGAGCTCTCCCTCCAGGGCACAGGCTCAGCCCCACTGAATTATCTTCCACCAGAGACACAGTGTAATGGCATTCTTAAATTCATGCTTTCTTGCACCAAATCCTTAATTCTTATCATTGTCCAGCAATTATAATTAATATTTTAATTAATAAGATGAATATTTAATTAGTATGAATCATTACATATTAATATAATATTAATTATTATGTAGTGGGTCATATAGTATCTGTTACCCATTTATAAGGCATGGTAGAATTTTCATAATCACTAATATGATCAATGTAATCACTCACTTTCTCCATGTAAAACACTTTGAGAAAGATCTGATACTATAATAATTGTAAGTAGCAGGCATTTAAGAGAATGTGGCAGTGGAAAATAAAATCGTTTGTGGGTGTTCTGAATGCTGTTGATATGAAACAGCTGTATTCATACGCATATCCTACATTTTTTTTTTTTTGTTAATTTAAAAATCTTCATTCTTAGTACCAAAATTAAGCAGATATATATCTCATGTTAAGTCTTGAAATTACTTTTGCCTTTAAAATGTGTATGGGTTATAAAGTGAACTTTTACTCTCTTAATTTTGAGACTCCAAATCTCCAAGTTATTGAAGTGAAAACTTTTCATGTTAGGTATAGACTAGTGTTTGGAATAATATTTTGTAATCTATGTCCACACTTCATACTGCTTCTTGTCCTGGACTGCTGTGCTAATGTTGTGGTGAAAGTGTTGCTCTTTTAAGTTTTTTGGACAAATTTTATAACTTTTCCTATTGGACATATGTGGAATACTTAAGGAGGGTCTATTGAAGTTTTGAATGCAAGATGAATTTTCCAAGTTGCTATAAATCTAGAAAATGTGAACTTTAAATTTGCTTAGGTTGTACTTAGAATTATTTTCTACCAATATTACTTTCCTTTTGGAGAGTGACATCGTGTAGCAGTGTGGGCATGGTTCATATTCGTGAACATTTCACGTGGGTGTGTATGGCAAGGGTGAGTTACACCGTTTCTGAGCAGAAAGGTCAAAGCAGATTTAGCCTGGCATCGAGTTAGGTGTATGGCATCTTGCGCTATCACAGCTCTTCCCGTCGCTTGCTGGCTATTCACCTGACTTCTCGTTGTTTCATGTTGTAGGTGGTTGCCTCTTTGACGAGCCGTACAGCACATGTGGATATAGTCAAGCTGAGGATGATGACTTCAACTGGGAGCAGGTGAACACCTTGGGCAAACCGACTCCTGACCCATGGATGCCATCAGGTTTGCTTTCTTTTTCATATCTCTTTTTCAAATAAAGCAGCACAAGCGTCGTAATCAAAGGAAATGTTTACTGGATGTTGGTGGAATGAAAGAAGGCACTGGTCTTGGAATGTGACAGTCAATAGCTGACTAGCTAGCAAGCATGCCGTCATTAAGAGGAGTGATTGCAAGAGTTTAACTTCGTACCTCTCCCTCTAAAGTTTAATTGCAGTTTACTTCCTTTATCTTTGGGTATACCTTAGCTAGATTACTAGGCATTGCCCTATTGATCTTTTCCCTAGCAGCTGATAGGGGAAATGGATGTGTTTTCTGGCCAGCGTGTCACACACATGGAACTCCAGTGGGAGAATCCAAATAACGGTCTCCACGTGTCACAGCTAGGGGACTATGGAGGTGACTTGACCTCTTTTCACCTCAGGGGCTCACTGTGTTCCTGGGATCCTAGAAGCATTCAGAAGAAACTAATGACGATGCGCAGAGGGTGCTTAGTGAATTTTCTGCTGAGTCAAAGATGTGTATTTTTCAAACACCAGCAAGAATTCAAATTCTCTTGGGTGGAAGAGCAGGAAGGTAGGGCTAGTGACCTCTAATCGTATTGGAGCTTTATCGTATTGGGCCCCTTTTCAGGCTGCCGTTGGGGCAGCCCTTTAAGATCTCAGATGTGCAGGTTGATGAGCAGCTCAGATGGTAAAGCATCTTATTCTGGGGAGGATTTCAGGTGCAACATGGTTCACACATTCTAATGACTAGAAAGCTTTTCATTAACGCACCAAATGCAGCAGTAATTACATTTAGTAAGTAGGCTTGTATGGGGAGTTTTGAAACACAAGGGAGAGTGTGGCGCTATTCTTACTAAGCTGTTATGGAGCCCACCACATTCCTAGCCCTCCTTCCAACATTTAAGTCCTTATAAAGTGGACCCTTGAGTTACACCTGGCCTGTCATGACTTGGGTTATGACTGGAATTTTAGTTTCAACTTAGGATCATAGTCTTGAATTACGACCTGAGCGCTGGCCATGTGTGCTTCTAGATGGTCTCAGGTACAGATTTAACCCTTAATGAGTTCTGGAAGGAACATTACAGCATCCTTTCCTGTAGGGGGTTAATTGAGAAGTCCTGGGCCAGGAGAGAGACTTTGAAGGCTGTGTACAGGAGCCCGAGCCTTCAGCTGACAACTTGAGTTACAGCCAGCCCTTGGAAACGAATTCAGTTCCTAAGTCAAGGTCCACTGTAGTTTGAAAGAAAGGAGCCGAGTCTTTCAGCACTGTGCTTTGCCATCTTTTGGGAGGGAACTAGATTTAGTCCTGGTAGATGGCTTCACAAAACACTTACACTTGCTTTATGGTCTTCCCATGGGATGAGATTTGTGATTTTTTTCCTTCTTGCAGGGTTAAGCATTGGAGCTAGGGCCTGGTGCACCCTAGACAAGGGCTGTGCTGTGAGCCAAATCCCCAGCTGCCAGATGTGTAATTTTTCGCATCAGGTAGTTGATTTCATCATTGTAGCACTTGAGATACAAGCCTGTTTTGGAAAAATTCACTTTAGAAGAGAAGTGCTAATACTGCAGACTCTTTGGCCTGTGTGGATCCTGTTTTAGTTGCAACATGATCCACCTCCCTTGAAAGACAGCAGAGTGACCAGTCCGGGCCCCGTCTTGTCCCTTTCTTCTTCCTGTTCACGCTTCCATCTCTGGCTGGGCCGTCGGCTTCTGAGGTGCGGAGAGCGCGGCCTCCCAGTAAACACCAGGCGTCAAGAATGGCAGTGGGGCTCGGGAACCCGGGGAGGAACGAAGTGTGGGTCTCCGCAGATTCCTGGCCTTGGCAGGGCCTTCTGCCTGGGGCCCGGTGATGTGCAGACATTTCAGTGCTCCACTTTATTCTGCTTCTGTCGACTAATGATTAATCCGGGTCTCAGAATGTTTTGTCTTCTACCACTTTTGTCGGATCCAGCTAATTTCTGCTGATCACAAAAATTATGCCCTGGAGCCCAACCAGCCACTCACCGCTTGGACTCGGGGTGGTTTGGGTGATGGTGGCAGTGTGGAGGGAGGGGCTGGTGCCTTCTTTACCCCTCTGCCCGTGTGTGTGGGGTGCAGCTGAGCTTTCTGAACATCAACCACAGCTGATTTTTGCCACAACATGGACTCCCCAATACTGATATTTTTTTCTGCTGTTCACTTACCAAACTTCAGTCACTGTAATTTTCCTTTGAGCTCTAGCATAAACTAAACATGATGATAATTACTATGGGAGAGGAAGGACTATAAGAAAGGATGGTGTCTCTCTAGGAATTCACCTACATGGGGAAAATGTTACAAAAAACCATTACTAAACAATTCAAGGCTGCACATACTGACGTGCAGGGCAAGCTGGAAGTGTTCGAGAGCAGTTGTCCCAGCATAAACCCAGTGTGTCACAACAGGAAGTGTGCTTGTGCCCGGTTGGTGACCCCCGTGGCTGAGGGAGAAGTTACATCCTCCGTGCAGCATTATCAGCAGTAAGCACCATCACTCATAAACTGATGTCTACAGGTTGAGCATCCCCTGTCTGAAAAGTAAACTTAGAAATGAGCCAAAATCTCAAAGTTCTTGAGTCCAGCCTGATGCTCCAGTGGGAAATTCTGCATCTGACCTCAAGTGACAGACAGGTCGCAGTCAGTATGCAAGTGCACTAAGAAGAGAGTTGAATGCTTAAGGTGTATTATAAATGAGTTTTGTGTTTCAATTTAGAATTTCCTAATGAGACCAAGGTGCTTCCTTAGGTATATGTAAATATTCCAGAATACGTGAAAATTGGGAATCTCAAATACTTCTGCACCCAGACATTTCAGACAAGAGCTACTCTTCCTGCCTGATGCTGAGATATGTGTGAGAACTTAGAGTGACTGTGTATAGACAGCCTGAGTTTTCAGTTCTGTTCATTTCAGGGTGTTTCCCCCTCTTTTCTCCCTGCTCATCCCCTCCTCCTTGTCCACTAGTATGTGCATTGTGATCCATTCCTTTCAAAAACACATTCTAAAGCTGGCCCTCTCCTGCAGCGTAAGCTGAGCTTTGGAGTTTCTCAGGGTGAATGGGTGGTGAAATCAGCGAACACCCATAGCTCTGTGTGGGTCCATTTGTTTAAACCTTCATTTCCCATGGGAAATGGGGATTTACTCTCCCATGTGTTCCCCAAGTGTGGACCAGGAGTTGGCAGATTGTGTCCTGCAGGCCACAGCCAGCCTGTTGGTAGTTTTGTGTGACTTTCAAGTTGCTAATGGCGTTGAGGTTATTAAATGATGAAAAACAATAATGCACACATTTTGTGACGTGTGAAATTCAAGTCTCGGTGTCCATAAACAGAATTTTACGGGCACGCAGCCACGCCCGTGTATTCAGATCCTGCCTGTGGCAGATTCAGACTGTAAAAGCTGAATAGAGGAGCTGAGAGGAAGATTGGTCTGCGGAGCCCACCGTAGTTGCTGTCATAGTTACTCTGGCTCTTCACTGGGAAATTTTGTGACCTCCACCTGACACCATTTTGGCATCAGCCAAACATTGCTGTTTGGAACTCTTCTATTATTTCCTGTATTCATACTAAATTATTATAATATGAATAATAACATCATTCCACAAAGATTAGGAGTTTTCTCCTTCTCTTAAATTTTTGTCTGCTGAAAGAGCCTTGCAGTTTTCTTTCTCATTTAGTACCCAATCTTTGTCGCACTACTGTGATTCTAATAAGTAAGGAGCCCATCAGATGAATTTAAAAAGGGTGACAGAGACTAAAGTTTTCACCCCAGGTTATACCTTTTTACCTTTTCCGTGCCCTTTTTGAAGTCATTGTTCCAGTGTTTTAAATAAAATGCTGCAGAACTTGTTTCTTTGTATTTTCATGCATAGTGTTATTTTTAACCACACTTTAAACAATTTAAATACTCTGGAACTTTGTACAAGCTGAACTGATAGCTACTCTTAGGCAGCAGTGTTAGCTCTGAAAATGCATATTTAGGACAAATACATACCAAATGCCATTTAAATGTTTGTATTGAAAGTCAGCATTTATGTAACAGGAGATTAGACTTCTGCAGCTAGCGCTGAACTGTAACAATTTTTCCAGTTGTGAAATTACTCTAAGCCAGCCAAGCTCCCTCCCTCCGTCCCTCCCTCCGTCCCTCTCTCCGTCCCTCTCCCTCCTTCCCACCCTCCTTTCCCCCCCTCTCTCTCCCTCCCTCTTTTCCTTTTTTCCTCAGAGCCTTCACACTGAACTATATTTTAAATCTGTTTTTTATTTCTTATTTTGAGGCAGGGTCTTAAGTTACTAAATTGCCCAAGCTAGGTTTGAACTTGCAGTCCTCCTGCCTCAGCCTCCCCAAGTGCTGGGATTATAGGTAAGCACCGCCATGCTGGGCTCCTAGTCTGTTTTTTATTGGTAAGTATGCAGTTCGCTTCATAAATTGATTTTACCTACTAGCAATGGGGAAAATTTATAAACATCCTCATAAAGGTTACTAGCTTGATGAAAAACCGAGAAACCTGCATTAAGAATCTAAAGAATAACCAGAATGCTTTGTTAGCACTACTGCATGTCCCCTCTGGATACTACAGCAAATTGTGTAATTATCACGCAGACTGAGTATTGACTATGAAGTGTTTTATGTTGTGAAAATGCCTGCCTACTTTGACAGTGGTTGATGTAGTTATAGTTTGTTACTGGGTAATATTTGCATCTTGCTACTCCTGTTCTGTAGAATTGATGTTTAAAAAAGTTCTATGGTTCACGTATAAAAAATGCAAACCTGTTTCATGAAAAAGAGAATGAGTTAATAATAAACTTGTCCATAATCTCAACAATGTAAAGGTGTCCTATAGCATAGCTATTTGATATTGATAGAGTTGATATTTATGTGCCTCATTGCCTTCTTAGGATCTCAGAGCTCTAGAAAGACCACCGTGAAGTGAATTTGGGTCCTGATGCCGCGAAAAGAGAATTCTCTCAGTTCCGGCGCGGGCAGTGTGCCTCTTGGTTATAGAAAGCCTGCGGTGCTCTCTGTGTCTCATGTTACCTCTTGGGAGTGGCGCGTTGCTCATCTTCTGGACTACGCTGCCACTGAGGCTTGAGTCACGTCCCCGGGTGCCGAAGGGCAAGCGGAGACGAGAGTGCCAGGCAGATCAGCCCTGCGCACACTTGGTGTGAGGACTGTGACGACCCAGAAAATAGAAAAATGACGGCATAGATTTGTTTAGCAGCAGCTACACATTTGGGAAAGATGATAGATTGACACACAAAGTAATTGAAGTTTTCTCTCTGGATGCGTTTATCAGGCTTATTTTCCTTGTGATTGGGAAGGCTTCCCTATTTATTCACACTTCAGGGCTCATACAGGATTTAGTGAGTAATGAGGAGAAAAAGACTGTGAGCCTGAAAAGATTTTTTTTTCCCCGCCTTAAATTTCAGCATGTATCCAGTGAGAAAAATTTTTGGCACAGAATATCCCGACAGTTGTCTAATTATCTCATTCATTCTTCAATCAGTCAACATTCTGCAAATATTTATTAAACACCTGCGATGTGCCAGGCATTGTTACAGATACTTGGAACTCCACGCTGAGTGAAACAAATAAAGATGCCTTCCCCAGAGGACCTTCCCTCCTCAGGCTGATTAGATTGTTCCTGGACGGGTAAAAGATCATATGGTGCAAATCGTGTTTGCCCTCATTTATTAATGAGGTGGTGAATATTTAAAAGGTAATCCAATATGCAGTTCATCAGACTTAGCAAACAAAAGCCTCAAATTTAACTTTCCTATCCGCTTTGTCCCTTAAAACAGTCAGACAAAACAAGAGCGAAGGTAAGAAAGAGTCTGAATCCCACGCAGCCGGCACTGCAGCACTTTGAGATCAGTCTGTCTTACGAAACAAGGTAATCCTGCACACAGAAACGACACCCAGCCCGTGACAGATTTTGCTTCTTTGCTTTAGATCATTTGGTCCTCGCAGTGCTTCTGAGAGATTGGGTGGCATTATCTGTGTTTTACACCGTAGGCGATTGAAGTTCAAAGAAATAAAACTTTACCTGGGCTTATCAGCGAGAAAAACAGCCTCACTTCCGCTCTTCCGGGTGCCCTTGGGTGCCCTTCTCGTGTGCACACCTGCAGCAGTGGAGAGGGTACGGGAGTCTTTTCTCCCAAGAGTCCTCTGCCTGGCCCCGCTGGCTGTGGGGCTGTGTGCACCCCCTGCCCACTCAGCCGCTGCTCTTCACCTGCGTGCCAGTTGACCATGGCCAAGTTCCTAGTCTAGTCTCCTCACCTGTAAAATATTAGTACCACAGTCTGCCCTCTGCTTCTGGAAGTTCCCCGTGCATCCATTGAACCCCCTGAACTCTACCAATATGCAAAGTCTTTGGTGAGCTTATAGACTGTTCTTGCCATCATTCCCCAACCAGTGCAGTTTGACAGTGGTTTGCGCGGCGTTTACATTGCACTGATCATTGGAAGTCGTCTAGTGGTGGTTGGAAGTGTACGGGAGGATGCGATGCCTACGTTTCGTGGAATGACCGGCAGGAGCTTGCCGGTAGGTACTGGACTGCAGTGGCTGAGTCTGTGAACCCTCCTGATGACACTCGGGGAGGAGCAGGCGGCTGAGGGGGAGCCAGAGCCAGCTAGGTGAAAGCCATCCGCTGCAGAGGTCTCAGTGAAGGGTCACAGCACACACCAGTTAGCCCTCAGAGTGTGCCTCTGATTTGGGGTTCTCCCCAGTTAAAGAATTGTAATAAAACGTATAGAGCACAAAACTTACTATTGTAACGTCTTTCAATACAGTTCATTCGCACTGTTGTGGGACCATCACCAACATCCATCTCTCAGGTTTCTGTCCTTTTGCCAGGGAAACCCTGTGCCATGAAATCCCAGCCCCGCTCGCTCCCCTGGAGCCAGCCCTGGGCAGCCCCGGTTCTGTTTTCTTTCTCTTGGAGCTTGACCATGCTGAAGTGCCTCACGTAAGCAGACTCATACGACGGTGTCCTCACATCATGATTGCAGTGATTCCGTTTTCACTTGCGAAGATGAAGGACGTCGTTGTTTATAAAGCATTCAACTTTTAATTTTTAACTCTTTCACATAGCCTAACACCAGCCATTGTGTTATACATGAATACTTATTTCACTCGTTTATATTTAGTGTTGAACAAATGTTTTCCTTTCAATTGCTTTGAAATTTCGGTCTTGGCTGGTTGGAAACTTACAAAAAGAATAGTGGCTAGCTGTATTTTACGTATCTGCTGAAAGTATACAAATCAGTCTTTGCATATAAATGTTTTTAAGAGTTTCTTTCTTGCTTAATTTCCTATAAAATTGTGCAGGCTGACACTGTGAAAGTCACACAAAGCCAGGAAATAAAGTAAACAGGGAATTGTGACAGATGCTGCAGGTTTCTTACGGCAGGGAGGAGAGCGGAGGTTTGCAGGGTGAGCACCAGAGCAGTGGGGCGATGGGACAGTTACTGTACCTGCCCCCAGAGTGCCGCGCTGGGTACGTGGTCAGCACACAGGTCCCCCCTCAGGTGCTGTGTACGGGGCTGCACTGTGCAGGACGCTGGCAGGGAAGGGCCCACTGGGGAAGTCGAGTCGAGGAAAGGGACTTGGAACCCAGGCACAGTGCCTCAGTTTTCTGAGCACTCATTTCTTTGAGAACTGCAGAGAGCATGGTGGATGGGGATGGGGCCACTAGGAAAGCAATGTCTCTAAAGACTGGACAGCTCCAGGCCCGGGATCACTGTGCTGCCCGTGTCCAGGGCAGGTGCACGGTGGCTGGGGCTTGGGAGCTTTGGGGTCAAGCTAGTGCTATACCAGCTGGTGGATCCCAGCCTTGACCTCCTGCATCCCATAGTCTCATTGAATGGTTGCAAGCAGCCCCCAAAAGGCCTTCAGCTTTCCGTGGGTCCATGAAGCGAAGAGCTGAATACATGTAATTCTGTTAGTAGTGGTCCTGTATGTGGCACAGCTCGAGGTACTGGCTGTGTCTTGCAGGGCCAGGTTCCAGGCCTCTAGGCCTTGGGGACGCAGGGGTAGGGGTGATGGCATCCTCTGGTGATGGCTGGTGGCGAGTTGGGTGAGGGTTAGCGGAGGGCTTCGTGGAGGAGGTGGCTCCCCGGGGAGGGCACAGGGGCATGAGGGGTGAGGCTGGAGCAGGGGGAACGTTAGAAGAGCATTGAGGCAGAGTGCAGGTGATTTGCAGAGCCACCAGCGGTCCTCGAGGGACAGAGAAGCCATGTGAGGTGAGCAGAGAGTGGGGAGCTGGGCAGTGCCTCTGCAGGCTGGGAGCTGGGCTGATCTGATGGTTGATTTCCGGCAAAGGGAGCAGAAAGAAAATCTTACAGTTTATGAAGGGTTGGATTCCAAAGTTTTGATAAGAGTACAGGAGGAAAAGATGTAATAAGCAAATTTAATGCATAAACAGGTATCAGGAAAGTGGAAGACTATGTCGGAGGATGCCCTTGACTTTAGGAGATGCATGCTGAAGTTATAAGAATTGAGATGTCTGTGCATAAAAATGAGGGAGTGGGTGGGTATGTTCAGGAGCCCCAGCAGGCATGCGAGTGTTCGTGGACTGAGTTAAAGATTCCGAAGTCTCGGTGAGGTGTGCAGAAGCCAGCATGACACCCTTTCAACTGCTCTGTACTCTTGAGTCCAAGCAAAATCGCCAGTGTGAATGTGGGCAGCGAAAGATAGACTTGTGAGGTATTCTGACTGTGCCTGGCCGGAGCACTTTTTATCTCCTGATACATTTTAGGCAGACGCTGCACTGTCAGGTTGCACTGAAAAACTTTACATTTCCGAAAGCCCCACTGCACCATGGCTTCTGTTTCTGAGCACCTCCTGACACTCCTTGGAGCCTTGGGCTTGCGTAACACCGGTGTGGGGTGACTGACTTCAGGGGTATAATTTTAGGACTTTCTAAAATAGGACGAACACCTCATGCTGTGGTTTTATGCCTCCGTGGGTGGCTCAAGCGTAAAGATCTTCATCCTGGTGGAAGGTATTTTGGTGGTTAACTAGAACTTTGTGAGAAGGCACGTAAGGAATTATTAAATTTTATTTTTAGATACATTCTTGCATGCATTTGTATTCTGTCCATCACATAGGACTGAATTCAGGAAAACTTCACGTGGGATTTCTTGGCAAATGCCAGTAAATGGCTGTACAGATCATTATTTTAAATAAGTGGACTCTAATGCGTAGTTAACCGATACTTTATCCTATGAGCTTGTGACAAATTATATCTTAATGAGATATTTCAAAGCTTAAGTGATTGAGAGAGAAGTAAACATGGCTATTTAATTAATTGTCTGCCGGACAATCATAGTACTGTACCTGGCGGACGGACAGTGAAACAACTGATTATGCAGAGTACTGTACGTGTCCGGATCCGGGATGGGGGCAGTGCAGTAATACAGTGGCACTTCTAGGAAATACATGACTGCAAGTGACTGGTCCTTATATGTCGATTTTAAATTCCCCAACACAGGCTTATTTCTGAAGTGCATTCTTTACCTGGCTCCTTCTGAGGAACTTCAAACCAATACATTCTATATTTTGTAACTCATAGCACATATAGAAAATATTGAAATCCCTGCCATAAGACATAGGCTGGATTTGATCCAGTGCTTTTTAAAGCAAATGTATGTAAGTGGGACTTCTGGAAATAACCCTGGGAGGGTGTGGCATCCTCACGTGCCCATTCTTATCACGGTGCTTGCTCTTCCCATCTCTGTCCAGTTGAAGACACGTCCTGTCCAGCACACATCCTGTACAAATGGAGACACCACCCTGACTGTGCCCCTCCCTTCCCGCCCATGGTCCTGGCTTGCAGTCAAGTGGCAGGCGGCAATTTGCCAGTAGGTCAGCAACTGAGCCGATGACAAGCGACCTTTCTGGCACTGCAATCGATGCTCGTTATTTGGAAAACAAAATGATACAGTGTGCGGTTTTCGGCGGGGAGGCCATTGGGTCTTTCTGTCGTTGACATCTGAATTTGTTACTTGGGCTGGGTGAGTGGCTTCAGACAGGAATATTAATTTATTTGAATTGACCTGGGTCTTGCTCTTAGTAAAAGGTGTGAGGCATTTGTGGAGGGCCCAAATTATGAGAAATAATTGGTTTTAGGCTCTGGTCAAACCAAGGCTCTCTGAGTGCCCATTTGACACGATGGCAGTGGGTTCCAGCTTGGCAAACATGCACTGAAATATAGTTTCCTTACACTGGCTATTTCTCAACATTTTTTTTGTGGGGGAGAAGTCCAAGTTAAAGCAGCTGTTTGTGCATGTCAAATTGAATCATGTCTTTCTGCACATCTGCACAAATGCGTGCTGTGAGGCCCTGAAGTAGAATCGGTACCGCTTCTGGAAGAGGCTGGGAAGAGGCGAGCTGTCGCCAGACGCAGCTCTTGTGACAGTGAGTGCTGCTAGGACGGACTCCAGTCTGCACCGTCACACACAAGGGGAGATCGTGCATCTGGGTGGCCTGTGATTTCCCCATGGAAACACCCGTGTGGTTGGTGAAGGGCACAGAGACAGCACGCTTGACTTTCTGGGGACAGCTTCTGTAGCCGTGAGACCCCCTCATATGTCTGTGCTTTCTCCCTGCCTTGGTGACTTGGGAGCACTGTGATGCTTTTAGCCTGATGTCTTGGTTACTTTTCTCTTGTTGCGGAGATACAATACTCAGTGCCGAGAATTAAGGAAGGAGAAGTTTATTTAGCTCACAGTGTGTGGAGGTGCCAGTCCATACTCAGCTGGCTCCAAGGCAGAGTGGTACATGGCAGAGGGCAACAGTTCATGGCGGTGGAACACAGCAAAAGCGGCAAGAGCAAAGGGAGAGGAACAAGCCTCTTTCCTTCCCTTCTGTTGTATGCAGGCTGCCTGCCCCAGGGCGGGTATAGCCCTCACACCTGTAATCCCAGCATTGGACCATGAATCAATCACAGACTCTAGAAGCCCCGCCTATGACTGCCTGAGGCTTTTGGGGGATGTCGAGACACAAACCATAACACCTGGGTACTGGCTGTAGCTGGGCATCCCCTCTAGGACTCATGGGCGACTCTACCTCCAGCTTCCCGCACTGATGGTGGTTGCCTTGGGTGTTTCAGGGAGGTTTTAGGGATGTATGAAGTCACAGGGTGGGAGGGGAACCATGATGGGATGAGTGACCTGGAAAGAGAATGCGGAGAGAGCCCAGGCACCCTGGTTGTCGCCAGGTGGTGCCTTCTGCCAAGTTCTGAGGCAGCACATAGGTGATTGCTGCCTCCAGGCCCTTGGCCTTCCCAGCTCCTGCGCTATAGGAAGTAAACGTCTCTATAAACTTCCTACTGTGTGCTATTCTGCTGTAGTGACAGGACATGGGCCAAGAGGTTTCCTGCGTGAAGCCGGTGTGGAGATGATGACTTCCTGTGCTGCCCACACTCACCCTCAGGCCGAGTGAGGAGTAACCTTCCTTGTGTTCGGTCACTGACTGTGCGTGCTTTGGTGTCAGGACCCTTTGATACAGCTCGAAGCAAAGGTCCTGGATTCAATCCCCGAACTTCCAAGAAATGAGAAAAAGTTTTAACTATTCAAAGAACCTTTGTTCATGTGGGTAATAGCAATTGATACTTTCAGGATTAGTAATTAAAATTGAGATGTGTTGAAAACCCAAGAGTTCACAAGCATCCTTTCCACCAGCAGTTGAGAATGAAATGAGAATAGTAAAGCGAAGTAATTTATTATTATTATTAAAATATTTATCAATTTTCATCTTATGTCCTCCCTAAAAGGATCCAGATTTCAGGGGACCCTGGAAGACACTTTGAGAATTGATAAATTTAGGTCCTTATAAGTGATGTGCCTGCCTTGGTGATTATTGATAAAGGCTTAGAGGAACCAGGAAGGAAACTATAGAAGGGAAATCCCTTTATGATGTTATAATTCATATTTTTCTGTTTGAATAAATACAGCACTGTTCATTCCTGTTACTGAGAGGTAGTCCCTCTTTATACTAAAAAGCGCCCATTTCACAACAGCAGCAAACGAAATAATATACACAAAATTGCATAATGCCACTTAACTGTATGTGAGTATTATTAATTCTGTGAAGATTGAGTTTGTGAAATCTTACGCTCTAGAAAAATTGGAAGTAGGATTAATATTCATATACTTGAAATTGAGTTTAGGATTTCTGAGGGGTAGAGAGTGGGATAAAGTGAATTATTTAAACTTTTATTTGAGTGAGCCCATCTAAATTCATTCACTGGAGCTGCTTCTGAGATTTGGAGCTGTGGAACTGTCATATGTATTGGCATGATGGAATCATTTCAGTTCCTTTTATTATGAAATGTAGAATGACAGAATGATATAACACTGACTAAACACCTTTCAGGGAGACTTGGAAATGGCGCTTGATGGAAATTACCTACGAATCGATAACATACCCCATAAGTGAATTTACAGCCACACGTCTCCCATCAATAGACTGATTATGTAAGGTAACACATTCATTTCCAAAGAGGAAGAAGGTATGAGTGCTAACAGGGTTGCTAATATTTAAAAAGCCTGATAGATAAACATTGTCTGAATTTTATGTTAATGTAGATACAGAAACTTTCCCAGGGGAATCTGGTGATCTTTATAGATTTGTCCAGCTTTTATAGTTAATTTTTAAGCTTGAGGAAGAAGAAAGAAGTGGAGTACCTTTCCAGTGTTTTAATTGCTTTTTAAAAAATAAATGCTCATGCAGTACCTACCCTGGCCAGGTACTGTTTTAGCATCCTATGAGATAAAGAATTCTTGAGGGTCTTACAAGACCTCTCAGGTCAGCATAAGAGGCCACTATTTGATTGGACAGAAGATCAAGTGTTAAAATAGAACCGTGCACCGATGGGAAGAAAAAGTGAAAGTCACGGTGTGGCCTGGACTCGCTGAGATGAATTTCACGTACTCACTGTCTGCCCATGACAGTGGCCTGTGAGGCCTGGGGCTGGCTTCAGTGAGAGCTTGCGATCTGGAGGCCCAAGCAGTGAAGAACGTGTGAACTAGGGCGACCTCAGGAGCTCCGGAGGTGAAATCAAGAAAGCCAGAGTTGCCACCTGCCATTGACGGGCGCCGATTCCAGTGATCACAGAACGCTGAAGGTTCGTCATCGTCCCTCTCAGGTGTAGTGGAGGCGTCGCCGTCTGGAGAGGCTGGGTACCTTCAGGAAATGTCTCTGTTTGGTTCATACGTTGCTGACCTGACTCAGAGGGCGAAGCAGGCTGTGTCTCTGCAGCCTTTCTGCAGTGGAGGTCAGAGCACTGGGTTCTGTGAGCAGTCACACCTTCTTCCTCCTGGGTTTGGGGGCGCTGACTTTCCTTACTTTTCTCTAATAGATTTAGGGTGAGTCAGGAGCCCAGTCCTGTATTCTAGCGTGGGTGGTCCCTGTACTGCCCAGCAAATGGAGACATGCAGTTCCGGCTCTGTTGCTGCCTGCCCCCGGCGTCCTGCCTGGCGCCAGCTAAGGCTCAGGCAAGGTGTTAAGAATGGGCAAAGGACTGCGTCCTCCTGCGCTTCTTCCCCTCTCTACCTTCGGCGGGTTAAGACTCTTATTTATTCTTGTATTGCGTACGTCCTTGTCCTTAGTGACCTTCTCCAGTAGATAGGAACAACGTTGTCTTTAATGACCTGTCCACAGCGGAGAGCCCTCTGAGGTCCTGGGCACCAGATGGAAGTCTCACGGGAGCCTTCACAGGCCGCATCCTGTCCAGGCTTTGCTCACAACAAATCCCAGAGGTCCGACCTGTTCTCAGGCAGCAGGGTAGATGGTGGTGAGGTTTCTGGGCTCAGCCTAGGGAGCGGAGAGAGGCTGTCCTCACTTGCCCCATTGTGGACCCACCTGCACAGAAAAAAGGGTTTTAAAGCATTTCGTTTCAAGGAGGTCTTTTGATTCACGTGAATTCTTTTGTTCCTCCTGATTCCCTCATATTTAATTCAGGTAGGTTAAAGAGTTCTCTAAGATCCCGCCTCTGACAACCCAGTAAAACATTTCAGTAATAATAGTAGTTACGAAGCCCTTTAGAGCCATGCCGTTTGTTGAACTTATTGCCATTTTTTGTTGTTTATACCAATCACCTGGGAAGAATTACTGGTTTTCAGATTGTTAAACCTAGTACTTGCTATGCTGATGAGCGTTCCTCCAGAAAGTTTTAAAAGGACAGAAAGCTACCATTCTGAAGTAATTTACCGGAGTAGCAGTAAACTCTTTCAAATTGGACATGAATGTTGGTTAAAAAATAACTAAACACACACACACAAAACTCACTAAGCAAATAAAACATGATTTTTTTTGTGGGATTACACTTTAAGGGCACTTGCAGTTTGTTATGTTTATTATAAGACTTTCTATATAATTTGAAGACTCAATTTACAGATGTGTTGTGTTCCAAGCTAAATTGTGAATTGCGTTCATGCCAGACAATTTCATTTAGCTTCTAAGTCTTAATAAAAGCAAATGAAATGTTCATTCCATAAATGTTTCCAGAAGGTCTAGGAACATTAGCTTAGTAGTAGAGCACTTGCCTAGCACACTTAAGGTCCACCTCCCAAATTCATATAATAATATTTTGAGAATTAACTTTATGATGCTTTGATATGAATAAAAATCAGAGAAGATTAATCCATAACTACTAGAGCTTTGACAACTAGATCCTTCCCTGAGCTATATATTATTAAACCAGACCCTAAGATTTCTATAAAGATTTCACTTACCTTAACTCTAATAATTTCCCAGATACAGTAAAGATATATGAGCATGTATTGCTACTTAATTCAGTAAAGCAAATATCATTGAATAAATGTCAGCTTTTCCAGAGAAATCACTGCATATGACCTCTCAGGATAATATATTTATCAAAAAATCAATACTGAAAGTAAACAGATTTTTAATGTCTCCGAAGGATCTTCCTAATAAACTAAAATGCCAACCCGTAATTTAAGGCTACTGATACCAGTAGGTATTTATAGATGACATCATCATAATTTTATAGGTTATTCTTTATCATGAGTGTGCTACATCTAACTCAGTTTTCACCTTGGGCTGGGAAAAGTGATTCTTTGTGGAGGCAAATAAAGAGTATTTTGGCTCCTCTTTGCAGAAATTCCATCTTAGAGGGTAGAGGCCCCTGACTCTGCTGGCTCCACTCCTTCTCTTCCCTTCCCTTCTTCTCCCTCCCCTACCCTCCCTCCTCTCCCACCCCCTTCCCTTCCCTTCCTTTCCCTGCTGTGTGGCTTATTCCCTGCTGTGTGGTCTTCCTGCCCTCTCCTCTTCCTTCTGCAAACATCTGTGCTAAGCTCCCTGGGACTCAGCTCTCTCTTTCTGTAGCCTGTAATTCTCAAACTTTTTTTATCCACTGATTAGATGATCAGTAAAGAATTTTTAAAAGTCAATCACAAATTTTAAAAAACTTTTTGAAAAGTGATATTTTTAAATTGGTAAAAATAAAATGGTTTCGTACAAGTAAGGGAATTTTTTGTTGTAGTGGGGATCAAATATAGGGTCTCATGCTTGCTAGGGGAGCACTCTCCCACCCAGTTACATTTCCAGCCCTTTTAAAATATTTTTATTTTGAGAGAGGCTCTCATTAAGTTGCCCAGGCTAGCCTTGAACTTGAGCTCTTCCTGCCACAGCCTCCCAAGTAACTGGAATTACAGGCTTCTGGCTCCACCTAATTATGTGTAAAAAATTTTACTATCAAGATATCTATGTAATTGGCCCTTAAAACATCTTCCCACACACTGTACAAAGACAAAAATCAAGAAATGTCCCATATTTGAGAAATGGAAATTTAGATATTTCAGCATGGAGAAAATGGAGGCTCAGACCACAATTTAGTTGCATTGGCTTTTTAATTAGGGTCTGTAATATGTCTAACAGTAAGATAGCTCTTAGCACATTGGTACAAACTCCCTGACTTTAGTACCTCCTGTTATATGACTACAACCACATTCAAGTTCCTTCTGTAAGCCTCAGTGTCTTCATCATAAAGTGGAGAGAACATGATGGCTTATGTCATAATGTTATTATAAGAGTGAAACGAGAAAATGTGTACAGAGTTGAGAACAGTGTCTGATGCACAGTCCAATTAGTCATTTTATTATATGGACCATCTTTTAAATGTAGATCAAAATCAGGAGCATTTTACTTATGTTTTCTCTCCTGAGTTTTCTGTTACTTTCCTTCTAAATGACTTTAAGGTCCAGGATCCATATCTGAGTTAATTATTGCATATGGTGTGAGGTAGGGAGCTAAATTCATTTATTTGTTTTACAAGTGGATATCCAGTGATAACAGCCTCATTTATTGAAAATGCCATCTGTTGAGGATGAAACTGTGTTCTGCCAACCTTGATAATCAATATGTTGAAGTCCCAACCTCCAAAATGTAACCATATTTGGAGATAGGACCTTGAAAGAGGTGGTTAAATTAAATTGAAGCCTTTGGGCTTGGGCTTAATACAGTGTGGCCAGGGTCCTTATAAGAAGAGGAAGAGTCCTTGGGGATGCATGCACACAGGGAAAGGCTGTGTGTGGACCCAGTGAAAAGGGGCCTGCTGAGAAACCGACCCTGCTGGCGCCTGACCTCCAACTTCCAGTATTCAGCACTGTGAGGAAACATATTTCTTCCTCCATGCACAGGGTGTCCATAATGTAGTTATTTGCCTAAAATGTGGTCATTCTCCCCCATTCCTACTGTTTTATTTAAGAGTGAATGGGGTTTTAAGCTTATGATGCTGAATTCCACTGGGTGTTAACGGGGTGAGTGTGTGAGGTTAGAGGACCATAAATCCTGAGCCTCACACTTAACTTTGGATGGTATCCCCAGAGGGATAACCTTTAGGCACAGAGACATTTGCACATGATTGACGATAAAATGTGTGCGTTACTTATCCAAGGCTGTGCTTCACTGCTAGATCACACTGCTTCCAGGGTACCATGAATTAATATTTTTAATTTATTACATTGTGAATAGCATGACTACATTGCATTGCCGTTTTTCACTGCTTCACGTGCTGATATGCTAGACATTGAAAATAACACTATTGAAAAATCATATCTTGGCATCTCTTCATTTTTTTAATATGTCAGGGACTTCAAAATAGCATTGGCATGGGATTCTCTGACCCTGAGTTGCCCCTGCCAACTGTTCCCTGGGAATAAATCAGGGTGTGGAGCAGCAGCCAGGTGCACCACTGATCTCCCTGGATGGAATTCTGACCCGAGCTCCAGTAGCGCTGACACCAGAGAGTTTGTCCCAGGCTATATCATGCCTACAAAGCCACCCTTGAATGCTTTGGAAAAATGCTCTTCTGTCAAAAGACCTAAGTTGTAGAGCAGTCTCCCTGTGACCTTCAGGTCAACTAATAGCTCTTCGCTGACCACACTCAGTTTTTTATCTATGGGCTGGTATTGTGGGTAGTAATTGTTGTCCATCCAATGCCTTTGACTTTCCCTGGCTATTGTATTTTGGTGTTAGATTGGTGGCCTGCAGTGTCATTTGATGTGGGAATCCTGCCAGCAGACTCCTCTGCTTTCCCCCTGAGCATTATAATGTGGTTCATCAACCTTGCAGCTGGTTTTAAGAGCTTCTCAAAATGTGATTTGTAATTTTTTTCCCCTGTCGAGAATAATTTTGTATGGTGCCTCTGTAATTCAAGGTTCTTCTCTTTCTTTCCTGACAGCATTTGTTAGGTGGCTAGAAGAAATTAACATTCTTGTCATGGAGAAATCTTGCGGGATTTCTCAGAGATGCCCTGGGCAGACTTTTTATGATGTCAGCATTTATGAAAATTGGATAATGACCCACTTCCTGAGGACTTGAGGCAGATGCTTCAAGAGTCCAGTCTCAGTGCTCTTTGGGTCTTCATCATCTTTCTGCCTTCCTCTGTTTTTTTGCCGGACTTATGATCACACCATCCCTCTATACTTTCTTGCACTGTCACCTTCTAACTTGCATTGTATACTTTCTGTCCACCAACATACTGTTATTTTGAACTATGAAGTTCTTCCCTGTTTCTGTTACTGCTTTTCATTTTAATCTGCCATTTTGGAAGCATGGATTCATGTTGGTGAATTTTGATCAAAATGCTGTACAACAGCAAGATCATAGACTTAACAGATGTGATTCATAACAAGCGGATAATGGAAAGGCGCTTGAACCCCTGGAAACTGGGGGCTTGGTGACTTGCACAGAAGAGCTGGGTCAGGGCTTGTGTGCAGTGGGTGCCCTTGTGCTCACTCAGGTTGTGAGCAGTGCTGCACACCACGTGACAGTCCCTCAACTTTGAGTTTTAAGGAAAGTGAATATACATGTGCCTAACTTAAGATTAATAAAAAAGGAATAAGTGACTGTGCACATTTGGCTTCTGTGGGCAGGAAGGCATGGGCACACTTGTTACCCTGCCTTTACTTCAGCCACCTCAGTCAGAAGGAGAGTAAGTGTTTTCCCCAGTGGGTACCAGCAGGGGACAACATTGTCACCCACCCAGAGGGTCCCTGATACTCTGCATTGTTCCCAGGAGAGAGGGTAGGGTAGGCTGAAGGCCTTGCCCCTTCCAAGTCTGAATGGGTATGGTTATTTCATTTCAGTGGATTCCAACAACTCTGGATATTGTCGTTGGCCTACAGTCAAATCATAGGGTTTGGACACAGACAGATACAGCGTTAGGCCGAAGCTAATGGGTCTTCTGGTGTCCATCACTCAGGATGACCTTTGTTACACGATGTACTGAGCCCTGAGCTCATGCCTCAGGGTGATTTTCTTGTCATTTTTTTTCTGTGTTATGATTTGGATGTAGATGTGTTTGGAAGGTAGCTGGCTCAGGGGAGCTTATCGTTGACCTGCTGTTAGGAGGCGTGGCCTGGTTGGAAGAGACCGGGGCTCCCCCCTCTGGGGGATTAAACTGGAAGGGTTTCCAGCCCTCTCTAGCTCATTCCTTAAGCTCTCTCTCTGCTTCCTGTCCACCATGCCATGAGCAGCTCTCCTCCGCCATGCCCCTCTGCCATGCCATCCTGCCTGAGAGCCAGCTGATGACGAACTGATTCATGAGCCAGGGTAATCCTCTCCTCCTTTAAGTTGTGGATGTTGGGTACTTTGTAGCAGAGAGATAAGGGAAGTGACTGCGACACCTGGATGCATGGTTGTGATACCTCTACTAGGGGCCCAGCACTGTCAGTGTCACAACAGGGTGACTGTGAGCATGCTAATTGTTCTTGTGTTTAACTGTGACCTGTGTGCAAATGCAGTGACTTCAGCTGCCTTTCACCTGCCAGTGCCGCCTCACCTGTGGGCTGCTTTGTCAGGCCACCCACTGGGGATCACCACACAGAGTCAAGTGCTTTGCTGTGCCAAGTGTCAAGGATAGAATTTCCTCTGTCGTTTTTCTGCCCTCAGTTACTGGGTCTCCAGGGTCCCTAGAATGAAGCTGGACTGCGCTGCGGAGTGTGGGGCTGGGCTTCCATCAGTGCACGTGGACTCTGCTGTCCCAGTGTACTTGCAGGTGGCTGCCTCTGCCTGTCTCCAGCTGTGTTGCTGCTCAAGGTACAATCAACCTGTGAGCCTCTGTCTACTGTCCTGGGTTGACCAGATGTTCCTGTTTGTTCTCTTTGCTCCCACTGTCTTCTGCACAGATTTCTGTGGGGCTGATTTCATTCTGTTTTATTTAATGCTCCCAGGACTGAAGCCAGTCCTCTCTGAGATTCAGTGCTCCTCCACCCAGAGTGGCCTCCTCCTTGGACCAGCAGCTTGTTTGTTTATCATTGCCTTGGTCATCTGTAATTGAAGATGACAGCATTGAAAAGAGTTAATTATGCGGCTCATCTACTATGGCTTCCTGAAACACTGGATGCATGGTCTTTAGGCCATTGTTTGGAGTTCTGAAAGGGCTTAATTGAGCATAATCCTTACTTCCTCTGGCCTCCAGATCCAAGAGAGCCCCACCAAGGAGAATGCTGTGTGATCTCGGGACAGGCACCCCTGCCACAAGGAGCCCTAGAAGCCTGATTTTCTCCCGCAGAGGCTTTGAGTGGCTGCTACAGTGTGCTGGACAGTGTAGTGATTCCTTTAGCCACAGTCTTGGAAGCAGCTAGCAAAGGTCAGGTTCAGAGTCTGCAGTGGTTACTGTTGTCCCATGAGGGCAACTCCCTTCACTTAAGGAGTTCCAGGGTTGCTGCTGGACTTTGATTTTGATCGTCACTGCTGCTTGGACTTCAGAAGCCCCTGTGCAGCTTGCACAGGTGCTGGGAGCCCTCTCCCATCCACTGAGGGCCCTCCAGGTGTGTCAGTCATGGAAGGTGACCCTGTCAGCTGCTGGTGACCACTACCCTAGCATGACTTCTCTCCTACTTGAGTGACAGAGACGTGTGTGTGCGATGTGTTATATCAGCACAAAAGGAGGATTAAAGACACATGAATGTCGGGAGTTTAAAAAGAATGTTATGGAGTTTGGTAGCACAACAACATGAACATACTCAGCACCATGGACGGTGAAGATATATTTAACAGTCTTAACCCTGGTGCTCTTAAAATGGTGAAAATGGTAAATTTTAGATGTGTGTTTTATAACAATTTTTTAAAAGTAAAAAATCACCTCGCAGCTCTTCCAGTCTTCCCATGAGTAATGGATTAGAATATAGAAATACAGCATTCAATCTTTTCAGTATGATAGAGGATGCCTCTTCAAACCCAAACAGTATACATTTAAAAAGTTAATTTTTTTTTACAGTAGTCTTGATATTTTATAGTAGCAAGAATGTATAATAAAGTAATGCCTTAAATAAACCTCACTGTTCTTTTGCTACCAGTAGGTGTCTGACTTCTAGTTATAAATATTGAGGGTATTTCTCTTCACAGTGACAGTATTTTTTGTAATATTTTTGAAATATCTGTCTGCTAGACAGATACTTCAGACACAAGATGTTCAGTGCTGTTTGTGTTCCATCTTTTATTGGTCTGGTAAATTTATTGAAAACATCTATTAGTCGAGACAACAGTGTAGTTAAAAATTAGTATGCAAGTACCCATTTTTGGTTTTGATTTATAAAATTAGAGGAGTGCGGGTGAACCATGAGGTGTGGACAGAGTTTTTAGTGATTCTTTTTAAAAATTGTTTTAAGAAATTTTACTTGTATTTAAGTTACAGGATTAACTTTTATTGTGGTAAAATATACTTACAATGCTGTGCAGCCATCAGAACTATTTAATTCCAGAATTTTCGTTTCACCCCTGAAGGAAATCTTGTACCCAGTGATCACTCCCTGGTCTCTTTTTGTCCCCTAATCCTAGCAGCCACTCAATCTGTTTTCTGTTTCTATGGATTTGCCCATTTTGGAAATGTCTTAAAAATGGAAAATACTACTTTTGAAACAACTAAAATTTGTCTTCAGACAGTGGAATCTGTCCTTGATCTTTTTGCAACTATGATGGTCAAAGACTTAATATGTAAATAAGAAATACATACATATATATATATACATACTGGGGATGGTTGAGGTTCCCTGGAATATATTCATGTTAGAATACTCTACCACCATTAAAGGAGAGCTGTAAATACATAATAATTGATATTTAAAACAGTTTATAGGACTGGAAGTGTAGCTCAGTGGTAGAGCACTTCCCTAGTGAGCTGGAGGCCCTTTATTCAATTCCTAGTAATGAATGCAAGAAAACAAAACAAAAAAACAGTTTATAATATCTGGTAAAGGAAAAGTCAAAATTCCAAAACTATGTGGTATGATTATGTTCTTCAAAAATATAGAACCGTATAGTGGCTAGAAGGATGTCACCAAAGTATTTGCTAAGTACGTTAGTTTGTGTGGATGATTTTTCCTCATGGTGTTTCTTTATGATTTTTCTACCAGTCCTTACTTTCAGATTTGTGAGAACACTGACTTTTAAATGAGAAACAGACTTGCTTCCTTATGAGCAGTCACAATTAGTGTAGAACTTCATGGGTTATTTTCAAAACCCGAGTAAAGCATATTAATTTTGTTTTAATTGATCATCTTTGGCAAAACTTCATTGCCTACACACCTTGGAAAATACAACATCGCAGGTGCATTAGTATTGGGTCTCCTTTGTCTATCCTCGCCGACTGCTGTTGAAACAGAGTCATTGAATTTTTAAAAAACAGTTTGAAAGAGATGTATAGATTAGCTCTATTAATTCCTTGAAAACAACAGATGACTCTGCCAATCAGGAAAATGAGAAAATTGGAACTTCGTATTGTAAAGTCGTTTAATTCTGCAATTATCTGGCAGAGTGATTTCAGTGCTCATGCTCCACCCTTTTTAAAGCAAAAAAAAGTCTGAAAACTGATTTATGCCATAGTCATAAATATGTCAAAATGATTAAATTAAAAGAAACACTGCTCTCCATCCCGAGTGAGTACGCGGTCCTTTTGTTGTTGAGGAGAACGTACTGTCTACACAGAGATTTCTCTTTCAAGTTGAAAACATCATGTTAGTGCAGAACTCCCTGTGTCCAGTGTTTGTCATTAAGCTTCTAGATGTGCATTCTCAGGTTCCAGGACATATCCTAGGGTCCAACAGCAACGAACCTGCCTGTCTCAGGGTCACTGAAGTAGAGCATACTTGGGGATAATGATAACATCCGGGACCTCTGATTTGCCTTAGTAAACACCTGTAACCCAGCCACTTCTCGACCATGTGCTACCCATGTATTGTGTGTGATGATTGCTCTCGTTATTTTATGTATATTGCAGTTTCTCTGAATTCCTGAGGAAAGTGGAGGGGGAGTATGCAGTATTCAAGGTACCTTGATGTAGGGTCTCCTATATTTGTGGGATCCTATGGCTTTTGTTAAGCATGTTTAAAGTTGTGACATGTAACACTCCTACAGTAAAGTGAGTAAAATACAGATGCACAGATAAACAGTTGTGAGATTGGTTTCTGAGTGACTGTTAGACAAATCCAAAAAAAGAACCCTGCCTGTTTTTAATAAGTCCCTGGTTGTCTTTCCCCGGTCATAGCCTCTTTCCTCGCTCCACAGGTAAACATCTCTGGAGTTTTCTATTAACAGCCATCATTTTTATGAAAATGATTTTAACAGTTATGCACTTTAGCCCAGCACTCTAAAAGTGGAGTCAAGAAGCCACTGGGAATACATGCCTGTTCCAGAACTCTCTCAGACCCCGACTGCAGGAATCTAGGCATAGACCAAGATTAGGAGTCTTACCTAGCAACTGCTGACACCCACCAATCAGAACTCTCCAGCCCTTGTAAACTGCTGCCAGCACCAATGAACTTTCTTTCAAAACAACTTGCATAACCTCCTCCTTCCTCAAGAAAAACCCTAACCTCTTCCTTTGTTTTCCAGACACACCCTGAGGCTATTCTGAGCTGTCTTCTGAGCTGTAGTTTATTATTCCGGAATAAATCCTTTGCTTGATCTCTCTCGGTCTTTATTTCAGACAGACACCTTCCTTTAAGCTTTATTTACATAGAATCCTACCCTTTATATGAGCTTGCATCTTAGCTCTTGTTCTTAATCTTTAAAATTCAGGAATATTGTGTGCAACTGTAACTAGCTCATTTACATTCATGACAGTATTCCTCTGTGTGTACTTCATCATCTTCATCTGTTCTGTTCTCCCTGGGTGTTTGGGTTACCACTGTGAAGGTGCTTGTGTATTCTAGTGCACGTAACCTGACCAAATTGCAGTTTAGGATACAGGATGTACAACTTCTACTTCGTTTTTTGTGTGAGAAACTTTTACTAAGATGATTGCATGAATTTACAGTCCCAGGGACAATCTATGAGAGTGATTCTTGTCCAAGAGCATTCTAATGCGGGGCATTGTCAATTTAAATTACCAAGTGGAGGGGTGTGCAGTATAATCTCATCATGGCCGAAAATTATATTTTTCCTTATAAACGATTATATGGAGCATAATTTCATGACCATTGGGGTTTCTCTTTTGTGAAACCCTGTTTTTATCAGTTTGTACTAATTCGTTACATACTGCGTAGAAGTCCTTTGTTACTTGTTTCTTTTAGTCAAATTATTAATCTTTTATATGATGGTTAATAGTTTTTGCATATTATGTAAGAAATCCTTCTGTTCACCACGGTTTAGAAGATATTATTCTGTATTATACTATAGAACCTTTATATGTCTTGTTTTGTATTTTGTTGTCTACTTAGACATTTTGTGCATGATGTGAAATAAGGGTTAGATTCTGAGACTTCTTTTCCTTTGTTTCTATTCTTCTTCCCTTTCCTCCTTTCTTTCTTACCATCTTCAAATGCAGAGTTCTAATAATGGATCCCATACTACTGTTTGAAACCTCATCCTTCCTTTTTTATTCTGCAGTGCCACTTTCCCACAAATCTATACCAGTGCATACATGTGTACATATAAGGGGTGATTGAAAAATAATGTAGTGTTTTAAATTAAAAGGAATTTACTATAAGACACTTTGCCAAGAATAGTGAAGTGTGTTTGAAGTATATTTTGAGTGTTTTGAGAGGGGTTAATGGCAGAGTGCCTTTTACTGTAATATTTTATTTAAATATTCCTTGTATTTTGTGATTACACCATGTTAAATGTTTACAGCAGTTTCTCTTGAGTACAAACGTTGCAGTCATGTGCCCTTATCTGTCCTGTTCAGCTGATCTGCATTGTGAGACTTCTGGCTCCTCCTTAAAGTCAGAGTGAGCATGAAAAGTCAAAGTTAGGAATTTGTCGGGACAGTGAGGTGGCCGCGACAGCACCACTAAAGACACTCATTGAAAGGGCCGTCCAGAGCTGCTTCAGAAGGCAGCAAGACCGATGGGCTGAGTGTGTTCAGAGTAAAAGGAAGCACACCGGGGCATTCACAGCAATGCGTCTTGTACTGCAGTTACATTTTTAAAATTTAAGTATTTGGTGTATTTACCAATGACACCTCCTACATGTCCGTGTGTACCTGGGATTGCTCCCTGTTCTGTGGTCAGGCAGTCCATCCCTGCATCAGTGGTTCCATGGTCTTGTGCTAGGTTTGGACCAAGCCCAAGCTTGTCCTTTTTCATGTTCTTCAAGCAACTCTTAAGATACTCCATTACACCATTTGTGCTGCTATAACCACACTTGAGACTGGGTGGTTTATGTATAATGACATCTATCACTCACTGTTGTAAAGGCTGAAAGTCCAAGTTGCGGTGAGAGCCGGTGTCTGGGAAAGCTCACTGCCCCCAAGATGGCGCCTTGCTGCTGGGTCCGGTGTCCTGGAAGGCGGTGTGGCTGGAGCAGGAGGCAGCTCTCCAAGGCTCTTCCCTGAGGGCCTGAGACCTGTCCCTGAGATAGAGTCCTCCAGGAGCCCCACTTCTTGACACCTTCATCCTGAAGGTTAAGTTTCCACATAGGAACTTTGGAGGGGCATAATCATTCCAGCCATTGTAGGTATGTGGGCATTTTCACACATCTTGAAGGTAGCTCGCGAAGCAAGATTTTGATTTTGATTGCATTTAACGTATGGATTAATCTTTTATGTATCATGCTTTTTGACAGTGAAAATGTCCCTATTGATTTAGATCTTTATTTCTCAGTGAAGTAAAATGTATATATGTCTTAATTCATATACACATCTATATCTTAATATATATGTATATCTTATAGTGAATATGATACACAGAGCCATATATACCTTATAAGAGCCTTTAATTAGATTTGGTTAGATTTTTTTCCTAGAATTGAGTATTTTTAATGCTATTATTATCTTTTAAAAATTAACTTTTTAACTTTTTCTAGTGCATAGCGTTTCACATTCTATCTTGCTGAATTCACTTATGAATTTAAGAGTTTCGCTGGAAGTTCTTCTGGGTGCTCTGTACACAGCATCCTTGTCTTATGCCTGATATTAAAGGCAGGATTTCAGGGTAGCATCATCAATCATTCATTAAATCAATATTGTTTATTTACCGAGGCTCTTACTATTGTCTCCTCTGTGCTCGGGGTGCAGACCCAGGCAGCATCTGTGAGTGTGCGCTGCTGCTCCCTCACTCTCACTGTTGAGTATTATGGGCTGTTTGTACACGAGCATCTTACACGTGTGAGTTTAGCTAGACACTAAACAATAAAGTTGCTCCAACTACCCACGACCCGGTAATTTTAGCTGCTGTTGTGAACATCGAGTGCACTCACTCATCCCTTGTTGTTGATAGAGGCTACATTCAGTAGCTAGGTGTGCACATTTTATCACAGGGCTGCCTGGTGGAGCCATGTGTCACAGCAGGTGTGTTCATATACGGGCAGCATGTACGCTCCTGTATTGCTGTGTTGGAGCATGCGTAGAAAACCACATTAGAAATATCCCATTTCCTTCCTTGTCTTAGGTCTGGTATCTGTGAGGCAGAGCCCTTTTCTTTCTCCCTCCCTTTATTGTCTGAGACTTTCTTCCCTTTCACATTAGAGGCCACTCCTAGGTTTTCGTTGCTGGCTGCAGTTTCCTGAAGGTGTCCACCTTGGGAATCCATCTGCCCATCCGTTACGCATCTTGAGTCTGCCCACTTGGGGTCCTGCTGCTCCTTGTAGATGGAACTTAGGAAAGGATCCAGTGTACTGTTTGCTCCCAAGAGGTTGCCGGCTTAGGGGGTTGTTTTCTTCAATCCAGGAAAAGATTTCAGAGCTTTGAAAGTTAAGATAAGCGGTCAAGTAGAGACGGTGATGTGTCATCTAGGGGAGGTTGCTGGGATTATGGGATGTTAGAAGCAGTGTTGGCCATGTGGATCTTCCCTGAAATCATAGGGCCATAGGGCAACACTGGTAATGGGACACTGTAGACTCTACATAAGCATTTAAGGGGAAATATAGTCATTATTTCTGATTCACTTTCTGACACTTCTACCAAAGTGTATGCAGTCTGTATTACAGTTTGGAAAGACTCAGGCTAGTGACGTCACCCTTGCAACCAACCTCCTTGTGAATTGGACTTTACCTGCAATTAGACAGTGTCTATTTCAGTCCTACAGAAAATCTGACACCTCTGTATTGATTTGCTGGTTCATTCATTAGTTATATCATTCACTCACCCTAATTATTGGAAAACTCTCATGTAGCAGCCCTCTGCTGGGCAGTGCCTATTTAACAATAAGCTCTCAAGGAAATTACAGTTTATTGGGCATGTAGACCAGAATCAAGGTGATTCCGGTCATAGAATGCCAGCTAGGGTTATGGAAACTGGCCTGAGCCCGGAAGAAGGGATCCTGCCATTGGAGGGTCAGACAGTGCTTCAGGGAGGAAGTGACGTGGAATCTGAGACCTCAGGATGGTTAGGGTTTACAGTGGGAAGAGGGCAAGGGAGGAATGTTTTAGACACATGTGTTAGTTTTTTGTTGCTGCTATAACAAGTTACCATCTACTTTTTGTCTTAAAATTTAAAAAAATATCTTGTATTACAGTTTTGGGGTCTGAATCCTGAGATGGGCCTTACTGGACTCAAGTCATGATGGCAGAGGGCCATGTTTCTCTGCAAAGTTCTTAAGGCTGGTCAGTTTCCTGGCTGCCCCCCAACCAAAGCCTGCTTTGCTTGGCTGGTCCCTCCTCCTGTCTTCAAGCCAGCAGCCTGGTATCTTCAAATCCACCTCTGAACCCTGCCTTCCTCTTTGACCTACCAGGACTCCTGGGCTGACCTTGGGCCCCTTGGGTGATCCCCGCCTCTCTAGGTGCTGGTTCACTACCTTACTTCCATCCACAACCTGAATTTGCCTTTGCATGGAATTTGAATTCCTCACAGTTCTGGAGATTAGGACAGCAAGGTGATTATAGGGTGCTGTTATTTATTCTGCATTCCACGGAAGAGGAAAGCATAGCTAGCATATTTGAAGGGTGAAAGAAACCCAACCTGGCTACAGTCTTCGCCCACGGGGAAGCAAATGGCAGGAGCAGGGGCTGAAAAGAGAAGGCATGAAAATGTGGTTGAATTTTATCCTAAGGAAAGCAAGCGACCATTAAAGAGTGAAATAATTAGATTTGAGTTATTGCAAACTTCCTCCACTGCACTTGGAGGTTCTTAATGGACAATACTTGCCTACTTCACTGACTGTAAATTGAAGCTAATTAACTGAGAATTATCAGAGCATTATCTGAAATAAGAGATAGTTAAATAAATAAATATCCCTATACATGGGCAGAACACCAAAAAACTAAAAAATTCTGAAAAGAATTGATTGTGTCCCTTTATTCATGGTATTGATCAAGGTTTGGGCTGGGACCTTATTATCATGAATACCTGTCACAAGTGGACCCAAGCTCACACAGGGGCCTTCCTGGTTTATGTAAGGGACAGCTCCCAAGTTCACCTCCTAAGAATAGCTGCGTTCAGAGGCTGGAATGGCGCCACCGCTGGTCTCCTCTGTTGGCACCATGGTCAGGTGGGTAGATCTCAGCAGCCTGGCTGTTTTCTGTGGAGATGCAATGCCCAGCAGCACGTCGGGCTCTTACCTCACCAGCTCAGACATCCCAGGTCCAGGTTGGCAGAGGACGTTAAGTGTAGGCCTGCGGATTGGACCCATTGGGCCACCTCTGACTACGTGCTCATCCCCGATACTTGTTGTCTGTTACCGCAGGTGTGAAAAGATAGGCGCTGAACTCTGTCACGCGATTGCTGCTCCTCAGCTCTCCTCTCCAGTTGGATATGGATTTGAAATCTTAAGATGTAGATGTTTATGTTCTGCTACACTCATTGAAAATCAGCACAGAGGTACTTAGTAATGGATATCATTTGCCTGGTTGAAAATGGAAATACTTAATTAAACCTAATATAGTAATGAAATCTGAGCAGGCTTTTATTTAGATCACTTTCTTTTCTTGAGCAACTGGCTGTCTCTTTCCGGCTGTGTCAGCAGGTTTAATCTCCATGCCAGGAAATCCTTTTGCAGTCACGTTGTCCTCGGCTAGGTACAGGTGTGTGTGAGGGTACGTCTGCGTTCCTTACTGGATGTGTAATGCCATTTGACTCGCAGCCTTTCCGCCCTGCGTACTGGAGCATTGGTCAGTGGGACACCTGTTTGCAGGGGACATTTTCAGGCAGAGCAGGTGGCCAGCGTGTCAGAGAGTGGTTGTGTCTGCTTGGCTTCCTGCGTGGCACAGGTGCGGGACCCCCTCTTGGGCCCTCTCTGTCTTGAGCACCTTGTGCGGTGCCTGCAGCGTCACTTCTCTGCAGAGGGCGCTTGGAAACACTGCTGCGAACCCAGCGCCTTCCTCTCCCTCTCTGCCCCTGCCCCTGCCCTCCCCATCTTGGTTTATTCACCGTGTACCTGTGCATGACGCTGTTCTGCTGACGTCCTGGGTCTCACAGTTGCCGAAGTCACTGCTCTGCTCGCCAGTGTTCCGATTCCTGCCACCCCCGCTCAGCGTTTCTGCCCCGACTCCTCCATTGCTTTCCAGAATGATTGCTTCCAGCCAGGCAGGTCCTGTGAGCATTTCTGAGCCTCTCCAGAGCCTGCTGCGCTTCGGTGGTGAGCTCTTTCCCTCCGGTCTTGGTACTGTTGAGATAAAGACTTTCAGAAATACTTTGGAGTCTCGGAGTTATGAGAAATAACTTATGAGTTATGAGAAATAATTCCCACCACCCTCCTTCCTGCAGCAGTAGATTAAGAAGCGGCTTTTTCTGAACTTGTTCACCCTTGGCGACTGCGTTCTCACTCGACCCTCGTGTCTTCCGTGTGCAGCTCTCACCTTTTGGTTTGGGTTCTCCGGCAGCCCACGGAGGGACGAAGTGTGGTTGGCTTTTCCGATGTGAAGTGCTCACAGAACCGAGTGCCTGTCCTGAAAGGCAGCTGCCTGGGACGTGCCATTTGCAAACGACATCAGGTGCTGAGTGATCAGGGTGTCATGTTCAAGCTGGTCACAGTCTGAGGAAACACTGACATTTTAATATTAAAACTGTTTTTAAAAATGCCCACTCAGGCTCAGACAAGACTTCTACAGATGAGGTAAATGAAAAAGGAGGCTGCAGGCTTTAGCAGCAGGGACACTGACTTGAGAAGTGAGACAGAGTCTGGAATTTGAGCTGAGCCTAAAGCCCCAGTGCCCGGGCATGGCCAGAAGCTTCACTGAACCGCGTTGGAAATCTGTCTCCTGCTGTGTCTTTTCTTCTTTGATGAGCCAGATACTCGTGGTCTGGAACCTCAGCCTCCGAAAATAGTGTGACATCTCTTTGGTGAGAACCCCTGGTATCTCTTCAGGAATACCCCAGAGCCCGTGGCCCTCATTAGGACCTCCCAAGAAATACAAGGTTCGGCATTCCTGTGAGCTTAGAACAGATGATAGGCACATTGCAACATCCACTGGTGAGAGGTGCAGGCAATGGACACGGCAAGTAACATCAGACTAATGAATTGCAGGTGGCAGAGCTAAAGGAATACAGTATTACAGAACCATCAAGGCATCCTCACTAAATTATAGACCAAGTTGAGGAAAGGAGAAGGTAGAAGTAAAAATACAGCAACTCCTTTAGAATGGATGGGCGGGCAGACGGATGGACGGATGGATGGATGGATGGACGGACGGGCAGATGAACTGATGGACAGACTGATTGGAGTGCTAGCCATGAAACCCAGGGCCTGGTGCATGCAGATACTCTACCGCTAAGCTCCATCCCCATCCTTAAAAGAATTGTTTAAAATATTCAGCCAATTTCTTCCCAAGCAACCCCGACGTGGCACAAGGAGAGTGAGTGTGCAGCGCGGATGTGGGCAGAGCTGGGCTGTGGCTGCTCTGCAGTTAGCACGTGCTCTCGGGGCGTTTGGTACAGTTTGGAGCTACACACGGGGCTGCTTTCTGCCCCTTCCCGTTAAATGTGAGCGGCCCTCTTTTGGCCGTCCATCCCGCATATGGTGGTGAAGTTAGAAACCTTCTGCACAAGGTCTTATGGGTGGACCGCCCTCGTAGGTGCTGTAGTGCTGATCTTGGTCCCAGTGCCAAGTGGGGAGATCCTGTTTGCAAAGCAAGGTTGCTTTCCAGTCAGAGCTTTGTTATCCTTTTCTTTTTTTCCCTGGGGTGTCCTCTGCCAGGTAGTGGTTGTCTTCCCCCGCCTTGTCACCTCCCTTTGACCTAATTCATGTGAGGACCCAGGCAGCTCTGCCTTTGCCTGTGGTGCCCTTTGAGGGAGGAGCGGTCTCTCACGCAGTTCTTCTCTGCTGAACCTGGGTCTGCCTCCAAGTGCTGACATCTGCACAGATGCCAGCGCTCCATGTGGAAGCCCTGGTGATGCCGTTATTTTTCTGGTAGTGCTGACATAGTGACTTTTAAAAAGAAATGTCTACTGAGATTCTCCTTTAGTGATGATTATTTTCTTTTCTATGACTTAGGAAACACTGACAAAAATACACTTCTTCTTTTGGACATTAATGTGACTGAAATAAAAGTTGAGCCTTCTTAATCTAAAAATCCAGAACTCTGAAATGTTTTGAGCATTGATCTGATGGCACAGATAAAAAAAATTATACTTCTGACTTCATATGGTGGGTCCCAATAGAAGGCAGCTGCACTAAAAATAATGTATAAAATTCTTCCACTATTTGCATGAGTCAGACATAAAACACAAGTGATTCACATACGTACAGTTGGGTCCCATCCCCAAGATAGGACACTGTGTATTTGCAAATATTGCAACCTATGAAAAAAACCCCAAATCCAAAACACTTCTGAGATTAGGCATTTTGAAAAAGAAATGCTCACCCTGTGCAAGGTATCGGGCAGTCCTTCCACACTGAAGGACTGAACTCTGTAGGATTTTAGAAAGTTGGTTTATTATCCACCCACTTCCCATTAACTTGCCTGGCCCTCCCTTGCCCGTTATATGTATCCAAGAAGCAAGGGTTTTTGGATGGCTAATTAAAATTACTTGAATATAAAAAAGATGACGATGGAACAACGAATCTGTGCCTGTAAATTGCTTGCACTTGTTTTTCTTGTAATCTATGTTCGTTGTAGTTTTCCTATCCAGGAAGCCCCAAGTAAGTAATCAAGTGTACCACTGTGTTGAGATATGGAAGAAAAACACAGCACAATCTAAGAAATACAAATGGCAAATAAATACATGAGAAAATGTTCAACGTCATTAGTCATTTGAGAAATGCAAATTAAAACAACACTGAGATTCCATCTCACCTGAAAGAATGGCTGTCATCAAGAAATCAGCCAATAAGAAATGCTAGAGGGGCTGTGGGGAAAAAAATCCTTCTGTACCGTTGGTGGGAGTGTAGAGTGGTGCAACCACTGTGGAAATCATTCTGGAGATTCCTCAGTGAACTAGGATTAGAGGTCCCATTCAACCTAGCAATTTCCCTTTTGGGTAATTTTCCAGAATAACTGAAAACAGTGATATATGTGCACCCAAGTTTATAGCAGTGAAATTTGTAATAGCTAAATCTTGGAAACAACCCAAATGCCCATCAACTGAGGAATGGATTAAAAAGATGTATTTTTTATACAGTGAAATATTACTCAGCTATAAAGAAAAATAAACCTGAGGCTTTTATAGGTAAATGGACGTAACTAGAGACCATGCTCATAAGTGAAATAAATCAGACTCACATGTGTAAACATCATATTGCGTCCCTAGTGTAAGAATCTGGAAGAGTAAATAAAATCTGAAAGATACAGTAGGTATTGTGAAAGGAAAATGAACTGGTCAAAAGGAAAGAACAACTGGGATGAGGGAAAAGAGGAAAGAAAAAGAAGAAAGAAAGGAAGGAAGAAGGAAAGAAAACAAAGAGAAAGAAAAATATGTATATTTCTATTGGTTTATTGAAAGGAACAGTTAATGTTTAATTATTTGATCAATCTTACATGCCTATATCTGATTGTCTGGAGATAACTATATGTAATACAACAACCATTGTTAATTTCCATCACCTTGTTTTGAAATTCAGTATCATTTTTATTTTCATGTTGTTTTGTTTCTGTCTTTGTTTTTATTCTTTTCTCTTTAAGATAAAAAAATAAGACTCTGGTCACGGAGTGTCCTGTCAGTGGTTTTATGTGAAGAAGGGAATAGGTATAGATAATATTTGTGTATATGTAACTTTTGACGGTTGTTTTAATATATGACTCAATGTGGGCAGGGTCCATGTAGTTTTACCATTTGTTAAATGGGTGCAGGTTTTACCTCCCATCCTTTCTCTGGAGGCAGAGGCATAACCTTTAATGTTTCTCCTCTAGATTCCTAACACTCTCTTTTCTCTAAAGTAAATCTCCTCCACTGTCCCAGGAAAGATGAGTGTTCCTAGCTCCTGGCATCTCATGCATATTCATAAGATGCTAAAGTCTGTTCATTATGAGCGGTAGAAGGAGCTTGAGAGCGTTAGGGTGGTCCTCCAAGCTCTTACATGTCGTTATTTTCCCTTAGTTTTCTTTTCTGTATTTCTTCAGATCTGTGAACTGGAAGCAAAATTGACAGAGTAGAATTTAACTTCTTCTTTCTGTGGGAGCCTCCTGGCTGGAGAGGCCCTGTCCCTGTCAAGATGAGCAATTCAGGTCTCACAGTGATAGTGGTGAAGAGAGCTCTTCATCATGAGATTCCGAGGATAAAGCCTGTGTCTGTTTCATTTAAATGATGCACCGAGGCAGATATGGACTGCACAGCCCGCCTCTCTAAAGGAAACTACCTGTCTGAGGACTAAAGCAAGAATGTCCTCAGTTTTAGTTCTTCATTGGATTCAACTAATAGAAACCCAGCCTGGATTTGGTGGTATACTTTAGACTTTTTCCCTGTCCCTTACCCTTTTAGTATTTGACAAAGGACTGAGGTTGAACTGTAGAAATACATGTTTGATATCACAAGATTTCAGCTAATCTTTTTGATTGATTGATTGAGACAGGGTCTCTCCATGTAACTCAGGCTGGCCTTGAACTCACTATATAGCCTAGGCTGGCCTCAAACTCATGGTGATTGCCTGCCTCAGCCTCCTGAGTGCTGGGATTACAGGTGTGCACCACCGCGCCCAGCTATTCAGCTCATTTTGAAGAAAGTTTTTGATGAGTTGGATATGAAGTTGAACTCTGAGTATGAGAAATGAGGAATGTCTTTGAGTGGGGCCATTTTATTAGCAATTTTATTATAGCATAACTTTCTCATTAGTTTGCTTCAAAGTATAATTGTCTAATATGGAGTATTCAGAGTTACTGTACAGCAAGTTTTGATTTCCACTCCTGATTTATAGTAGATTCCTTACTGGGAAAAAATGTCAGCAGTGCACAGACCCCCAGATGTTCACGCGTTTGTGCGTTTAGTCTTAGCAGTTGTGCTACTCCACGTTCATGCGATGTGCCTGCGATGTCGAGCTTGTGGGAGAGCACGCGCCATTCTGGGGGATTCACTGGGTGACCAGACTATCCCATTGCAGCTCTCCGTTCCTGGTGGCCGAGCAAACTGCTGCCTCCAAGTCCTGCAGAGGACAGGGAGAGACAGAAGAGGCTGGACCCCGTCCCTGCAGGTCCTGGAGACTTCCCTCAAGGCTGCGCCTCCTGAAGGCTCTGCCCCTCCCCCTCCGATGGCACCACCCAGGCACCAAGACTTTAGCATCTGGGCCTTGGGGGACATCTAGCGCCCCAGCTTTGGTGGCAGTGGTTACCCCCAGTCTGTGACTGGAGCCCTGAGGCTCAGGAGTTGGAGGACCTGGTCTCAGTCCATGGCGGGGCTGATGTCCTGTGAGGTGCAGGGTGTCCCCTCTGTCGTCCACCTCCCCAGGCCCCAGAGCTCTCCTCGTGGGTGTCTCCATGGCTGCCCCCAGTTGGGAACAACCCCGGTGCTGTGAAATGCTTTAAGTGACTTGTGGCTGTGCAGTCTGCATGGAGATGAGGTTTCCTGGAGCCGTTCCTCGGACTCTCACCATCGTCTTGGGGTCTTGGGGTTTGGGGTGAGTTGGGGAGGGTGGCGGAGTGTGGGGAGAGAATGAAGGCTGGGAACCAGGGATGCGAGAACCCTGAGGATGCTCACAGGGAGATGCCGAGAATGCCCTCCGGGGTGTCTCTGTGGCTTTCTGCTTTTCTGGGTACGGTGAGTTCCCCAGAGAAAGTGGTTGTCCCTGAGCTTCTGTAATTCCAGGGTGACTTTGCACCCACAGGGGGCAGGAGAGGGTGGAAGAGGTTGGAGGAGGTAGCAGAGATGTCTGCTCTTAGGAACCTCTGGAGCAGAAGACCCGAACGCCTGCCCCTCCACTTCTCCCTGCTTCTCTCAATGGCTCTTTGGAAGTCGGGGTTCAGGTCCAGATGGAGACAGTGCTCAGAGGACTGGACAGAGCTACCCTGCCCTGGGGCGCCATGATCTCGGGGTGAGGCTGCGTGGCACACTTGGTAGAAGAGAGAAGACCTCACAGAAAACCCATTTGCAGTCCACGTGCACGGTGCCAGCGGTGAGGCGCAGCATCTTGGTTCACTGTGAGCAGCCTCGGGATGCAAATCACGTCAAGTGCAGTTTCCGAAAGACCATTTGCTGTGATTTCTAGAGCCTGCTTCCCAGCGGGCTGCTGGAGCAGCACTTGTTGGAGTGTGGGCTGCATGCGTCTGGGGTGCTTTGGGAAAGGGGGGCAGAGACCTAAACTGTGTGCCCTTGCCCCCTGGGGGCAGTGGCTCACTGGCTCCTGTGCCTGCCAGGGAGACAGAAGGAAACAGAGGGGAAGGAGAGGGCGAGGGCTGGAGGACAGAGACCTGACCCTCGACTCCATTCAGAGTGCTGTGTGCTTTGCTGGGGCGGTGAATCCCTGGCTCCAGTTCAGCCAGGTGTGTGGAGTGTGCTCCTTCAGTGAGGTGCGCTCTGCTCAGCCCGCCCATGTGTGTGAAGAGGGCTGCACCCAGCCGGTTATTCTTCTGACCACTGCTTTTCCTTTTCTGCAATATTAAGATTTCTATCTACCAAAACTCTTGTTGTCAGTACTTCTTATTCTTTCTGCTAGGCCAAAGAGGGATATTTTTAATGAAACTAACTTAAAATCTTTACAATCCACACATCTAAGGTTTTCCCTTTTTTTCCCTGAGCAGTTGCATTCTTGTTCTTCTCCTTCCCATGTTCAGGGGTATTTTTCCCCACCAGTACTTGGCCAGTTACCAGAAGCCACGCTGTAGCGTACACATGCAACATGGCGGCTCTTGAAGCCGTTTTGGAGGAGAGCGATGTGGAGAATCCACAGCTTGCACGGAACGGCTCCTTTAGGGAGCGGCCAGTGAGACTCGGCCTGGTGACAGCCTTAGTGCTAAGCCTGGGGCTGCTGTCGTACTCTTGCAGAGCACAGGAGCCCTGGCACCCTGTCCCAGGCAGGCGCACTCTGCCCTGCTCTGGTCCCCAGGGCCCTCTGCACTGGCGTGGCGGCGTGGCTGAAAGACTTGGCGCCACACCAGTTGCCCGTGGTTGGGACCCAGCTGCGATGAGGGCTGAGCCTGAGAGAGGCTTCCTGCTCTGTTCCCGGCGCTCCTGTGAGGGCTGAGCCATGGAACTCTCGCAGGAGCCTTGCAGGGGCTGGGAGCTAGATGGCCTGCTAGGCAGTGATGCTCTGTGTTCCAGCCTCCTGGAAAAACCAACATAAGCAGGCTTTGGAGTGGTTTTTACACACACGTGTGGCTGCTTCTGTTTATGAAAGACCCTGGATAGATTCATTCCTGGCGTTCCCTTTTGTACAATTAAGTTCCAGGGTATTTCATTGGAGTGAGTGTGAACCCTTGTTCTGAAAATTTTTACATATGCTAGTCTGTGTCCATCAAGGCCCTTCTCTGTTGATAGTTAATGAAGAAGAAAGTGGGAGATCGGCATGGTTATATGTGCCTATAACCCCAACACTCAGGAGGCTGAGACAGGAGGATTCTGGTGAGTTCAAGGCCACCAGCACTACATGGTGAGTTCAAGGCCAACCTGAACTACATAGCAAGACTGTCTAATAAGAAGAGAAAGAAAGAAAGAAAAGAAAAGAGAAGAAATGAGTGGACTCCATCTTGGGCAGTGTATTTTCATCCCTACCTGTGACATCCCTGTGACAAGGTATTGAGTGGTTGGATTTTGAGTGTGGGACACCCTCCCAGTCCTTCACTGTCGTTAGGTCTTGCTTTTTCTCTGTTTATTTCAGTTTTTCAGGTGCCTTTTATACGTTAGAAAAATTGAGTCAGGAGGCTGCAGGTTCCCTGAGAGGCAGTGGCGCAGCCGTCACCGTCTCCTTTTCCCTCTCTCTCCCTGAACGGGCTCCTGTCCTCAAAGCCAGCTCCAGCCGGCACCTGCGGGCAGCCCTGGATGAAAGGCATCTTGCAGCGGAAGGGCCCTCTTAGATGTCACTGGGGTTCGGCCCGGGAGGGGCACGACCTCCAACCTCCACGCAGCTCCTGCAGAGGTGGCCTCCTCCGCCCTGAGGGGATGCAGCATGATGGGTTGTCACAGCTGTGGCACAGGGTGAAAATACAACTCCACAAAGCAGCCTGGGAGAGCTGGGTAATCAGTCTGGAATTTAAAACACTTAGTGGCCACATTTACCGCTGAAAGTTGGAAAATGAGAGTTCCCGGGAGTTTTTGCCTTTGAAGCATCCCCACTCGCTGCCCCTGAAGGGCAGCTGGGCCGGGCAGTGCGGAAGAGCGGACACTGGGCCCCCTGCACGGTGTGTGACTGGGTGTGAATGAGGCCTGCGCAGCACAGCACCTAGCGCTGGGCCTCTCAGCTCAGAGGCTGCTGCTGAGCCCTGGCCCAGCGAGTGTGCGTCCCGCATGCAGAGGAAGCCCCAGGGTCTCAGCCACCACTGTCCCTGAGGGAGCGCGCTGGCAGATTGCCCCCCCCCAGGGGGGGGAGCTCTGTGACCCATGTAGCTATGGCCACCCTGGGATGCTGCCCTTCTGGAAGGAATATCATTCACTTTCCCTACAGTTAGCCCACAGCGAGGTCGGGTTCCTCTAGAGGTGGAGGAAGGAGGAATCCATGCATGGAGGAAGGGCAGCGAGGGAGGGGACGAACATGCTGTGTGCAGGGTGCAGGAGGCGCAGGCCTGCATTTGGGACTCGCAGAGTTCTGCAGCGGAACCCGCTCTGCTGAGCTGGGCTGAGGTCAGAGTTTGCTCCGAAGACAGCGCCTGCCCCTTATGCCTGGGCTCTCCTTCCACGGCCACGGTCAGGGATGAACATCGTGAAATGCCGCCTTCCTGGTGGCTGCCTGCCTGAGAAACAATCGGGTGGAGCGCAGCGGCCCTGGTTCAGGGCTTCCGGTGCAGGTGGGCACCAGCGTCCGCTTGTCCTGCGTGGAACTTCGGGCCCGGACAGAGGGGACAGAGGGGACAGAGGGTGTGTGCTTCTAGCCTCGGTGCTGTCTCCAGTTATTGTTTTCGTCTCCTTTGTTGCTTTCTCTGTTTTCTTCTTTTCAGCAGTTCTCCCTCTTCTTTCTTTTCATATTGGAGATATTAAAACTTCTGGGTTCTGGCTTAACTTTCCCTCCGCCTTCCCTTCCTCCCTGCTTCATTTGCAGGAGTTAACATGTTTTGTCTTCCAGATTATTAATTTATTCTTCAGTTGTATCCGTCTTCCAGGAATGTCTCATACAGTTTCTCATTTCAAAAACCATTTTAAAAAATAGGATCATCTTCAAAACAAAACAAAACAAAAATGACAGTCTCTTTCTATGCAGGTTCTTTTTAAATCTCCTCTCTGCTCTATCGCCCATGTGCTAACGTGCTAGCTATACACGGCTGTATTAGCCGCCTACCTTTATGTCCATTTTCTCACAGTGTTCAGCAATTGGTGGTAAGTGCCTATCTCTCTGCTCAAGGTTTATTACCCAATTTATGAGCTGAGTTTGTCAGCAACTTCTCTCTAGAGCCCGTGGGGGATGGGAGCTGGGCCCTGCTGTGGACATACTCTGTGGCTGAAACATGGGCCACGAATGGAGTGACATGCTAAAATGATGGTTTCACAGGCATCCAGAAAGGGAGCATTACACTGAATGCACAGCAGTAAGAAAAGCTCCCTGGCAGGTCCTGAAACAGGCTTGGGAGAAGCAACTAGAAGGGGATGAGGGGGGCAACTACAGTGCAGGCAACAGAACAGAGCAAAGCACAGGTGGTGGGGGACAGGGGCCGGGGACTGCATTGTCTCAGTCACTGGAGAGGGACAGTCATTGTGCCGAGCAGCACATGAAGTCATCTGGACACTGAAAACACCAGAAGTTGAAAATGCACTAATGCGTGCAACCTGCCTGATGTCCTAGCACAACCACCCAGCTTGCAGTATAGTGTGGACCGTGTCCCCTTGTGGGGGAGCAGCCCAGCCTCTGCAGGTCATTGCTACCACCCACTGCAAGAGGGGACAGATTGAACATGACCAGCCTGGGAGGAGACCACAGCTCAAAACCCAGGGTGTGATTTCTACTGAATGCTTATTGCTTTTCCAGCGTTGTGAAGCCTGGGAACCTTAAGTCAAACCGTCACAGGTCAGGCCCTGTCTGTATAGTTTACAGTGTGGGAACTGATTTAATACTCGCAGGGAAAAATCAATACAGAGAGGCAGAAAGAGACTGTAGTACAAAACTAATGGAACTCCTACATGTGAAGAGACAGCAGCCCCCGTGTAGCAAGCAGAGAGCTCCATTGTCTCACAGACCCTGGAACACATTACGCCTTGTCCCTCAGAAGAGCTTCTGATTTCGTAGGCGACATCACACAAGCCCGAATGAAGTATTCAGTAACCCAGGACCAGCACACCACTGGGTGCCAAGTGAGTGCTGAGTGCTTTTGGATCCCAAGGTACATTCTGCAAAATTTAGTGGCTTTCTCAAAGCCAAAGGGTTCTGGGGTGAAATAAGTTTGCAAATTCTTGTACTGTGGGACTTACCAAAGTGTACACACTGCTCCGTTACACCCTTTCCCCTCTGAGGACTGCTTTCCTGGCACCCCACACAGTATTTATATGTGTGTTTTGATTTCGATTCAGTTCAAAACATATTGTGATTCCTTCTTCGACCCATGAGTCACTTTGAAATATCGTTAGCTTCCCGACCGTTGGAGATTTGTCCAGATATCATGGTTACTGTTTGCTAAATTGAACTCTGTTGAGATGAGAAAACATACTTTTCATATGATCTGAATCCTTTTAAATTTATGAAGATTTATGTGTGGTCCAGATGTATTCCATCCTAGCAAAAGTGCACTTGAAAAGAATGTGTGTTCTGCCATCATTGGGTGTAGTGTCCTTGAAATAAACATCAGTGAGGTCAAACTGGCAGAGGGGTATTTTTCAGAGTGCATGCTTTACTGCTGCTTTTCTGGCTGCTTGTTCTTTCAGTTATTGAGCAAGGAGTGTTGAAATCCCTGATTATAATTGTGGATTTATTTATTTCTCCTCTTTGTTCTGTTCTTGCTTCATACATTTTGAAGCTCTAGTGTTGGATGCATTACTGTGGAAACATTGTACACACTTGATGAAATGACTATTTTAGCATCGTGAAGAGGTCTCCTTTATTCCTGGTAATATTTTGTGCTCTGACCACTGTTCTACCTGTGTTTTGATCAGTGTCAGGTATAGTCTCTCTACCCTTTGATTTTTGAAGCTACTTGAATTTTTGTATTTGGAGCTCATTTCTTATAGGCAGCATATAGCTGGGACTTGTTTTCATATCTAATGTGGTGCTCTTTCTTGTTTAATTTGTTGGGTAGGCCTTTTACATTTAATGTGGTTACTGATATAGTTAGGATTTATCATCTTGCTTTTTTTTTTTTTTTTTTTTTACTTGTCTCCTTTGGCTTTTCCCTCTTTTAATTGTTTTCCATTAGATAATTTTATGATTTTATCTCTGTTTTTGTCAGTCTCCGTGTGTTATACATGTTTAACTTTTCATAGGCTACCTTCAAGTGATGCTATAACACTTTTGTGCAGTATAAGAACTGTTAATGGCAAACTTCTAGTTCTGTATGCCCGCCTTTACACCATCATCATGCATTTTACTTTTGCATCTTTTTGAAACCCCACAGTGCATCGTTATTATTTTTGTTAATATAATTTTTAAAGGGGTTTGAATAATAGAAAACATCCCAAATATGTTCATGTAGTTATTACTTCTGCTCCTCTTTATTCCTATATGTAGGTGTGTTATTTTTTTTTTTTTTTCTGCCTAGGTGATGGCTTTCATTTCTTAACAGTGTGTATTTGTGGTTAGTGTGCTTTTTTTGATATTTGTGTATCTGCAAACATCTTTAGTTTGCTGTTTTTGAAAAAAGTGCTGAAAATTGGACCCAGGGCCTCACACATGCTAAGCATGGATTCCACCACTGAGCTATACCCCCACCCCAGGGAATTAGGATAGCTTTTGGCTGGCTGGTGCTGCCTCTTAAAGACAGGTCCTTGTACACAGTAAACACATACTACCACCAAGCTGTACCTCCAGCTCTCCTTTATTTTTGAAAAAGTACTTTTGCTGAGTATAGAATTATTTTCCTTTGAGTATTCTGAAGTTGTTGCTCTGCTTTCTTCTATCTTGTATTTGATGCAGAGTCAGCTGTCACCTTGTCTTTGGTCCTGTGTGTGTCAAATGCACCCCCACTGCTAGTACGGTTTTCTGTTTTGCACTGATTTGGACGCCACAAGTATGACACACCTTGACACAATTTTCCTCAAGCTGTTTAGGTTAGAGGTCCTTCTTGGGTTTGTTGGTTTGTAGTTCTGATAAAATGTGGAAAATGTTGGCCATTGTTTCTTCAAATGGTTTTTTGTGTGGCCTTTTCTCTTCTTTCTTGGGGATGCCTCTGAAGATGTTCCATGGCTCACCGACACTCTGTTCATTGTTTAGAAACTTCTCCCTTGTCTCTGTGTTCATCTGGACAACTTCTGTTGCTATGTGATTCAGTTCACTGATCTGTTCTGCAATGTCTAATCTGTAGTTATTCCCTTCAGTCTGGTTTTCATCCTAAACGTTGTGGCTTTCTTGTCTAGAAGCTGGGTTTGGGTCTTTTCATGCCTACCATGCCTCTGCTTAACATTTTAGACATGTCCTTGTCTGCAGTTCTAATATCTGTGTAATGTCTGGATTCACACAAACTGATTGGCTCATCTCCTAATTATGTGTCATGTCTTTGTGTATATTTTCATATTTGGTAACTTTTGATTAGGTGCCAGACATAGTACGTTTGTTTTTCTGTAAATGCTATCACAGAGCTGTTTTCCGGCCATTTCTGGCCATTCTACTTGAGACCAGTAGAATGTATTTTCATATTTTGCTTTAAGGATTTGTTAGGTAGAACTCACACCTGGAGCCACGCACGGGCTAGCATCTGTTGTCCCCCACTATTGTGGCCAGAGCCTTCCCAGCCCTCTACTCCATGGCCTGTTGATTCTGAGGTTTTTCAGTCCAGCTGTGGGAACTGGGTCTGTTCCTGGCCTGGTGTGGGCATTGCTCCCACTGATCCTTTTGGGTGAGTGTTTCCGAAGACCGTGGTAGATTCCTTATGCACTTGTGGTGAGTGACTAGCACCTAGGGGTGTTCTGGGTCCCACAGACCTATTGCTCTGTGTCCCACTCTTTTCTCTGGTACTCTGTCCCCAAGTCTTTAACCACCGTGGCCTCTCCACACTGTCTGAGCGCGTCTGCCTGGGAGTGGGCTCCGTGATTGTGGGTTGACCTCATTGTTTTCATCTTCCAGGGGCCATTGTCCTTCCTCACCTGAAGTCTAGTACCTCGTAAGCTGTAGTCTCACCTGTCTGTGTCTCTTGGGTCCCATGTGAGAGGATGAGCCTGGTTCCACGTGTTGTGTGCAGCGTTACTTTGGTAGTGCTTTGTTCAGACTTTGAAGATGGCGCTTTTTCTCCAGAGAAGGTAACTGGACTAGTGGTGCTTTTGGAAAGTGCAAATGGAAAGTTGGGTTCTGATGGGCAGCCCCTAGAAGCTAGAGCCTCAGGTTTGGCACGGGAAGATGTTTGACATAAAATCCTCCAACCAGTCATCATCAGACTTCTTCCTCATGTGTAGCCTAAACCAGTGGAGGCGGATCTATGGCACACGTGCTGCAGCAGGCAGTTTGTATCATCAAAAGCTCTGAAGGATTCTCCCTCACTTGCCTAGACTATAGGATGTATTTTATTTCATTTTATTACTTTACTTATCTAACATGCTGGAGATGGAAGCCAGGACCTTGTGTAAGGTAGGCCAGCTCTCTATCACTGAACTATACTCGTGCCCCCAAAGAATTCTGTAAAAATGATAACATAGTCCTCTCATACTCCTGTAAATTGACCTGTAATTTTGTTTAAAACATCATGTGTTGTAATATGAGTAAAGATGCCATTCTCAGTAAGTTATAAATGTTGGCATTTTAAAATAAAACATTAGCGCTCTTCCTCTAAACATAGCATCTATTTAAGTGGCCTAACAATCTGAAGACCATTGTTTTGTCGTGATTCATGAGCAAGTTTGTCTTTAACACTGGAAATGTGATGTCATTCCTTTTCTTTACCTGAGTCCCACTATAAGCCTGCTCCCCCTGTGAATTTAATCGTATTGTCCCGTGGGCTGTGTGTTTGGTTCTCTGAACCTCCATGGACCATTCTCCATGCTTACCTGAATTTAAAGTATGCACAGAAGGAATACTTTCAAGATGTCTCATAGCCACTTCATTCTATTTTAAAATCAAGTTCTTCAAGATTGAAAAAGCATCGCAAGTATTGGCAGAAAATAGTTGCCCCAAACAACATGAATATTTTAAAGGTTGATAAACAAAAAGCATAATAATAGACTTTTTATTTGGAATACATTTCTGAGACAGTTTCCCCGTCCCACTTTTTTTTGCCTCTGAATGATAATAATTTATTACTAGAATAAGACCAGGTGCAGTAGTTTGTATCAACAGTCCAGGGTAGGCTTGACTTTAAGGAAACCTATGGCAGTAATTCTAAAATATTTACCTATTGTATGAAATATGTCAATAGAAATATTATAAAGTATCCCCTACTGTGTGGGGTTATTTTTTAATTACTCCTGTAGACTTTTTCCTGGTGCCTGGGAAGGGGCCCAGGGCTCATGCACGCTAAGTGCATCCTCTACCACCGAGCTACACCCCAGCCCCCTCTCCAGTGTTTAAGTGTTGACCAGTGTACACTTGCACAATGAACACAACGTGAGATAGAGTTTTCTTTATTATTGCAGAGGATTTTAAATGCTTTGGTTTACAGAATGATTTCCATGCCCTTTCTCTTCTTACTTCCATGAAATAATGTGCTTCAGATAGGACTGGACTTTGATTGCTGTTTTCTAAAACAGCATGATGGACAGGACTTGTCTGCTGGGATAATTGGGGTCAGATTGTAAAACTGGACTTGTATTTGTTCCATGTGATTTTCTGAAGTCTTGGAATTTGGGTGTCATCCAGGCACCCGCCTGGCTCCTGTACGTGGGGTTGATCTGACAGCTGCTGGTCTACACCCGAGCCAGGAGCCCTGAAGCTGGCAGGAACGCCGGCCACTAGCCTCTGTGTCTGAGCTCCTAGGAAACCTGACAGGAAACCTCTGCGAGGCTGCTGGTGTGCCGGGAACAGGCCCCTGGCCCTGACTGCGCACTCCGGGGTCACCTCTGCCTCGGGATTTTCCAAGTCCTCCTCCTCCCTCACGGGAGCAAGATTAGTTTCCTTTCATCCTAAGGGCTAATTCCCTCCTTAGCAGAAGCTTCCAGCTACATTTGTTAGGAAAGAAGTGCCACTTAATTTCTGGGGAATATTATCCTATACAACAGCACCACTTTTACTAAAACATTCTCTCCCCTCCAAGGAGAAAAGGAGCTTAATAGTTAACTATTTCCCAGAATTCCTTTGGCTAGTTCCAGGTGTCATTACTTCTCCATGAGCTCTTGAATGTGTGCCTACCCACCCGCTTCCGCTGCTTTGTTCAGCCCTCCAGGAGCATCCTGCTTCCCTGCTCAGGTGGCTCGGTCCTCCCACCATTCCTCTTGCAAGGACCTCCTCCCCACAGTCCTCTGTCCTCGCGCTGGACTCCGTGGTGGCATCCACCTCTGTGTGGCCCCTGCACCTGGTGCATGGCAAGTGCCAGCCCCATGCACTCATACTCACAGTTAGTGGCAGTAACATCTTGGGACACTGTATGTTTCTGGTTCTAGCTTTTGCTTTCCCCAGAGGCAAGTCCTGGAGAATGCTTCATCCCAGAGTAGCAGTCAGAGTTGTTCTGGGAAGCTCTCAGCTTTTAGGAAGGAGTAGGAGGGATGCCGGTATGTGCTTCCTGTTCCACTTTGGAGGATGAGGATGGCAGACACAGCTGCTGCCTGAGGGGTGTCACAGGCCAAGGATTCAGACCCATGGGGATGTTGATAAGGAACCCAGAGACCCCTTTTCAAGGTGAGCTCTGGGGGCTGGGGGTGACCTGAGCGGGGGGCATCCATGCTCCCTAGGGGCCCTGCAGCGGGGAGTAGACGAGGGAGCTTGTGAGTTTCAAGTTGTTCCCAGCTTCTAGGAGTGATGTTTCCAGAGGAAGGTGAGAAGCAGTAGACAGCTGTGACCACATGAAGTCCCCAGCATGCCTGTAGGGAGTCTGTCACTAATTTCTCCCCAAGTCGAGAGTCTGTCAGGTCTTTGGGGAAATACATGAGTTGGGTTTTGAAGGGTCCTCAGCGTCCTCCTGCTCTGCCGAGCTCCCAGAGTTGCTGCACGCATCCAAGGGCTGCCTGGGCCACCAGGGGAAGTTTCCTCCTGGGCTGCGGTGGTGGGCTGAGTTGCCAGATGCCCCCTGCCCTCCCCTTCACACAGTGGCCTCTAGGTCATCTGTTCCCGCCGCCCCATTAAACTTGCTTTGTTTGTGGTTGTACGTGTGACTCCCAAGGGGAAAACACTTGTGATCTGTTGACCCTGTCCTTGAATGTTGAGTAAATTGTGAACACAAAGCCCACCAGGCTTCTAGGGAAACTGGCCCGATCCAGGTATCTCCTGTGGGGACACCGGGCTTGTCCTGGGCCTGGGCCGCTGGCGCTTGAGCATGTGTTCCCCATTAATCTGGATATGAAGAAAGACAAACTGTCATTGGACTTAATCTTTAAAACACACCCAAAATTTCCCATCAGCCCTGGGTTCCCCTCCAGTGTCCTGTCAACTTCCGCTTTTCCTCTCTCTGCCCTGGAATTGACTTCACTAAGGACAGCTGTGGCCTTGTAACTCTTCTCGATTTTCAAGTCCACCTAATGGTCGAGGCAACAGGCTGCCCCTTGCGGTAGCACTTTCTGTAGATGCCTTTTGAGTCACACCTCTCTAACTCCTCTGAGAGCAGATTATTTGAGGTTAGCGATCATGGCAGCTCTGTCCTCTTGCCCTTGGAAAATTGTGTCCAGTAAATGTTTGTGTGTCAGTCCTGCAAGACCCTCGGCCAGCACCTCGGTGATCTTGTCTGGGCACAGTCCCCGAGTGCCAGGGTCACACGTGCTTGTGCAGTTGGAGTCAGAAGAGGAGACGACTACACAGGTATTCAGGGACACTGGCTCTTCGTCCAGGCAAGCTGGCACGATCCCCTGAGGCCCTTGTGGCTTTGCCCGTGAACACATGTGTGTGTCTATGTTTGTTGTCTGGGATGGACACACAGCCTGCAGATGTCAGGAGCAGGGAGCAGGGCTCCCTCAGCACACTGAGCTATCTGTTGCCTCTTGGCAGACAGGGACAGAGTCCATTTGTGCTGTACAGGGCACTTCACCAGGTGCCTCAGAGTTCGGGGAGGAGCCGCATAGAGTCAGGGCCACAGGCAGTCTGTCATCATACAAGCGGTGTGGCGGCGGCTGGCCGCTGGAATCCTTGGGATTTTTTTTTTGAAGTGTGTCTGTGGGCTTACGTGCGTATACAGATGTGTGTGCAGGTTCAGTGTGTGTGCCACTTTCTAAACCAGAATAAGAAGTACTCTTCCAGAACAACCAGGCATTCCCACTGGGAGAACCAGCCCTGGTGCCGAGAGGCAGGCAGTTCTAGGAACCCTCAGGCAAGTGGTCTGGGGAGCTTGCTGCCCAAGTGTGCTTTTGAGTGGCAGCAAGAGCATGGGGCCCCCCATGATTTGGGTGAGAAGTAGGGGGAGAGAGGGGGTCAGGAAAAATGTGACTTCATCGAACCAGAATGTGCTTGGTTTTCCTCAAGCTGATATCAAAGGCCTCAGGCACCTTCCTGGTGCTCAGGGGAGCAGAGCCCTGGGGTAGAGCCCTGCAGACCGCTCTGAGGGCTGGGTTTGGGCAACGTGTGCTGAGAAGCTGCTCAGGGAAACTGGTTGGGGTTATGCATGGTTGAGAATCAAGATGACCGCACTCTTGTCAGGCTGGATCCACACAAGCAGGAAGGAGCAACTGGGAAAGGGCTCACTCCAGTGCCGTGGAGAAACAATATCCTGGAAGCCACCTAGGAAAACTGAGTCAAAGAACCAACCCTGCTGGTCTACAGCTGACGGAATACCTGTCCTTCCTAGATTAGAGTTCTTAAAAAGATAAATGAGGGAATGGGCTTGAGAAATATTTTTAAAAGATAAAGTTGATTAAACAAATGGTGTGTTCTAAGAGTGCACGTTTGGGCACTGTTGACTTTTGCAATATAAAAGACATGCATTTACTGCAAATACCAATTGTATTTTGAAATCAAAGTGAAATGATTTTCAGATTATCTGCCATTTGGATTACCTATGCCATTTTTATCATAAATAATGGAAACCTGAAGATAAATGATAATAGTGGTGTCTGTGTGTCAGCATTTGCATAGCTCAAAGTGCTTTGGCATTGAGAGGAACAAACAAAATAATGTACATAAATGTTAGGAACGTTCCGTTCATAGTATTTTTAGGAAGCCTGTACCTGTGTATATAATAATTATATACTTGCCTGCCTTAGCATTCAAGATGACACTGTCCTTCCATTCAAGATAATGATAGATGCACATTTTATATCCAAAAACATACCAGGAGATTCTGTCCAGCTAATCAAGGTGTTTGTGCCCCAGAGATGGGTGGCTGAAACTAGATTGCCAATTTAAAGGTGCTATTTTTGTCTCCTGGGCTCAAAGACTTGGGGAATATCAGTTGGACTATTATATTTAAACAAAATACAGGTTTGTGCTATATCATTAAAACTAAATCCCTGAGATCACTGTTACAGATACTTTGAGTCAACATGTATATTTCAGAGTATCCTGAAAGTTTTCCAGGACCATTTGTAAAACCCTTTAATATAAGTCATTGCAAATCTCAGCAAACGGAATGGTTTCACTTGGTTGTGGAAAGGGCCCTCTTTTCCTCCTTTCCTCTCTTCCTTTCTTTCTCCTTCCCTTCCTCTTTGCCCTTCTGTTATCGCCAGTGCCAGCTTACAAGCTCAATCATTTGAATATTGGTTAGCCACACTTTTTATGTTCAGGTGGTAATTAAATCATTTAACTGATACTGTCGTGTACTTTTAGAGTGATGAATGTTCTGGTTAACTTAGAGCTAAGCTGGACCTCTCCTTTCCTCCAACCCTTGTTAGTTAAGGTCTCATTAAGGTGGAGTGTGTGTGGCTCAGTGGTAGCGCATGCTGAGGTGCAAAGGCCCTGGGTCCAGTCTCCAGGTCTAGAGAAAGCAATCTCATGAACACAGCTCAGTGCGCTTTGTTGTTTCGGTGAGTTTAATAGAACAGAAAGTAGTAGCTGTCGTGCACTGTCTCCCCGTGGCTGTTCCCTTCTCCTGTGTCCCTGAGACTATATTCCTTTGCCCTCTACCCCTCTGTAGGCCATCTGCCTCAGGCAGAGCCCTGGCCTCAACTGGGGACTTGATCAGTATCACTCAGAGCCAGCCAGTCAGACTTTCCTTTTCTTCCAGTCATAATGCTTGGTTCACACTTGGAAATCTGACTTAGATATTGCAAGTCCACAGAATGACCCTTTTTCCTGTGATGACAGCTAAAATCATGATCCTATACCCCAGTTGCTAGGAAGATGTGCTGTCTTTTTTCTCAGTGTCCTTGGAGGGACCACTGAAATTTCCTGCCTTCCTATCTGAATGCAGGCAGCAGAAGAGGGCAGCCCTGAAGGACAAAGGTGGAATCAGAGGCATCTTTTGGGTCCTTACTGCACTGTGAGCCTGGGAGCATTTTTACTGTTGTACCCAGTAGTTAACACGAACCTGTATGATGGTTTCCTTTTGCGTTAGCCTGGTTTGATTTGGATTTGCCTTCATAACTAAACATAATAGAAATGCATTTTGTTTGTGTATAGGTCTTAGAGTTTATCCTGAATCTCCCCTCTCACTTAACATCCTGATTAATTTGCTGGTGATTGGCAGGGCATATTCTATGATGTTCAGAAGAGTGTGAAGCCACAATTCTGGCAGAAAATTTTCCCTACCAGAAAATTCTGGTAGGGAAAATTTAAGTTTCTTGAACATTCTGAACAGGCAAATCTTCATTTTTGAGGAAAATATGCACTCCTTTAATTTCAACAAGAACTAGAGTGCAGTTGGCAACTATTGATTATCTGTATGGAGAAGTGGAGCAATAGTCTTAAATATTGCCAAAGGTTATTTATACTTTACTTTGAAATACAGCCTTTGGGGAGCATCTCTATACATTCTCATGTTGGTCTTATACCAATGCAGAAATGTGTTTTTTTTTTTTTGTTTTTTGTTTTCAGTATGTTCCAGTTAGCAGTCCAGGCAGGATTGCCGGCAGAGGAAACCTTTCAGAGCTTTACATCTTTCTCTGGATAATTTTCAAGGAAGAAATTCACATGTAGGGCTGGAGATGCTGTTCCATGGTGGAGGGCTTGCCTAGCATGCATGAAGCTGTGGGTTTGATCCTCACCACCTAATATAATGCATATACTTGAGTGGTTAAGAAATAAATTATGTATCAGTGGACTCATACGGAACTACAGTGATGACACAGGTTTTCCCTCTAGTGGTATCACACTTTGGTACTCTTGGAGAAGATACAGTGCTGTAGAGAATTTCTCTGCAGATCTGATCCGAAACCCATAGTGTGCACTATGCAGACTTGCCTCGCCCTAGCAGGATCTGTGTAGGGAGAGCTGCTGGCAGTGTGTCTGTCATTTTCCAGAAAGATTCTGCTTTCTGTTTAGACCTCAGAGCTTGCTGTCAGGAGAAGTTGACAAATGGTCAGAAACGTGCCTTCTATGACTAGCCTCTGCGATGTTGTGTTTTCCTCCAATGATAAATTGGTTTTCTGTAGAATGAGAGCCATTGGAAACATATGGCAGAACAGTTGGCTGAGGGGTTTGTTTGTTTTGTTGCAACTCCAGAAGCTGCTGCTATTTGGCTTTGACATGCCCTTGAAAATCCAAAATGCTTTGGTCATTGCGTTTGTTGTATTAAAGCTGATACAAATTTCAGTGGGACTTGGCTTGGAAGACAGCGTTCGTGTCTGTCTGTGTTTGTGTGTTCTGAACTGATTTGAGATGAAAGAATAAGACATAATGTGTAAAGTACCACCAGGAAAGTAATCAGGGAAGTTGTATGCAAAAGTCAGACTCATTCTTTTATAGTATTGTAGCATTGTTTTATGCCCCACATCCTGAGAAGCAGAACAAGTGTTAGGACTTTGTGGCACCTCTGAGCTCAGGTGAACAGTAAGTGGTCGTCAGATAATCTGACATTGTGTAGTTCAGGAGAGACAGAAGGGCCATTCTGAAGCCCTATTGCTACTTTAGAAAGTGTGATCAAAACTATGGTGATGGCTGTCATGGAGTGCCATCCACCAGAAAGGTAGCCTCTTAAAATGTGATGCTGCGTCCTCATACGCCTTACTCAGGGAATGTAGCACTGAGTGATTTCTGGCTCTGACCTAAAGTCAACATGACTGTGAAAGGTCAATGTTTTGAATTCATTCAAGACATTGAGGCAGCTGAGACAGCACACTGAAGACACTCGAGAAAGAGGACTCGCAGAACTGCTTCAGAAAGTGGCAAGAATGGTGGGATGAGTGTGTTCAAAGTGAGGGGGAGGATTCTGAAAGCTACTGATGGCAGTTTTCTTTTACTGTACTAATATTTATTTAAACACGCTCTATACTTCTTGATCATACCTCATATACTGATATGGCCATCATTGCCAAATTCAGTGTATTCGGGATCTCTGATCACAGCAATTCATGACTTCAACTTCTTTACCTAGATTAGTTGTACAGTCAGTCCCTTTCCATGAGGCAGCATAGCCACACGTGTCATTTGTTGTCGTGTAGAAGCGTCTCATCTTCTCATGGCCGCACTTGCTCTGGGATTTTCTTCGGACCAAAGCTTTTATTTTATGAAAAGTTTTGCGTACTGAGTCCAGACATTCTTGAATTATAACACAGTCTGATTAACAGTTCTATTGCTATTGATTTCTCCTTTTGATGGTTACAGATACAATTCCTTTTTACTCCAGATTCAGCTGTGCCTTCTTATTTTGCTGTTCAGAAGAAACGTTCCTTTTTTTTCTTTCCAGAACCCCTGTGGTGGACACACAGTCTCTGAAGTGTCAGTTAGATGTAAGGACAGAATGGGAAGGGGAGGGAAGGGGAGGGAAGGGGAGGGCGGGAAACAGCCCTGCTTCCCCTCTGCCCACCCCTGTACTTAGTCCCCACAAAGCCTCAGCTGGCCTTGTGGAAACTCCTGGAGCTTCTGTGGCCTTTCAGAGCATCCTGGGTCTCAGCCAGGGTGTGTCTTTAACCTGCATTGTGGCTCAGTCATTGGAGGAGCGAGACAGCTAAGTTCTAAGGTTCTCGAGTTCGGAGGCCATTCAGAGGCCACAGCTGAGGGTCCCGTATCCCAGTACCCGGGACCACCGTGTTGCCTGCGGTAGAGCATGCTCCGGGCAGCGCCGGCCAACATCTCGTCCACCTACCTAACAGTGCCGTTGGGGTTGGGGCTAAGCAGGCCATGGGACTCACATGTGTAAGACCTGGGTCTCTCCTAGATATGCCATTCTGGGTGGCCCATTTGTTTCCTTTCATTTTTAAATGAAAGAGAAAAACATTCATGGGCAATGGATAAACAATGACTTCTTTTCCGCAAGACTCACGGGTAATTTCAGGCACTTTGGATTCTTTTCCTCTGTTTCTGCCAGCTAGCAAGCGCGGGGTTTTTCCAGGACGTTAGGGCGTCATTAATCGCCTCAGCCCGGGCCTTTCCCACGCTTCTGTCGCAGCAGAGCTCCTGTCCACACAGCGCTGGTACTGGCTTGTGATGCTGTGTCCCACAGTAGACTGGAGGGCCGGGAAAGAGCCTCGTCTTCCACCACGGGAGCAGGAGATGAGGCGCAGACAGGAGAGCTGTCTCGAGCAAGACGGGGAAGCAGCACACCCAGGCCAGCGGCTTGTCGAGCGAGGTCCACACCCGGTCCGGTGCTTTTCCTGACACTGGCCATGGGTGGCCCCAAGGTCACTCCTCCAGCTCGGCCTCATCCTTTGCTGCCCGCGCTGCAGACTGTGTGGCTGCTCCGTGGCACCGAGCCCGACCGAGGAAGCAGTGCAGCTTGTCTGTGGAGGAGACTGGAGCCGGAGTGTCAGGGCTTTGTTTCCAAGTTGAGATGGGGGGGCTCACCTCGATTGTGGCCAGAGCAACTATCCTGAAACAGAACCACACCGGCTCAGCCACGCGGCAGCCTCCTGCTTGGAAACCCCCGGGGTTCGCATGGGCGGAGCCACACTCACGTTGTCATCTCTTGTCCTGCATTTGGTCACACCGTGACCTGTCATCTCATGCCGCTGGTTTCATTGTGAATTCTAAGAAATCGCTTCAGTCTAACGTTTGCTTGGAATATGCTCCTACTTCCCATATCCAGGGCAAGCTCACTGCTTTGAAAATGAAATATATTCATTTTCTTTTAAGTCCTTTGTACCATATTCTAGAAATCAGCACGTTCACTTTGGGACGTCAGACGGCTGCCCCGTAAGTGTGCACACGTCTTAGGGATAAGTGCTGGTGTGTATTGCAGCCTCAATTATAGTTGGGTTGGACAGTTCTCGGTTAATTCCCTCTCCCTGTTGTGGGGGAGCACAGGGCTGGTTCAGGTTGGTCCCAGACAGTGTCCGCCTCATGGCTGTTTGTGATAGAGAATGTTGCACCTGGAACGCTTCTCGTTTTTTAGGAAACAGCTTTTCCGCCAGCGGCCCGCCGTGCTGCTCTGCACACTCACTTTGCTCTGGGTTAGGCCCGGGTGACCATGTTGCAGGGAGAAGGGCTCACAGGTTCCAGCCGGGACTCCAGGTGTCTCCAGTCATCAGAAGATGCCGTTCTCCTGGGGATCTCTGTGTTTCAGGCCATTCCCCCAGGGCCGCCTCCTGCACCCTGCACTCACACAGCCCTGGGGACCAAGGAAGACAAAGCCCAGATTTGTTTTTGTTCAGAGTTTTGAACATAAAGCAGTGTAGGTGAGACATCCAGACTCTGGCAGAGCTCTGAAGAGTCTGTGCTACCCCAGCTGCAGTTCTCAGGGGAAGGCAGAGGTGAGGCCGAGGCAGGAGCCTTTGGGCATGGGCCGGAAGGAGGAGGTTCGGGGCTCACAGTCTGTGTCTTTCGGTCTAACGGCAGTGAGTAGAATCCGGTTGTCTGATACCATGTGCTTCTTTGTGGCTTTGCTCTACTGACGTTTTGCAGACATCTTACAATCAGGTGATGCAGGTGAGAAACGGGAAGAAGAAATTTAAAGGAACAGCGCGGTTGTGCTGCAGAAATCAGTAGTGAGACGTCTGTACTCTGAAGTTCGACCCCAAAATATTGGAACAAGAGGCAGAGTTTCACAAGGGACAAACTGAAGAGCAACGTCTGTGAGCCCGGGAGGCTGTCTACGGGATGCCCCTTCCATTCACCTGTATTATGCTGATGGGGTTTTATTAGATGCAATGTGCACTTTGCCAGACATCTTCCTTCGTTTTGTCTGCATCCACGTGACTCCTGCAGGGTGGGCGGTAGAGTGGTCCCTGCCTATAGGTAATTGGGGTGGACCCCCGGCTGTGTGGATGTGAGCGTCCAGCGCTGTGTGCAGTTGTTTCCTCTTCTGATGCCACATTAGCAACAATTTATATTCAAGGTACATTTAAGAGTGTATGGACTTAGAAAAGGAAATGGTATCGTAAGGTTCTGGGCTTTGTGCTAGACGAGAGCTTTTAAATGACAGTGTAGGAAGTCCCATTTCTAGCAGTGATCAGTTAGCTCATTTTAGACCTTTTTTCATTTAATGAAGGAAGTTTGTTTTTTTTTTTTTTTTTTTTTTTCCTTACAATGCTGGATTTTGAGCCTAGGACCTCATGCTTGCTCTACTACTGCGTCATTCTCCAAGCCCAAAGTTACCATTTTATATAAGTATGCATCCTTGCATGTGTGTCTTTATTTATTTTGATGGAGTCTTGCTGTATTACTCAGGCTGGCCTCAAACTGGATTCAAGCAGTCCTCCTGCCACAGCCTCCCAAGTAGCTGGGACTGCAGGTATGCACTACAGCACCTGGCTCCATTCTTCCTGTAGAACAAATAGAAACCTGAGGGCTGTGAAGGTATTCCCTTCAAAGTGGTGACGTCTGTGATAGCAATAATTCAGGTTCTCCTTTGCCCAGGAGGAGATACCCCAAAATCGAGCTCAGCATTGCATGCATTTGCTTAATCCAAGTGTCATCTGCCTGCAAGCCATGCCGGAGCATTTGGAAGACCCAAGAAAATGGACTTCGTGTTCTGCCCCCCAGGAGGGGCCCAGATAAAAAACATAAGTCTTCCTGGGAACTAGAAGGATCATCCTGTGGGAATACAAGTGCCCCTGAGGGACAACAGGTCTCACAGTGACCAGTGTCCAGCCATGGAGACACCCCCTCCTAACGTGGCCTCTTCCAGGAGGTGACTTTGAGGGGAGCCTAAGATTTCCTTGATAATCTTCCATTTGCTGTGTTAACCAATTAAAAGCAGCAAGGTTGCCCAAAATATAACACTTCGAGAAAAATCAGTAGAACAAAAGAGCGTGAGAATAGAGCCCTTAGGTGATCAGATATTGGAGCTGCTGAGTGTAACACTATTCAGAGAACTTTCATATAGCGTGATTAAACCTTTTGGGAATAAATGATAAGACAGAAAATTTTTGTAGAGAACTTATTTTATAAATAAGTATCAAATGGATTAGAGGATAAAAACCTATAATGAGTAGAAAACTCAGTGGGTTGGTTTTGCAGAAGAGTTTATGTAGCTGAGAGGGGGCTGATGAGCCAGAATTTGGACAGATAAATGTGTTCAGCTGAAATGCAGAGAGGAACAAAAGAATAAGCGAACACAAGCAGGAAAATAGGAGTCATAGGTGAGGACAGGCAAGGTTACGGCACCAGAGCCCCGGTGGCAAAGTGAGAGATGTGGCATTTGAACAGACAATGATGGATACTTTCCCCAAACTGACAAGTACCTTTAAGCCCACTAATGAACATAAGAAAAAGCTGCAGCCCCAAGCATGACAAGTGGAAAGAAAATGTGGCATACCATGTCAAGAGGCAAGAAACCAAATGCAAGAGGCGGTCTAACCAGCGGCCAGAGAAAAGAAAGATGAGCAGATCCAGTGCCAGTCAGCCGTTGACTACTGACCGATAGGAAATCTACACTGATAAAAATTCAGTGCAACAAGGAAATAAAGTCATAGGTTTTACCCACATAGTAGCATACCCTTAAATTACGCAGAAGACAGAATATTACCTAACACTGTTGCAGCTTGACTGTGAAGAGAAGGGGTTGTACTCCAGCACTGCAAAGAGAGCGGCACAGAACACAACAGAAAACCCCAGAGGTGGCTGACGGGAAGCGGAGAGCCTTCGGGGCATCGGAAGAATGGTAGTGATTTCTAGGTGTAGCCTGCACCTTCAGACCTGCCATTCCTTCCCACCATGACGGGTGCACTTTGTTGTCCCGCTGTCTCTTTGAGGAAACAGAATCACAGGGAAGACATTTGGTGAGCTGGCTGCAGTGCAAGGTGATGTGGTGTGACCCCTTCCAGCTCTTGGTGGTGCCACAAATTGGCAGCAAGGTGCCCTGCTGTGGTGCCTGCGGAGCAAGGCCCGCTGAGCGCATCGGCTTTGGAAGGAGCCTGGGAAAGCGGAGCCTGTCAGGCAGAGTGAGGAGCCACCTTCGTCCCGCTGGGGGGCTTCGCCCGACAGCACCTCACCCAGCGTCACTGCCGCAGGGTCCTGATTCAGTTCACACGCACCGCTGGCCCGCCGGTATTGTAGGAGGAGCTCCGCCGTGGACGAGAGCCAGTGGAGGCACTGTGTGCCTCTGGAAGAGAGAAAAGGAACTTGGAAGAAATGAAGTGTTCACAGAGCCTAAAATAATATTCTGCAAGAGGCTGCTGCTCCTGGGATCGGCTATGGTCCACCCAGATAAACAGCCTCAATCAGAGAGCAGTTTCTCTAATCAGGGTTACAGCATCGAACATCAATGAAAACTGATTTTGTAAATTGTTAGTGGGATTACGTTTCCAGGCTGCTAGTCTTTTCATTCAAAGAAGCCTCGCTAATGAGAGCAGGTGTTGGAGAGAAAATGAGTTGTAAGATGTTCTGTGTGTGTGTGTGTATCTCTCCACATCTGTCTCGGTCTCTGTCTGTCTTTCTGTCTCTCTCACCTACCTGGTAGACCCAGGGTACTGAATTGAGAGTTAGTGAATTGGTTAGGATATTTTTCAGGATTTCCCTCCAAAGTTCCACAAAATAGAAAATTTAAATAGCCATATATTTATGGATGATAAGAGACTGGAAGAGAATAATTCTGTAGCTAAAATAAATGATGAATGTAGTTGCTTTTAAAGAAATGGTTGTCCTTGTAATTTCCATTCTTTTACTGTGAGGCCACTGATTTTTATTGCTGAGATATGTGGAAAGTAAGAGCATATTAGGGGAAGAATTCTGTGAAATTCCAATTTTGACCTCTTACTTTCTGTTTCTCTTGACTAGAGTCGGAATAATGAGACTCTGATATGTCACCTCTTTACACTTCCACAAGGTTCTTTGCTAAGAATCATGTGATTTTTCTAAGTAAAATCCTGACAGGTCTTGCCAAAAACAATTTCATGTAAAAATGTAATAGAACTTAATTTCACTTTACTTGAAACTCCATTATGGAGTGAAAGTTTGTAGTATAAGATACTGGCAACAACTACTTGAAATGCAGGGACCAGAACAGAAATATTCTTTGGCTGGCTCCCTAACCTTAGAATACTATTTAAAGATGAATCTGATGTCTGGATGGACATATGCCAGGTTGTGGGCACTTGGTCACCTCTGAGGCATGAAATTAAAGGCAAAGAGGGTAGGAGCCTTTTAATCTTTATAAACTTCTGAAGTGTTAGGATTTTCACTTTGACGTGTCATTTTTTAGGAAGACTTTCAGTGGCCTGGAAGTTTCCTGTAAACACTATGTTGTTATTCAAGAGTATCAAAGAGAAGTTTCATTTCTTATTAATTTATCTAGCAGATTAGACTTTTGATCTTTGATCAGTATGTTTCCAAAGAAATAATTTTAAATAAATAATCATTATATGTGTGTAATAATGAATAATGCAGTAGGTATAATGTCTACATCATACTTTATATGTTACATATAGTATAGTAAGTACACAATATTATATGTGTACAGTAAGTACACAATATTATATGTACGAGTATATGTGTATCTCCTACCAACCAACTGCTCTAGGCAGGTGAGCATTTATATATAAATGTTTCTAGGGGAGCTCAGTGAGGTGGGCTGTGTTTGTAATCCAGCAACATAGGAGCCTAACACATGAGGATCACAAATTCCAGGGTAGCCCGGACAGCCTAGTGAGAGCCTGTCAGCAAATAAAAAGGCTGAGGTTGTAGCTCAGTGGTCGAGCACTTGCCCAGCATGCTTGAGGCTGAGGTCAATACTGTTAAAAACAAAGTTTCCCGGAGAGCAGTGAGCATGTACAATTTACCCCTGGATCCTCTGCCCTACAGATATCCCTAGTTATCCCCTGAGAATTTCCAGCCCCTCCTCAGTGGATACCAAAACCTGTGGATGCTTAGATGGCATAAAATTTGCATATAGCCTGTGTACAGCCTCCCTTATACCTTAAATCCTGTGTATAGATTACTTATAATACCTACTACAATGTACCTGCCATGGAAATAGCTCTCTTACTGTGTTGTTTATGAAATGGTGACAAAATAAATCTCTGTATGTTCAGTTTAGATGCAGTGTTTTTTCTCTGTATAATTTCGACCCATGGTTGGTTGGCTTTGCTACTACAGAGCCTGCAGATTTGGAGGACCAGCTGTGTATGTGTTTTAAGGGACCTGTGGTCATTCTGTGACATGCCCTGCATGCAGTGCTCCATGCTCGTAGGCTACATGTATGGGAAAGGCTGCCTCACCCAGGTGTCCTTGGCACCCGTACAATGGTCCCGTCCTCTCCTCCGTTGTCCGAGCTTGGAGGGTGGGGCTGCACATGCGGGAAGAAGGCGTAGGACAGTCCGGTGGCCAGGGCTCAGAAACTGACCAGCCTTCGGCTCCCATCTCCACCCTTCTGTGGTTGACTAATCTTTGGACAGCTTACTTCCTCTTGGTAAAAGGAATTGTCATTTGTAAAAGGGAAAAAGCGGAATGAGCTCATCTTATAGTCTGTTAGAACTAAGTGAGCTTCTGTCTGTACAAGGAGAATAGATCAGCTTCTTGGTCACTCAGCTTCCCAAAGCCTTACAGGAAGTCAATTCCAGTGTATTGTTTTGCAGAATAAACCTGTAGCCATTAATCCAAGGGGACCTTTCTTCTGGCTGTCACATAAACTATTCAGAGAGACATTTGTGTGTCACAGTGAACACAGAATCAAAGTAAGAGAATTAACAGCCTAATTCAAGAGTTTAATGTTTCCACCCACGTGGCTGGAAGTGGCTTCCCACAGTGAGAGGGCAGTGCGATTCCTGTTCTCTGGTTTGTGCCCTGCTCGCTTTGGGGATCTAGGGTGAGTTACTCTTTCTTGGCGTTTGCACCATGGGTGTGATAATCCTTGTTGGCATGTGTGATTAGGGAATCGCTCTATATGAAAAGGCCCTGAAGGTCAAGGTTTGCCTTTTCTGCTTTAGGATGTGGAGCCATGGCTAACAGGTAACCAGCTGAAGACAGTGATCTAGTGTTCTGGATTCCCACCTACCTTCTACAGGAGGAGAAAAGGTTTTGGTGGCCTACTTGTGCTATCTATGCTTACTTGCATGCATCACGCTGTCTGTGAGAACAAGACTTAACTGGATAGCAAGATTTAGAAGGGGATAAACTCATAGACCTGCAGCGTGACTGCAATAGAAACTCTAAAAGAGGAAATTAAAAAGTGTTTTGAGCAATATCCACAAGCATTGGGCCAGTCAAAGAGGTCATCAGAATGTGCTGTAGTCATTTAGTCAGTTGGTGCCTTTCTGGGTGAACAGGGACAGTGTCTGTATTCTCCGGGTTCGTGCGGGAGCAGTTCTCCTTTCCACAGCATGCAGCTTACAAATGACTCACAGGTGAGGGCCTTCTGTCCTGGTGGACTTCACTTGCTGTTGCTCCTGAAATGAGTTTTCCGAGAGCCTATGGGTTCGCAGTGCCTGCCTCTCCCCGGGACTTTCCTGATCATCTTTGCAGCTCACAGGCAGACTCTTCTGGGAGAAGCCCTGACTCCTGCAGAATTGATTGCTGGCTCGCCTCTGCTGTGGGAAATCAGCAGTGCTGTGGTTGGAGTGTGTGAGGCGCACGACAGGCAGGTTGACAGATGTCCCACTTGGGGAGCAGCTGAGCCTGGTGAGGGACCCTGGTGCTGGGCGGAAGATGTCGGGCTTCATCGCGTAAGCAATTGGAAATTAGACTCTTAAGCCTTGAAAAAAGTAAGTAGATTGTTTTAAAATGGTTTTCAAATAAGCAGCCTCCAGTTTGGGTGGCACTGTGACCCTGTCAGAGGATTGTAGGTAGCTGTACCCTACACCAGGGATGCTGGCTTCTGGGTCCCCATAAAAGAAATCTTCATGGAAAGGCTGAAGGTTACAAGTGAACAAATGATGACACCTAGCACACGATGGATTTTGTGGAAGAGGAATGAAGGTGTTCACCTTCCACCATGGGGTTCCTGCTCTGGACAGCCAGCCTATGGCAGGACCCTTCTATCTTCCAGTTGGCCCGTCCTGCAGCCTCCCTCACTGCTGGGGGATCTGGGCCCCCCAAGCCACTTCCACTCCTGTGTATCCCAGGTTCTTGTAGTTATTACCTATTTCATGAGAGGCCCACTGTTTGGTTTATCTGAGCTGTTTCTACAGCCATCTTTTGTATATTGCTATAATACTTGAAAGCCAGTCCCCTGAATGCAGAAATTTGAAGGGTGGGTGGGAGTGAAGCTAGGATTACATCACAGTGTTCATTCATGTGTTGTGCAGCTTTGTATCAGTAACAAAACTCTGAGGGAATCAACTTAAAAAGAGAAGAAGACTGTTTTGGCTCATGATTGCAGAGGATGCAGTCTGTGGTCATTTGGCTCGTTGCCCCTGGCCTGTGACTGGCAGTACAGCAAGGGCAGAACATGAGCCAGAGAAGCTGTCAGCCAGGCACTGTGCAATGGGAGGAAAAGACAGGAAGCAACTGGGGTCCCACCACCACCTTCAAGGACATGTCCCCGGTGACCTAACTTCCAGTGAGAAAGGCTCCCCCTTCCTGGATCACCACAGGCTGGGGCCAGCCTTCAGCACTAGAAAGGACAAGTCTTCCACTTGAGTCTCTTTACCTTCTTGTGTTCTGGGCCTCCTTGGGCTTGACCCTCAGTAGAATGTTCCAGCAATTGCATCAAAGCCCATTATGCTGAGGTTCATCTCGGAGCTCACTGAAAGTTTAAATCTTTCCATAGCCTGTTTTCTCATCAAAGAGGGTAAGTGGAGGTGATGAAAGTCCTCCTTGGGAGAGCACAGGATTTTCCCACCAGTTTGGGGTCACAGTATGACACAGGCAAACTGCAAAGTTATGTTTTTGTAGATTAAAATGTAAGTTTTAAAATAAACTCCACTTTTATTGTTGTGTTGGGAGTTACTAAGTTAATTAAGTTCCATTTAATTTTAATGAATGTCTTAATATATGTAAAGTACCTAGCACAGTGCCTGGAAGGGCTTGGAGAGAAGTCTGGAAATTAGAGCTGGGCAGTTAAGATGGGGAGTCCTGGCCCTGGGGCCCCAGCTCTGTGAGCTCCGTGCCCCATGGGAGACGGGGTGTCACTCCCTGGAAACCTGCGTCAGGAAGCACGCTGACGTTGTTGGTTTCTATAAACTGGTCTTCCTGGAGCCAGCATGGCAGTGGGCGATAGGAATAATCAGCCATGGAATTTACTTCCTGTAGTCATATTGCAGAATTTCCAAGAATCTAGAGAGACCAGGATGGATTTTTCAGGAGGACGTTAATGGTACACTCTCCCAGCCGCTAGAAATGCTCAAAACCAGGCTGGCCCCAAACCAGGAGAGGTCCCTATTTATACAGAGGCGAAACAAAGGCAGTTAGTCATCCTAGCAGCGAACCCTATCTTAGACTTGAAAGAAAACACATCTTGTGCATCTCAGGGTGTTAGGGTGCTCGCTTATAACCCCATTTGTTAGCTCTGTCGGTGTCGGTACCCAGTACCGCCGCTCTAAGGGAGGAGATTCCCGTGAGAGAACCGCCTGAAGCGTGACCTTCATCAGTGAGGACACACAGGACCCGGTGCGACAGCGCAAGGCCGTATTCCGAGGGAGGGGTGCCTGCTGAGTCGCTTGCCTGAGCTGGGGAGATTTTACAGAGCTCCAAGTTCCGCTTTAATGCGACTGTTTAATAATATATCACATCCTGTGATTATAGTGGGGTCCCCTAGAGGCACTTCGGTGAATTCTAAAGTCCTGCCCCAAACTGCAGAAGATGTGGAATACAAGTGTGAGGTGTGATCAAACAATACAGTATATTTTAAAATTAAAACAGGTTTATGACAGTAAAAGATGCATTGCCATTAATCTCCCTCAGAATATTCCCTCTGGCTTTAAACATGCATCCCATCACTCTTGCCACTTCCTGAAGGAGTTCTGGAGTCCTCTTTCCTGAGTGTCTTTAGGGTTTTGCCCTGGCTGCCTTGATGTCCTAAATCAGCCCAAACCATTTACCTTTCATGGTCATTTTGACTTTAAGGAAGAGCCGGAAGCTACACAGTGCCAGGTTGGTGAATAAGGTGGATGAGGACATACTGTCACGTTTTTATAAACTGCCTTTCTGTTGGATAGCATTGGGCAGCAGCGTTCACCATATTTTTGATCATCCCTCGTAAAGACACTCCTGGAAGACTTCCAGAACTGCTTCTGACAGTCAGGAACAGTGAGAGGAGTGTGTTTGGTATCGGGACTCGAACTCAGGACCTCGCACTTGCCAGGCAGGTGCTTGTACCAATGAGCTATATCACCAGTCTGAGGAGTGTGTTTGAAACAAGGGGCAGTATTCTGAGGGAGATTAATGACGGTGAACCTTATTGTGATAAAGTTTTAAAAATGTAAACGTCCATCATATGTTTTGGTCACCCCTTGTACATACGTGAAATTTAAGCAGTTTCACTTGTCCTCTCTGGTGTCTGCTGATTTGCCCTATTTTGTGTAAATCTCTGTAAAGTGAGCTCTGTGCAAAACCGAGGCCATGTGTGTGAGATGCACATGTTAGATATGCATCCACACATTGCTTGTGTAATATGCATGAGGGCGGTGACACTCTTGCCACATCCTGGATGTCCTTCTGCCCTGCTCTCCTGATGACCCTTGGGGAGAGTCCCTGATGCTCGCTGTGTTCTTCAGAAACATTGATCTGGCTCCCGCCCTGACCTTTGCTGGCACCTCTGCTGGGCTGGCCAGATGTGCTGTGATACCCCCAAGCCAGATGGAGTCTGTCCAGGGCTATCAAACCATGTTCTCACCGGCATACTGGCTTTTCCTGAGCTCCTGAGATTCAGCCCCCTTCCCAGTGGCCCAGGTCATTGCTGTAGTTGGACCCAGGCTTCCAAGCCAGCTGGCAGGGGGACCCAGCACCATCAGAAACAGCAGCTTAAACCTTGACCACCAGCCACTGGCGCTCAGAGTAACTGCCCCAGGCGGGAAGTGTGCAGATTGGAGGTTTTATAGCTGGGGCCATCCCCTGTATCCGTGGTTGCAGTTATCTGCAGTCATCTGTGGTCCAAAAATATTAAATGGAAAATTAAGACAATTCATAAATTTTACATAGATTGAAATCTAGTGTACGATTACTTGTTCCTGTAGGTCCTCTGCTGTTGCACTGTAGCGTATTGTTATATTTCATCATTAGTTACTGTCACCCTGTGCCTGTGCCTCGTGTATAAATTAAACTTCACCCTGGCTCTGCACGAGCAGGAAGAAACGTAGTATATAGTGGGCTTGATGCCATGGGAGGATTCAGGCGCCCACTGTGGGTCCTGCCCGTGTCCCTGAGGGACCAGTGTGTGCAGATCTGCCTTTGTGGCGCTCCGGCCAGCTTGGTACTCTGCTGCGGCTCCTCACTCTCCCTGCCTGCCACAGAGCCCTCCCCGTCCTCCTGCTGTCCTGGGTACCGTCTGTGTGGAAAATGAGGAGCCTCACTTCCAGGGAACCTGGGCAGCCGTGTTGGTGCAGGGCTCGTCCATGTGGGGGTTCACCTTTGAGGAGCTGTGTGGAGAACTTCCCAATCCTTACTGAGATGTATTTCTACTGGATTTCCGGGTTTCTCTGTTAGTTCGGAGGAGGCAGAATGAATTCAGCTATGCAGACCTATGCAGACAGACCATGTGCTAGGTCAGGCTGGAGTGGGGCCTTCTTTATCACATCTCCTGGCCCAGTTGAAGTTCCTGTGGGACTCAGGAAACCCAAACGCAGATGTCCTAGGGCCCATCCACACCCCCCAGACCAGCGTCATCCACTTGGCCTCTCCCTGCCCCATTTTGTGTTGCTTGTCCTGTCCCGGTGGAGTAACTGCATCACAGCAATGCTCAGCACTTATGCTGACGCAGACAGGAGCAACACAGCTCAGCATGCAGGGCCGCCGTCTCGGGGGCCTAGTACAGAGCGACAGAATCACTTAGCACCGGAGCACCTGTGCTTGCAGCAAGGTTGCCCGGGACCGGCAGTGACCCCGCTGCTGGTCTGTGTCTGACAGGCCATCTCCTACTCTCTGCTTCCTGCCTGTGCCACATCAAGGAACTATGCTGACCAAGTCTTCCGGGAGACCCGTTTGCCCCCTTCCCCCAGTTATTCTGTGGCGCAGGTGGCAGCTGCAGCTTACAGATTCTCGTTCTTCAGAAATGAGCCATTGTGATGGACCTGTGTCCTCCATTTCCTCCTCCTGCCTCGGTTGTGGTCCCACTGTACCCCGACAGCAGGCTGTCTCCTTAGGGAGTCTGAACACCTCTGCCTTGCCTGTGGGATGGGACGGTCGGCTCCCTGCAGCCCTGTCCCCGTGTTTGTCACCGTTGGATTCTAGCGCCTGGCTTAGAGCTCAGCGTAGACCGTGAATAAGCACATTTTGTTTGGCTGAACCTATGATTTCTTGGCATCTGTTAACTTGCTTAACTCTCATAACTTTTCTTAACTGAAAACGTGTTTGCTTCCTTCTTAAACTGGAGGTTTGCAGTTCTCTAAATCCCCTCAAAATGTATGCTTTGTGCTTTTAAGTTTCTGCATATAAAGTAAGCAGAATAATGATTAAAATGAAACGCACTCAGTATTTATAGTCACACGAGAGCTAAGTGAGCCTAACAATTACTCACCGAGCGTTTCCACATCTTTAATATTGGAACTCAGTCTGGCTCATTGCGGCAGGGCTTTGCAATTGACAGCGTAATATTTTACAGTATTTACACTTCACCTAATCAGCATTTTCTACAGCTTATTTTGGGCAAATTAAAATGAACCTAAAAGCCCTTCAATATATACCCTGAACAGGTCTGCAAACCATCAGACCTTGCAGGCTTCTATTATGCATACTCAGATGCTGAGGTTGGGCATGGATCTCCTGCGTAGACCAGGTCCGTCTCAGTGGCATCAAGCAGGAGGAGAACACGGGCCTGCAGGAAGCTACACAGGAACTTCCGACTGACAGTCTTGCACACTCATGGGAAGATAGTGGGATAAGGTTCTTTTTTATCTTGGGGTGTGTGTGGATATAAGAGGGAGGAGGAGGAGGCGAGGAAATTCTGATACAGCAATGTTTACCTCAAAAAGATTTATAGGCATACATTTAATGGGATATGGAGAAAAATTCTCCTCTCCACTTTTGTATCTTATCTTGGTGCCTGAGGCTGAACTTGCTGAAACTTCTTTAACATGCAAACAATCACAAGGGAAGCAGGTCACTGAAAGCCAGGGGCCTTGGGAACACGAGCCCTTTGGTGTTTTTGCACCACAGGTACCTGTGGCAGTGCCATGAAATCTGCACTCCTTGTCTCAGGACGAAGTTTCTGAATGCATAAAATAAAATCTTTAAGATTACGTAAGTGAAACCAATCACATCAAAATGGAAGTACCCAGATTTTAAAGTGAAATCAAATTGTGATGTAATAAAATGCGTCTCTATCAGCACACCATCCGGCAGTGTTGCGCCTTGCTCTGGGAGTTAACATAGCACGATTACGCGGTGTGGAAAGCACCGTCCTGCTTAGTGACAAGTGGCAAGCCCCGCTGGCGCTGGTGTGTTGCCTGTGTTATAGTGAAAGGAATTGTCATTATAACGACTGTAATTGTAACGGTGGTGAACATTAAGATGAAGTTCTGTTCTATGCCAAATTCAGGGACCTCTTGAATTTATCAGGGTCCCCTCCCGCATAGCTGATTTAGTTGTACAAGTTGCTGCTGTTGTTGCTGTAGTTCTTGCTCTTGTCAGCACTGGGGACTGAGCCCAGAGCTCCCACATGGAGCTACATGCCTTATCCTTTTTATTTTTGTTTGTTTTATGCTTCTCTGTGTTCATTAGTACATATTTGTGGTTCATAGTGAATGGGTTCCGAGTGGGGAGCTGGTCCCTGTGATTCATCTTAGTTCTTCTGCTTCCCCTTAACCTCCCATTCCTATCTCTTCCCTTCATCTCTGGTTCCTCTTCCATTTGTAGATGATCTATCTCCCTATTTTTTAATATCTGTCTTTTATTTTTCTGCTTAAATTATTTATACTTTGTGCTTCTCGTGTAAGACAATCCATGCGATACTTGTGCTTATGTGTCTGGTTTATTTCACTTAACATAAATCGCCCAGGCTGGGCTCAGCCATGGGGTCCTCCTGCCTCAGCATCCCGGAGTGCTAGGATTACAGGTGTGCACCACCATTCCTTGTGGGCTGTACAAATTCTTAATCAAATAAATGTAGTGTCAAGAAGGCAGGCGAGAAGCGTAGAGGTGGGACGGAGGAAGGTGGAAAATGACCCTGACCCTTGCCAAGGATGGCTGCTAAGATGATTCACGAGGTCCCCAGGATTCTGATGAGGTAGCTCCTCAGAAGAGATGACGGAGCCTCGGAGCAACAGGAAATACTCTTCTTTCATGAATACAGAAAGCAGGTCCCCAGCCTAGGCCTTGGTGTGTAGTCTTTCTGGACAGTTAGTTGGGGTGCCCCTGACCTCCTCTCAGGAGGTTACGTGATCAGCAGCCCCAGAGAGTGAGATGGACAGAAACTTGCTGAAGAAGATTCCTGTGGCAGCTGCGGCTGAGTTTCCTGTCCTGAGGTTTGGGTGGAGAAAAACGTGATGGAAGGTTCCCCCTTCCAATGTCATTGCTCTTTTTCTTGAGTACTTGTCTTTCTCATTGTAAAGGCGAAGGGGGAACTAGTGGTTTGATTGAGCTCCCTGGAGTTCGGCAGTTTGCAGTAGGCAGGTGAGGGTGAGGCTTGAGGGGTTTTGGAGTTTTAAGCTTCCCAAAGGAAATAGTGATCGTTACTTCCTGAGGTGCACAGCGGCAGGCATCATTAAGCTGATGGGTTTTCTGGACATGTTATAAACGAAGTACTTCATGCCTGCGTCCACCCAGGCCGTGTGTCTCATGCCCTTGGAGGCTCTGACCCCAGGGGCGAGGTGCCTTGGTCGCATCCTGACAGCTGCTGCTGCTGCCCTTCACCTGGCGATCGGGCCGCATGCAGGCGACTCTGGACCCGATCAGGAAAGTGGGTGGCTCTGAAGTGAAAGGTGAAACGGAAGCAAAATTGCAGTGTCACATGACCATCTCAGTCCTTGGCAAATGGAGTTTTTCTAGGGAACTCGGTTTGGTGCTTATCATTGAGAACTACTCTGGACGCTAGCTGCACCTCTCTGCCCCTCTGACCACAGCCGCTGCCCGTGGTGAGGCCAGGGCATGCTCATGACAGGATGGGTGTTCTGCAGGCCCGATTGGCTCCTGCTCCAGGCTGCCCTGCGGCTCCTGTGTGCAGAGTTGGCGCCCCTGTGCCGACTCAGCCTGCTGCCGCTGACTGCCTGGTCTGCGTTAGCTGTCTCTTCCCTTCTCGTGGACGTTTGAAGGCACAGACGATATAGTGTAAGGATCTGTGGTTGAGTTTAGGCTCAGAGTCCCCAAAATAAATGCACAACCTTAATTTCTACATTGGCTGCTTGGATTTTTGCTTTGTTACATTTACTGTCCAAGACAAATTTTCACTACCTAAGAAGTTTGATCCAGAACAATGGAGACGATTTAAGTAAGATTTTAAAAATAATTGCTGTAAAAGACATGTTCACTGTGCTCAGAACCTTCCCCTTTCGCTTTGAATGCACTCATCCCATCATTCTTGCCACTTTCTGCAGCAGCTCTTAAGTCCTCTTTTGTGAGTGTCCTGAATTGATTCAAAATATTTCCATCACTTTCTGTCAAAAAAACCTTGAGAGTGTCCTTGTGCACCTTCTTCACCACCTCTGGCATCTCTCAACTTGCAGCTCTTCCCTGAAGGCATGACAGGGAGGAGGCAGCCGGACAGCAGAAGACTCTAGGGAAAAAGGACTCCAGAATGGCCTCAGAAAGTGGCCAGGACCCTGGGATAGGTATGCTTGAAGCGAAGGGCAGGATTCTGAGGCGGGTTCATGGCAATGTGTTTTTTACTGTAATCATTTTGAGAAATTTAAACATTTGCCTGTTTTTGATCACACCTCATAAATCTAAAATAGTGTCACCTCTCCTCTCTTTATTTTACTAATTACCAGTCTGGTAGTTCATTTTCAGTATGAAGCCAGTGGAACGGTTTTTGTTTGGGATATTGTAGAACCATTGAAGTTCCCTTTTTCCCTGCACGGTTGTTAGGCACCCTTTGTCTTTGGTTCAGTCTTCTGCTGCGCCTCACACAGGCTCTGCAGACGTGAGGCTGAGTGCTGCCGAGGTTTCAAGGCACTTTCTCCAGCGCCGTCCTGGAGAGCTCTGACTGGCAGTGAAGCCTCAGGAGGGGAAAGTAGCTTTCAGACCCTCGTGGCTGCTGTTAGTTCGAAGTGTTTGACCTCTGTGTGCACAAAGTTGGGAGTTTGGCTCCTGGATACCGCTGAAGGCAGCGGCCCAGCTTTTGAGAGAAGTTTCATAAAAACAATGCATCACACCCTGAGAACAAAGGGTCTACCTCAGCCTGTCATTACTTTTGGGAGAGTCCAGCTGACCTGTGGTTAAATTACTTAGTGTGTGTGTGTGTGTGTGTGTGTGTGTGTGTGTGTAAAACCAGGGCCTTGAAGCCGGGCATGGTGGTGCACGCCTGTAATCCCAGCACTCAGGAGGCTGAGGCAGGAGGATCTTTGCGAGTTTGAGACCAGCCTGGGTTACAAAGTGAGCTTAAGGCCAGCCTAAACTGTATAGTGAGACCATGTCTCAAAAGACAAAAAAAGAAAAAAAAAAACAAACAAACTAGGGTCTTGGTGCTGAGATACATCTCCAACTCATTTTAATTTTTACTTTGAGAGAGTCTCCCTAAGGCCCCAAGTTGCCCAGGTTAGGCTCAGACTTGTGATGCTCCTGCCTCAGCCTCCTAGAGAGCTGGGGTACAAGCATGGCCCAACACGTCCCATCTTCTTTGGTATGCTGGGCAGTCCCCCTGCATTGCACGGTGAGTGAGGGGAGCCCCGGGTGGTCCTCCATCCCTCCCAGAAGGGCAGTCATCATTCATGCTTCGCAGTGCAGTCCAGTTTCATTTTGTTTTGTTTTGTTTTGTTTTGTTTTCTGGTACTGGGAATTGAACTCACGACCTTGCGCTTGCCAGGCAGGTGCTGTGCCGCTGAGCTAAATCCCCAGCCCCAGTCAGTTTCATCCTGAATCACCAAACAATAACCCTAAAATGGCATTTGCTGTTCTTTCTGCCGAGCCGCTCTCCCACCTCGGGTTCTGCATGTGTCTGTGCCGCAACACCTGTACCTCTGCCTGGTAGCTGTGGGTCATGTGATTGCTTGAACCACTTGGCCCAGAAGTTGGTGAGGGCCGTGGACATGTCCTCCTCATGCTGGGACCAGTGTCTGTTGCTGCCATGTTGTGGAATGAAGGAACGCTGAACCACTCTCCTTCTTGGCCGACTATTTGTGCCAAGTCTTAGCTCACAGATGCCTTCTTCTAAGAGCCACAGCCCCACCCACTTCCCTAGTGCCCCGTCTGTGTGCTGCCCACGGCTGGGGCACAGCTGCCACGTCAGGACAGTATCACATCCTCCTTCTACACTTAGAGCAGAGCTGGAGTCTCAGTGAACTTTGAATCTGTGGTCCCGTGCGCATGGCCTGGCGCGCAGTGGTACTAAAGATACGGACGCAGACATAGAGAGTGACGGAAGAAAGGTTTCCAGGGCACAGTGGTACGACCTCACTCAGAAATTCACACGGGCATTTGTGAAATATCTGAAGTGGACTCGTTCCTTGTAGTGCTGTCATATAAGTGGAGGAGAAGAAAAATTAAAGACAAGTTTCTGCTAGAAAGACACATAAGTGGTTTAAAATGCACTATTGCCATTTACACAGAATGCACTGAGGTAGTTGATTCAACAACTAAATGAGAGTGCCTGCCAAATCTGGATAGTATGTAAGTTTGGGGGTATAGAAATACAAAACTTAATGTTTGCTTCTTGTCTCGTAAAATCTAGTCACCAGGATAATATGGGATCCTGGTTCTTCTGTATCATTTGGACTCAGGATCATTTTGGACACCATGAGCTCCCAGCCTTCCAGGACCCACTGAGACATAAGCTGCTTCGCTGTAATACACAGTACTTCTTTTATCCTTTTCCAGTTTACTGGTGTCTCTGCCTTGGATTACCACTGATCTGATACTCCAGGCGAGTATTTCCTCTGCAGGTTAACAGGGAGAAAGGCAGTACTATGCACATGTGGACGTAGTCCGTTGAGTTTCCTCTACTGTATATATGGGTGCGTGTTCGTCTCACCATGTAGATCAACAGAAATTTCTTGTATGAGTTACTCGCAAAAACATGGGTTAAACACATGAAAGATAAATTGGCCTTGAATAAAAGGACCTACGATCATCAAGAATTTAAATTCTTCTCCATTTCGTTATTTGGATGTTATTTGTGGTCTGAGGCAATGTGTGCAGATGTCAAGTTGACCAAGAATGGGATGTGGTGAGGCTTCGTGTGTCAGCTTGATTGGTTTAGGGACCACTTAGGGGGTTGGTGAAGCACTCTCTGGATGTATCTGCATGGGCCATCGAGGCATGACCTTGGTATTATATCTGTTTGCTGGCCTCTTCGCCATCTGGTTCTGTTGTCCTGCTTTCCTTCACAGCCACCATGAGCCATCCTTTCCTGCTGTGCCCTTCAGCCATGATGTTTCTGCCCTAAGCATACTGACTATGGACTGAACCCCTCTGAGTCAGATTGTCCTCTCCTTGAAGTTGTAGGTGTTGGGTATTGTGTCCCATTGCTGGGAAAGCTGGCCGGTACACTTCTCATTTCGGTACCAGCAGCAAAGAAGGGTTCCTTGTGTAAGAATGTGGGGATAATTCCTCTGTGTCCCTAGGCTAACCTATGAATAAACTTTGTTGAGGTAGCTGACTTAGCATTGAGCGCTACAAGTATGTTTCTGACCCCCACTTAGCACTTAGTAGATAAAATTTGTCTCCACTAGGGTTATATAAGCTAAGGGAATTAGAACATCTGTTTTGAATAATTTGACCTAAAGTCACATTTTTAAGTAGAGCCACATGAGTGTTATTATATCCTTTTATTGCATTAGGAAACTAAAAGAATAAACAGTATCCTCTGGGCTTCTGAAGAGACTCAGGGGCTGATTTAGTTGTTAACGGTATATTAAATGTCTTACTTAAAATTCAGGTTTTTCAGTGGACCTTGCTAGTTTTTAACAAAATACATTTTGTTCTCATCTCCTTATCTTGCATTCTCTCACCAAGTATTTTGCTTACTTAGGAGAAAACAACAGAACTAATTTTGGCTTCCTACTGGCCTTGTAAACGTAGTAGGTTTTAATTTCTGTTTTTTAAATAAGAGAATTACTGATGTAATTTGAGAATGGATGAGTTTCATTTTTTAAGAGCTGTAATTCACAACTGAAGTGACCCTAAGCACTTCTCCTGCGTTGCTTTGCTTCTATTTTACATGTTCTCCAGAGCGTGCCACCAACACTTGCTTATCCGCCTCCAAGATGGGCTCTGAAGCCTTGATGGTGGGTGTTGGGTTCTGACATCAGCCCTAGAGTCGAACTGACTGGATTTAAATCTGTCTTCCCCCTGACCCCAGGCAAGTTTCTCTTAATCCTGTGGAAAGTAAGGTGATAATAATGCTCCTCTTGAGGGCTTGGTGCAGGGAGGATAGCAGAACGACAGAAGGGCTGGGCAGGGTGGGTGGTGCCCGGCGGGGACTCTGAGTGTCCTGGAACAGCCGGTTAGCAGGAGGCAGCGAGGTGCAAGGAAGCTGAGGTGCTCACCAGAGGGTGGAGCTGGGAAGGCCGAGCAACGGCTGCTTCCGGGCTGGACCTGGTCCCCATCCGCAGCCTCCGTCCTGTGCAGTGCAGGGCCACGAGGTACAGAACGCTCACCCTCATCACTCATCAGTGAAGAATCACTGTTTTCATAGCTAGGACAATTGCTTAGTATTTCTCAAATAACAGATACTCAAATCAAAATCTTTACAAACATACATCTTTTCTCCAGAAATTATACTCGTAGGGCTGTATTCCACAGGAGTAAGATCGTCAGTGTGTGGACGTGGACGTGAGTGTCCTGCTGGCTGGGGCCTTGCTGGCCGGAGGAGCTGTCCCGGGGTCATGGCCACTGCAGGAGAAATCAAACTGCAGAATGATGTGGTGCTTCTTGTTCTTTAAAAAAATAGAACAAGGCTGATAATAATTACAACAAAAACCCAACCTTTTTACTTGTGTAGAAAGAATTTTGGAGGAAAGATGCTGCTGCCTCTGTGGGAGAATTTTGTGGGTGTTTGAGTGAGAGGGAAATGCGATTAATTTTTCCTTTGAAACTCTATTTTTTGTTATAATAATATTATTTCTGTTATCTTTTCTAAAATAAAAAAAAAGTTACCAACAGGGAAGGAAAGAACTGGGTTCGTGTGTAAATAAAAGCCAGTCTTCACAGATGTCTAAAATTGGGCTGTCTAGTTCTTTTCTGTTGTCAGAGCTGAAATACAGAATTTTCCTAAACATAGCTGTTCTCCTTGTAAGCAGACCAACTCATCACCAAGTGAGAGTACATTTTAAAGGAAAGTTAATAAAAATGAAAAGTTTGACGTAGCTAAAATGTATGCAATGTGAAATTTACCCCAAGAGAAAAATAAAATACCCTGGAGACAGGAGATCCAAACTCAACTCTTTAGAATCTTAAGGCGGATGAGTTTTAAAACCTTAGGTTTTGTTGGAAATGTAAGAAGTTCTTTGGGGTTCTAGAGAGGAAAGAATAAGCTGAAACTAAATCTGACATGCAATAAATGTGACTCTTTCCAACCAAACTTAAACACAGTGACAGAAATAACCATATGCATGTTTCTGGATCACCCACCTACCAGGGAACTATCAAAATCCACATGCATTAAGCCATTTTAATGAACCTACCACTGCTACAGGTTGGAAACATTAGGAGGAAGGGAAAGCCAGACGCTTCATTCAGAATTTTTTACCAACAATAAGTGGAACGTCTGTCGATGTGCAAATGGCTAGCCAGGGGACAGCCAAAGATGCCGTGATGTTGATCTAACGTCCTTGGGAATCTGCAGTATGCTTGCCCCCAAAGCCAATAACAATGGACAAACCAAAACCTGAAGTATATTATCTTTACTCTTTTTTAAGTAAGTTTGCTTGTAATTCACGTTTTCTCTCCCCGTTTGCTTTCCCTGTTTCTTTTTCCCTCTCTCCTTCTGCATGTGTACATATGTACAGTGTGGGTGTGCGTGCAATTCACACAGTACACACAAATCCAGACTCACTCTGTGATTTCAAGCATTAGCTTAGATCAAATAAGATTTCCAAATACTTCACCCTTTTTTTAAGTTACAAATCCAGTTGAGTGCCTTGGGAAAGACACAGTTGTTTCCTGTAAAGTGCTTTCAGTGATGCAATCCACAGTTCAGCGTATACTGGTAATACTTCGAAAAACATTTTTAAGTGTTTAAAACTTTAACTGTGAAAATGTTCACAATATACACACAGGCAGAGTATGGTTCTGTGAACTCCACTATCTTATCACCCAGCTTGCTGTCTGAAAACAGCACCCCAAGGTGGCGGTTCTGGGATCAGCTTCCAGGCTGGGCTTGTGAGCTGCTGGTCAGCTGCTGGGCAGGGGGGTCCCGGCTGGGGAGGCTCATCCCTGCCCCAGCGGTCTCGGGTCCTCACCAGGTCCTGGTTCATGAGCACGCTCACACGCATCCCTTCTGGTGTCTTCTGCTGATTTATGAGAATGAGGCTGTGTGGATGCATATGCCCTGGCAGGGAGCGGGGTCCCCGTACCTCCTGACATTCTCTGTCTAACGCGCCGCCTCCTGATACAGAAGTATCCTGTGTCTTGCTGCTGGGCTGTTGGCACATTCCTGGATCTGTCCCCAGCTGCAGCACCTTCTGCAGTATCTTGAGTGAGTTATGAACCGAGTCTCCCCGCCTCTGAGGCTCTTGCCTGTGAGCTACATGAAGGGTCGTGCACGGCCTGTACCAACCATCATCGAAATGTTAGCAATTATTGCTCCTCGTATTAATGGTTAACGTACTTCTTTAACTTTTTGAAAGTGCTTAAGAATTGGTTTTGTAAATACAAATAACAGGTTTCACCACCACCATCAATTACTATAGCATTTTAATGTTTTATTTATAGATTTTACTAGTGCAAATTAAGTATTCAGGACATTGACTTTCATTTTATTTTTATTTTTCATTTTCTTTTTATCTTTAGCAGTTTGTTTCTGTGGTTAGAAATAATACATTATTAACTGGGTGTGATGGCTGGCACATGCCTGTCATCACAGATCTCTGGGTGCCAGAGGCAGGAGGATCATAAGTTCTAGCTCAGCCGTGACAACTTCATGACCTCACAAGGCTTTGTCTCAAAATAAAAAATAGAAGATCTGGGGCTGCTCTTCCTTGTGCAGTGACGTGAAAGCCCCACTCCTGTCCCCTCCAAATTAAAACTCAGCAATCTTAGTAACATTTCAGCGTGTAAACCACACAATTGTTCTTCATCCAAGCCACATCCAGATGATTGTTTTTATTTGAAAATCATGTTTAGATATTGAAGGTGAATGCAGGCAGCACCCCTGGTTTGTATTACCAGCCTTGCTAGACTGGAAGGAGCTGGATCACGTTATAGTCCCAGGACCAGACACCTGTAAGATCAAGGAATGAGAAACTCCCGGAAGCAGGCACTCAACTGTTCCATCTTCCTGTGCTAAATTCAAATACATTGGGATAAAAAGCAGGAGTGAGGCAAAAACATGGTCCATCTCCACTTGGTACTAGGCCCTTTTTTTTGGTATCAGGAATCAAACTCAGGACCTTGTGCTTGCCAGGCAAGTGCTATATCCCTGGCTGTACTAGGCGCTCTTAAGAGTCATTTTATGTGAGTTATCTCATTTAACTCACTAAACAGCACCTTTGAAATGGTGTTCTCATTCCCATTTTATAGATTAGTAAACTGAGGCACAGAACGGTTAGCTAACTCATCCAGCATATACATGAGTGACTGTGTGGAGAACCAAGTACAGACCTTTGGCCATGGCACTCAGCTGTTACCACTGAGCTGCATCTTACTGCTCCACAATGGTCCTCAACTGGTCTCCTGGCTTCCATCCACATCTTCCCAAGTGGGCACTGCGCCTTCCTGATGCCACAGCTCAGGTGGCACATGGTTCCCGTGAGGGCGCAGACTGGGCTTTGGGGGATACTGTCTGCCACTCTGACTGGGCACGGAGATCCCGACCCTCTCTGTGGAGCTGTGGTGGAATGCTGTGGGAAATGACATGTTATTCACTTGTTCTTCCTGGACAGTGCAGAAGCTTCACTGGAACCTCATGTGCACACGGGATGGAAAGCTTTACATATTTAAACAACGTAGGCATGGTAAAATTACTCTAGGCTTTGGATTTAATTTCAATATTTCGGATCAATGGGGAGAAGAAATATTTCCCAGGTGTCTCATCACTAATTCAATTTCTACTAATGCCAATTCCCTTTTCTTATCATTTGCTGATTATTACTGGTGTCTTGATACCTTTACTGATGAATTAATTGGAGCCATTCCTGAGGTTTCAGACTGGTTTGATGACTGACAAACCCAAGGTTGTATCCTCAGTTTCATGTGGCCATCAGTTTTGTCTCCTCCGCTGACTTGCTGAGGTTTGAGTTTCTTGTCTCTCTTTCTGTCCTCTGATCAAGCCGTGGAGGTCACAGGGGCTCTGGGTTGTGACCCCACTGGGCTGGTGACGGGGCCATTTGTTGCCTCTTCAGGAACATGGAGCTTTCACTTGGGGTTGTTGACAGAATTCTTGGAGTTCTTGGCAGAACTGTTTTAGGACAGAGGAGGATTGTGCCCGCTCCTTGTTAGTACCACTAGCAAGCTCTTGTTAAGTTGGAAATGTCAAAAGGGATACACCTCATACATATTAGTTCTCCATTTTATATAAAAGCTCACTGCCTGATTTCTTCTAAAGAGAAGTAATAGTTTGGCTGGCAGACTACCACCAAATATACATGATCTCTGAATCCACAGTAATGTGGTGGGAGCATAGGCAAAGCTTATACTGTGATAGCTTGTGTCATTCTGAGACTTAGAACAAAAACGAACCCCTTTCTGAAGATGTCAATCAATAAAAAGCTTGAACTATGGGAAATTAAGCCGTCTCTTAACAATGTTCTAAACTTCCTGCCTGTCACTCTTGTATTGTAGGGGCTCATTTCCTGAGACAGTCATTAGTGTTATCCAGCAGTTGGGTAAGAGGTCGTGTTTGCTTTACTCTCTGTTTGTTTTTTACTTATATATTACAAAACACACAGCTAGTTTTTTCCAGCTCAGTCTGTAAAGCAGCTTGTCTGACGGACACACACCTTAATACGATTTGGTTCTCACCAAAGGCTCGTTTGTCTTACAAAAGGAGAGTATTTCCTACTCTGACTGGGATTCCCGGGGTTTCTCCTCTTTCCTGGGAGCCTCTTCACGTACTTCCTCCTCTCTTAGGAAAAGAAGGCCTCAAAACTCCTCTTCCAGTTTGGTCAACAGGCCTAAATCCACATGTTTCACAGCGACTTCAGGCCCTATGTGTGAGAATGTTGGCAAATTAGTGGATGTGGTTTGTTAATTCTGTAATTTTTCAAATTCTCCCTGTGCCGCAATTTACATCTAAGCTATGTGGTTCTTGCCAAAGGGAGAGGCTCAAGTTTTTTGTGTGTGTAGTTCTCAAAATGTCTGATACAAACATGGTGCCCAGATGAATCTTGCTTTGCTGACCAGTGACTGGTCAAGGTGAAAGGATCTATTCTGGTCTGCTTAGTATTTTCATGAATAATGAAAATAACCATTTATTTCGGCCGTGAATCACTGATTGATAATTGAATGTCTTAGCACCTGTTGAATGTGCATTTGATAAGTCTTTGTACTTATTGTTAATTTTATTCCACTGTTAGCCAACATTCTGTTATTATAATATCTACCCAAGACAATCAACTTATGAAGAGAAAAGCTTTACTGGGACTTACGGTTTCAGAAGGTTCAGTCCACAGTGAGTCCACACTATTGAACAAGGCAGAGGCGAGTGCCCAAGCAGAGCCGATCACCTCGTGGCTCCCGCAGTGCCCAGCAAGAGCACATCCAAAGTTTCCACCACTCCTAATACTGGCAAGCTGGGGTCAGGGCTTTAGCACAAGGGCTCTGGGGACACCAGATCCAAACTTTAGCCAGTGCTTAACAGATGTGGAATTTCCTCCAGGAGAGCAGCATACCACATGCTCACCAGCATAACCTAAGAGTGGCAGAGGCCAGGATGAGCCTGTCAACTTTGAGTGCCCCCGGGCCTCTTTCTCGAGCGAGGTGGTCTGCTTGGGCCTCCCTTTGCTGTCTTACTGCATGTTCAGCAGCATAGTAAAATATGGTGCAGTCATGTAGGGCCTGGTGAGTAATGTTGAGAATCCAAGGAAGGTGAGAGGAGCATGTGAGTTGCTCTTAGTTAGGGTGGTACTTCCTAGGGCTATGGAGAAGGTATTCCCTGTGCTGTAGGAGGGAGGTTTAAGGAGGCCAGGCCCCAGGCTTCGGGTGCAGGCTGGAACCTCTGCTGCTCATAGGTGCTGATGGGTGTCTTTATGGTGATGGCTCCACCTCTGCCTCCCTGTGAAGGGTCACCTACCTGGGAGCTGTGTTCCTTTACTTCTCAGAGGCTCCAGTCTTCCCTGTCCCGGTCACTCATCAGGGAAGACCCTCTTTAGGGGCCTTGTCAGGCCTGGCTGAGGGAGGGAACCTGCTGTTTTGACGTGTGCAGCATGAGCTCAGGTTGTAAAAGACAAAGAGTAAAAAGCCTGCTTTCTGAGGGTGAGAGCGCCTGGGCTTTGGGTCCTGGGCTGGCACCGCAGTGCAGACTTGGAGCACTCAGGGCTAGAAGTGAGGTGTGTGGATGCAGTTATTCATCCTGCAGAATGGAACCGAAGCGAATAGAAACTGAGTGCAACACACACACACCGGCAGAAACAGCGTGACACACACATCTGTGTGTAAGTGTGTGTGTGTGTGTGTGTGTGTGTCCTTATAAGTAAGTACAGACACCAGCATCCCACCTGTGCCCTGGGATGCAGTGTGCAATATACTTTGCACTATGAGTTACAGACAGTAGTGAACAATACTGATTGTAGAGCGTTGTCAGTGGAGCAGGGGGTAGAAGCCGTGAGTTCCCCTGGCTCTCTCTGACACCTCCCAGTCCGTTGGGGCTCACTCTGCCTGAGATTCAGCCAGGTCTCTTGTGATGAGGATTTATTGACGTCAGGTATGTGGCATGCCTAGCCCAGGCACTGGGCGGCACATTCCCTTCCTGCCTTTTTCCCCTTCTCCTTCAGATCCGCTGGTGGCCATGCTGATTCGATGTGGAAGTCCTAGGCCAGCAACCTGGCCCTGGACGTGCTAACTGCTCATCCCCAAAAACTAAACAGGAAGAGTCATGGAGAAGTAGACAAGGAATTTAACCCACGTAGGAGCATTGGGGAGACAAGAGGGAGTGGCATCTTCACCCTTGTTTTGTGAGCTTTAGGTTTAAACAGAGAAAGAACGGGGATGATAAGAGCTATGTGTAATGAAACGATCTCGGCCCAGCTGTTGGGCATTATTTCGGATGTGGTTCTTTGGGTGGCTCTGGAGAGATCCTTAGCACAGGAAGAGCTTGAGGTGGTGGCTCCTGCTTAGAGGACAGCCTCTTTTCCTGTCATAGGCTTCTTGCTCCCACTCAGGGGTGATGTCATTGTGGGGTGACCTGTCTGTGAGGCTCTGCTGTTCCTGCAATCCAAGTTGCTGCAGGTATAGGACAGTGATGGGGACCCCTGTAAAAGCTGGCAATCAAGTGTCCCTGAAAGTCATCAGGGTGAAGAAGGCTAGGTAAGCTTGGGGTTAGCAGCTTTTAGACAGATGTGCTGTGTCCTACCAGCTTTTAGATAGATGTGCCTTCGGTGGCTAGTGTGGCTCCCTGCACAGCTGAGCAGGGATCTGACTCGTAGTTTAGGTCGTGAAGGAGACATAAAAAGCCAAGGCAGAGATGCCATGCTTTGCCCTGGTAACAGATGTACAGCTTTCTCCTGGCTTTAGTTCCCACGGCTGCCAGGCACTCTGGTTTTCTCCTGGCCTGGAAGCCAGTTCTTCTCTGAATCCAGTCTCCCACAGGCCTTCCCCATCTCCAAGGTCACCTTTGTTTCTGTTTGTCCACCTGCTTTGCATGCTTCTCCCGTCTTCTTTTACAACTTTCTTTCATCCTCAAAGGTCAGAGCTTTTATAACAGTTACCTTCGGGTTAAGAAACCCGAGGACATTTTCCCCATTTTTTTGCTTTTAATGTGTCTCATCTGTGGTTGAGCAAAAATATATGAAGTGAGTCCTGTGCAGGCCATGCCACGTCCCCAGGTTCAAAGTATTTGAGAATATTTGGAAAACACATTTTCATCTGAACTGCATGTCATTATTCCCTAAACTGCACAGGACTACAGTGACTCCCAAAGATCGCCATTGTGTGAAGTGTTTGAAGCCATGGAGACATGATGTGGGCTGGGGGTGTAGGCCAGGGTAGAGCACTGGCCTCATCTATGCAGGGCCCTGGGTCTGATCCCTGGAAGGGGGCTGGAATAAAATAATCGAGTTCCCACGAGGGTACGTGTGGATTCTATGTGAATACTGCGATACCACCTCATCATATATAAGGGACTCAAGCATTCCGGATTAGGATGTTTATATCCCCTGGGGTTGTGGGCCCAGGCCCAGCCTGCTGTGCAAGTCACTGTGTGTGGGAGCCAGGGTGCTACACAGCATGTGATGTTTTCCTCACACTTAAAAGTCTGTGCTGCTTAGTGCGCTGTGCTCATCAGAGCTGACCCAAATGTGAATTGATGTTCATTTAGTTGAATAAAAACAATTGCATTTTATGTGTCTGAATTTTATTTTATGAGCAATCACATTTATGATATCTTACATTAATTTTCTCTGAAATGCATTGGACTTAAAAAAAAAAAAACCTGCTTCTTTATCCTAGATACTTTGAGAAGCCGGGCTCTAGCGAGGTGAATTTTCATCACTGGTAGTTTCTGGATTGCACAGGAGAAGCCCGAATCATATCAACTTGAGTTAAGAATCTGTCAGCATCGATGGGGCCTATAACTACCTCATAGCGCTTTGGGTCCCAAATCCACAAATTTGAGGGTGTGACCACGGAAGAGAACTCGAAGGAGGAACAGTCCAAAGGAAGGAAAGATGAATAATCAGTTCATGTCTGCTGAAACTAAGCAGCACTGACAGAGTAAGTTGGAAATGGCTTTCAAGTTCTCCACTAGCCACAGTATCGAGTGACACACGGTATAATGGAAAACGTGCCTTTTTCTCATTTGCACAGTTCTTTGAACATAGAATGAGAATGTGCACATTTTCCTCAGCCTTGACCATGCCAGTGCGGATTTTAATGAGGGACTAGAAGGGAAGAACTAATCCTCTGTAGACATTATTGCTGCCACAAACAGTGACGAAGAAAGTCTCATCAAAAGCGTTTGCCAGTGGATATGATTAAGCTAAACTTAATTCATCCAAAGACTAGGGTATATGAACATTCCATGTTCTTGGAAAAGAGAGATTTCCTCTTTGGGAAAACCACAATAATTATTCTTAAAAACTTCTGGAGCCTGCCTGTAAAGCCTGCCTCCTTTGAAGCTTATTTCATGTGCCTGCAATACTGTATCTTCTACTTATAGACTAGTGACTTAAGGGTGTTTTGTTATCTGAACACAAACAGAATTTCCATGCTAATTTGAATTATGATTGCTTTTACTTATGTGCTCAGTTGGAGTGCTTTTTGTAGGGGAAAAAATGGAAGTAAAGGAGTAACTACAGAGGGATATCCAATTACTCTTTGAAATGCCTCCCTGACAGTCAGACCATTGAAGTAGAAGGTGAAAATTAAACATTCAGCCATATAGGGATATTAAAAAAGTAGACATAATGGCCTAAAATTGAATATCAGTGCTTTGAATTCTTTAGCTCTTTATACATTGGTAGGTGAGTTGACTTTACTTTCATAGAAGTGATGAATTCAAACAATTACAGGACATCTCTCTCCCTCCCCCACTTCCTTTATGCCCAGCTGTGACTGTCCCACAGGGTCTCAGCTGCTGGATTTGCTAAACGCAAATGTTCATGCCTGCTTCTGTAAACTCCTTGGATGACAGTGATGCCACGCGGTCAGGGAACACTGTGTGGGTGGAAATGTCACCTTCTGTATGGTCAAACCGTGAGTTAGGTCTTGATGTCCATACAGGGAAATAAAGACACCACCCCCCCCCTAATTTTCCAGGACAGGATTTATGGAGCTGAAGGATTTATAATGACATAGTAAAGGAAATTTAGAAATTCTTATGGGTTGAATGAAGATAGGAGCAGCAGGTGTGGGAGGCAGACAGGGAGAGACAGAGGCAGCAGAGGATTGTGGGGAGTTAAGAGGTAGCGCGTGTTTATGTTTGAGCTACCAAAGTCATCACAGTGATTATCACCAGCGTGGACTGAGTTTGTACTTCGTATCAAGTTCTGTTTAATGTGCTTAAGTGTATTCGTCATTAACTGGGGAGGCTGCAGAGAAAAATACAGACCACTCAGGCTAGCACACCCCAGGGAAAGCGCTTACTAGAGAGACTTTCCTCTAACATTTCTATGTGCTGAGGTCAGAGCACTGCTGCTTTCCAGACTGTTTGGAAGAAGAGAAGCTTGCTGCGGCTGTGGGGCAGTGCGAAACCCAGCTTGAGGGTCAGAACGTGTGGAAGAGAAAGTCAATGTGCAGGGAGTAAGCACTTTTATCAGCACCACATGTGTGCACCTGAAAAACATTCACTAATTTCATAAAACTGCACACTGAAAAAAATGGGAGAAAGGCACGAGGCTTGAAGCACATCACTCAAAACCTGTTCAGATTTGTAGCTAGAGAAATAATACAAACAAGGAAAACCCTAACAAAGTACTGAACTGACCCGGGCCAGATCCCGGGAAAACAATCATTAGCCCTAAAATCCTGGGCTCCATCTCCTTCCCTCTCTCTGTTCCCATCCTCTGAAGTCCTTCCTCCTAATGAGACCCCTTTCTGCCAGCTTAGCACTAGGAGCCAGGGGTCCGTCTTCATCATCAGTCCTTTGCCCTTTTTCCATCACAATCCCACCAGCTTGAACCACTTGATGGAACTGTCCCACACTGTACACTCGATGGAACTGTCCCACACTGTAGAACGGGGCAGCCATGCATGAACCACCAGTGGTTCAGACCGCCCAGCAGCAAAATTTGAAGGCCATCATTTGTTGGTGAAGCATCTTCTTATTTAAGAGAGAATTTGCTCATATTTACTTTGTAAAAATGTAAAAGAAAAATGGTTGATGTACTGCCAAAAGGAAAAAAAATGGCACAGGAGCCAAAGGGATTTCTGTGTCACTGCTCTGCTAATCTGCATCACAGAAGGACACTTTGTAGTGAAGCAGACTGTATTCTGCCTCAAACAGGGAAAAAGAGGAGAAACAACTATAAAAATTAGGGCCAGTTGATTATAGTAATCCTTGCAGTGTTTCAAGACCCCCAGTGGCTACTTGGAAGTTTAGATAGCAACAGCGGTATACAAGGACTGTGATAGCTCAACAGTCCATTCTGTAACCTAGCCAGCTACTACATGATTAACTGGTGGGCAGCGTATACAGTGCAGATACACTGAACTACAAGGTGATGATTCATGGCCTGGACCAAAAGGAGCCAGGCAGCACAAAATTTCCTAATGCTCCTATTTGCATTGTTTACTTCCTGCAATTTCCATGCAATATTTCTGAAAATCAGTAGGCCAACAGTCACTAAAACCGTGGTGTTATGGTTTGGATCTAGGGTGTCCGCCCAACTCTCATGTATGTACAGGTGGGGCTTTGTGAAGATGATTGGCTGATGGGGGAGCTTTACTCATCAGGGGGCTTAGTGGAGTCATCTGCTGATGAGTTCAGCTGCTGAATAAGCTGTGGGGAGGTGGGATCTGCTTAGAGGAGGCGGTCACTGGAGGTATAACCTGGAAGGGTACATCTCCCTCCCTGGGTCTTTCCTTCTCTCTCTGCCTCCTGGCCTCCATGATGTGAGCAGCCTTTCCTCTGCCAGGCCCCTCTGCCATTCTGTTTCTGTCTGGGTGCCAGCCGACCATGAACGGAAACCGTGAGCCCAAGCAGACTTCTCTTTCTCTAAATTGTGGGTGTTGGGTGTTGGGTGTTGCATGTCAGCAATGAGGAAATGGCTGCGACATGTGGAGAGCAAAGCTGTGGCCACAGGGGGACTGCTGTGTTCATAACAGAGACTGTCCTGGAGATGCACCTTGTGCTGTGCACTGCATGCTGTACACGACTCAGGGAGCTTCCTGGACAGCAGCCCTGGGGGCTAAGCACTGGGGGACAGGCTGTGTGGCTAGGAGGCCAGTAATTCTGCAGACCCGGGTGACTCTGGAACAGTAGTGTTACAGAGGCGCCAACTTCTGCCAGTGTGCAAAAAGAGTTGCCTCTGTGTAAGCTTCTTGCAGATGTGCTTCATGGGATATGCCTGCATGTATTTTTGTCATCCTGTTCATAGCCCCATGATCGTCAGGAAGGCTCCCCAGGTTTAATTGGTGTAAATGAAGGGAGGAGTAATTTCTTGGCACATGGTGGGACTAACGGTCTTGGTTCAGAGCTGGGCTCGAGGTGGTGCCAGGCCCTGGCCCCACCAGTGGGCATGTTGATGTGGGGCAAAGCAGAAGGCAAGGGAGTATGCAGGGAAGTGGCTTGTATTTTACTAAGAGCACCAAAATACGTTTTATGCTCATCTTCAGCACCAAAAGCTTGCGTTACGTTTGCTGTGGGACTGGCTCAGTCTGCGTGCTTTGAAGGGTTTCCCACCTCGTGCCTCTCACCTCAGATCTTCCATGGTCTTTTCTTGGCACTTGGTTCTCTTATGCTGGGCTTGCCCTCCCGGACGAAGCAGCTGTCCTGCCTTCCCCTCCCCAGTAGCTGGCATTACTGGTGTCTGCCACTACTCCCAGCTCCTCTTTCTTTTTTAGTTTTATGAGTTTTATTATATTAATGTGTACTTAAAGGGAAAAGAATATATCAATAAAATATTAAATTTTTAATATGCAGTGGGTGTTTAGAATAAACATCAACATTTTCTACATCAACTGTTTACCTGCTGACAAAGTCTAAAAAAGAGCAGCAGAAATAAATTTCTGTGTGAACTACAATGAAAATACAAACATGACTCTATCCCAGAAACTGTCTTTGCTTCCACGATCACACCTACGGCAGCCTTCAGACGCGACAACGGCATGTTCCATACACACGTGTAGCTCACGTCGGCAGCGGCGCGTGTACTTAGCTCTCCTCTCCTGTCTGGCAGCCCATACTTGCCACCTCTCTTGTCTTCCTCTTTTATCAGTGCTTCCTGTTGTATTACACAATGTGAACTTAACAGGAAAATGAAATATCAATAAAAATATCAAATATATAATGAGCTTTTAGAATAAATATCAACATTTTCAACATCAACTCTTTGTTTGCTTATTAAATCTTAAAAAAACCAAATTCCTATGGAAGGTACAATGAAAATACAAATAAAACTCTACCATAAAAATAGTCTTCATTGATTATACCTAAAGCAGTTTTCACGCACAGAACAGTATGTTCCATATATCAATATAGCTTACACTGAAAGCACTTGTGTTTTGTTTGCCTGTCTTTTTCAATAGGTCATACTTGACATCTTGCTGTTCTTCTGTTTTCTTCAGAGCTTCTTGTGATGTTTCCCCTGTCTGTTCACCGGTGTGCTCCACAATTCTTTTCATGGAATTCTTTGGGCAGATACATATTATTCTTCCTCTGTTGTAATTGATCACTTGTCAATTCCAGTCCCAATCCTCTAAGAAAATTTCTCTGTGATATTTTGTGCTTGTTATTTTCTTTGTAAACTATGAAACTATGCTTAACATATTTAGGATCGAGTAAAACAACAGTTAGCCTATGCTTTGTGTTTTGAGTGACATCATAGTTGCTGCATAACCCATCACCGCATCTATTCTGCCTTTCATTTTGTTATAAAAAGTGACAATTTCTGACCATTTGTGTTGAGGATTCACTGTCAATTTTTGTGTTTGTTTGCTTGTTGTTTTGGATCTTTTGAGACAGAGTCTCCCTATGTAGGCCAGGCTAGCCTTGAATGATGTCGCTCAGGTTGATGCTGGCCTGACAGGATCCTCCTTCCTCTGCCTCCTGAGTGCTAGGATTATAGGTGTGCACCACCACACCTGGCTCACTATCAGTCTTGTCATTGTGGTGTAATGTCAACAGTGTCAATACCACGTCTTTCTTCACCTTATAGGAGGCCAATGTTCTGTCTTTTTGAAATCCAAAGATTTTACTATACATTTCTCTATGGTGAACCAGCAACATTTTTAAAGGAATCTTGGATTTGTTCTTTCAGATAGTTTCTGTGCTGGTCAACTGGTGTTCTTCTAGAAAATGTAACATCAGTGAGTGTCATAGCTTCGAGTTTTTGCAAGGAAAACAGTATAATACAAGACATATATTTTATAAGATTGTTTATAATAGTCACCCAAAGAATCATATGTAAAGAGAGTACAGGAAATCTGCCCACAAACTAATGACCAAAGAATTCAGCTGAGGGCCTGGATCCCATGATAATGTCCTTCATGAATACAGCTGAAGTCCTAGAACTCCTAACAATGCCTCCCATGAGTCCAGCTGGAGACCTAGAGCCCATGGCAGTGTCTCATGCAGGCCTGTTTCACGGATCTGCACTGGGAAGGCCCAAAGGTCAGTGGTGGAAGCTAGAAAGTCTGTGCCAGAGTGAAGGATCTGTGCTAGCAGGCTGAGGGATCTGAGCTGGAGCCTGGAAGTGAGGCTCAAAGTGAGGACCAGAGCTCCCCCAAAGTGAACCAAAGTCATTCTCAAGTGACAACAAGGTCCTGAGCTCCTTGGATGATAACAGCCAAGTTCATCAGGAAAACCAGCATGACAAGCTCCTCCGAGAGAACCAACAGCTCCTTACAGCTTCTAACAGCACCCAGCAGTCTTTCTCAGCTCCCGAGAGCCCCATTTCTTCTCCAGTTCTGCTTCTTATGCTGCTGGCAATAACCCTCAGGTGGGCCTCCCACACCCAGCACCATGCTGATTCAGTTCAGCTGGGGGTTACAAGTTGACCACCAGTTGTCAGTCCACCACAATGGGTAACTGTTATCCAACTGTTGAATGTGACATTTGGGTTACTTTTTGAAAGAGGTGTAACAAGTCTTTCATAATGTTATGTGCTATATTACTGCACAAATAATGCAAGTCGTTCATCAGTTGTCATGTATGCAGATGGTGTATAAATTGCTTGACTGTTCAAGACAAAGCTTTCAAAAAATGAGCAAATAGCACCCAAATTGTCAGATTTTTGTCTTTATGGTGTGTCTTTTTGTCATCAAAACGTAGACAATTTTGAAGAAAACCAAATTTAGAGTCATATTGTTTAAAAATCACAACACCACATCTATCATTTCTCTATAAGCCTTTAGATTCTGACAATTAGAATGAGTAAGTCCTGCTATGAACGCTTTTAACTCAGATAGTGAGGAGTCATGATAAATACATGTTTGCGTGTTACTATTGATGTGTATAGGGTGTTTTACTTGCATATCATTATTAGTGTGTTTCACAACATCTTGTAGCACATCCTCCATGTTAAACAATTTCCAACTTTGAATCACAGTGTTGGCATCTGTCCAATAGGTTTCACCCCTGGCAAGAACTAGTAACATTTTCTCTCCTAGTTCTAAGGTTCAATTGTTCAGGGGTACACGACCATTTGGTGGCATTTTGACTCATCAAATACTTACAGTACTGTTTTCTTTCTCCTCTGAGTCAAGGCCTTCATTCTGTATCCTCTCTGTCATCTCTTGCTAGCTTCTTTGGCTTACGTGATCCAAGTCATCATTGGTAGGCGAATCATGCGGTGATGCATTTTCAACTTCTCCCAAAGGTGTAAAAGCAGAGTTTCATGCAACATTGTACCAATGGGGCTAATTCTGGCCCAGCGGGATGCATGGGAGCCTGCTGAGCGGGTGTAGACATGTGGAACCCCTGGTGCACTAGGACAGGATGGCCAGTGCGGCCTCCGTGGCCATCCCGCATCTTCAGAACTGCTGCCTGGGTGGGCCGCACTGCAGCTCGCACTTCTCAGCCTGTTCCTAAGTCTTTCTTAAGTCACATTTGAGGTTCTTCTTTATTACTGAAATACACCTGCCTAGATAACCCCTGCCTGCTGGGTTAGCTTTTATATTTCAGGTACGTAACATTCATCTCTTGGAAAACTGCTGCTTTCTAAAATGGCCTATGTCTTGTAGGGAGGAGTTTTCTTTTTGTGAGTGGCTGCACGACAGACGAGGTTGTTGAGGGGTGACAGGATGAGCGGTGGGCTGGACACTGAGGCGCGAGGCTCTGGTTTTGCCAGTGACACACCCTCAAACCGGGGTTGGTGGATCCTTCTGTCGGTCCATTCCTGTTTATTTAAGTGGGGTTAAAGCTAGCTCACATCCAACAGGGGCGCCCTGAGGAAACAGTGATGCAGACCCCTAAGCGGCAGCCCACTACTGGGCAGAGGTCATCTGCACTTCTGTTCTCTGTGTGCTCCTTACATAAAGTATTAGTGCAGATGGGGAAGTCACAGTATGTGGAGAACTCTGCATGCTTCCTAGCACTGTGTGTTTGCTCGTAGATTTGTGTGGGTATCCATCAAAACACACGTGTGTATACGAATACACATATGCATACCACCCTGACCATTATGATTCATAATGAGGGGAATTTTTAAAAGAAGATTTAATTGGGGTCACAGCCTGCTCATCTGGGAGAAATTGGGAATCCAGCCTCACCCAATAGCACTATTTCCTCTCATTTTTATGCCCCAGGTGTAGGTGTGTGTCCTCCTCAGACTTTCAATACATTTTTCCCCTCTGCTAAAGAGGACTTACGATAAGCTCTTTTCCTTTGTTTCTCTGAACATTTTGATTATATGTGTGTGTTACTTGCCACTTCTGCCAGTCTTAGACGTGGGTAGGCTCGAGGCCTGGGTACCTGGAAAGCTAGAATCCATCAGGAAACTTCAGCACCCAGAGATGGGTCAGTGCAACTGGAGTAAGACCCGGAGCTCACAGCGTCTTCTGAGGTTCCTCCTCCAGGGGGTGATGTTGCGGGCGTGTGCTCAGCCCCTCAGTACCAGGAGTGGGGATGCTGGATCTCAAAGATCTGGTGACATTGACCCCCAAGGAGGAGCATAGGGCCAATAAAGTAGGATTCCATACCAGAAGTCTCTAGGTTCTCCTCCAGGTCACACCAGGGTGTGAAGTGGCTTGATTACAGATGGTGGTGTGATGACAAGTCCTACAGGCCTCACAAGGAGAGAAGACAAGGGTTTCCTCTGTCTGGTTGCCCACTGTGGTAGAAAGTAGTCACTTGTGGCTGGGGTAGCTGAGGACTGCAAGGCTTCACAGAGTTAATGAACCCTCATATAAATGACCACAGTAGCTACTGACTACCAGGCTGATGGGACCAGGTTTGCACACAGTGTACTGGGTGTTCAGAGTGCAGGAGACTTGGGGCACTGACACCAGGGGCTGCCCCACTCATCCACAGAGAAGACCAGCTGGAGTAGGAGGAGGTGGCAGTGTTGTATGGACAAAGCAGGGGTGAAGTTGTAAGCTTGTGAGAGATACGTGGAATAATGACGGTAGCTTTTCATTGCTGGCCAGAAAGTGGGTTTGGGGTTGTGACTGTCCTGTGATCTTGTCTCCACAGGCTCCTTCATGATGGTGAACGGGTCCGGGCGGCCCGAGGGGCAACGAGCGCACCTGTTGCTCCCCCAGCTGAAGGAGAACGACACCCACTGCATTGATTTCCACTACTTTGTGTCCAGCAAGAGCAATTCTGCGCCTGGGTTCCTCAATGTGTATGTGAAGGTCAACAACGGGGCACTGGGAAGCCCCATCTGGAATCTGTCTGGGGCCCCGACCGGGAGATGGAACCGGGCAGAGCTGGCCATCAGCACATTCTGGCCTAACTTCTACCAGGTATGGGCTTCCTTTCCAGTCTGAGTTTTGAAGCATCCTGTAATTTCTGAAAATATGATTGTTTCTGTTACTTGTCAGAGAGTGTGTACGATGTTATTCCCCCTTTGTAAGTACCGTTCGTCAGTGTTACCCGTGCTGCACAATTGGGAGAGTCCCGGGGCTTTGTAAGCTGAGCCAAACACAACTCCCACTTACTGATGTCCAGGTTTAAGGGACAGAGCTGTAAATGGGGCAGGGCACACGGTGCTGTCTGCGAGGGCCTTGTGCCTTCTATGCTAAGAGGCTGAGTGACCCAGGGCCAGCTCTCCAGGCTGGAAAAACCCATCTCTGCTCTGGGTGGGACTCCAAGTGGTCCAGCCAGGAAATGAGCACTCCCACGGGTCCCCAACAGAGTCCTTGTCCAGAGGGGAGGTTGCATGTCCTGTCCTGGTATTTTGGAGGAGCCCTTGAGACCCTCTTTGTCCACACTGAGTGAGTGCCTTATAAAGTAACCGCAGACAGGGACCCAGAGGTAGCAGGGTTGGGGTGCAGAAGCAATCTGAGGTTACAGCCCTCTGTTAGGGAGGCCATCAGGCCAGAGCATTTAATGGGGCCCAGAGCTGGAAAATGAGAAGTGATGGTGTTGAAGGGCTTTTCCTATGACCCACAGCATGCCTCGCAGGCAGCTGGGTGCTGAGGGTACAGGCGGTTTTCGGCTGTGAGGCACCTACAAGATACCTGTGGAATCTGCAGTTCTCTTCCTTACTCTGTTGGCTCCCTCGAGAATCAGCTGGAACACGTGTGTGAAATCACCCTCGTGTTTAGTGAGGTCTCCGCTGACCCTAAACAGAGATCCAGATCTCGGGGAGCTGCTTGTCTTGCGAGGATGAACGACAACCACGCATGCTCTCTGCTGGCTTGGCGTGGTCAGCTGAACTCCGCCAGGCCCAGGCCTCCCCGCTGCTGTAGTGGTGCTGGGAATAAAGGGCTGGGAATTCCTCACTTCATCTGTCTTTGTATCCCTGCATCTACAGCAACTTGTGCTATTTAGTGAATGCTAAATAAACATTTCTTGAGTGAAACTGAAGAGGTAGTAAAAACACGTAAATTATTAAAACCTTTTCAGAGAACACTTGGACAATAAATTTTAAAAACATTAAAAATTTACATACATCTAAATTAAGCAATCTATTATTAGCCGTTTATCTTGAAAAAATAATGAAGAGTGATTGCAGATAATTAAGTACAAGAATATTCATAGCTTATTTATACTAGCAAAAAATCAGACATGGTTTTATTTCCAACAATAGAAGATTTAATTTATGGTACCTCAGTACGAAAATTCACTTTGCAACCATTAAGGATAATGTTATGAAAGAACATATAATGATATATTTAGGCTTATGTTAGTAAATGGATAAAACCAGGTAAAAGCAATATATAAGCTCTTTGTTTTGTTTTGTTTTGTTGGTTTTTTTCCGGTACTGGGAATCGAACTCACGACCTCGCGCTTGCCAGGCAGGTGCTGTGCCGCTGAGCTAAATCCCCAGGCCCAGCAATATATAAGCTCAATTCTTAAATTTAAAAAAATATGTAATATGGACCAAAATGTGTTCTCAAATAAATACATGAAAAGTGATACCTGTTTAGGTAGTGGAATAGCAGGGTTATTTTCTTTCTGCCAACCCTGTTCACACATCCCCAAGCCTGTGTTCACCGCGCCCCCATTTGTGAGGTTGGGAGGCTCTGCGAAGTCGTGCCTGCCTGGGCTTTCCCTTTACCTGCTGGGGACAGCAACACCTGGCATTGTTAACAACCTGGCAGAGTAGGCCCTTGAGTGAGACGCACAGTATAGATGCCGCGGGAGAGATGTCAGCAGGGAACTTGCCCCGTACTCAGCCGTAGCGTACACCACCTGGATGATGCTCCCAGCTGAGGTGAGACAGACAAGCTATGTGAACAAAGATGGTGTGAAAGGAAACCACTTTCCGAACTTACCCACTCTCCCCTGTGGTGTCGCCTAACGGGACAAAAGGCCAGGGCTGCCCGTGTGGCGAGGGAGCAGCTTCTAGCCTGTGGGACCCGCAGCCCTGGCTCAGGAGAGGGCCACTAGCTCCACATGCGCTTAGCAATGTGAGTCGTGCCGGAGCCCGCGTGGGTGTAACTCCCTGTGTGGATTTGTCTATGAGGGGTCCCCTACTGGCTTGAGATGTGAATTTGGTGTTTAGCTACTACATTTCTAATTTCAAGATACTGAATGTTTTTCTGGTCTCATGCATGCATGCATGTGACTTTTTTGTGTGTGTGAACATTGTGCATAAATGTCAGTGTCTAAATGACGATGCCTTCTTAGAATACAGACCTGCCGTTTCTGGGCCTGAATGTGGAAGACAGTGCAGTAGGACACAGATGCCTAAAGGGGCGGTGCTGTTAGGAGACCCCCAGGGTACAGGGAGTCACAGTACCTCCGTATTATAATGTAGGCTGCAATGTACATGATGGGGATGGAAAAAATTAGTATGAGGCTTACATATATTTGAAATATTCATCTATTAACGTGTATTCAGATGGTACTTTATTTCTATAGCATATTTACCGCATTAGTAGTTGAGGCTTTCTGTTACTGTTTGTTGATGAGTTTTTTGTGGTCCTGGGATTGAACGCAGGGCCTGGCACATGCTGACCACGTGTTCTGCCACCCAGCTATGCCCTGACCCACCCGTCATGTTCTGATGTAAGGCAAGGTGGATGCATGCATGGTTTTAAAGGCATTTCCCATTATAATCCTGTAAGGTGTGGCTTCCTGGTGTAGTTGCGGGACGTGCGCGTGGGTTGGACAGAATTTGATTTGAGTATTAGCCCTTCTTACTCAAAGCCTCGACAGCTGCCTTACACTTTATGAGCCTCCTTTCCCCCAAAATTACAGCCTAAATATAGTGCCCGTGCATGGTATGCAGGTGAAAGGAAAACGGCATTCAGGATATGCTGACCTCTCCGTAAATGCTGGCGTCTGAGCCAGCATAAAGCTTCATGGGAGACTGAAAAGGGAGCACTCGCTCCCACCTAAGCACTGCCCAGATACATTTTGTGGAACCTCAGACAGGTATGAGAGGGCAAAGGAATCCAGGAGCACATTTCTCTGTGACAAACTGGGGGAAACAGAGTCACCACTTTTCCTTCTGTAAGAATGCGTCAGAACCGCTGTCCCTTGACAGTGCAGTTGAGGTATCCTGAGTGTCCTGGAGCTCGCCCATCCCGAAACTGGTTTGGAGACACAGAGAACTGATCAGTATGCAGGTTCCCCCCTCCCTTCCCTTCTCTCCGGTGCCTCTGTCCAGAATGTCCATTTCTCACGCAGGACAAGCTGCAGAGCCTGTGGTCAGAATCTGCACTGTGAGTTGTCATGGTGGGAGAGGAGCCATCACTCACACAGGACAATAGTGCCCGGATGCTGTTGTTAAACGTCCTCCGTCTTCCTGGGCACAGCTGATTACAGCAGAACAAAGCCTTTTACACGATCTACCTTTCTTGCTCCTGAAGGTAGCGTAGTATTTTGCAGGTACAGTTCACAGCACGGGCCTTGAATGCTGCTTAATGGCAGGTTAATTACAGTTCCTGGAAACATCAGGTGTCAGGTATTTGGTGATTAACACCAATTTAATTCCTTAACTAAAGGCTATCCTAATCTCTGCTCCTTAGCACTGCCCCCCGCACCCCCGGGGCTTGCTGGTGGCAGGAAGTGCAGCCCCTGCGGGCCTTGGCTACCTGCTGCCTTGGACTTAGGAATCAACTTCCTGCCATTTCAAGAAGAGTATTTTCCTTTCCCTCTTGCTTTCCTGCACTGATGGAAAAACTTGGTTCCTGGCTTTGATTTTGCTTCCTGCCCTCCTTTCCTGTCCCAGAATATTTCAGATGCCCCTGAAGCACACTCACCTTAGCTCAGTGTCTCCGGGTTCTTTCTGATCACGCGCATGTGCACAGACACCGAGAATCTGACGTACACAGCTCCTGCAGGACGATTCTGCCTTAGCCAAAGGCTGGGAAGGGGGCGCGGGGGTCATGAATGGAAAGAGTGGCTTTGTAAAAAGAAAAGTGCGCAGACAGCCAGGACTCCCACCTCCGGCCTCTTGGGAAAGGTCCATGGGGCAGCTGGGCAGGAGGATGCGGGGGTGAGGATGGAGCCATCAGACAGGGTGCCTTGTGGGTTCGCTGAAGCCTCCTTGTTAAAACAAATTCCTTAGATATGCTGAGGGGTTGGGGCAAAGATCAGGCCTGGAGTGTAGCTGGGCCCTGCTCTAAATCCTGTGTACATGTAGGATGCAAGCAAAGGACCCTGCACTCTGGAGAGGCTAAGCCAAGATTTACCTTTCTGATCTGACCGCTCTGCTGGTAAATGAGGAGCTGAGGGAATAGGCATGTGTTAGTCATAGCCATTGCTGCTTCACATTTAGCTCTGTGAATTCCTTGTTGTTTGCCTTCGGCCAACTCTTCAGCAGCAGGGCCTGAAGGCTGCAGTGAGTGACAGCAGCCGGCAGAAGCAGCATCTCAGAGCCCATGGGCGAGCGAGCGCTTTCTGAACTGTGCGCTGCACACCCAGCAGTGTTCAGAGGCATCAACTGGCCAGACAGAGACAGGCTGATGGAGATGAAATCCAACAGTCTGGCTGTGCGTGCTGCTTCTGTGTCCGCACCCGTCTCCAGGGCGGGGCATATGGCAGTGACGTCCTGGGTGAGCCTGGGCATCGTGTGGGCTTGCAGAGCATCTGGAGTCTGGCGTTCCCTGAACAGGCTGGGGAGTTGCTGTAGGTATCAGGTAAAAGGGCACTCACACTGGGAGTTGGAATTCCGTGGCTGTGGTCTATGTTCCAGGTGCGGCCCAGCTCAGGACCGCTCAGGACCAGCAAAGTGTCCCAAGAAAACACATGAGGTTGTCACTTTACTATTGACTCAGAGGCCCGTTGGAAAGTTGACCAGTTTGAATGGTGGTCTTTTCATCTTCAAAGACCACGTTTGGTTTATTCACTTTTAAATTTCATTTCCGACGTACTTGATGATCAGGAATGAGCAGGGCCCCTGCTATCTGCCCTCTTGGACCTCCGTGTGGCTGCCGAATCCTGCTCATCAGCGTGGTCCTCACAGCTGCCCGTGGCTCTTTCCGCTCCTTTAGTTTTCTCCTGGGTCTGGTTTTATGGAATGAGTACTGAGCTATGATCTTTTCTAAAGGAAAGAGTTCCTTTCCCCCAAAGAGGAAAGTGCAGAAGTCACGTTTATTGAAAGGAAAGCCAGACACAGGCGTTCAGGAGCAGGTGTGGGTCTGGGGTGCGGCTCACTGGTAGAGCTTTGCCTCGCTTGCTTGCGGTCTTCGGTTGAGTACGCAGGACAGACAGACAGACAGGCATGGGCACACAAACAGGATAATAATAAAGACCAGGCATGACAAACCACCAGTAATTGGCTCTATTACAAATTTTGCTGTTCATTATATGTCTTTACCTTTCCCAAACTGGGTTTTTATTTTCCAGTAATGCATCAATATAGACAAATGCTCAAGTGTTTCGATTCTCATTTTTTAATGTGACATTTTGTGGTTTTGCTGTGTTGTTCATATTACAGAAACTTTTTCTGTATATATTTCTACATTTAACTCCTTCAGCAAAAACAATTTTTGAAAAGGAGTAGGACCCATGCATGCTTTTTATTTCAGTCTGAGCCACACAGGGTCTCATAGGTAATCCGTTCGAGCGAGCCGGCGGGCGCACACCTTCTGGTCCCTGGCGTTCCGGGGAACCAGCGCTCACTTCGTCCACACGCTTGGCTTTGCAAGTGTTGTGTTGGTGAGCAAATTCCTTTTCTCTGCTCCCGTACGAGGGGAAGTGGCAGCACGGAGAGCTAATTTTGCTCTTCACTGAAGCAGGGAAGATTGGGGCTGCTACCGAGGTAAACTATCCCCAGCCCTTTGGCAGGCATCCGCAGGACAGCTTGATGGCTGTGTTTCATGAGCAAGTGGCGCATTCGTCAGTGACCTAACCAGTTGTGTCTTATCTGACCACACAGGGCAAAGCATTCATGGTCTTTCCTGGGGGTGCAGCTCACTGGCAGAGCTTTTGCCTGGCTTGCTGGAAGTCTTTGGTTGTTTACACAGTACAGACACACACACACACACACACACACACACACACACAGAAAAATAATGAAGACTAGGCATGACAAACCACCAATAATTGCCTCAAGGTTACAAATATATTTTCAGGGTTATAAATATATTTTAGAAAGTAGGCAAATTCACAAATATGGAATCTGTAAATATTGAGAAAAAATTACATTTTTCTGTTAATCAGAATATTTTTGAGGCAGTGTAAATCTGAATACTGGATTGGGGAAAAACTATTCAGAATAAGGATGGTTCTGTGACACTCTCAGACTGATCCCCTACTTTTAAAATAATTGCAGAGTAGTTTGGGGCAGAGGGAGACAGAAGTTTTCCTTAAGATGTTTCTGTTTCAGTGATACAAAGCAAACAAAAATACTTATTTGCAGGATACCTAATTCCAGGAAATATGGTATAAAATGAATCTAAGGGCCTCGTTTTATTATTAAAGTATTATAAATTTTTATAGGCTTCTTTTTTCTTTTCATATAAGATTTCATTTCTAAATGAGTTGGATTTTATTTTATTTTGTGTGATATTCTGGGATCCATCAAGTAATAAGCTTACACTCATTAAAGTGGGTATATAGATGAACTTATGTTTTGTCATGGTAAATTGCAGTTATGTAGTGCTTAAAAATGGGGTCATGATCTCACAAGCCTAAACTGGCAGGCCCAATAGGACCCCTACCCTAACTGAAAACAAGTCGGGCAGGGTTTGCTCACTGCCATTGCTGGAGTCTACAGCTCCTCGCTGAGTGCCAAGCATACTGTGTTCGGCTGTGACAAAGTATTGCTCTTGACGTGTGCTTTCTTGTTAAGCAGAGTAATGACAGTGTGTTGGAAAGCCAAGCAGGAAAATCTCTCTCAAAACAGGAGGCTTGACAGTAAGTATTTCAGGCTTTGCAGGCCAGTCGGTCATGGTGGTAACTGGTCAGCTCTGCCATTGGCTGGAAGAGCAGAAGCCAGGCTACAACGAAGGAGTGTGGCTGTGTTCCAATAAAACTGTATGCACGGATGCAGAAATGTGACTTTTATACAGTTCTCGTGTATCACAACACGTTCTTCTCCTTCTCATTTTTCTCTCACCGTGGCAAAGTATAAAAGCCGTCTTTAGCTTGGGAGCCACACAAATACAGGTGGCAGCACAGATTTGGCCATGGGCAATAGTTTGCCAGCTCTTGAAATGTATGTTGTAAAAACTGTGTCATACAATTTCCTTGCATCTGCGTTTCTGCGTCAAATGCATCATGACTATGTCCTTTACTTAAATCTGGTCAGAACGGAAGAATATATACATTAGAGGACACACGTGAATGTGTATGGATTTGCGGTTGTATAGTTCTATGGTAGTTAAGCTTGACTGTGTCAACTTGATTGGCCTGGGGACTACCCAGCAATGAGTGGAGCACACTGCTGGGTGTGTCTGGGTGGGCATGGAGGCCTGGCCTTGGGATCTGTTTCTCATCCCTAACCCTGTCCTCTTCGGTGCTTTTCCCCTGCTCTGCTTCCTGGCTGCCACGAGCTGAGCAGCTTTGTTCTACCATCCCTTCCGCCATGATGTTTCTGCCTTGGTGCCAGCATACCATGGACTGGATCCCTTGAAACCGTGAACCACATTAAACCTCTCCTCCTTTAGACTGTGGCTGTTGAGTATTTCATATCAATATTGGGGAAGCTGACTAATGCAGTTTATACAAAATATATATAGTATATTCTATGTCTGTCATACTTGGTAATGAAGGCAGTTTGGTAACATGAAGAATCCAAACTTGGAGGTAAATTCAGGATTGTACTCTCACTCTGTTACTACTTGTGTGACCTTAGAAAAATTATTTAACCTTCCCAAGCAGCCTCATCATCCCTAAAATGGAATGGACGGTCATATTGGTCAGCTGCAGAAAACTAGATAATATATACAAAAGACACCTAGGACATAGAATTACCTTTACAAAGACATACTGTACACACTTTTTGCTTACTGAATTACTTTTAAAAAAGAAAAATGAATCACTTTCAGTTCCCTAAAGAAACCCAAGCCTTCCAATACAGATTTTCACTATATTCGGTTGTGTCTAATAAAAACAAACATGACACACATCAGTCTCTGCCTTCCCATGTTGCTGCCGCATCACCCTGTTACTGTTTGCTCTGACCTCAGCCTCTCCTGGACCTGGCTGTCGGTATTTTGAGACCGTGCTGTGCTCCTGCTGGGCTCTGCGTGCATCTGTTACACTTCACTAGCACAGTGCTCACCCTGTAGTTCAGTAGCCCCTTGCTGGACAAAGAGAGATGAAAAAAAATCTGTTTTTTGCTTTGGAAGCTTTCCTGCTAAGGGCACTGGATAGAAAGGAATGCACAGTGGAAAACGTGCCGGAGAGTAAGAGCTCACCGTGAAGCTTTTATGGGGTCCTGTAATCTTTCTAAGAAACCCATTAGATGGGCCTCATCTGCTGGGCTGCTTGCTTTAAACCTCGTATTTGTAAGAAACAATAAAGTAAGTTTTTAAGGGCCGCGCATTCAAAACAGAGTTAGCCATCCAGCCACGACTGCTGGACAGCCTTGAAATTTAGGTCTCTTCACTAATCAAAATACGGCACGGTTTCTCTTACATGAGAAACCCAAAGCATAAGTAAACTAAACAGCAAAGTAGTCGGTGACAGGACACAGGGAGGTACATCTTTTGCAGATGGGAACTGGACAAGAGACGGAGTGAGAGGAGCGAGAGGAGGGAAGGGGCAGAAAAGAACGAAGGTCATTGTGCACACACGTGGAGCATGGTCGGTGTGTGCGGCCACCGCTCCGGTCTGTGGTCGGCCTCTAGCCCTGGACGGGGCTCAGTGCAGTACTACGGATTCTTTGGCATGTGCTGACGGGTTCATCCCTTGAGGCCGTGTGAGCCTTTTGTGCATCCCTTCCCTGTGAAGGAGGAGAAGGTGCTTCCCCCGGAAGCATCTGCCCTTGAGGCTGCCAGGACCATGTCTTCTCTGTAGGTAGGAGGGACAGTCCGGAGGAAAGGGCCCTTCGTGTGCTGTGATCCATGTGTCCTGCAGGTGCAGTGCCCACTCGTGGAGGGGAGGGCGTCTGCCCACCGGCAAGAGCAGGGCGATGTGCGGAGGTGTGCGCAGGGGAGAGGGGTGCCGGGAAACCGTCCCCGTGGGTGTTCTGGGGCCGGCCTTCGGAATTCCTTCATTCTTGCTTTTCTTAGTACCCATTTGCCGTGTGCCATGGTGCCATTGCCCCGGGGGAGCAGGCCTGTGCGCGTCTCACACCTTCACACTCTCCTCACCTGCCTCCCGCTTCCCTCCGTCTGTTGCTCCCCTTCCCTTTCTCAAAAAATCTATGTCCCTGTTCCTCATTATCCCTCTGTAATGTGCTGTTTAGAGACACCGTGTGATATCTAAGCTCCCGTGACTGGTTTACTTCACAGTATGGTCTCAGTGTGCATCCATTTTCCTGCAGATGCCTCGGGTTTATTCTTCTTTACGGCGCAGTAGTACTTCATTCTGTGTGAATACCACATTTTCTTTATCCACTCATCTGTTGCTTTTTTGGGAGGTTCTGGGGTTCGAACAAGGGGAAACCCACCACTGAGCTGCACGCCAGGCCCTTTTATTTATTTAGAGACAGGGATGTGCTACTTTCCCAGGTTGACTTCAGACTTCCTGCCTCAGAAGTGGCAGGAGTTAGAGGTATGTGCTGCTGAGCCCGGCTCAAAGTCCACTTTTCTGACCAGTGTGACAGTGTTTTGGGGTGACTGGTTGTGGTGGCCTTGGCCGCCCCTGCTGGCCCTGCAGCTGCCCTTCGATCAACACAGCCCGCGTGACCCGGGACGCCTCCTATCGTTGCTTCCGGCTCTGCAGGACCCAGCTGTCCCGTCGTCCAGGGCTCTGCTCTGAGGCCTCGGGGACGCTTTTCCCTTCCCACTCTGGATGTCCCTGTGGCCCCTGTGGCCCGCTGAGCCCTCAGCAGTGGCGATGCCAGGCGGCGCGGTCCCATGGCAGGAGCACCCTCACCTCCCGGCCTCTGTGGACAGCACACTGAGGAACGGCCCAGAGCCTCACCACCTGTCTGTTCTTCCGCAGCGTCCTGCCCTCCATGTGTGGCTGTGCGCGCATCAGCACACGGCGTTGTCTGGTCCGGCCGGAGTTTCTGGGGTGACCGCTGTGCCCGCGGCCTTGGAAGCCCCGCTTTCCACGTGGGCTCTGCTGATTGCTCCCTCCACTTCGCACTTTGCCCAGAGCGTTGCTGTGTGGTGAAGACATCGTGACATTCAGGAACAGAGTTTTGAGATCCTATTCACAGTAGACTTCTGGTGTGGGGACAGTTGCTTTAGATCTGAAGTTGTTTTTCAGAACATGGGATCCTTCGTGAATTTTTTCCACAAACTATAAATAATAGAGTGACGGCTGCATACTGCGTGGGACATATGTGCTCAGTAAATTGTCAATGATATTGCTTTTGTAAACCGACGGTCTTGGGAGGGTAGCCTTCAAGTCACCCACAGCCAGTGAAAACAGTAGCCTTTCCTGTGTGCGCATTCCCCAGCTCCATTTTCGGATCTGCGGTGTAATAACACAGCAGGAGGCTCACGTCGGTGCAGTCTGCAGGGGTGTCACATCCCCAGTTTAGTTTCTACTCATGCTCCTGCATGTGTGTGTGTGTGTGTGTGTGATGTGTGTGGATGTGCATGCGTGTGTGTACAGTGTGATGTGTGTGTGTTCAGGTCTATACAGTTCTGTCACCTCTGTAGTTCTGTGTCTCCACCACCACAGTGCAGATGCTGCCCAGGTCCGGCATGTCAGGAGTCCCCAGGGTTGTCCTGCGGCAGCCCTCCTGCTCCCTCCTGGCCTTCTCCTGCTGTCCCCGGCTTCCAGAGGCCGTTATTCTGTCCTTTGCCCACAAAGTCTTGGCATGACGAGGTGTTACTCACATGAAACCATGCAGTGTGTCTTCTTTGAGGATTGGATTGGGTTTTTTACTCAGCATGTTTCTCTGGAGATCTATGAAAGGTGTTGGACATACTTTTATTTTGAAACAGGTAACTAAGTTGTTGAGTTCCCTAGGCTGGGCTACAATTTGCAGTTCTTCTGCCTCAGCCTTCCAGAATGCTGGGATTCCAGGTTTGTGCCACCACACTTGACTCTCCATTACTGACGGTGTGTCTTTCCTAGTGTCTGTGCCCTACAAGCTGAGTCTTCGGTAACCTGGCCATAGCAGACCTTTAGGTCCTGATTCCCCACTCTATGACCATGGCCATGCTTACCCCAGGGTCTTTGCACATGCCATGAAATGAGTGTTACCCTCTTTGCACCATTAGCTCCTTGGTGTCCTTCAGCTGTCAGCTCTTGGAGAGGGCCTCTTGGTCTGTGTTCTTCAATCCCTGGTCGTCTTCATTCAGAGCCCTTCCTTTCCTTTCCTCTCTTCCCTTTTTCTTCATTTGTACAGAAGCTAGGACTTGCCATAGTTCAGTCTGGCCAAGTAGTCACCTTCAGAACTGTCCTATAAAAGAACCTAAACGTTGGTATCCTTCCTGAGGGTTGGAAAAAGTTCTCAGTGTGTGTGTGGGGCGTACATTTCACATATAGTAAAACGGTAGAATGCAGATTGTTTTTGTGGGATGATTTGCTTACGGCTCGTCTTCTCTTCTAAGTTTAAGTTCTGTGATCTCAAGGCCCCAGCCCCTTTCGAGGTCCAGATCTCTGTCCTACTCCATGCCACCCCCACCCGGGACGCTGAGTCCCTGAGACAGGTGCTCTGTGACGCACCTGAGAGGAGGCGGCCGGAAGGCTGGGCTGGGGTCTGAAATCTCGGCGGTCTGCGGCCTGGAGAGCCAGCCGGCAGGTGTTGGGTGCGCGCACCTCTAAACCTGTGGGAAGCGCGAATGAATGGGAAAGGTAGGGAGACCCTGGCGCTCTAAGGACCAAGTACTTTAGCGAGAATAAAGCTACTTCTGGGACGTGGCTGCTGGCTGGGAAAGCAGCAGTGACAGAAGGCCGTGTTTCTAGGTGATGCTTGGTACAAGTGTGACAAAACGAGGGAGTAATGCAAATCTTTGTTACCTTTCCAGGTGATTTTTGAAGTGATTACCTCTGGACACCAAGGCTACCTTGCCATTGATGAAGTGAAGGTGCTGGGCCATCCATGTAGTAAGTTGTCTCTGCTTTTAAACGCACGGGTGCTTCGCTGGGGACGTTTACGCCCCAGGCAGAGGGAAGGGGCTGGAAGCCGGGGTGCGGTCCTCCTGCCAAGAGGCCCCCGTGAGTCTCCAGGTGGGGCTTTGCCGGCCCGGAAATCCAAATGTGCATTTCCTGTACGGATGCAGGGTTTGCGTATATCTCAAGTGCCTTTTAAAATGAAAATCAGGACTGGAGATAAAGGAGTACTTTACTGTGCTCGGACATCCTTGCAGAGCCTGCTAATCTGTTGCCCTAGCTTTGGACAGGAGCCCAGCAGTCAGTGATGGGAATCAGCATATTGCATTCCTGTGTCAGATATCTTTCTGCCACTGTTCCTTAGTTTTGCCAAATAGTTCTAAAAACCAGTGTCAAAACAGGCTTGGAATTTGTCTGGTGCAAGGCACTTGCCTGCATTACCAGGGCACCTCAGACATGACCTGCTTCTCAGCTTTTACAACTTAGTACTTTAGAACACTATCATGGATGAGAAATGCACACTTTTTTGAGACCGCCTAAAGTGAATAACCCTTAACAGCTGTCACCATTCCCGTAAGAGCTCAGGTGGCTCAGGTGGCCAGCCCCGATTCCTCAGCCCAGCGGCCCGCGTGGCAGCGGGCTGGTCTTACGCGCTCTGCGTCCCCACAGTTTCCAGTCCAGCCTCAGGACGTGGCCGCTGTCAGCAGGAAAAGCCTTCAGGAAATGAGAGTTGGGTGGCAAATGGAATCGCAGAACCACGGAGGGTCCAGGCTCAGACAGTGGGCAGGCCCCAAACCCGCAGCTGTGCAGGCTGCCCAGGGGCACTGCCAGGGCAGAGATCCAGGTCCGGGCCCCTGACCCTCAGAAGGGCGCCCGGGCTTCAGTAGCTGCATGTCCTCCAGCGTGCCTGGGCCTCTGCATCCTTGGCCTTCGATGCAGGGCTCAGATGGGATAGTCGGGTGGGCCAGCTTAGTCAGGTCCCTTCCCTCCTCCCAGTCAGCGGGATCCAGGAAGTCAGCTGTGGCTTTTCCACTCCGCTGTGCAGCGAGCTCTCCCTGAGCATTTACCGAGGCCCTGCCATGCTGGCAGCAAACCCTGCAGATGTCTGCATGTGCCGTTTCCTGTAACCCGTTACTTTATATATAAAAACTGACAAGTACAGTGTGTCCTCTGTAGATTCTAATGAATGGGATCCAGCTGCCGGCACGTGTGTGCATAGCCATCCCTTGGTAACCTGGGAGGATTGGTTCCAGGTCCCAAAGTCTGCTTGCACTCCTACAGCACGGCCTGGTGTTTGCACGGAGCCGGCGTACATCCTCTGTACTCGCCGTGCCCTCTCCAGATGACTTGTGTGGCGTTGTCGGTGCTGTGAACAGCTGGGAGTGGGAAGGGGCAGTGAATGCACACATTCAGGGCAGGAGCACTTTGTGTTTTTCAAATATTTTTGATCCATAGCTGGTTGAATCCACGGATGTGGAACTCACACATAAGATGTGCCAAGCTCTCTCATTTTTTTCCCTACCACTTAGTAATACATCTTTTAGGTCAGGTCAACCCATGGTATGCCATCATAGAAATACGCTACATTTTATTCTTCTATAAACAATTAGTGCCCTGCCTGCGTAGCCTGGTGTGGTGTGCCCGCGCCTCAGCGGGGTTTGTTCAGGCGGTGGTGCAGGGTGGAGCGAGACGTACTTTCAGTTTTATTAGATGCTGCCAAAGTGCTAGGGAAAGTGCCCACACCGTTTTATATCCTTACCAGCAGTGCATGGAAGTTTTATTTCCCCTGTATCCTTGCCCAAAATTGATATTGTCAGGCTTTAAATTTTTGGCCATGGGAGCGACGGCAGCCTGCTTTATTTTTAGAATCCCTGGCATCAAGAGAAACTGGCTAGTTCCTACATTGGGCTTCTGCAGACAGCCCGACCCAAATCATGAAAGAACGGTTATAGCTACAGAATTAAAAATATAAACGCTCACAGAAATTTCTGCGCTCCTTTTTATCCCACCAGTTTGAATAGATCATTTAATGGCTCCCTGTTTTGGTGACAGAGCAGGCCTGTGCGGTTGTCACCCAAGGGGCACTGTGACACAGCTGTCCCGTCCCATCCGGGGGTCGCTGTCTCTGATGTCTACATCCCAGCTCTGAAAATCACCGCATGGGCAGCTTAACCTACAGCAGCCGCCTCGGACTTCAGCGCTCAGACAGAGTAACTCGTGGCACGTCACATTGCCTGCTCTGTAGTGTCCGTAAGACTGCGGAGATCAAGAATGTCTTCTCTTTTTTCTTCCTGCAAAGGCAAGAAAACGAACAGTGTTGTACCTAATTGAAACAACAGGACAAATTTAGGAAGCAGAGTGTAATTACCTGAGTTGGAGCTTGGCCAGATTCTCAGAGTAATGGCTTTGGGCTTGAAAAAGTGCCTCAGGGTCTTCTAGCACAGATGGAGGTCCCTGGCCTCTGATCCACCATGCAGGAGGAGGTAGAAAAACAGCCTCCCTGCAAGATGGATGTCCTGGGCTCTAGGGGCACAGGTGTGTGGCTGCACCCACATCTGTATTCTGGGTTCCTTTCTGCTCCCACTTACCTGTCGCCCAGGGAGGGCGTCCTGAGGCGCAGCCCCTGCCATTCTAGTGGATGTCTGGCTTTGTGCTGAAATTAGGACATAAAGATCTAATGCTAACCCTTCTCTCGGTGCATTGTGGAAATGTGTCTGCCGTGCTTTTCTGTCTTCCTGCGGAGCTAGCTTCCCAGGGCCATAGAACAGTGTTTATGGGCCTCCTTCGGAGAATACCTCTGCTAATACCTAATTGGCTTTGCAAGAGCTGCTCTTAGCAGGCACAGATTGCAGAGCAGTCTCTGTATCCAGGTGATGTATGCTATGGCGGCGCCCTGAACTGTGAGCTTTAAATGGTTTTGATGATAGCCCTTCTGCAGTTATTTTTTCCTAAATCTCGTAAGTTTTATGAGGAAAGCATACAAATAAAGATTTTTAAGGATTAAGACATTAATTTGATGTTCAGATGGAAAGCTTTACAGGTAGTAGGTTACAAGATACCCTATCAGATTTCTAAATAATAATCAATTATTTGTGAAGTTTTGACACTCGTTAAATTTAGATCCCAGAGAGACATAAATATTTCATATCCGAGGCTGAGCTTCCCAAATGGATGCAGGGTTGTTGAGTCTCATGTAGTTCACAATAAAGGCTCATGTTCAGATTCGTATAGGTTTATGAGAAGGCATTACAACATTTTTTTAATAGTAGCTGTTTTCAAACTAGTATGCAGTTGCTCATAAAATCGATTTTAATATAGTGACAGTAAAATGCAGGATCAGCCTGAAATGTGGAGTTGGCTGTGCCGCATCAGCGGCTCTCTGCCTTAAAACCGCTTCTAATAAACAGAGACAATTCTTGCATTTGGTCTGCACTCTACAGGTACGTTTTGGATTTGGTTCTGGTAGGAGAAACTGAGGAAGCATTTTCTCAGCTTTCTGAGGTCACCCCCTGTTCTTAAATACGTTGTGCGCTGCACATGTGTGGGTGTTTCTGAGATTACTCTGGTGCTGATGCATTTCCTCACATATTATAGTCCACACAGAATATGGGTTATGGATGCAGAATTCACGTATCAGCGGGTTACCCGTGTAGGTACAAATCCGTGGTTGGTCTTGTGCTCACAGAGTTGTGTGAATACTTGAGCAGTCAACTTTAAAACATTTGCATCCCTTCGCCCTGAAACAGACCTTGCTCACGTCCAGCCCCGGCCCACCGTTACTCTTCTCTCCGCCTCTGTGAGTGGACTCGCTCTGTGCATTTCACTTAAATGTGGCTTCTTGTGTGTCTGGCTTCTTTCACTCAGCGTTCGTGTCTCGGTACTTCACGCCTGCCTGCAGCCAAGCGACGGTCGCTGTGTGGACATAGCGCGCCACATTTGATCTCACGGTCATCCGCTGGTGGGAATTCAGGTCGTCCCCACCTTCCTGCCATCGAGAACGCTGCTTTGAACATCTCTGTCAGGTTTCGTGTGGCCCTTTGCCTTCAGTTCTCATGAGTGCAGGCTTAGGAGTGGCGCTGTTGGGTCACCTGGTAACACTGCTTAGCAGCTTGAGGAACTGTGAGACTATTTTTCCAAGGGGCTGCACATGTCCACTCGGAGAGCCGCGGGGAAGGGTTCGCTCACCCTGTTCTTGGCAGTGCTGAGGTCTTTGCTCTCGTCGTGTCTTGGAAGTTGAATCTCTGTGGTTCCAGTTCCTCAGCATCTTCCCCTGTGCTTATTGGTCCTTTGCCCCTCTCCCTGGGAGAAACATCCGTTTACACTCACTCCCTATTTTCAATGAAGTATTTGTCTTGTTTATTATTCAGTTGTAACTTCTTTTAAATCTGAGCACCAACCCCTTGTCAGACACACGGTTGGAAAACGTTTCCCGCCGGCTGGTAGCTGCTTTCATATTCTTGGTGGCACGCTTTGCCTTGCACCCTTTACAGTGTTGGATGCTGATGAAGCCCCGTTTTCTGTGTTTGCTTTTGTCATCCGTGTTACCGGGATCCTTCTTCATCCCCGCTGCTGCCCTGCCCACTCCATCTCCTGATCCCATTCCCATGTGAGAAAGATCTATCTCCCTACCTCCTATCACCTGTCTCCTAGTTTTCCTTTTGTTTATACTTTGGGTTTCCCATATAAGAGAAAGCAAGCAATATTTAAGCCTGTGTGTCTGATTCACCTCACTTAACATTATGGTCTCAGGCAATATGGCCTCATCCATTTTCCTACAAATGACCCAGTGTATCCTTCTTTAGGGCGGAGTAGTACTGTACTGCAGGCACATTTTCCTTATCTATCCATCTGGCAGTGGACACATAGAGCGCTTCCAAGAAGTTTCTGCTCTTACCCACAGGTCTGTGAGGGCTCTCAAGTTGCTGTTTCTCTGTGGTTTAGGGACAGGCGTACTTTCATTCCTTTTGCATATGGAGATTCAGTTATTCTAGCACCATTTGTCCACAGACGGTTCTTCTCCCAATTGACTGGCTGCCCGAAAGTATGAGGGTTGCTTTCCGGCCCCTTGCTTTCTATTCTGTGGATTTGTATGTCTGCCCTTCTGCCATTTAGTGCCCCAGTTTTGGTTCCTAACGCTTTGTAGTAACCTTTGAAATGAGGGTCTGTGGCTCCTTTGGCCTTGCACTTGTTCATTCAGTATTGCTGGGACTGTTTGTGTCCCTTGTTTGTCCACATGAATCAGGGCCAGCCCGTGGGTTCCCAGCAGATTACATCAGCTGGGAAAGTTGTAGTGATTATGATTGAGCTTGTTTTTTTAATTTCATTTTTTAGATTGTTCATTGTTAGTGTATGGAAAGCCAAATTATTTTTGTAAATGGATCTCATCCTGTGAGATCCTCTTGTACTTATTTACTGGCTCTTTTTTTCTGGAATTCTTTTTCAAAATTCTTTTCTATAGGAAGTCATAAATTTTTTTTCTCTCAGTACTGTAGACTGAACCCTGGACTTTTGCACTGAGCTAGATCCCCATTCCTTTTTTTTTTTAACTTTGAAATAAGGGCTCATTAAGTCGCTAAGTTGTCTTGGCCGGATTGAACTTGAGATCACCTTGGCTCAGCCTCCGAGATTGCTGGGTTACAGGTGTGCACCACCATACCTGGCCTAAAATCATGACATCTCTGAGCATTAAGATTTCTGTTTTTCCAGTCAGGGTGCCTTTTGTTTTCTTTCTGAATTGCCATGGCTACAACCTCCAGTTCAATGTTAATTAGAAGTGGAAATAACAGATGTCCTTGACTCACTATTTGCATATATCAGTCTTTGAATTCTGAAGTCTAAGAATTATTCAGAATCTCTATTATTCTGCTGCCAGTTGAAAAACATAATAATGTAATGACAAAAATATAAAGTTATTATAAACCCATATGCTGTATATATTGAATAAATTAAAAACAAAAATGCAAAACGATTCTGTATTACTGCTTCAAGAATATGAAGTAAGTCAGCAGTTTCCTTAAACATTTAAGAAATTATAAACTTACAACTTGCATCCTAGGATCAAAATTATTCTTATTTTTCAAGCAAAATTAATTTTTTGCACAGCCAAACATTGTTTACATATTTCCAGATTTAGACTTCATGAAGATTACTGAAAGTTCAAATAAGATACGAACAGCAGTGACAAATCCCATGTAAGAATTCTTTTTGGAGTTAAGTTTTGTTGAATAAAGACAGAACCCGTGTGTCTCAAAGGTGATGGAGTGCTCAGAATTAATATTTCCTTACAGAGATGTAGGGACTGAACTTGAAGCTTTCTCCAACGGAAAATCATACTTCTCCAAAGTACACTCCACTTCTCAAAGTTACTTATTTTAGTGCCTAATTATGACATTAACATTTCTTCTTTCAGGTATATAAAAATAATTTTGGCCTGAAAACACGTTAAGATCAAAGTTCCCTGCTTCAATCACAAGAGTTTCTGGGGCTTTTGAGATGTTTAACCTCATATGTATGGTGGAGACAGTAATAATAATAATAATAGTAATAATAATAAGTTCTTCACAGGGGCTAAATTCTAGGATTGGAGGGGTTAAGGAACATAAGGGACTTAGAACCATGCTTACTTAGCACATTTTAAGAGGTGGTAAATATTAGCTGTTTATTATGATTCCTACAAGTAGACCATCCCCAGTGTGGAAATTTAAAATTTGAAATATCCCCAAATCCAAAACTTTGTAGTTTCCAACCTGGTCACACAAGTAGGAATCTCACCCCTGACTTGAGACCATGTTCAGTAGGCACACTAAAATCATTGCCAAAAGTCACCTCAGGCTGTTTGTGTAGAAAACATAAATGATTTTCATGTTTAGTTTTGGGACCCGTCTCCAAGAGTTCTCATTTTTTCAGAATTTTCCAAATTCTGAAAAAAATTGAAACACAAAAATACTTTGGTTCCAGCCATTTCTGATGAGGGATACTTAACGCTGCTGCTGCTGCTGCTGCTGTTTTAGCTGGTGGAGATGAAACCTTGTGCATATCCTCTGCCACTGACCTATACTCCCAACCCAATATTTATTGTTGTCTTTAGATGCTATACCTTGACAGACCCACTAGAAATAGTAAATCTAAGTAGCTATACTGATTGATTTCTTAGATGGGAGAATTAAAGGCGTGTCCATGTTAAAATTTTAAAAATGCAAAGTCCTTTGTTCTTCAGTGTCTGAGTGGGGCAGTACTGGACTCTCCTTTGGGTAGCAATTGGCTTCCCGCCTGTGATGATTAATAGATGTTACACAGATAGAGAGAAACACTACCTGTTTGTTCCTGGAGGTGGGCATGCTTCCAGTTCATTTCAACCTGTGCTGTTACATTAAAGTGTAAATCAAAATAGAAAGGGGTAAGGACATACTTTTCTCTTCTTCCCTTCAGTTTATACTTTGATCTTGCAAATTACTCTTTTCTGATTTTGTCTCTGGTATCTCCATGCTGGCTTTGAAGAATCAATAATAATGGAAGCGTCTACAGAATAATTTGCATCTTGGTCAATAATAATCCTTGGCTTTGGGATCAAAGGGTGATTTGAGATCAATTAATACCCCAAAACTTCTTTCTTTGTTAAAAGCAACAGAACTTGGCAGAGATGCAAGAATGGAAGAGCTGTGCCAAAACCTGTTTGCTATTCATGGAAGATATTTAGTATGTAGAACTCCTGCAGGTTTGGGGAGGAAGCTGGCGCAGCATTGTGAAAAGGTATCCAGGAGACAAATGGGCCTATAAATTTGGGGAGAGAAAGAACGTTCCTTTCTGAAAATGAGATAGATTGGAACTTCTCATTCTAAAGGTGCTCTACCTGGAGTTACAATTAAAGTAGTTTGGCAAGGGTTGGCGCTTCTAACTCAGCATGGGCTCTAAACTTTCCTGGCTGTGAAGCTCCTTTTCTTGGGCTCTTTTCCAGCTCCTGGTGATAGGTCAGTTATTTTAAACAGGGAAGACTGTCTTTTGAGGGCTAAAACCAGGCACACAGAAAGCTTCGCCTGCCTCTTTTTATTTAATCTTTATGCCACCCTTATTAAATAGGCACTTTTTAAAAACCATTTTACAAATAAAAAAAGTTCTGCTAAGGCTTAGGTGTAGGAACTTTTTTGCATGGATTAGGAGGTAGTGAAAGACTCAAGTAGTGATATCTGAACTTAAATGTGCTAAAACCCAAATCATAAAATAGTGTGATTAAACTGCTTCAACTACTGTCAGCTAATGGTTCTGGGATTTACAGCTGTAAGCATCCAGGCAGGATGCAGGCATCTTAAGACTTTGGAAAATTATATAAGCTTTGATGTTTATTGAAAAAACTTACGGATGCTATTAGCAGAAAGTTTAGCTTTCAAGTTCTTGGAAAAAACTGGTCAGAGAAATCAAATTCCCAGGTCTCTTTGTCTTATTCCCTCTGGACGATGAGTTAATGTCTTCCATTAAGGCCAGTTATCTTTCACTTGAAATGCATAATTTGCTTATGAAAGTTTTTCCCCTTGCTAGTGTTGTCTAGCTTCAGCTGCTCTCCATTTGAGGCGTGCCTTTGCTATCTTAGCCAGGTTTTTTTTTCTGGCACTCTCTTTCCCAGAGGAGCCTATTTCCTAGTCTAAAGTAGTCATTAAGCTCCAGGGAAGAGCTCTCCCCAAATATGCAGAAGCATAAATCCTTTAGATCTTTAAACTCAGTGTACAAATGACAAGCACGAGCAGGCCTTGAGGAAGACACATCAGGGCTCAGGCAGTTCTAAAAGAGAAGTGGCACCTTTCATTCTGAAGACATGTTTATTCACGATGACAGTAAACAAAGAAAGACCAGATATTATCCAGTCATATCTTTGGCCCTCATAGTAAAAATCGTACCCTGGTGACAGATAGCACTAGTAGATTTTGGTGGTGAATGAGGTCTCCTGTATCCTCTCTGCTTCAGTCATCCATGGCTGAGTGTGGACTTCCACACCTGGGCGTGCCATGGATGAGCAGATGTTAGCCAACCAGTGAAAAGCCTGACATGCACATATTTTACTTTTATTGATGGTAGCCAATAGAGCAGCGTGTGTGTGTCTTACTAGTTACGCAGGAGATGTCAGAAGCAAGTAGTGCTTTTAAAGCACTGGCAAGAAGAACTTGTTAGTACCCTGGTGTCAGAAATGGACATTGGTGGAGGCTTTATGGAAAACAGTTGTCTCAAAAGTCTTTCAGACTGTGTATTTTTGTTAGTGATCCAGTGTATGAAAATGTAAGGACAACCAAAAGGTCCTGTATACATGAGGATTTAACTGCAAACTTTTCCCTTGGCGATGGTAGGTGCAGTGGGAGGAAACCCAGGTGTTGCATAGTTGGGCAAAGTCCAGGAAACCTGGAGACCACCATGGATACCAGTTGCTCTACTGCCCTCTGGGGCTGGTCATTCTGCGCTGGAGAGGCTGTCATGCACATTTTAGAATGTTAAGCATGGTCTGTGGCCCCTGCTTAGTGGCTTCCAGTAGCACCATCACCACCACACCTGCTGGGACAGCCAGAAATAAAACAAAGGGTGCGGAAGTGCCTATACATGTCAAAGACTGCATCCTAGAAATAAATTCTATTTTAATGTTTCTTATTAAAATACTTTCTAAATGTGAAAGATACTTCTCTTATAAATTACAAGTGTTAGGGAGAAGAATTGAAACAGTATAAACTATCTTGACTATCTCTGGACACATTAATCCTATTGAAGGGAGGAATCTGTAAATGAAAGTATAGATGAGTTGTTTAGGAGGTTATTTTCGATCTCTATCCAGACGTGGTGCTTCACACTTGTAATCCCAGCACTCGGGAGACTGAGGGAGGAGGATTGCTGTAAGTGCAAGGCCAACATGAGCTTGCTAGAGAGTTCAAGGCAGGGCACCGGAGGTGCAGTAGCCACATAGAGAAGAGTTATATTCAGCTCACGGGTGGGAGGCGGAAGTCTCAAGGCCAGGTGGCCTCACTGTGAGAATTCAAAGGCATCATGGTGGAATGCAGGTGGGGGGAGGCTATCACATCTAAACAGGAAGCCAGGAGCAATTCAGGGCCAAACTCACTCCTATAGCTACTTTGTTGAGAACTCAGGAGCAATTCAGGGCCAAGCTCACTCCTATAGCTACTTTGTTGAGAACTCAAGAATGGCCTTAATCCTTTTGAAGGCCAAGGACCTCACTGCCACCTTGGAGTCCAAGCTTCTGGCAGAGGAAGCCTGGAGGACACCCTCAAACCATGCCCGAGCCCTAGCAGCAGGGTGTTGGAACGGAAGACTACACACACAGGCACCTCATGCTGGAGACCCAGCTCCATACAGAGACCTGCTTGGAGACCAGAGCAGGCCCCAAGCCCAGGAGACAGTTAGGAGAGGGCGGAGAGAGAGGGGCAGCGTGCCAAGCCCAGGGTGTGGACCTCGTTATCATCGAGAATGCCTTCGGTTCACTTTGGGGGAGCTTTGGTCCTCACTTTGAGCCTTGCATCCTGGCTCCGGAAGGGAAGATGGTGCACTGCCAGTCTCCTGGAAAAGCTTGTCACATTGGCCTCCCTGATGGGGACTCAGCTTTCCTCATCATTGGAGGAGCTCAGGACCTCACTGTTGCTGAGGATGACTGTAGCACCTTTTGGCGGAGCTCTGGTTTTTCCTGGCTCCAGTGCAGATCCCTCAGCCTGCTAGTACAGATCCTTCATCCCCCTGGCACAGACTTTCTAGCTTCCACCACTGACGTTTGGGCCTTCCCAGTGGAGATCCATGAAACAGGCCTGCATGAGATACTGTCGTGGGCTCTAGGCCTCTAGTTGGACTCGTGGTGGGCATTGTTATGGGCTCTAGGTCTTCAGCTGGACTCATGCAGACATTACGATGAGATCCAAGCCCTCAACTGGATTCTTTCGTCTTTAGTGCATGGACAGATTTCTTGCACTCTCTTGATTCTTTGGGTGACTATTATAAATAATCTTATAAAATATGTGTCATGTATTATATTGTTCCCCTTGCAAAAACCCCAAACCAGACAGGGCAGAACAAAGCAAAATTGGTTTCGCAGGTGTTAGGTGGGAGCTCCCAGGAATGGTGAAATTGCTACACAACCAGAAACCTCATTTGTCGTACTAAATCTAACAAGGCAGCAGTGGCTTTATGGCTCCACTTGTGAAAGTCGATGGTTCTGTGGATTCTCTGAGTCTGATGGGAATGGACACTCTATATCTGTAGCCTCTCAATTAGCAGGAAACTACTTAGCGGAGTAGTTTCATACTATAGCAATAGTATTGCTATTTTCCAGGGGTTTCATGAAACAATAAAAACAATTAGCTGGATTTAGGTTGCTATTGTGAGGAGATGGAGAGCCAAACGCTGCAAGGTGTGACATCGTGAAGAGAGAAGGATTTGAAATAGAACAGGAAGCCGAAAAGAGCAAGTGCTGAAGGACAGTGCAGGCTCACGGTTCCCGAGCGCAGGGGCTCATGTCCTGCTCTGGTTTTTGTTACTGTGTCCAAACAGTGCTTCTACTGGCGGTCTGCTCGGGGCGTGTCTCAGCCGTGGTCAGTTCCCACGAGGACGTGAAGCAAGCAGGTGTCCCGGGGAGCTTTCTGGTGGCCCCCAGTGGTGCGGCGATGAATCCTTTGCAGGCAAGCCAAGTCTTCCTCTTGGGCTTACAGATACTAATTGCTGACAAAGTGCACAGGACAGCCACACCCAGACTAGGAGGAGGAGAAAAATGGCTCCAAGATGATTAACGACACTGGAATCTGGTCGCCCTCAATAGTGGGCTGTGGTTTTCCACCCAAGTTCGTCTCCATAGTCACTGCATTTCTGATCCAAGATATCAACGTGATACTACTCTTGTTTATAAAATAAATCATTTCATTAAATTTGGCAAATCAGTTTTATAAACACTGTGAGGATGATAATGGATCACACAGACCTTTTAAATGTGCTTTTTAGAAACTTAAGGAATCTCAGATTGGATGATTAAAAACTTGGTTTAATTTAGGAGCCCAAACCAGGAATTCATCACCACCCTGAACCTGCAGCACCTGTCAGCGCGGCGATTTCCTTTCTTTTTGAGGTCCCCAGACATGCTGACACCCTTGAGCCTGCCAGGAGGCGACCTTCCTCCTTCCCCTGTAATGTTCACCTGTTGGGCTCAGCTTTACAAGCGGGCTTTGTGACCACTGACCTTGTTCCTTGCAGTTGGCCACAGTGGGCTCTACACATGTCCTTCTTGGGTGTGACATTCTGCTCAAAACCGTGACAGTATAAGCAGTGCCTCCATTATGTCCTGCTACACATGGCACATCGCTATAATTCTATTGCCGTGCAAAATGAGAATGCTCAATAGTATTGCTACTTAGAAATGTGCAAGTCTTAGCAGGGAGTAATTGAGACGTTTTACTTCTCTTTCTAAAACTATAATTGTACCTAAGCAGTTATGATTTATAATCAACTTAAGAGAAAAAAGAGCAAAAGTTTCCTTGAACCCTGGAAATAAAACATTAATTAAGCAGCACTGTTCTAAACAAAAGAGCCATCGGAACGATGACCATTCTTATTCGATCTCATTTAATTAACTCTGGCTCTGCTGGTCCTTGGCTGGGTAGTTTCACGGTCACAGTGGCTTCCCAACGGGAGTCTGGAAATCCTCACTCGGTGTAGTGATAGGATGGCAGAATCATCAGTGCCAGAGGGCTGGCAAAGCACCCCTCTCCCAGCCCTGTTTTGGAGATGAAGATCTCTGTATTGGAACCAATTGCATGAATTTCAAGGAACACGCGCTTGTAATACAGTACGTCTGTGAATGATGAAGGGCTTGAAATGACCGTAAAGATCTGCTGAGAGTTTGTTATCAAATTAATGCAGCATGACGAGGAAATTTGTTTCATTGATGTACAATATTTTCAGTAATAACTGGGATTAAGAAAATGTGATACAGTTGTTTACTATCAGCCCAAGCATCATGAGGACTCAAAGGACTGCAAAGATGTTGGGAGATTTCTAGAAATTCTGTGAAATTCCAGAAATATTTACATTAACATTAGCCCACTCACGTATAAGAGACGGGGAGTTAAACTTCTAACTTGATAAAGCTTCTCATGCAAGTCAGCGCAGCAAATACTGTATACCTAATTATTACTTTTAACTGGACTCTTTGAAAAAACGAAAACCTTTTGAGATTTTTCCAAAGACCCATTGAGAAATCTCCAAATCAGCTCAAGATCGATATTTATTTAGTACTTGATTTTAGGAAGACAGAATTTCAGCAGATGTCAAAAATTTTGAACGTTCGATTCAATAAGATTACAGGTTGTTGTGAAACAATAGTTATCTACTTAATAAAAGTGATAATAATAAAGTATCTATAATAGGTATCATGAGTGAGGGAAAAATAGAAAACAAACACCTCTTAGCTTTTTAGAGTGAGCAGATTCAGTTCCCTTCTCAGGAATCTAGTCTGATAAGACATAGATCTCTGTCTTCTATAGGTGATAACTTAACAGAAACCCATATTTAAATTTTTATTAAGAACAAATTTAATAACTCAAATAACAACTTTACTGTTTTATTTATTTTTTGTTTTTTTGTTTTTTTCTCCGGTACCAGGAACCGAACTCACGACCTTGCGCTTGCCAGGCAGGCGCTTTTGCCGCTGAGCTAAATCCCCAGCCCCAACTTACTGTTTTAATAGAAACTCAGGAAATTGCACTCATTTTGCACTTCTAGACTGTTGGGGGTCACAGTTTTTTAAAAAAGAGCTTTAGGAGCAACGCCTCTCCGACCCTTACTGCTAAACTATACAAGAGGAGATCACGTTTGCACATACTTTTGTGTCTAGAGCTGTTCGGTTTTCTCATGTTTGCCCTCTTCTCACCTTTATTTATTTTTGAACAGCCAATCATTCTATTAGAGCAAAATTACTTTTCTTTCAACAAAATATACCCTACATGTCTTTTTTTTTCCAGTTACTTCCCTTCATTGTTTATTTTGCTAGTTTCTCCACTTACATGTATTGCTTATAACTTTTAACCATTAATAACCCTACTGACAGAGAAAAATTAGGAGACAACTGTGAACTGTTTCTATCCACCAGCATTCTCCATTTCATAGGAATACTTTATACTTGCTCATAGAAAAAAATTACTTTAATGAGGCTAAGGAATATGTTTATCAAGAGATCCAAATATATTTAGTTGCTTTGTAAGAATTAGCAACCAAAACGCATAAACTTAAATTATGAGTATTTCAGTAATTTAGTTAGAAATGATCTAGATATTTATTAAATATCTGAGGTTTGAGCCAGGGATATAACTCAGTGGCACAGTGCCTGCCTGGCGAGGGCGAGGTCCTCAGTTTGATTTCCAGTACCAAAAATAAATAAATAAATATAAGAAATTTAAATATCTGAGGTTTAATTTAGTTTATAAGGTTGTAAATTACCAAAAAGATGTTGGAAACTATTTTTAGGCAAATTTATTGTCAAACATAATAGTTATTGAAGTAAATGTCAGATTAGTGAGTTAGGTTGATTTTAGAAGTCTGTTTTATAATCTTATCATCTAATAAGTGCAACATTGGCTTTATTGATCTCTAAACCCAAGTACAGTACAGATGGGCATTTGTACTAAATGCCGATACCTCGTAAGACAAAGCTGTTTTTCTTTTATTGAACCAAATAGTATTAAATTAGTGCGATGTACCAGTGATTTACCCGGGCCAAGTGAACTGGAACATCATTTGGATTAGTTCTTCTATTTCTGAGAGTTTTAGGGATATTTATTTATATAAGCACATCCTTCTTTCCAGTTATAACAGAGCTCCTTTGTTAACTTGATGCATCCAGAGGTAGGGAAATGTCCATAACATTCATGGCTCGTACACATTTAAACATAGAGACAGACACATCTAGACATCCTAGTTTTGATTCTAAACCTTTAGTCATAAGTCGTAAGTCAAGCATCAGCACTGTGATACAGAATGCACCAGTGCACCTAGGGAAGTTGGTCCTTGTCTTTGGTTCACTGTTTATTTTTATCTACATTGTGTTTCAGGCAGATAAAGCAAGTTGTGGCCTGCTTAATATGAGTGCTAAGTCCTTTTATCAATTGTTGTGGAGGAGGTATTTAAGATTTTCTCTTAACATAGAATCTTACAGAGATTGTGGCCTAAATTTTGTTTCCAGTTGGCCTTTCCCCAGCAGTTACTTTTGGGGGTCCCTGAGTGGCCCTGAGGAGATCAGGGGCCCTTTCCTCTCAGTTGGGTGTTGCGGGGCAGGCAGGAGGGAGAGGAGAAAGCTCCCCGAGGAGCTGCAGGCTGGGGCTGAGTGTTGTGGAAGGACTCAGGGGAGTGCTAACCCTTCTTTGTAAAGTTGTGCCAACAGGAAGTGGGCAGAGGTGTCCAGCAGGGATCTGTGGTCAGGAAGGACTTGACACAGGATGGGCTTCAGTCCATGTTCCCAGGAGAGACCCCAGATGCAGGATGAAGCCCCGGGGAGAACAGAGAGGCCTCAAACCACAGCCAGGAGGCAGGATCGATCGCCAGCCAGGAAGGCCCTTCGTGAGGAAGTGGCTGGGGCTCTGGCCCAGCTCCAGAGGGTTACCTGGCTGCACTTTACTCAGTTTACTCAGGGGACAAACAGGCTCCCAGGGGAGAGGAAGGAGGAGGAGATGCATCCCTGTGCTCAGGGAGAGCCTGAGAAAGACAGCAAATACTGCTGCTGCCGCAGCAGAGCCCGACAACAAAGGCCATTGGGGGAAAGAGACACAGCCAAGGCCTTCCAGGCTGAGAACCTTCATGAGACTCAGACAAACTCCTCAAGAGCTGGCAGCACTTGGCACGATGCCCCCACAGATGGGTGCCCAGGCTGCCGTGTGTGTGCCCTGTGACAGACAGCAGGTTCTGCCTCTGCACATGGCTGCCTTGCCCCTGGCTCCCAGCGTGTCCGTCCCTTGCCGTGACTCCTTTCTGTGCCTACAGGGAGATGCCTTTAGTGGCCATTCCCAGGTCCACGTGGAGGTGATGCTGGCCCTGTGTCCACTGCCACCCTCTTCCCTTGCTGCACTGCGGGTCTGCTTTAGTAAAGGGAATGACTGTCCTACATATGACAGGGGTATCCTGGGTGGCACTTTGCATCAGGTGACCCCGGCAGGGAACCTGGCCTCAAGCACGAGCCGACTGGTGACGGAATGGTGGCTGTCGTTTTTTGCCCTGCATGCTGCTGTCCAGTGAATGGCGCAGTGTCAAGGACACCTTTGCAGGGCTGCTGAGGCTAAATCTCCAGGATTCCTCACGGCCCCTGTGGCTGGCTGCTGGCTCCAGTGTCGGCCTTCACAGGCTCCTTGTATCCGAGAGCCTCAGGAATGTTACTTTTTGTTGTTTTCTCCTGGGACTTGGGTCTGGCTGGCGAGCTGCTGGTGTGTCCCGGGCTGTTGACTCTTTGGTGGTGAAGACAGCTATCTAGAGCCCACAGGCTCTGCGCGGAGACGCCTCGGCCTGAGTGGGAGGGCCGGGAAGAAGGATGCATGGGGGGGAAGATGGGTTGGGAAGGAAAAGAAAGTTCTGAAAAGACATGTGTGTGACCCACAGCGTTTCTTGCTTCCGGACTTGTGAGTCTGGAAGAGGAAGGGAAGAGGCTTGCAGCCCAGCGGTTCGCTCAGCTCTGAGGGGAGCAGCTTCCTAGTGAGGGGGTGCCGATGGGGAGGCTTCCGAGACAGAGACGTGGTGACGGATGGTGACAGGAAGTGGGCAAGCGGGTGCCAAGAGCCCGGCACTGTAGGGTGTGTGTGTGTGTGTGTGTGTGTGTGTGTGTGTGTGTGTGCAGATGCACCCATGCACAGAGGAGTTTCCTGGCCATCACTTGCCTTATTTTCTAACTGTGAGTCCTTGTGGGTTGATGGCCTGTGGCTGAGGGTCATGTGCTTCGAATTACTTTGCAGAGGAAATGAGCAGTTGAGAAAGTTGCCACGCGCTGACGCGGGTGCAGGGGTTGAGGATCTCCTGCCTACAGTGCTCGAAACCAGAACTGTCTGGGAGTTTGGACTGTTTGTGTATGCATGACTCTCTCGGGGACAAAATCTAAACGTGGACTTCACTTGTGTTTTGTGACCCTTCGCACATAGCCAGGAGTTAATTTTATACAATATTTTCGCACATCCATGCTTGGACAGTGACCCACACCATGAAGTTGTATAGAATTTTCCTCCTGTAGTATCATACTGGCTCTGAAAAAGTTTTCGATTTTCAGTTTATTACAGGATTGATTACCCATAATCATTGATTACAAATAGTCATGTTTATATTTATGTTTGACCAGAACAAGAGCCATACTCAACATTCTTTCAGTTTCCTTGATAAGAAACCAGCCTTTTGGCTTTTGATACAGTTCTCTTAGTCAAATCTCAAAATTTGGGCTGGGGATATAGCTCAGAGGCACAACACTAGCCTGGCAAGCGTGAGGTCCTGAGTTTGATGCCCCGTTCTAAAATAAAATCTCAAAATTCTCTATTAATGTTGGGAATGTCTAGTACAGGTAAGTGTAACTTGCAGTGGTAACTCAATTCACAACAGTCTTGAATTCTGAAGAATTACATTTGTGAACCGAGGTACCACTATACTGTTAGAAAGTTATTTCTTTCTTTTTTGTGTGTGGTACTAGGGATTGAACTCAGGGCCTTTTGCATGCTGGGCAAGCACTCTACCACTGAGCTATAGGCCCAGCCCTAGAAAGTTATTTCTGTAGTAAAAATGTTTTGTGTCAGTGGTCAGGGGAGAAAATGGAAGAGTAGAATTCTGCTACAGAGGTGGAATCTCACTGAACAGTTTTTAGGGATAGGTGTGTGTGTGTGTGGGGGGGTCTTAATTTGAAATAATATGCACAACATGTAATGCAGCTGTCAAGCGTCTGCAGTGTGTGTGTGGCCTGAGTGTCAGCTCCCTTGCACTGAGATGCAGCTATAGGACCACATAGGAGGATCCACAACCCACGGAAGCTCTGTGGGATGACCCTCATTGGAGGAGGGCTGTGGAAGAAGCCAGGATTCCAGCAGGCAGGCAGAGGGGCCATGGGGCGGCGGGTGAAGAGCACTGGGAAGGCAGAGGTGGTGTTGGCCCGGGAGAGGTCATGCACCCGAGTGGCTGGCACCTGGGCTTTAGAGCCCAGAGCCGAGCTGGCTTCTCCCTCTAACTAGCCAAGCACCTGCACATTCCACCGTCCACAGCAGTGCCGCAGACCCTGACCTCACGGAACATCTGTGAGTATTCAGTGGAAAGTCTCTGGCACATGAGTACTCAGTGAATGCTACTTACTTTTCCATTTTCTAATGCATTTTCCAGTTCCTCAAGAACAAAGAGTAGTAGAAAAATTTAATGTAGGGCCTTTTTCAAGGGGGCTTTAAAAACCATAGAATTATGCTATTCTTGAGTAAGAGTCTTGATTAAATCAGCAAAATAGAGTTCATCGAGTTGTACATTAATATATTAACATTAAGAAACAAGAGTCCTTAATTATGCTACTTTGTTAGAGCCATTTAGAACATTTTGCATGCTAAAGATCATGAATATGTTGTGTTATTAGTGGCCTCCAAATTAGTAATAGAGTTTTCCTGGGTTCTTGATAATAAAATACATTTTTCTCTGTTCTTTGGTTATAACCCACTTCCATTCCTAATTATGTTCGGCTCAGGCTCCGGTGAGTGCTAGTTTATAATCACTGGGCAGCCAGTCCCAGGGTAATGTTCTCTCAGTGTCTGTGGACCTGGGCTGAGGACCCTTTGGCAGTGGGAGAAAGCTGCAGGGTGTGACTCGTTTCCTCTCGTTAGTGTCCGGTTTCATCCGTCCTGTCCAGAAAATACGGTCCTACTCTTCACTTCCTTTTCCTCCACCTTCCCCATTTGCTCCTGTTTCCCTCTTACCTGGAATGATTGTTTTCCTAGAAGAAGTTGCACAACATTTAAATCCTGGCCAATCTTTCAAGTTCCGGGACACCTGTAATGATGAAATTCCTCTGTGCTTCTCAGGTCAAATAAAATCATCCTTTCTTTAAACAGCTGTCCGTTATGGGCGATGTACGTTATGAAACAATGCTGGTTAGCATTTGGACTTGTTTTACTTCTTGAATTGGAAATAAGAATCAGCAAAAATTTCCAAGCTGTGACAACTGCAGCATCGTTCACAGAGTGTGTCTATAGGGATAGTATTTTTAGTAGTTGGAAAATATTATACAAGTAATGTTATGTATCAATTAGTTGTATTAAAATATATATTATGCACAGCTCTGTATTTGCATTTCAAAGTTTCCTTGACAACATCATTTAACTTCTCACTGTTCTTTTCATGTTGCTAGTATAAATATCTAATATGTTTTTGTTCAAAACATCAATTAGGCGTCAGTATAATCTTTATTAATACAGATCTGTTATTACAGGAAGACTGCTGAGCTGTGATAATTTGCACAGCAGGAACAATGAAATATCTTCTTGTTTGATGCTGTCCCACACTGCTTGGCTTTTTTCTTTTTACACACAGAGCACACCAAACCCTTCTGTGCTCTTTCACAACTGCACTGAAGTCTTCAAAGCTCTACTAAGCAAAGTGTCCTTTTCTCCCAAAGGGAGCACAAAAGGAAGGCCCCAGATTGCAGGCAGATTGACAAATACGTGTGTTCGTTTCAGATCCCCACTTATAATGTCTTCACTTCTTTGTCTTCCTGTAGCCCGGACTCCCCACTTCCTGCGGATCCAGAACGTGGAGGTGAACGCTGGCCAGTCCGCCACCTTCCAGTGCAGTGCGATCGGCAGGACCTCATCCAAGGAGGACAGGCTGTGGTTACAGGTATGGTGCTGCCGGCAGGTGTCCAGCAGGAGGGGAACATTTACTCTAGAGGGGGAGCCGGAGTACGGAGTCTGGGTCCAGTCACCCACGTTGGCCTCCCGTAGTTTGCCAGCACATGGCCAGTTCCTAGGTGTCCTACATGAACGATTGTTGTTCTTCACACTCCTTCTGATTTTCTGTTTTTCCCTGTTGCTTTTGCTTAGTAATCTCATCTGGGAGACCATGCCATCAAGTTATTTTTAGAGCAGTATATTACAGTGTAAAATAAAGCACTTCTCTTTACTTTACTCTTTTCTTCTCTTCCTCCTGAGAAAAATCCCAGGAATCACACATACACTCACGCACTGACACGCTCACACCATTCATAGATCTTCTAGTAATTTGAACTTCCAAGTAATTGACCTAATTATAGAAATTAATGACACATCTTTTCCTTTCAAGCATTCAAAGTATACAGATGGATGTCATTTGTATGACTTGCGTAGTCTTCCAAATGCCCCCTCCATATTTTGCATGGCCCATGCCTGACCTCCGGGGTCTAAGCCTGCTGCAGGAATCCTGACGGAGGGAGCATTGAAATGAGCCGGGCCCCAGGCCCAGCCCCTCAGTAAGCTCTAGGTTTCACTGGAGTCCCCCAGCGCCTTCCAGTTCCACCCATGCTCATTCCTCATCTTGACCGGAGTTGATTTGTTTCCCTTTCTTTCCTTGTTCTGTGTAGGATTATTACTTTTGTGGTGTTGGGGCTTGAGCCGGGGCCTTGAGTATGCTAGACACACTCTAATACCGCACCAAACCCCGGCCCTTTTATTTTTATTTATTTCTTTCCGTTTGCTCCTGAGCTGCATTTCATGTCTCCCCTTCTGCACCTGTCTTCTGCAACAAGCTGGGCCCCACTCCCTTCCTTGGCGCTCTCTGTGTCCAGCGCCTCAAGCCCCGTCAGACTCCTCCCTTCTGTGCGGACAGAATGGCGGCGCTGTGCCGTCTCCTGTGATATCATGTTTAAGCCCTTCATCCCTTTTAGTCATTAGAACTGAAGTACATGGTCATCTTCCTTGCTTCATTTCCGGAGAAATGGGACCCATCAGAATGTTCTCCGCAGCCTGAGTCGGCTGAGGGGAGGTTTCTTACCTCGGGTCTGCACAGGATAAAGCACAGGCCCGGTGTCTGTCTTCTCACATCCTGTCCCTGCTAGCCGCGTCCCTAGCTGTGAAGGAGCAGCGGGTACACGAGGCCGAAACTGCATGTTCCAGGTTCATCTTTGCCTTTCCTCTTGTTTCTGAAAGTTTTGTAATCAGGACTTTAAAAGCTTTTGCAGCTGGTAAAAACTGTCTTCAGTGTTCAACTACTTTTTCTTCGCCTTTGTATCTCACTTCTCAGTTATTTTTAAATTCTCAATGTTAGGGATTCAGAATTATTTTCTCTGTAAGTGGTTGCTTGTATGAGATGTTATCCAGATTGGCTCTTCAGTCGGGACCAACACCCTTTATTGACATGTTCCTCAAGGCATTAAGCATCTTATGAAATGAAACAGCTCTTTTCATCTTCAATTTAATTCTTAATTTTTCAAGAAAAATAGTGTTTTACTCTCAATATTTGTGGACTGGAGAGGACACAATAGAAAGTGCAAGCTGTCACCTCCAATGTCCTAAGATTCTCCAAGAATTTACTAGCATGTGTCAGTCAGTTTGCTCCTTTTGTTTTTCAGATGTTCTGCACTTGTAATACTCGTACTTAAACTTGAGCTGTTGAGGTTGCACATCTTCAGTTATTTCTCATTATAGTGGGAGAATTTATTGTGGGAATCTGTGATGTTATAGGAGAAAGCTGGTTGCTACTCTGAAGAAATACAGGGCTACATGTACAGTTCTCAGCAGTGCCTCTGCTGTACAATCCCATGGGCCATTTTTAAGTGCTTCTGGTTTATTCCTGGGTTCTGATCCAGTTGGTCTGGGGTGGGCCCAGTTTTTTATTAAAGGGTCCCCAAGTAATTCAACCATTGTGAACTGAGGTTGAAAATCACTACCCTGAAATGATAAATGATCACTTTGTTATAGTTTAAAATGAAAATTGTGTGTGTGTGCTGTGTTGCCATTTTGTGTTAGAGATGCTTGTGTGTGGTCAGCCTTTCGCAGTGGCTTGTCACCTCTTTTATAGGTTATGCTGAAAAGAATCACAACTGTGTATCAGGGCAGTTTTGTTAGCAGGTATACAAGCCATAGAATGATTTAAGAAGTAATATTATGATTCCCTTGGCAAACTTAACTTGGGTATTTTAAACCGTGTATACTAAAGCATAACTTTAACAACAGTTACTATCATAGAAAAATATCAGAAACTCACAAAGCAGACTGTCTTCGGTTGCTATAGCAACCATTTAGTATCTGAAATTTTGAGTGGTTAAAATCACATCCATTATTGTTTTAGTCAGTTACCTACCCACAGCTATATCTGTATAATATAATATTAAACACACACTGAAGCCATGGGATGCTTGCAAGCTGATACCCTGTTTTAACTTATTAGGATTTTGGATTACTTTGATTTAGAAGTAAAGATCTATTTTATATTGGTGAGACAGTACGATGTGTCTAGGGAGATCCTGGAAGAAATTAATACAGTTTACTTTGTGATATTATCTAACATAGGTAGCTGGCACCTTGTGGGATGCTGCAGCAGTAAGGGCAGCTGGGGAAGAGATATCCCCCAGGGGAGCTCAGGGCTCCCAGGCAAGGTTTGAAATTGAACCTCACATTTGGCCTGCAGGTCAACATGGTTCCAGAGAAAGCCATCAGCCCCTCCTCTTGAAGGTTGGCTGTTCCTTTGGCCCCAGAAACGTTGATCCAGGAACTCCTACCTCCTGTGTCTCTCCTCCCCTTTGTCAAAAGGCTGCTCCCGAGTATCTGAGGTTACCCCAGGGAAGGCAGAGGTGGCCCTGAGTCTTGATTTCCCCAGGGAAGAGCTGCTGATGTCTCCCTCTGTCTCTGTTTACCAGTACAGCCTTGGAGGCGGGGTCTTGGGAAATTTGCATGCTCTTAGGGTCTCAAATTGTTTTCGTCTTCTGTCTCTTCCTTTTGGAAGTGGAGGGGAAAAATGGAAGGCATTTTAGCTACATGATTTGTGTCTGGTTTAGGTGGCTGCACAAGTCCTAAGATAGTTCCAGTGTGGCAATCTGGAATCATACTCACACCTCCATATCCATGAGGAGTTGGTTCAGCACCCCTGCAGATACCCAACTCCAGCAGAGCCTATGTGCTTTGCCTTAAAAGTGCGGTATTTTTGTGTAGCCCTTGCAGAACTTCCTGTGTATTTAATCATCTCGGGCTTCCAAATAGACTTGAATGCAGTGTAATAACAAGTGATAGCTTCTACACTGTATTATTCAGGAAGCAGTGACAATAAAATGTCCGTACATGTTCAATACAGATGTGATTTTTTTTCAAATGTTTCTGGCCCATGGTTGGTTGAATCCATGGGTGTCAAACGTGAGGGTACAGAGAAGGATGCCCTCAAATACAAGTACCTGTTAAAGCCAAGGGGACATTTCCTTAGGTTCTTCCTTGAGGTGGAAGGAAAATGGGCAGCGCTTGATGCATTTTAATTTCGCGGCTGCCCTCGGGACTAGAGGAGTGGCGCAGAGTCAGCATGTTGCTTGTCATCCCGGTGTGATGGTGTGGGACAGAGTGTGGACACTGCTTCGAGGCACACGGCAGAGCAGCCCGGCCATGCCAACGGGGGGTGAGCTGGGAAACCCTAAGGCAGGTGAGGATTCCCTCCTCCTCTCCTTCCACACTGCTCCCTCCATCCCTTTATTCAAAGGAAAGGGAATTGGCCGTGGTCCAAGTGTAATTGCCGTTTGTCTCTGTTATGAGAACTGCTATCCATTAAGCACAAAGGGCAAGCGACAAAGTAATGGACCTTCTGTTTATTCTTAGGATTTAGAAGGCTGTTATTATCTTTCCTTAAGAAATTCGTGTTTTGTAGTCCACACTTCCTGTGTGCCGGTGTTTGATGACGTGTTGAGCACATGTTGCTGTAGCGTGGGGCTGTTACCACTTAGGGCCGTCTGTCCTTGGCCAGATTTCATCCTTGTTCCTTTTCTGCAGGTGCCTTTAACAGTCCCAGTTGTTTTGCAGCCACCGAACGATACCTAGATAAAGTGGCTCTTTCAGTTATGTAGTGCTGGGCTGTTGATAAGCCAGCCACAAAACTGTTTTCCTGGAAAAGAATCCGGGTGAAATAGTCATTCAGGTACAGAGAAATGAGAGATTGTGTTCTAATCACTCCCTTGAAGGCTTTCTTTTTACTTCTGTATGGAAATGATAAACTCAGGCAAAGACGGAATACCGTAATGAACTTCATAAACTCACCCTGTGGCTTCAGCAGCTCACAAGATGTGGTGGATGCCTCCCGTGTTTCACCTGCTCCGTCTCTGCCGACTTGGAAGTCTGTGTCACCCATCATTTCGCTGTACCTACTTCTCTAAAACAAAGCTTGGTATTTTTCCCTGAAAAGCGTCAGGCGGTAAATTCTGCAGGCTGTGTGGTCCCATCGTGCCTAGCTCCGTCCTTGTGGAAGCAGACAGCCAGAGCCGGCACACAGCTGAATGGCAGTGACCGGGCTCGGTGCAGCTGGGTTGGTCGTCACAGCAACTAGAATTTCATAGTAATTTCGCCGTTGCAAAGTGTTACTCTTCTTTTGGTGTGTTTCCTTTTCTGGGTGAAGACCATGACAATCTTTTGAGCGATGGGATACAGACAGTGTGGAGAGTTTAGCATCGTCTCCTACTCTGGAAGAGAAAAGCCATTCTGGTTTCCTTAAGACAAGGGATAAGCCATGGCAGAGCGTAGTTATGGAACGCGAGGACTAACTCTTCCTCTGTAACTGTATGTTGGTGCCCATCAGCAAACCTTGCTGCCCAAGGCTCCCAGCACACAGAATGAGGTGTGTTTGAGGAGCTGGAGATGCCAGTCGTGTTGCTCTGACCGTTCCATTGCATACATTGTGCACATGCTGCTTCCCATGAGTATGTTGATGGAGTATGTGTCAGCTTACAGCAAAAGAATTACTTTGCTAGTGAGGGTCAGATTACCTAAAGATGTGAAGCCTTTGGTAAATCCATTATACTTCAGTGAAGCTGGTTTTTTTTTTTTTAAAGACAGTGATAAGAGGCCTTTAAACTTAAGCACATTCGGTGACTGAACCCATTGCACTTACTGTCTTTATTGCTAGGCGCCCTCCCCTCATGGCCTCCCCCGTGCTGAGCCATTTTGCTGGCTTCTTGGTTCTGGTATGAAGACATTCTAGGCTTTTACCACCCTCCTAGAACCCAGTGTTGGCAATCTCTGTGAGGAGTCCTGGTTCTTCTTTAGTGGAAATGGCCACTAAAACGTACAGTTCGAGCACCGAGGTGCTCCTGATAACTCTTGGTTGTTCTTGGTTCTTCTCAGACTGAGCAAGGGCGGGAGGGGTTGTGCTCAGACACACAGGAAAGGCACTGGCCTGCCCTTTCCGATTCACATGCAGGACTGCAGGGCTTTGTCTTCCATTGGCACCTTCTTTCATTTCTGTTTTCAAGAAGAGCTGTATATTTCAAGGCATTGACTGGGGAGACGTAGGGCTCATGTAACACCACGTTAGGAACTCCCCTTGTCTTCAGATCCTGTACAGGGACACAGCCCCTTCCTCCAGGTCAGAGGCGTTACTGCAGTGGCAGAGGGTATGGAGGGAGTCCTCACCTTGCCAGCCCCAACTTTTATCCTGATAGAAAATGCCAGTCAGTGTCAGGTGCCGCAGTGTGACGTGGAGAGTCAGTCCAGGCAACCGCTGGCTATTTCGTTCTGTGACCAAAGAACTACTTTCACTGGGACTTCTGAGTACTGTGTTTATTATATATATCCTGTGTTACCTGGATGAACTTCCAAATAAAATTTGAACAGGTTATTAAATAATATCAGATGTTATTAACCTCATATGAGTTGAGGTTCTAAATTTCCATGATGAAATTCTACTTGAACATGACACTGTACAGTGTTCAAAGAGTGTGGTACAGCTTTAGGTGTCTGTGTATTTCCTTGGCTACCTGTATATTCATTAGCCAGTTAAGCCAGTTATACTCATTAATATACATATTGATGGTATATAGCAAAGGAAGTCAGAACTTTGGAGTGTGGTCTTCTAAACTGGTAATATTGGGTTAACTTGGTTATAGTCTAGAATCCAGAGCTCAGGACTATCTTAATTATTAAAATGAGAAAAGATGGGCCACGGCAGAAGATTGCTGTTGGTGTTTCATTAGCATTGATTTAGATCCATAAGAGTTTCAGACAGACTTACTTCTACCCCACTGATGCGCCTACCCACCAGGAGCTGAGACTGTCCATCCAAGCCATGTATGTGGGCATTTGGGAGTGGCAAGGCCCAGGGCCACCTGTGCTGGCCAAGGAATGGGGCACGGGTTGGTGTGCTCCAGTGTGGCAGGGGGAGGTGCCACAGACTCTCATCCGGTCCCCTCACAGCAGCCTGAGATGGGCCAATTTACTGTAAGTGCTGCCAGCTTTCCAGACTTCAATTTCTTTCCATCATTGCTCTGATTATGGCGAAAGTATTCCTGAAAGACCGAATACGTATCTCTGGGCTGCTAAGTGACTGCTTATTTAGACGTCCTCCAGTTAGTCAGCTGCGTGAAGAAGGCTATATGTCTACTTTAAATAACTGTCAGGACTTTTTCCAGCCTGCCCACGTTGAGATGACGCACATGTTTAAAGACACCCTGGCCTTCATAAAGAGCTGTATTTAACCCAGTGAAAGCGTTGGCTATCAGGCGAGTCATTGGGCAGCAAATTCAGGAACAGACTGGATCTGTAGTGGGTCCTCGCTCACTCTGTGCTGCCTGGAGTCCAAGGCTTTTGTTCCTGCGGATCCAGGCTGCCTTGCTCGGCTTTCTGTGGTGGCAGAGAGCCATCTACATGCCCGCTTCCAGGCCCTGTCCAGTGTCCTGCTTCCAGAGGGAAGGTGGCACACCATTTCTTGCTGGGGCTGTCGCATCCTCACCTGGGAAAACTGGGAGAGGTCAGCTGGCAGATGTCCAGCCTTACTGCACTGTGGGCATCCGTCTACAATCCCAAAACCTTCCCCACAGGCTGCGAGGTGCCCAGCCCTGCCCAGGTCCTGAGCACGTGACCCTCTCTGGTCACCTCTGACCTCGGGAGCCGCCTGCGGGGAGCGGAGCTCATGGATCATTCTATGACTCCCTGCATTGGAGGACTCCGTCTGGCCACCATTTAATTCCACTCTGATGGAGAGGCTCCAGGGGCCAAAGGCTTCTTATTGTCAGCCGCTCGGCCATGCCCCCATTCCCAAAGGGTGCTGTTTCTTTAAATTTTTATTTTCATTAGTCCATGTTTGCAGTATATAATGATCACAGTCCTCTTTAATTTGTTTATACTTAAAGTTTCTCTTTAAAGTTTCTCTATTTTGCTCTTTAATTTGTTTATACTTCAAGTTTCTCATGTAAGAGAAACTGTGCAATACTTAATTAAGCTTGTGTGTCTGATTTATTTCGCTTAACGTTGTGGTCTGAGGTACATCCATTTTCCTACAAATACCTCAGGTTCATCCTTTTTTATGAGAAAGTAGTGCTCCATTGGTGTAAATACTGCATTTTCTTTATCCACTCATCTGTTGATGGACATCTGGGCTGCTTCCAAGATTTAGCTAGGAGGAGCTGTGCTGTTCAAAGCATGGCTGTGCATGTGTCACTGTAATGTGATGTGTTTTAACATCACCACTAAGACCCCAAGGATGGCCAGGCTGGGCTTCTGTGCTAGAGCTGCAGCCATAAGACTCCTGGCCAAGCTACCCAACCCATAGCTCTGTTCCTGAGAAGGCCGGGTACAGAGCAGCTGTGGTGAGTGGCCAGAGCAGTGGGTCAGAGCTGGGCCACTGCTTCAAGAGCAGCAGCCATGTAGGAGTGCATTTCTGGTCTTGGTCAACTGAGGCCCCGCTGAGGACACAGGTGAGCCAAGAACCTACATTGTGAGGCTAGAGGGGAAAACGTTCCTCAGAGACAGAGGCTGCTGGCGGGAAGGTGCAGCCGGTGTGGACGGAGCTCTGCAGTGCTCGCTGGGGTATGTGTCCCAGTGGTTGCCCTGCGTATTGTACATTACCTGGACCACACACCCAAACCTGCAGAGTGTGTTTCCTCTGCTTTTGTCCCCACACCTGCCCATTTGTTCACCAGCCACACTTGACAGGACATGAGGCTGTTTAGGGCGTCTGGTCTTCCTGTTTAGGGTCTGTGTTTAGGGGTGCTCATGCAGAATCAGCAACTTACCTGGCAATGGGGGGGAGGTTGTGCCCAGCTTTCCCGGGAGTGTCAGATCATAAACAGCACACACACCTTTCTAAAATTCAAAATTCTAGTTCTGAGCCACATGCTTTGCCAAGGGTTGAGAGAAGTGTAGATGGCCCGTCCCGGGGCCCACAGCCGTGCCGCCCCAGCCCATCCCACTGGCCCCCGCCTGCACTTGCCGCCCCGGACACTCACTGTCTGCGTCCCGGCTGAGGTGACCACTGTGTCCTGGCTGTGCTCTGTTGAGCCTGCTGCACACTGCTGTACCGGAAGTGGGGCGCCCTGGACAGGACGCCGTGTGCTGGGCTGGCTCCCAGCTCCACGAGAAAGCAAGGGGAGCTGCCTCCCCGGGTCCTTTCTTCCCACTAAGATAACCAGGGATTGGATTTAGTGTTGGAAAAGGTCTGCTCCGCAGCCTCACCCCTCTCGTCACATGCGGTGGCTCTGAGTCTTGTTACGTGCAGGGCTGTCCTCGGGGACATCTGTTTTCACAAGGAAGGACTGTAGTCCAGGGTGTGTTTTGGCTTTGGTTTGGGTTGATACTGTCTTTTTTTTTTTTTTTTTTTTGGTTTTTCTGCGGTACCGGGAACCGAACTCACGACCTTGCGCTTGCCAGGCAGGCGCTTTTTGCTGCTGAGCTAAATCCCCAGCCCCGGTTGATACTGTCTTGAAGTCCTGAATTTATCATTTGCCTTTACAGCTACCTTTTCTGCCCTCCTCTGTGGCTGACCCACATGCACTGCCACCTGTGCATTTCACAGGCACACGATGAGCGTGCCGGGAAGCCAGGGATGAGGGCTTATTAGCCTGATGCCAGCTTCAGCACGATGACAAGAAGCTGCTAGTCCACTGCGTCCCAGGCTTTGTTCGTCGGCATTCTTCTCTCATCCCCTGAGCCAGCACAGGAGAGGTGCCCGCTGCTCTGCCGAGGACTGGAAGCACCGTGTCTCGCCCTCATTTCCTAGTGGCCCGGGAAATGGGGTTTGACACCATAGTAGGGAGGTTTTCTGTCCTCTCCTCAGATCTCTGCCCCTCACCTCCCACACCGCTGATCTCTGAGGACGCTGTCCCTTCTTTCCTGACTGAGGGCAGCTCCTGGATGATGCCCTCTCGTCCCAAGCCCCTGTGGAACCCAAGGCCCCTGTGGATTTAACCAGCTTTATGGCCTCGCGCACAGCAGGATTTCAGAGCAAGGAAGAGGGGTGTCGCGCAGGGATCTCTTTTTCCATGTGGATGTGTCTCTCCTGGGTCTCAGGGTCTGGGCATCTGCATCCTTTTCACTCTGCTCCCTGTCCCCATTCCTTCCCCTCCATCTGACTGGTCACCAGCTCTGTTTGTTCCTTTTCCATTCCCGCCTTTACAAGGTCATTGTCGTCTCCCCTCTCCCGTGGACTTTGCTTTCTCTTCTCAGTCCCTCCTGTTCTAGTCCTCCCACCTCTCTACCCCACCTCTCCATCCTTGCTGGCTGCTTCTCTGCTCATTTCCTTCCCCTGAAGCCTCAGTGTCGGCCCCAGGGCTCCAGAACGGGGTCCTCTACTTGCATGAAAGCGTCGGTCATGCCACATGTTTAAAAGAGAGGCATCATCTGGGTGATTAATCTTGAGGATTTTTAAATATTGCCACACATTCCTAATTCTAAGTTTACATTTCAGCCGCACTGCAAGCTCTTATCTTCCATCCTCTCAGGCACACTTAGTACCATGTGGTTTGGTTTCTATATTCCATTCTGAGAAATGTCCACACCTGAAAGTGTGGATTTCTGAGACTGCCCTTGGAGTCCTACCCTCAAAATAGGTTGGTTGCATAGTCTGAGACTGACAGTATGGTAGGAACTTAATCATTTTTGAAAATAGTGAAATTGACTTTGATTTATGTAAAAGTGCTATCTAGTAAGTAGAGTTTCATTCTGTAAAAGGCTTGAGATATGCCACAAAATAAACAGAAATCTTCTAGATATTTGATCTCATTAAAAACAGGGTTCTTATTATCTACATAAAACTGTTGTCAGTGATCTAGTAATATCTATGTAGTATTATGAAAAATTCCAGAGATTCCACAGGGAAGTGAAACAAAGACATACACCTTTCTGTGTGTTTTAGATCACTTCGAATGTTATTTAAATTAAAATGATGTAGAACATAGAAAAAAACAATATGCTAAATAAGTGATATGTAGCTACAAGTGATGCAATGATGTAGTTTCAGAAATATTTTTTACTCTTTGTATTGAATATGTTTTTATAGTTAAATATTTGAGCCTAGTGGCTGTTTCTCTTTCTGTTACCCCTCAGAATAGACTTTGTGCAGGTCTGCATCGGCGCAGAGAGTGTCTCCGGCATAGTATGGGTTCTCGGCGTACACTTCCCCACCCGGCGCGGTAAACCCTTCTCTCGATTTTCTCTCTGTTCCCTCTTAACAGGTGAGGTCCACCTGTGCCTCTCATTTTGCTCTCCTTCCCATCTTTTCCAATCAGCCTATTTTAACTACTAATTAAAAACATTTTCCTTTGGAGACACGTCTTCCTCTGTTGCCCAGACAGGCCCAGAACTGTTGGGTTCAAGCGCCGCTCCTGCCTCAACCTTCCAAGTCCCGGGACCCCAGGTGCTCACCATCGCGCCTGGCTTCTGTGCAAACACTGTGAACCCACACAGCCCGCTGCACCTCAGGGAGGTCTTCCAGTGAGGTGGAAAGCTGGAAATTTATGTCTTTTTTTACTTCCAATTGTAGGAAGCTACGTGCACCATGACATTTACAGTTCTGATCACTTTTAACCCATAACAGTTTTCCCAGGCCGCATGTTTGTTCCTGTACTGACCGTTCCCACTGTCACTTGGGCAGGTATCATTTGAACCAGTCGATTCTTATATTGAGTACAGTTGGTAAAATTGTCATTTTTATATTTCCTGTTATAAAAATAATGAAAATATATACAGTATTTGGTCATCCAGTATTTAAATGATTGGACTGGGAAGTGGTTAAGTGTACAATTCAGCGGCACATGTACATTCTCAACCATGAAGCAAAAGCCATTAAGCATTAATTCCCATCCCCCTCTTACCCTTTGCCACTGGTAGCCACCATTCTGTCTGTACCTATTTGTCAGTTCTGGATCCTCGAGTAATACAGCATTTTCTTTTCATGTCATTTAGCATAGGGTTCATCTGGCTTGTAGTGTTATGTCAGAATTTCCTTCCTTTTTAGGGCTGAATTCACCTCAGGTCCAGGAGCAAGAAAAGGGGGGTGGGGGAGAAGAAGAGGGAAGAGGGAGAAGGAGGAGGGGGAGAGGAGGAAGATGGCGAGGAGGCTCTGTGGGGAGAAGGGGGGAGGGGAGGAGAGGGAGGGGGTTGCAGCAGCAGGGTAGCAGCAGCTGCTTTTTCTGACTCCCAAATGACTGGAAGGCTGCTTGCTAGGCCCTGTCTGCTTCCATTAACACCAGCCTGTAGACATTCTAACTAAGCAATTGCCAGAACACTTCTTACAATGAATGACTGATTCCGATCAGCAGTATACAAGGGTTCAAAATCCTCTCCATCCTCACACTCACTTGCTGTGTTTCGACTTTTAATACTAGCTGACTGGGTGTGAAGTGCTACTTCACAGTGACTTTGACTTGCTCCTGTGTGGTGCCTAATGATGGTGGACATCATTTTATGGGCTAGTTGGCCATTTGTATATCTTTTTTAAAGAAGTATCTCAAGTCCTTTGCCCAATTTTAATTGAATTTTGTAATTATTGTTGAATTATAGGTCTTCTTAAATTATTCTGAATCTTCATCCATTGTTAGATAAATGACTTGAAAATACCTTCTCCCATTCTTTGGGTTGTCCTTTTGCTGCCTCATTCATGACCTTTGATGAACAAAAGTTTGCTGATGAATTTTCACTTATCTGTCTTTTCTTGTGTGGCCTCTGATTTTGGCGTCATATGTAAGAAGTCAGTTCTCAATCCCAGGTGGCAGAGCATCTCCCATGTGTAAATTTCTCCTAGGAGATTTATAATATTAGCCCTTGAGTTTAGGTATTTAGGCCTGTTTTTGGATATGGTATAAGGCAGGAATCCATCCTCTCTCCTTTGCATGTCGGTGTCCAGTTTCCCCAGCACCACAGGTTGCAAACTGCCCTTTCTCCACAGAAGCATTTCAGAATCTTCTTAAAAATGGATGGAGGAATAGGTGAGGGTTTATTTCTGATCTTTCTGTCCTATTCCGTTGGTCCATATCTGCCCTTACGCCCTCACTACACCCTCCTTTGAGTTACTGTTCCTTTCTAGTACATCTTGAAGAAGTAAGTGTGAGTCAGCCCGCCAAGTTTGTTCTTCTGTTTTGGTGGCAGTGATACCTTCTGACTAGAACTCTTGTCAGGACGCTAAGAGCAAACCTCACCTCAAGGCTTGCTGTCCAGCTCTGGCAGATTACATGTACCACTGCTGTACACTGCCAGCAAGCTGAGCATCTTTTCTTAATTAGCATTCATTGTAGTATTGTAACAAACGACCCCAAACTTAACAGATTTACCTTTGTGATGGCGTCAGAGGACCTGAAATCAGGGTGTGGTGGGGTCCCTGTGGAAGTTCCAGGCTGGAAGCTGCGTCCTTCTGACATTCTTGGCTCCTATCCTCTTAGCCCATCTTCAGAGTATTTGCCTCCCACCTCTGCCTGGGTGCATACTCCCTTCCTAAGTTCAATTTTAAAATAAAGAAAGGATGGAAAGGTTTCATCTGTGTAACAAATATTCTCTTTTGAACCCTCTTGGTCTGCCTTGTACGTAGAACTTAGGTGTCTGGTTCTCAGGCTTGGGGTATCTATCTGTTATGTAAGAGAAACCCACTTTCTCTTCTACCTATGGAACATTTTTTTCCACTGAGGCCGTGATCCTCAGAGACATTGATGTTTTTAGTTCTGTGCATTTTACACCTGGGTACACAAGATACATAAGATGTGGCTCCTGACCCGGAGGACCTCGGAGTGCTGAGGAGACAGCCCTGCTGCAGCAGAATGCACTCCCTGACTTTGCTTCCTGAGCCTCTCCCAATCCTCCCTTTCCTCTCTGCCCTCGTCTTTCTGTCCTCTGTCACTATGATTTCCGGAAGCAGTAACAGTTTCCATGGCATCCACCGGACTCTTTCGGGTCCATTCTTGTACCCACGGAGGGGCTGCTGGGCCGTCTGCCTAAAGTCCTTCTCCTCCTGGCACCTGCAGAAGTGGTGGCCCTCAGCGGCTCACACTCTGAGTGTTCCGTATTGTGCTTCCGTCCCACCCTCATCCACAGCCACCAGTGGATACTTGGCGCCCTGCCTCCACTGAGCTCCCCCTCCTTGTCCCTGCCCAAGGCGACTGCGCAGCTGCAAGCCTGGGTCAGGCAGCGACACCTCCCGGGCAGGCCCCTCTCCGCCTGTGCGCCGCGGGACCGGTCACCGCTCTGCAGTGATGGCCGCCTGGCTCTTCTCTCCCTCTAAGAGTCTTCAAGCTCAGTTAGGTAAAGGCTGCTGCTTTCCAGCCTCTGCTCCGTTCTGCGACAGTGCGTGGCTCGTGAAAGATGGTCACCACGTTTTGGTTGCAGAATGTTTCGACCCAAGCCTGGGTGAATGATTTAGTACCCAGCAATCTGCTGCCTCGCAGAATGTGTGTTTTGATGTTCCTGTGTGGATCCTGAACTGCAGCGACGCTGGCGCCTGAGGCCCAGCCTCCCTCTCTGTGCGTCTCCTAAGGAAGCCATCTAACTTTCTGTGCAGTTAAACACATGGCGTTTCCTGAGAGTTCTGGGGGCACATCAGGGCTGGTCAGAGGCGCTTTCTGCTACAGGGTGAGTATGTGGTGTGAAGGCAGCGCTGCCCAAAAGCTTACACACACACCCATGAGGGAGGTTTCCTAATCCTTGGATTAGGTTTCCTAATCACTCTGCATATTACCAGAGTGAGAGTGATCCGCTGCAACCTCGGAGAGTTGTGAGGAGTCACTGAACACATGCATTCAAATTCTCTTGAATAGACGTCCTTTTGAGATGTGCCTCTATTAGGAAAAGTACTACACACAGGCTTTCTGCAGTGGTGTATCCTTAGCAGAGCCATGCCACAAGGGAGTAGTAAACAGCTAGCCCTCTGTCCTTTCTGTTACTGCCATAAACAAAACACTCATTAATGTGAATCTGTCTTCTTTAGGGCTTCAATTTTTTCTGTAAAAATGAGATTACTTTTCGTCAGTTTAAAAAAAGGCAAACTGCGTTTGTGTGGAATGGTGAGTGTGAGGCCGCTCCCAGTGGTAGAATGGGCTCGCTGGGAGGGGCTGTTGCTGGAAATCACTGTGTGCCGTGCAGAGAGCCCTTCCTCTTGTGTCAGTGATGCTTTTGCAAACTTTCCTGGTGCTGTTTTTCAGGTCAAGCTCAGGCCAGTTAGTACAATACACACATATAAGACGTGTGGGGTTATATATTCTGACTTACAGTATTTTAAGTTGTAAACAAGGCCATTTTTACCGATAAGCTAAAACTAAGATTGGCGGAACCCTTCTTCCGTGCTCCTGATGTTTCCTTGGGTGCAGCAGGAGTTCTGCTGGCCGTCTTCGCACAGCTGGCCGCCTTCACACTGCCCTGCAAGTGACGCGCACAGCAGAGCTGCTCCGGGGAGCTGCGGGAACCCGTCCCGCTGTCCGGTGAGGTCACAGCCGCACCGCCCCTGTGGGAGGCCATGTGCAGTACTGTGCTCCCTGTGAGCAAGCCCTTAGCCTCTGCACATCTGGCCAGATGTTGTGGCTTCATACTGACCAGGGCCAGTGCTGGGATCCTGACGGCTGGCCCGCCTTTCTCCTGGGTCCATTGCTCATTTGCACAGAGTGCAGGAGGGGTGTGGAGGAGCTAGACATCCAGCGGTTTTCCTGCTGCATCTTCCATCCCTCCTGACAGCACTGTGAGAGCGTCCTAGCGGCCGCATTAAGGGAAGTCACTGAGAGGTCATGGTGGATGCGGCACCCCGTCAGGCTCACCCCCAAACCATGTCCATTAGGCCAGGCCACCAGTGAGAATTTTGGTGGTGGAAGCTTCAAGGACTCTGCATATTACCAGACTGAGAGTGATACAGCTGAGCTTTATTCTTTTGCAGCATTGCATTTTCAGCTCTAAATAAAAGCATTTGGATACAGCCTGAGAGTCCCTCTGTGCATACGGCTCCCCTGTCCCCCGGCTCCCTCTGCCCCGGCTCCACTCACTGCCTGCCCTGACCTCAGCCAGCTCTTCCTGACCGCTTAGGCTTCCTGGACTTCTCCTGTGACCAGAATACTCTCCTCCACCCTCCTCCTTGGCCTGGTCAGTGTCCACATGCCACTTTTTCCCGCTGGCCTCCTTGTTCAAGCACAGCTGGCTCATACCGTGATGTCTGCTGGGCCTGACCTTTGCCATCACTGGTGGTTCAGGTCACCCCACACTTGCGCCACCGGGTCGGTGCAGGCACCGCAGCGCTTGCCCTCTGTCTGCTCACCTAGGCACAGTGGTAGCACAAGGTCGGCGCCCCAGGAGCATGGGCAAAATGTTGCTCGCTGTACATCACTTTGAGATCCTTCTCTATTGATTTCCAGGAATAATTACAAGTAATGTGTTCAAGGTCATTTTTCTCCCTGTCATGGTGGGCGGGGGAGGTAAAATGGAAATCCCGTTTTTTACAGGGGGGCTGTAAGCTCTTGGAAGCATACAGTGGATTTCCAGGTGTGCATAGCTGAAAGACCTTGTATCTGTGGATGAAAATGGACAAACTTGCCCCAGTAGTGAACCTGCTTCCTGTGGCCCGGGGAGTGCAGGCCCTCCTGGAGAGGATACGCTCTTGTTATACTCCATACTGGGCAATACTTTTAGACATTTACTTCTATTTTTGGTTTTTTGTTTTTGCTCTTAGTCTGAGAAGAACACTGTAAAGCTGGACTCGCCCTCCAGCCCTGCTCACTGGGAATATAGCTCATGTACATTTTACTGTTACTCTTGGTAAATTATTTGTTTGCTCATATATAAAATGAGGTCTGTAATAGGATACCAGATGAATTAATTTTGCTTACTGGCCAAGCATAAAAAATGAAGTTTAATGAAAAGATCAGACATTGAGAAGGAACAAAATATAGATGATTTTCCTCATGCTGTTTTTCTGCACCCCCCCCCCCAGTTGCACTAAATTAACACAATATCATGAGAGGGTCAAAACAAGACATTTCTGCACACTTCATTTTAATTTGCCTCCCGTGATCTTTGAAGAGGTGATCACACCAGCATCTCACAACCAGCTGTTCTCAAGTAGCCACCCTGGGTGGCAGACAAGGGAGCAGAGAGGTGCCTGATGGTGACATTGCCTATGCGCCCTCAGGTGTCTTGCGGTTCTGATTCGACAGCTCATGTTGCTCCTTCCTGTCCCCCCCACCCCTATGATACAGGGCATCGATGTCCCCGATGCTCCGCTGAAGGAGATGAAAGCGACCAGTTCTCGAAGATTCATGGCTTCCTTTAGTGTGGTGAACACCACCAAACGCGACGCCGGGAAGTACCGCTGCATGATCCGCACCGAAGGAGGGGTTGGGATATCAAACTATGCAGAACTGGTCGTTAAAGGTATTTAACATGTTTTCATACTGTGAAATACTCCTTTGAAATAGCTCTGTTAGCTGGTTGTTAGTTCATTATTTGCTTAAAGCTCAAACTTATTCTTGCCTCTTTCTGAACGGGAGTTTGATGACAGGCTATGCCGATGGATTGCATTTTAAGTACAAATTTTGCATGGGAGCAATATTTTTTTGAAAAATGTCGGTTATTTATGTTGGTTTAGTGGCATACAAAGCAATGAATATGCTCTTGGCAAGGTCTTCTGCCAGCTCTCTATATACAGATTACAACCTATAAATTTTTTTAAGGAATGAAAATTTTTTTTTGCAGATAGAAAATCACTTAAAATGCAAATATTCACCAGCCAGGGTGTTTAGGCCATCAGAGTGGTTAATAAAAGGAAGCCGTGTCAGTATAAAATGCTCTGTCATATCACACAAGCCATATTGATGGCCCTGTGTTAACATTCATAATGTCCCAGTTAGGTCCTGTTACTATATTTTGCATGACCGGAAAATTGAGTCATTATATTCAGCAAGGTGGGGGAAGAGGGACAAAAGAGGAGGAAAATAATTTCCTTTAGCTGGTTTAATGCTTTCTTGTGGGCTATGGAATTTATTGTATTAAGCTACTAGGGCAATTTTTGGTCCCAGACAGGATAATTGGGGCATTTTAGATGTACCATGAGGCATTTTTAGACAACTGTGGCAGGCCATTGCTATATTTCCTAGGAGGATAGAGTGATGCCTTTTCTTATCTTATTTGGTGTTGAAGATTGAACCCAGGACCCCATACAAGCTGAGCACTTGTCCTACTGCTGAGCTGCATGCCAAGCCCTGTGCTCTATTTTTAAACTTTTCTTGGGCATTGGTTAAATAGGGATCATAAAATTGATCCTCTTACAGTGGGCTACTTCCTATACCAGCAAATTCTTCATTGCAGGGAGGCCCTTCCTGCCGTACTGGGATTGAACTCAGGATCTTTGCACTGAACTACATCCCCAGCTCTTCATAAAATTTTTTTGAGACAGGATCCTGCTAACATATTAATTTCCCCAGGCTGGACTCAAATTTGTTATCCTCCTCCCTCAGCCTCCCCAAAATATACTGTGCTCAAATCCCAGGACGAGCTCCGTGGGCGGGACCAGGGGCTTGCGCTGGCCATGCTCTGTTTCTGTGCATACTGAGAGCTGCCACGACATTAGGTTCCTGAAGGGGCTGCTGGTGCTGGCTGAGTGTACACTGCCCAAGGCGCATGTGCAGACCTGGAACAGTGTGGACAGTCAAGGGCAAGTTGAGCAGGAGGCCAGGAGAGCCCCGGGCTTCATGGGAACACACTTAGGGTCCCCTTTCAGCCGGAGGGGTTGCACACTAAAGCAGCTATTGGAGTCAACAGTCAGTTGCACCACATTCTTAAGTGCTGTGGTTTATAGTGAAACTGGCACTGGCCCGCCTGGCTCACATTTGCAGTTCAGGATTCACACTTACAGCAGAATGGAAATACTTCCTTACCGTCCACACTCCGCCCCGCGGGAGCACCCAGGCTTGCTGGAGAGCAGGCCCAGGGCCCCCACTGAGCTCGTGGGCCCCCTCGTCATCTCCCCTGCCCTCTTGCTTTCTCCTTGGCTCGGTTCTCTGGGATTCTTTCTCCTCTGCCATTTGGAGCTGCTGTTCTGCTTCTCTGGGCCCCGCGATGACCAGGCCTCAGTGCTGCCTTGCTCTCTATAGTGCCGATCTGAAAACTACATCTGCAGGAAAGTTAATTTCAGGGAGCTATAAAAAATGAGAAGTGTCTTGTCTGCAGACACAAAGATGAAGGATTCTTGTTCACAGCCATGTGCTGCATTTTCCCATCTCGGGACAAAGTGGCCGCCTTCAGGCTCACTGAGGCAAGTGCCCGAGCCGGCGACAGAGACTGTCCTGTCCTCAGGGCTCACTCTGAAATTTGTCTTTCCCCCCATGAGTAAGAGTGTAGCCACATTCTGTAGAGACTTCATTTCTAAAAAAAAGATAACATGCTGGGTTCTACCAGTCTAATAATGTTTTCTGAGACAATTGCTTTATGGTAAACAATAGCATGCTTAGGCTATTTTTCTCTAACTTAGCACTTTTTACATGCACATAATATTTGAAGTGCTGAGGGATTACAAATGGGGAAACAAATCTGAAGTCTGTGGAGATGTGTGTATTCCGTGCACTGGTATACAAGTCGCTCGTTACTGATTTGATCTAGAACTAGTTTTATGGAGTCCTCTCATTTGAATTAAAGTTTTAGCTTGGTGCATGTTATGGTGATACATTGTGTCAACTTGGGGAGTCTAGAGGTTTGGCTAAGTGACTTAGCAGGAAGCCAGGGTGCTTACTTTGTATACATCCTGAGCCTGTGCAAGAGGAGGGCAAAGATTATGTGAGAGCTACACGCCCCTTAGGTGGGGGTAGTCTGTTTAGAATGTAAGGGAGGGAAAGAGGCTGCTCGCTGGGATTCCTCCCTTTTGCTCTGGCTGTTTGCTGTTCGGCTGCCATTCCCCCTTTTGCTCTTGTTGGTTTGCTACCTTCTGCCTCGGAGCCAGCCAAGTATGGAGTGACACCTCCACAAACTGTGAGCTAAATAAACCTTTCCTTCCTTCATTTTGGGCACTGGGTATTTTGTCTCAGCAACGAGAGAAAAGTAACCAAGACAGTGCATCTGTATGCACCTGTAATCCTAGCCACTCTGAAAGCTGCACCTGTGGGATTTTGAGTTCACACAGCCTGGGAAACATAACATAATGAGATCCTTTCTCACAAAGAAAAGAAATATTTCAAATTGCTTTTTACTTTTTTTCCACTTTGGAGAGATTGAGATCCATCCTTCCTTCCTGTTCCTTCTTCTCTCCCTTTGTGAAAAATGTGTTCCTAATTTAAATATTGACTTATCATTGTATTGATTCACACACAGACAAAAAGTTCTTTTGGATGTGTTTCCCAGTTGTTTCCAAGTTCTAGTTGAATCTCATTTGATTTAGCATGTGAATTACTTTTCTTAGTGGGAAATTAATATAGAAATTAGTATAGAACTAGTAGAGGAATTATTCTCCGAGAACACTCTCATTAAAGCCATGTCTGTGTTAGGGTACTATTAAAAGCTCCTGGGTGAGTGACCCTGCCCCTCGCTCTTTGTCCCTTTGCCCCTGATTTGTATCTTGAATGGCAGTTCAACAACCCTTGCTAGCAATTGCAACTTGAAAGTAATTAACCTGTCTTTCATCCTGGCTACTCGAGTGCCCTAGGATGTCCTATAGAAGGCCCATTTCCTGTCATGGAATTGCCTAATGATATAAATTGATATTAAATCATTGTGGGTTCAGTCACAACTGTTTAAAGCATAGACGGTCAGTATAAAAGCGGCAGGAACAATGTTTTAGTACATTTACACAATGATTGTCATCCCTTCAGTAAAATTCATTCAAAATTGAGTGTCTTATTTCAACTCAATCTAATGAAATTTCCCTCACTCTGTTATAGTAGGTGTGACTTATCACACCTTGAATATAATAAATAACATAGACACCCACCCCAGCAAAGGGGACAGTAGTGTTGCTAGCTTCCTAGGGGGTCTCGTACTCAACCTGGGGTCATCTCAGGTGTGGCCTCGGATGGAACCTGCTCCCTGAGAGCTGGAAATGAGTCTGGGGTGGATTTGCCATCTGCCACAGAGAGTGCAGGAAGAACTGCAGCAAGCAAGCCTCCACCTCCTAGGGACAGGTAGTCTGAGCAGAAAAACAAAAACACACCAAAGGGGCACAGACCACCTGTGGGAACACGCCAGAAAAACGACCCCGTGTGATACTTTTCTGAGACCATGACTATTTTTTTTGTTGTTGTTGTTTTTCCGGTACCAGGAATCGAACTCATGACCTTGCGCTTGCCAGGCAGGAGCTGTGCCACTGAGCTAAATCCCCAGCCCCTGAGACCATGACTCTTTGAAGTACAAATCTGTTATTTTGTACAGTGGTCTCCTCGTCACAGGTGGTGCCACTCACGGTGACATGGGTGTCAGCTCACATCTAATTGATATACTGGGGAAACTGGGATAAGAGGGCCTGTCTCTCCCGTGTCACACAATAGGGAAAGAATTGGTCTCGGCTTTAAGAGACTTCTTTGACCTGGTACAAGTGTTGGCTATTGATTCTCAGGCTTTTATCAAGCAGGGCATCGCTTGCTCTTTGATTCAGGGCTTTCCTTGCTGTTCTCTGCTTTAAGAAGGGTCATTGCCGGACGTCCACTGAGCAGTAGCAGCAGCGGTGGACGTTACTCTCCAGAACGCTGTCCTTCTCACTGAGTCCACTGCGGTAGTTTGGGAAAGGGTCGTCCTGGAAACGAGTTTATGATGAGGTGAACTGTAGTTTCAGCTATGTTTTTAAAATGGTGATATCTTGGAAAGATAAGTATGAGGGTGCTCAAGCTAACTGTGTAGAGAATTTTAACGCCTCTGATTATTTCAGAAAAGTTCTCAGTGAGGAAGCTGACCAGGAGACCATTGTACAAAATAACAGATTTGTACTTCAAAGAGTCGTGGTCTCAGAAAAGCAGTGAAGAAGCCTACAGGCGCTTCTCAGCGAAAAACCCTACAAGCCCTTTAATACCACCACTTGCGAGTGCTTGTACAGTTACGTTTTGGGAAAGGAATTAGAAATATTTGATGACTATGTAGCTGGTGCCCAAGCTGGCCTCTGACTTGTGGGCTCCAGTGATCTTCCTGCCTCTGCTTTCCAAGTGGCTGGGCCAGCAGGTGTGCACCACCACACCCTGTTCAAAGCGGGTTTGTTTTATAACTGAACTGGCAGAAGCTTTACCAGTATGTGTGTTCGTACTCTCATTAGCCCCCTCCCCACCTTGTTGTGCCTTCTCCGTGTTAATCACTGGTCAGTGCGTGCTTAGCTTTGCTGAGGCAGAAGGATGATCTGAAGGTCGATCTCTGTCTTCCTTTCAGAGCCTCCCGTGCCCATCGCACCTCCCCAGCTGGCCTCGGTGGGGGCCACCTACCTGTGGATCCAGCTCAACGCCAACTCCATCAATGGCGACGGGGCCATCGTGGCCCGAGAGGTGGAGTACTGCACGGCCAGTGGCAGCTGGAGTGACCGGCAGCCTGTGGACTCCACCAGCTACAAAATTGGACACCTGGACCCAGACACAGAGTATGAGATCAGCGTGCTGCTCACCAGGCCGGGTGAGGGTGGCACGGGGTCTCCTGGGCCAGCTCTCAGGACGAGAACCAAGTGTGCAGGTGAGTGCCACCGAGATCCTGCAGCTGGACCTCATGGTCTGTCTGGGTGGACTGGCAGGGATCAAGCTCATCTTATGAAGGGTACCTCCAGTCTCCCCAGTCCCTCATGCACTGTATATAAATGGGAATCTTCGCATCCCCTGAGAAGAGGGGGATCACAACCAGGGGCCACTGGAACCCACGACCTGGAGGCTTGGTGTCTCCCGGCTTGACTCCCCTCTTAATTTGCACCTTGTTCTGGATGCTGCACAGTTCACACGAGGATGTTCCGTAACATCACAGAAGCCCCTTGGTTTGCAGTCTACAGTTACTGTCTTGCGACGGTGGGGGGGCTTTGGAGTGACGCAGTCCACCTTACAACTGGAAGCTGTACGTTATTGATGGGTGTGTGCCGGGAACTGCTGGCCATGACTAGGAACCCACCTAGAACATACGCTAGAGATGTGTGGGCTGTGCGAAGCCTTTGGGTCCTTAGGTTACAACGTGCTGATTGTGCTAAACCCATTCTGCACGTAGCGTTGGCGGAGAGAGAAATGTAAATCTCTGTAAAGGTCAGAGCAGGAAGGAAGCTCCTGTTGGAGGTTCCAGGGTTGCTTACCTGGAGCAGCAATGTGTTGGGGTCCTCACATGCACTTTAACATGGACTTGAGTCCTTGTGTCCGATTTTGTGTGCCATGAGAGGATAGTCTGTGAAGTTGCGTGGAGTTAATCTTCTTGTAGCATTAAGAAGATGTGTGTTAGTATGTTTCATTTCTTCTCCAAATTTTAAAAATACAGTTGTCCCTCTATATTGGTGAGTTTCATGATCACAGATTTAATCAAAACTATTGGGGAAAATTGCATCTACTTTGAATGTGTACAGGCTTTTGTTCTTGTCATCATTCCCTAAACAATGCTCTATAACAACTATTGACAGTGCTCACATTGTATGAGCTGTAAGCGAGCAAGGGAAGGTGTAAAGTGCACAGAAGGGTGTGTAGATTCTGTGTAGATTCTGCTCCATTTCGGATGTGTAAATTGTACTGCCTTCCAGATGGGTGCTTCAGATGAGCACCAGGAGGATCAGACCCTTGGGGGTCCTGGAACTCACACCTCCCACCCCATAAAAGCTCAGGGACTACTGTACTCAGTACCTTCTGATTCTATCCTAGAGGAGTAGAAGAAATTATTCATCTTCAACTGTTGCAGTTTTTGGTATCTTTTCATTGTGGTGTGGGTTCTACTGGGCCCCTGAGTTCAGCACTCATGGGGAAATGTTTTTTGCTGGAGTTGCTGGTAGTGCTGCTTCTGGGGATCCTGGCGATGGAGTGGGGAAGGGCCACCGGTGAGCATGTGGCTCTGCCATGCTTCTTTCCAGTCCCACTGAGTCCTCACAGCCCCACTGCTGGGGTCAGTGCTGTCCCCGAAGGGCTGCCCACTGTGTTGTCTGCTGGTGCCAGGGAGGTGGGGTCATTAGTCTTGGCCAGCCTTTCTGTTCTAAATCTTGTCATCTGTCTTACTGAGCTGGAGCATCCCTTTCTTTCTGTTTTGCCTGTTGTAATGCAAACAGTGACTTAGCGTAACATTGCCCAGAACATTTTAGGCACTTATTTTCTGATCTGTTAATTTTACAACTGCCTGTGAAGTCTCCAAGCCAGATACTGAGATCCCCAGTCTAGAAGTGAATTGAAGCCCGGAGGTGTCCCCTTCGTCTCTAAGTATGGGCTGCTGAAATCACTGCAGCATTATCGGAAGGACCCCTGTTTGGGAATTGGCAATACTGTATGCAGTTGCCATCTCTCTAGAAAAGAACCGTTATACTTCCATTGTCCCCACTGGAGAGAGAATGAGACCTGGCTCATTCTGGTCCCTGCTACTACTTGTTTCCAGTCCTGTTCTTTTTCCCACAATTGTCATTTCTCTTGGTTTTGTGCCTGTGCATGTCAGCTATTGATATATTGCGGGAGACATTTCCCCCAATTGTAATGCACGAGGCTCTCCCTAAGAAGCCTTTTGATCCCTCTGCACAATGTGTAGATATATAGTTCCCGAAGAGCCAGAGTCTTTGATAATAGATTGGCAGCCCCTTTTAAGAAATAAAAAACTAGGACTCATAGTTAGAAATAAGAGGGGAAACAGGTGGGTGAAGAAAGTCAAGTGACATGAGGCTTTTTACTATAGGAAGAAACACTGTACCGTTATCCTTGGCCTGAGGCTTTTGATAGGGTTGGTCATTGCTGTTGGCCATCTGTGTTGGCCTGTGGAAAGCTGGACAGGAGGGCAGGAGATGGGTGTTACAAGCGAGAGCTGGAAAGTTCCCTGTTGGACCCAAGCCGTGTGCAGACAGCCTGGAGCATTCACAGGCTTTACACAGGGCAGTCCAAGGCTCTCAGAAGCCTGGGAGAGACCAAGCCTTACAGTGGTGGATGAGAACGTCCTTGAGCAGGCTTGATAGAGGGTGAGTCTAAGAGAGCAAAGAGAATAACAAGTAAATGTAACTCACACTGTGTGATGTAAACAGACATGGACTCAGATCCCTAACAATTATCTGCACTGAACAGGAAGCTATTGGGGGATGGTCTTAAGTGCACGTCAGTCTACTGTATAGTCCATATGGTATTAAACCCCCTTCTGAGGCTAATGCCTCCCAGACCCTCCAAAAGTAAAATTCCCACGCCACAACCTTAGGTTGTGTTAGGAAAGCCAATGCCCATCTTGAAGGCAGCAACCGTCTTCTTCTACCACGCTGACTAGGATCCCACAAGGGTCCCATGTGTTTCCATCCCTGCATTGTAAGGCACACAGCAAACAGCTTCTGTCTGGGCCAAGAGTGGCCAGGATCGGACAGGTGCAGGTCCTTGCAGGGCTGGTGAGGACACGGAAAGGCCTGATGGTGGGACACAAAGGACAGTTCTCTATGAACAGTGCTTTTTGCCGGGCTGCTCGTGCAGTGGAACTGGCCTTGGAGAAGTGATTTCTTAACTCAGAGGAGTGGGCGGGCTCGCAGGAAGATCTGTCAGTGCGAAGATTCTGTGAAGCCGCTGTTCTTCCTCGTGAAACCACCCGCTGTGTTCCCTCCCTGCTGGTCTCTCTGCCTCCCCTTGACTTTGTCCTCGCTCCACTGCCCCCAGCCGTGCTGATCGAGTTCTGCTCTGTGGTCTCCAGTGACCTCTCCAACAACCTGAGTGGAGGAGGCAGATGAGGAGGGTTTGTTATGGCTGTGTAGGTTGCGCTGGAAGGTCTGCCTTCCTGTGAGATGTGGCGCCTGGCTTTTGTTCAAGGAGATCATCCCACTGGTGCAAGAACAATGCGGGTGGTGCCAGGCTGGAGTCCGCGGGTGAGGACAGAGGCTCTGCATCCGGCTACCTGTGCCTGAGCAGGCTCTGGCTGGAGCTAGACCTGTAGCCGCAGGGACACTGCTGTGCTCCCCTGCACACCCCTTGCCTGCCTGTAAAGCAGGGGTGATCCCCACGTCGTGCATCTCCTACACTAACTGAAGCCTTGAGCGGCCTGTGTGTAGCAGGTGCCGAAAGCAGAGCCTTGTCTGCAGCCAGTGGTCAGAGTTAACTGCCAACTAAAAATACTTATTTATCTTTTAGCATTTTCATTACAGTATTGACATTAACAATCTGAGTTTATCACCCCAGATCTTTTAGAAACATTCCTCGGCTGGGAAATGTAAAACCCAAGAACCACCGTTTTCTTTCAGGAGCCCATAGCATTCTCTGCAATCTGGCTTTGGATTCTCGACTAACGTCGTGCTCTCCTTTACATCCATTTCTTCTAGCCAGGCTCTGTGTGTTCATTCCCAGGTGGCGCAGGGACCCTGCTCTCGTGTCTCGATGGCACCCATGAGACTGGGTTTAACATGCTCTATTACAGTGGCAAGATCACTAGTCATGGTCTGCCCTCTGCACCCGGGGCGGGTGTCCGTGTGGCTTGCGGATGCACAGTCTCCTACGCTTAGGAGGGTGACCTGCAGGAGTTCTGCGGGAAGGGCCGCACACTTCCAGAGCGCTTGCTTCTGAGGCTTCTGAAGGTTACTTCCAAATACACGCACAGGCTCTGTAGGTGAGAGCTTGATCCGATCATTTGGCTTCTCTGAATCCTCATTTTTGTCTTTACATTAGACAAGCAACCCCTGCCTGGCTGCGCTGGAGTGGCTTTGAAGATCAGGCGAGGTCTTCACTGTTCAGGCATTCAAAAATAAGGTGCTCTGCCTTGAGTAGCCGCTTCCATGATTTATGCACATAGCTAGTTAGTTCCTAACTTGACAGCTCAGCTAGAGGCCGGTAACTCCAGAGAGCTGAGATCACTACGGCATCCACTTAAACAAAGTACAGTTGGCTTTGTGATTTGTGTTTTGTCTTACATTCCTACAGTGCTGTGCAGCCTGTGTATCCCAAGCCACTCAGTGGTAACTACTTGAAAGAAACGGGCAATGTAGTTAGATTTTCACAGTGGACTTTGCTTGTGTTTTATTCAGGGGACATTGCTTTGAACACAATTAATCCCTTGGGATTAATAGAACTAAAAGTTTTTGAAAGAAAAATACTGTTCCTAAAAAACGTTCATAAAATATTTATTTGAGTGCCAGGCACCATTCCAAACCCTGGGGCCAAAGCGACAGGGTGAGATTTCTGCCTTCAGAGCTCGCGCATTATAGGGGGGGAGGAAAAGAGTGGCTGTCAAGATCTAAACGCACACAGTTCTAAAATAATGAGGTATCGGGTAATAAATGCTACAAGAGTGATGCAGACAGCAATAGAGAGTATTTTCTTTTTCATGGTAAAATGTACACAACATAAGACTTACCAACTTAATCATTCTGTGTTAAGTGCTGTTGCCCAATCTCTAGAACTTTTTTATTTCCTCAGACTTAGGCTCTGTGCCCGTTACACAAGCTCCTGGCTTCCCTGCCCCGAGCCATGGCAACCACTGTTCTGTGTCCTGTCCCTGTTTTGGGTGTCCTAGATCCATCACATGGAGAATCACAGGGTGTCTGTTGTTTCCCGAGTGACGCAGCCCCCTTGGCCCAGCATGCTTTGCGTTCATCCCCTTCTAGTTGTGCGGTACCTTTTTAGTTACTCTGATCGTTCTATTACTCGCACTTATTTCAGATGATTCTTTTTGAATTATTTTGAGACATTCAGTGCTGACCTGGGCTTCAGATTAAATTAATAATTCTTAAAGTTTAACAATTTTGAACTGGGTGTGGTGGCAGATAGCTGTAATCCCAACACAAGGCGGGCAACTTAGTGACTTAGTGAGACCCTGTCTCAGAATAAAAAAATTTTAAAAAGGCTGGAGAAGTAGCTCTATGTGAAGACCATGGGTTCAATCTGCAGTGCTAAAAGTAAACAAACAAGAGTGCCTGTATGACTTAGGGACATGTGAACTAGTACAGCGTGTGCTGCTGCGTGTCTGAGTTGTCCTCTGAGCGCTGCATTGGGGAGGTGCTACAGCTGTCTCATCCACAGCCACACAGCTGACGGAGAAGTCAGGGACAGAGTGACATACTAGCGGTGAGAGTATTTTTATAACCAACTCTTCTGTTACACTAATAAGGGTGCATATGTTTTCACCCCTACTTGCATAGAGGCGTGTTTGTCCTATATATGCCTGGTTAGAGCCTTTTACAAAGTGCACTAAGCACCTTGAGTACAGGTTAGGTTAAGACTCAGTTCTTTGATAAAAAGCAGTGATAGTTGTTGTCTTAGTCACTTGCCTTTGTTGAGACGCAGTACCCGACACCTGCGACATAGGAGGAGAGGTTTATTCTGACTCACAGCTTTAGTCCAGAGTCATCTGAGCCCAAGAGAGGAAGGTGTAGAAAGGCCTGGGCAGAGGAGAGCTGCTCGCCTCACGGTGTCCAGGAGGCAGAGAGCGAAGGAAGTAACTAGGGGAGCAGACGCGCCCCTGTGCCCGGCTCTTCCAGCCAGGCCCACCTCCTAGCACAAGTCAGCTGTCTCACCCCATAGTCTAGAAGCCCCAGCTACGGGCACCCTGGGCTCTGGGGACAGCTGAGGACACCATGGTTTACACCATGCTGGCTGTCTCACCGCAGCATCGTCGGGGACAGTGTCGCCCATTGCGTCGCCATCTCTGGTCTCAGGCCGAGCGCAGCGTGTGCGTTTGTGTGTGCCTCTGCCCTTTCTCCTTGGGGTGGGAGGTCTCCTGTTGCACTTGAGTAGATACATGTGCATAGCTCTCTTGTGTCCTTGAAGTGTCCTTGTATGCACAAGCAACACGTGTGGGCAGGGCGGCGGTGCTCTAGGCGAGTCTGCACACCTCACCATCACCAGGCTAAGGTCGGTTATGAAATCCTTCCTTCCTGTGACACCAAAGCCAGTCACTTTGTTTTCTGCTGAGTACAGGGACGCAGTAGGTAATGGTCATGCTTACTGCGCAGAGTGGACACGGGGGTGTGGCACATCCGGATTGCTTTTCGTCCCCTTCCTTCCCATGCCCCCTGCGTCTCCCAATTCTTGGTCCCCTTCCCATTTACAAAAGCTCTATTTTCAGTTTTTTCTTAAATTATCTTTTTTCAACCCCCTTTCCCTCCCCCTTGTTCCCTTTCCCATTTGAGAATGATCTCCCTACTTCCTGTTATATATCTTTATTATTGCTGTTTGTTTATATTTTGAGTTTTCATATACTGAAGAGAAACCTTGTGATATTTAAGCTTGTGTGCCTGATTGATTTCACTTAATATTACAGTCTCAGGGTGCCTCCACTGACCTACAGATACCTCAGGTTCACTCTTCCTTCTGGCAGAGTGGTACTCCACTGTGTGTAAATACTGCATTGTCTTTTTCCTTCCATCCATGGATGGGCGGAGTCATTCTGGACAGACCTGAATGAGATTCACACGGGGCAGTGCGTAATGTGGGTTTCTTGGTGAGGACCATTACCTGAAGCCCGAACTTCCTGATGCCAGCATTTGGCCGCAGCTGCCTCTCTGCTTCGGTTTGCTAATTATTTCTGGCCCTGCCTTGTGCGAGGTGACACCCACTGGCTGGGCGGGCCTGACCAGTGGGTCTGCTGTCCATGGACCAGGTTCGTGTGCTCCCTGCCCAGGGAGAGCCAGCTCCGTCTTCCTCCCGCTTGTCCCAGCCCAACGCGGTGCACCTGAGTGGACCCTGCTGGCCCCGGGACTCGGGTCGGGGGAGCTGTCCTGAGAGCGGCTGGTGTTCAGAAGGAGTAGAGGCCACGACCTAAGTGAACAGCACATCATTTATTTTTAATTTAAGTTTATTTACCAGGGAAAACCATTAAAAGTATTGTAATTCTGAAACAGCTCTGCCAAAGGGCAGCGTGTGTTTAATGGATTTCTAACACATTAAACCATTAAGAGCCTTTTAAAGTCAGGAACGTTAGCAGTGTCTGTGCTCCCAGACTGCAGTTGCGACACTGCACTGGCTGCCGCGCTGCGCTGGGGACACGGCTGTGCCCGTGTGAAGCGGCCCTGTTCATCCTCACAGAACCCATCCTCCCCGTGGAGCTCGCGGCCCAGCTCCCGGCTGACACCCACACCTCAGCCTGCTGCCTGGAGCCCACTGCGGAGCTTCCCCCAGGCGTGCCGGCATCAGGAGCGTCTGGAAGCTCCTCGGAAAGCGGAGGCACATGGAGCTGGCTGATTGGAAATTCTGGCCGCCCAGAGCTTCCAGGGTGCGCGGTGGCTCCCTGTGAGCGGGCAGCAGGCCCCTGGCTGGGAAGATAAGCACGGGACCAGTTCCTCCTTGCTTGTTTCTGAGATCTTGGGCGACTGCTTCCTGTGGATGCATCTACTTCCCCGGAAGTGTCTTCCTAGAAAGCAAAGACATCTTCTAAATAGTCTTTAGACAATTTAAAGAGACCCTGGGTCATCAAAATCCTTCCTACAATCTCTTGTAGATTTAGGGAAAAAATTATATATATATATATAAATATATATGTATTTTAGATTTAGGAAAAAATTCATGTATATATAACTATATAGAGAAATGGTTAATTATTTTATTAGAGCTAATAACTGAGCTTTTTATCCCCTGTACGATGCAATGAGGTTGTATTTTATGGTCTCACTGTTAACATTCATAATACACTGGGCTCCCATGTATAATCAGTGTGTCTGCGTGCTTATGTTTTGGGATACAGCGTTAAGCATAATTAAACAGCTAATTGACTGTTTTAAATTGTCACGGGGGCTTGTCCCTTTGTCACTGACTCTGAGCATTCAGAGAAGACTGTGTTCTCTTGGGAAGCACCGTTGACTTAGGAGCCTGAGTGCTGGCTGTAACAGGGACAGTGGAAATCCCTGGCAAACACTCGGCCTTCCTAAACCTAAGCCTCCTCATGCTTGGGGTCAGCCAGCTGCCAACACTACCACCAGCTGCAGACCAGCACTGCAGCACGGCCCCTGCTCCTGGTGGTGACCAGTGGAAGAGCACCTTCCTCGCCTGCTGTCCCCCCACCCTTCTGGGTCTGCTGTGAAACTGATCCTTTACATAGTAGATTTCCATTACGACTGAGCGCACTTACTACTCATATAATCTTCCAGTAGGATTTGTAAGCTGAGTGAGTTGGGTTCCGTGTAACACACATCCAGTGGCATTAACTAAAAATTTATCTATATGTCCTCAAGCTAATGCCAGAACATGACCACAGGTTCCCTGGATGTGAGACAACTTTTCATGTTTACTCTTTTAAAGGTTACCAGGTCAGAAAAGGGTGTGGTGGCCCAGACTCTCTTTGCATTTTGGACTCTGAAAACTTTGCAAAATTATTATTAGAATGGCTGTAAGTAGAGCAGCTCTGAAGGCTCGGTTGACATGTACGGTGGTGTTGTTCTGCGCCAGTGGACTCACCGCAACTCTTGGTGGCATGGTGAGTGTTCTGGGCACTTGTGACCCCTTGCGGCGTACCTCAGTATTAAACACCTCCGAGTCCACCCAGAACACACAAAGCTGGATAGTGGCGGTTTGGCTGGAGCGGCCAGGCAAGGTGTGCGCGGGACTGTTTCCCCCCGGTGCGTTGCGCACAGGCCTGGGGAAAGCAGAGCGAGAGCTCTGACTGAATGAGGCTGAGGCTGAGGGCGGGTGCCGGGGGCTGAGACACGAGACCCCTCCCAGGACGGGGACTGCGCTGGCCTCTCTGCAGCGGGAAGAGCTGGTCTCCAGGTGTCTCTGTCTTGTGGACACCTCAGAGAACGATCACTTCCCAGGCGTGGTAGGCATTGCACCCGGAGTCCCGGACACAGCGTGGCTAAAGCCAGTGTGCGCTGGGAGTGGGAGGCTTATGTCTCTGACCTCCTCTTACCAAGCCAGCCCTTGGTTCATCCTGCCCCCATCCACAAGGACGGGTGACACGTGTCACGTTCTGTGGCATGTGGCCATCCGTGAGAGCTTGCCTTGTTCCCATCGGTAAGGATAATGCCACTCGTGTTTTAAAAATTTAATTTTTCAAAAACTACTCCGTGGGATATAAAATAACTGGCAGCTGACCTTCCACAGTGGTAACGACATGACAAAGGCCTGATGCCATGTCGGAATTGTAGTGTGTGAGGTGAGCCACATCCCTTTGTTTATATAGTGTTCTCATAAATTAACTTTAAGAATATAAAGAACTGGTAATTATACTACCTACTGGAATAAATTGGAAGTGAATAGAGAGCTTTAAAAATGAATAATACATATAAATGAAATTAAAACTACAAATACATTTTATTAGAAAGAATTGTTATACCTATTATTAAAGTAAGAGAGATAATAGAGTTGCTCAATATCAAAATTACTGATCTTCCATCTGTGTTACTGCCCCTATAGGATGACTAATAGAAATAATATAACTATTCAAATAATATATCTCTGTTGGCAAAATGACAGTATTTCTTTCTTGTGGTTCTAGACAGGTGACTATGGACACATACTTACAGTTGACATTAGAAACTCTTTTTAGCATAAATTACTACTAGAATGGATGTAAGTATTTGTGTGTTATACATTGTGTACTGCTATTTTACTATTCTTTAGCTAGACTATATTCTAACGTGAATCGTGAATTTACCACAAATAACATTTTACGTATGAATGTCTCTTTCTTATTAATGCTCTGTTTTGATTACTGAAGTCGTAGATGCCATTTAAGAAGACAAAAACTATAGAAATAGAGGATGAAGAAGCTAATAGATTCCCTCATCTTCCTTTTAGCCCCTTTCCAGGCTAATCATTGTTAGTACTCACATTATTCAGCTTTTTCTTTCTGTAAGAGTAGGATATATTTACTGAGAGGGAAAAAAAGCTATATTCATTGGGGAAAGAACCCTTCTAAGAGAGACAGAAGGGATCCCGAGTGGGTTGGCCTTATTCAGCTGTTCATCACAATAAACCTCAGCTCACACAGGAGGAGGTGGTCGTGGCTCACACTTTGGGAGCCGTCACTGGTGATCAGTGGCGCCAGGATGTGGCTCTGTGGCCAGGCAGCGTGCAGGGAGGGCCGGGCTGAGCAGAACCAGTCCCCCTCTCCCAGAAGCACACAGCTCTGGGGAGAAATTCCGCCTCCAAATTATGGGGCACCCATCCGCCCACATCACTCTCTATTCTCCTGTAGACATAAATATCGGTACACGTTTCTTACCAGTGTAGCAAAGTGGGATCACACTGTCCATGCAACTCTGCGTCTCGGTCTCATATCTGTCAGTATCCTCTGAACATCTCTCTCTTCGCTGGAGTCCACTGCAGCTTAGGCAGATTCAGCTTGTGTTCAGTAGCAGCTATTTACTATCCTGCAATGCAGATGCCGGATACCCTTGTTTAATTAGCCCTCCTTCTCTTAATGAACAGGTGATTGTTCACTGTTAAAAGCAGTATTTCAATAAATATCTGTACATAAATATCTTGTGATATTCAAATATTTCTGTGTTGGTGGATTCCAGTTTTAAAGTAGAATTGCTGGACCAACACTGAGTGCATTTAAAATTCTCCTCGATGCTATCACGTTACTGTCCACATTCGGGCCTGTTACGTGCTACCTGCCGGGCTCAGAATGTTAGTTCTCAAAGTGCCTGTGAACATTGACTTTCAACGATCTTTTATAACCTTTCGTTCACCAACTTGTTGGTCTATAGCTGGTGTGTTAGTATTTTAATGGACACTTCACTGTTGTGAATGCGTTAGCTCTAGTTCTTCCTTATCAAGTTGTCTATTTCTATCCTAATTACATTTTTCTAATCTTTTCAATATGGAGGGTTTTTATATATAGGAGGGTTATGAACTATTTGTCATGTTTCCCAAATATTTTTCTTTTTCTACTGTTTGCCTTGGACTTTATTCATGATGCAGTTTGTAATAGGAAAATTTTTATACTTTATATAAGTCAATCTATCAGTCATACCCTTTAGGGGTACCCATATAAATATGTGATCAGAGTGTCAGTGGAATCTAAATTCATCCAGACTTGGGGCTGGGGATTTAGCTCAGTGGCACAGCACCTGCCCAGCGAGCGTAAGGTCGTGAGTTCAATCCCCAGTACCAGAAAAAAGCCAAAAAATAAAAATAAATAAATGAATAAGTTTATCCAGACTTATGTTCAGTTTCTTTTTCTAGGTAGATATCTAGACATGCCGTTACATTTGCTAGGTAAGCCATTATTTTCCTAATGGGTTTTTACTTTCTGGTCTTCTTCTGAAAGACTTTTTTTTCCTCGCATATCTTCCTTGGACATTTTTTAAAGTTTATTTTTATACTTAAGTATTTAATTAATGAAATCCTGATCAAAAAGAACCGAAGAGTGGACTGTGAGGCTGTGAGGCAGGGCACTTCGGGGGAAGGGCCTGCCGCCGCATTGTGGTACCCCAGGACGGTGTGCCTGTCTCTCTGAGCTGCTGCCTGACGCTGCTGCCTGGGATTGCCTCGGGTCAACCAGCCAGAACCACAGTCCTCGTGACAGCAGGGCAGCACGGCTGAGTTCAGGCACTCTGCACATCTCATTGTGGGTTATTATGAATAATTAATACTAGCCTTGTTTATTAATCGGCCAAATACATGGTGTGATCAAAATATACAGTGGACGTTTAAATAAAAAATCATTAAGTAGAAGACACACTGGCATTAACCCCCCTCCCAGTACTCCCTCTTCCTTCACACACACTCATCCCATCATCCCTGCTACTTTCTGAAGCAGTTCTGGAATCCTTCTCTGGAAGTGTCTACAAGGGGTGATCAAAAATAGGGTGACCAGTGTGCCCAGTGCCATCCAATGGAAGGCAGGTTCACAAGAATGCGACAGTGTCCTCATTCATTGGATCTGCCACTGCATGACTCACGGCTCTTCCTCAAAGTCGAAATGATGTTGAAAGGAAAATGTTTTGAGTCAATTCAGGACATCGAGGCAGCCTCAGTAGTGTAACTCAAGACACTCGGGAAAGAAGATTTCAGAACTGCTTCAGAAAGTGGTGATGCGGATGGGGTAAATGTATTGAAAGCAAGAGGGGGATTAGTGGCAGTGTGTCTTTTCTTGTAATAACTTTTTCAAAAGGAAACATTCCCCCTTAGGTTTTGACCGCACCTCTTTCATTTTACTGTTACCTTCTCGGCGTTGAGGGTGCTGCCGAGGGTAACAAATGCGCGCCTCACTGCTGTGACACATCCCTGCAGTCTGTCCCGCTCTCCGTCGGTCCGCGGTGTGCGGAAGGATTTACCTAGATGAGGCTTGGGGGGTTTCTTAGGGAGAGCTGTGGGGCAGAAGACCCAGAAGTCCACATAAGCATTAGAAGAACAGACGTTTGCAAATAAATTGTTTTCATCAGTTTGGGCTGCAAGGGAAAAACCCAGGAAAATAGGTTAACTGGGCAGGAATTGTGTTAGCTTGTGTAACAGAAGCCCCCAGCTGAGGCACACGTGCCTGGGTGCTGACTTAGCAGCTCAGGGGTCTGACCAGGGGCGCAGGTTCTTTCCACATCTCTCCTACTGGGTTTTGTTACGTTTTGGATCAGGGTCCCCCAGAAGACTCCTGGGTTCAGAGATGAGGCTTCTTGGAAGGTGGTGGATTATGGGAGCGCTGTACACACAAATTCCTGCACTGGTGAGTTCGCTGAGCGAGTGTGCTGTAGAAGTTCCCTGGGGCAGGAGCCAAAGGTGTGCATCTCCCTCCCGGTGCCTCCCTGCTCACTCGCTTCCTGGCCACCAGACACGAGCAGCTCTCCTCGCATTGTGCCATTTCTGCCGTGGAGCAGCTGACAGGGGCGGAATCTGTAGGCCCAGATGAAGCACTCCTCCTTGAGTTGCCACGGTTGGATGCTGTGTCTCAGCGCTGAGGAGAGTCCTAAGGCGGGCCTCAGCCCAGGGCTGGACCTCTTCATGGTGAGATGGCCTTCAGAGGAAACTAGGGAAGCTCGCTGGTTCACAGCCAGCAGAGGGAGAGAGAAACGTGTCCTCAAACCCAGAATACACTTCCTTTCTTTCAGCTTGCAGGCCCACTAAAGACAAATCATCACAGCCTCCAGTGGTCTTGAGCTGCTTTACTTAGTGCCCTGTAGGTTAGGGCTTATTTCCAGGGCTAACATTAGTGTCTGAGGTAGGGTAGGATGGGAAAGGGACAGGCTCCGTGATTCCCGTTTTTAATAAGTTCCGAGGGATGCTGACACGCTGGTTGGGACTGCCGGTGCGTGGTGATGAACGTGCCCCTTGCCAGCACACGATGCCTCAGAGGGCCAAATGCAGAGCACAGGCCGCGCCAGATGCTGGCACCAGGAGTTCCTTCCCTGTCGGTGGAGATGCAAGGTGGCGCAGCCCTTTGGAAGGCAGTCTGCCTCGCGCTGTATGACCCAGCAGTGACGCCACATGGTATTTACCGAAGGTGTGGAAAACGTAGCTCTGCACAAATGCTGTATGTGGATGCTTGAAGTTGCTTTATTCATAATTGCCAAAACCTGGAAGAAACTGGATGTCTTTTAGTAGATAAACTGATAAATTGTGGTTGAAGAGAAATGAGCAGTTGGCCCTGAAAACACATGGAGGGGACTTCAAAGCAAGAGGCCGACCTGAAAATGCTTTGCAATGGGTGATTCCAACTCTGTGATACTGTGGGAAAAAAGGAAATAAAATTTTGATAGTGGTTGCTAGGGGCTGGGAGACAGGGAAGGATGCAAGGGGAGCACAGAGCACATTTAGGGCAGTGAAACTCTTCTGGATGAAGCTTTAACGGTGGACACACGTCACGGTGCATTTGTCACTGCTCACAGAATGTACACTAAGAACGGACCCTATGCTGAGCTGTAGAGTAGGTGATAATGATGTGTCGGTGTAAGCTGTCACCTCAGCAGATGCACCCCTGTGATGACAGTGGTGCCAGCAAGGCTGTGCACGTGCGGGGACCGAGCCACAGTGAGCTCTGGGTGCCTTCTGCTCAATTTTAGTGCGAACCTGAAACCGTTCTGAAAAGTAAAGTCTATTTTTATAAAAGTGATTCACCCTGGGGGAGGAAAGGTGCATGAATGTGAGCAGAGCATCTGCTGGGTCTGGTGTACAAGGTGATGTGAACCAGACGCCGAGTGTGGAGTCAACGACTGTCATGAGATCGAGGAAGATCGACTTCTGATCTCTGGTAAATGTGCTCATGTTTGCTGTCTGAGAATCCGAATCGAGATCTGCAAAGCGCCTTGCTTTTCCTTAAATAGAAAACCTTGCTTCTGAAGGAATACTAGGATCTTTGACACTGGGGATCAATTACAAGCCGTAATTCATCCTCAGCATAGCTCTAACCTCAGTGGAGTTGTGATGAGTGGGACTGGTGGCAGCTGAGTTTCCAAGATGGCGTGGGATTCAGTCCTTGCGCGTGGCTCGCCCTGGGCGCACATGGCAACCTGAGGCCCTGATGACCTTCGTTCTGGATTGGCTTTCCAAGGATGTTGGCATGTTTCCTTTCTGCCCAGAACAGACGATTCGGCTTCTTCGGTGACAACACAAGCCACCCTCCAATGTGTTGCCTGTTGGACTCCCCGGGCTTTGCAGGAAGACGAACTGATAAGCAAGGACATGCATGCCGCTCGCCAGGATGTCATTAATGATGTCCTGTGTCTCTGGCCGGGAGCCTCAAGCCTTCTGTCAACACCCGTGCAACTGTGGCGAGCTCATTTACTAGCCTGAAAGTTGGATAAACTCTCAGACCCATCTCGGTTCTTGGCAGAAAAAATAATTGCGTTCTTTATGATGTCATCTGACTCCTGTGTTTTGTTGACTGGGAAATGAAAGCCTAGTTCAGTGAAGTGACTTGCATGAGTGAGTCTGTTTGCACAGGGAGCCAGTGCATTTGCACAGGTTGGCAAGTTTGCTTGCACAAGTGCAGAAGGAGTGTATTTGCACAGAGAGAGTAAGTCTTTCTGCGGAGGAGCCCCCAGGATAAGCGCACATGGAGCTCTCTGCACTCTGTTTTTCTCTCTGCTAAGGAGAGCCTGCAGCCCTGCTTTAGAGTGGGTCTCAGCGAGCAGTAAGAATCTCTCCTTTCAAGCCAGAACCAGATAAAGTCCACCTAAGCTGAGCAGGGCGTGCAGCTGTACGGGTCACCAGATAAAACCAGATGGGGATGTTCAACACCACCAGGCACCTACATGCCTGCGCTGTGCAACCACAGCTCTCCTGAGAACTGGAACGGTCCACTGACCTTCTCCATTGTTTCCCCATGTTTGCTTGTTCCTGTGGTTCTGGGAGAGGGGATAGTTCATCTTAGGTTATAAAATGGGTGTAGGTTTGGCCAGTAGGTCTTAAATATACCTCTTGGCCCAAAGGAAATATAGACCTAGGAAAGGACTCACACTGCGCAGTCATTCACACGTGAGGTTTTTCACAATAAAGCCCAGCTGCTAGCTCAGGAGTGTGTCTGGGGAATACTTTCTGGCTTGTGACACCTCAGCACATATCTTTTTCTCTTTAACAAGAATTCGTAGTACTAGGACATTGGCACTCGACTTCTATCAGAATACTATCAGTATTCTACCTGACCCTTATAACATAGTGATTCATCTCAGCTTTAATTATTAACAAGGTTTGTGTCATAATATTAAGGCCAGGATATTAAATGTTTAAAGGCTCTGTGCACCTGTGACAGTATTCTTTCATATCCATTCCAGTACAGTTTTATGATTTCCTTTTTGAACACAGAAACATCTTTCCAGCCACAGAATTGCCTACAGCAACTTTTAAAAAACAATACTTCACCCTGGAAGCTGACAGAATATGGCTTTGGGCTCTGTACCTGAATTTCCACTGAGCCGTAGGCCGGTGGCAAAGAAAATTGAATGTTGCCTGTGTGACCTTATCTGTTAGCTGGGACTTTAATTTCATTGCTTGCTAGATTGAAGCCGTTGCGGTTACCGGTGCATCTGGAAACAAAAACAAGGACAGAGGTGATTTCTGCCCATGAACTGTCCAGCTGGCAGAGGAAATCACTGACCCGCCATCTCTGTGTCCTTTGTCCTGGCCCCTTGGTCTGAGCCCATCTGAAGAAATACAGTGCACAGACGTTCCACTCGGGGAGAAATCCTGCATGTCCTAAGAATGGCTTCTAAGGGCCTCACTAATGTGTGTTAGTGTGGGTGTAACATTAGCGGGGTTTGGGATACACAGATTCCAGCTGTTAGCAATGGGTCATTTTCCTGATAACCTCCCCACTGCACACCATGAAAGCATTTTAATAATGAATTTGGAAAGACCTAAGCTACTCTTTTAGGCACGATCTGAATCTTGGGGGTTTTCTTGGAGACAAATGGTTAACCTGTCTGTGATACATTTATTCGTCCAAATGAAAAATGTGTACCTAAGTTAAATCTGTTTAACCAAAGAAAATGTGGTACCCACAAGATAGGTAAGCATCTGTCATCTTTTCCCAGCACCTAATTCTCAGAAAATGACACCATCTTGAAGAAGTCATGAAGAAATGGAAGGAATGTAAAGTCAGAAATGAGAGTGGGAAAGCACAGGCCCATGTCTTGGTGTTGTGCCGTGTCCCCATCACCTTGCCATGTGCTGGCGGGAGGGCCCTTACCTCATGTTTTCTTCTCTTTCATGCTCAATGCCAGGTACACACTGATGGCCCAGGAAATATTTGGAGCATTTAAATAACTAGTCCTGGTTCTGTCACCGTGAAGCTACTTGCTTCTCGACGTATATTTGCCCATCTTCCTTGCCACTAACCTTCTTTGAGAAAATAATCTCTGAAAGGTCATTATCAAGTTATCTCAGCACTTATTTAATGTGTGTTTAGCTGCTCTACTGTCACATAAAAACGTGTAATAGTAAAATAAAGTAATAAAGCTGTCAATAAAAGCTCTACTCCACTCAGTATTAAATGTTATAGTGCGAGAGACATTGGAGGTTTTCCACCCATAATTGTAAATTGACATTAGCAAGGTTGGTAGATGATCATTTTGCCTTGAAATATCGTTAACTTGATGAATAAAATTGTAAGCAGTTAGAATGTGGTGTTCTGGAAGGCAGTGTGTTTACGGCCTCCAAATAAAATCAGTATATGTAGCAACCTCGTGCTACGAAGCCACCTGGTGCTTTTCTAAAGAGCAACGACAGTGGCAACTGCTATCAGTGACAGAGTCAGTGACCAATCCAAACAAAAAGTCACCCCAACCCCTTCTTTAGGGCGCTGTGGTGCCTGAGGATTTTCTGACCTCATCACCATGACAGTGCAAGGTAGATGATTTTCCAACTCAGGAGGCTGAGGATCACACAGGTTGAGTGACATTCAGAAAGCTAGGGTGGCCGGCAGCCACATTGCTATGTCCTTGCTAGAGAGCCAGACATTCCAAAATGATACAAATGTGTGGGATACTGAGAAAATCAACTGTGGCAAGTGATACTCAAAGGGTCAACTCTGCGCCATGTGCCCGGGCAGCGGGACTTGGGTCCTGTGGAGTGACGTGTCCACAGGCTGTGTAATTGCCCAGCCACCTGCTGTGGGGAGGGCGCACTGGGGAGTGAAAGTTCTTTCAGAGTCTTAGATACAGTTTTCTGGAAACTCCAACCCATTGTCCCTGACTGTATGAAACTTTCAGCATTCCACAGGAAAACAAACCTTTATTTCAGAATTACACTTTGAAGTTGGAAGATAAAAGGAGAGCTATCTAAGGCCCAGTGCTCAAAAAGATGGACTGAAAACATTTTAAAAAGTTCTGGCGAGCTTATCAGAATTCAAAATGAATGTGCATAACAGATCCCCTGTAGTTCCGAGTCCTCAGTACTGTGGGACAGGCTTAAAACGGCTTAGCGCAGCCTAATGCATACAGGAATCAAAGCCTTTTGTACAGTTTGAAATGTGTTTCATTTTTGCAGGAAAGCAAAAAGCAGATTCCTTCCTTTTATGTACCTGGTCACCTAGGAATATTTTCCATTCTGTGATCCTGGTCCACTCCTACAGCAGTGGATCTGCCATCGTCAGCTGTGGCCTGGACAGCGATCCCAGCGCCTCCCCACGCCAAAGGAGCTACACCCGAGAAGTTGGCACCAGACTTGGGGGACAGTGGGCTGTGTCCCCAGCCATGGCCAGAAGCACAGTGTCAGGGCTGGTGAGAGCCGGCTGCCTGGGGTGCGGTCACGGTCAGGAAGTCGGGAAGGTGCTGTGGGGAGATTGCACACCAAGTGGCCCACACAGCAAGCATTTGCAAATTTGGAAAAGTCTTTGCACACAGCCATTTATAGTGGAATTCAGCACCTCTGATGGCGACTCTATCCGAATGAGTCTTTAAAGGGAGAATTAAGTCAAAATGCCCTGAAGTACTACAGCTGGTGTCCTTAGCAAAGGGTATTAGGACACATCTGGATATGGACAGACTGTGGGTGACACGGAGAAGATGAACAGACATCTGAAAGTGCTGGAGGGGTCTCAGAGAAAAGCAAGCCCAGGAACACCTGGAACGCAGACTCCTGCCACAGAGCCAGAAGGAAAAGGCCTGTCGTTCACATCTCACACCTCGACAGGTGGCACTGTCATGGGCCTTAGCCAGTGGATGTCCCTGAAACACAGCTCTGCGGTTAAGGCCATACCAAACCCAAACCCACCTGTTTCCCACCACCCACAGTGCACCATGTAAAGATTCTCCTAATTTGTCTTTTCCAATAAACTCAGCTTAGGTTGGAAGTATCCAAGGCAAAAAGGCATTTAATACACCTGACCTGTTGGATGCCGTCACTTCCCTGGCCCACCGCCATGCCCATGCACAGAGCCTGGAGCTGAGTCTGCAGGCGGGCGGGCGGACGGTCCCAGGGCAAAACCTAGTGTGTATAAAGCACAGTGCTCATGTGGTTTGATTCCACACCATGGTGAAAAATAGTTAACTCGTGGCATCCCAGGCTGAGGGTTGGTGGTGTCAAAGCTTATGCGGGCCACTCTTCAGTTGTTTTTCAGTGTGGGTTCAGGAGGGTTGTTCTTCAAATGCGAGGGAGTTGACACAGCTGTGATTATGTGAATCAGTGGAAACTCGCTAAGACAGTGGTAAGGTGCTTCCTGGCTTGAATGATTCCTAAATTATCGATGACATAGGTGTTTGCTTCAGAATCCTTACTATAGAATGATGAAGAGGCAGTGATCGAGGAAGAGTGTGCCTCTGTGTCCCTGGGCAGCCTCCTTGCCCCTCACTAAGTAGCTCATCGGAAGTGTGGGTGGCAGACCTCCATCAAGTCGGCCTTGACAGCTCTTGGGGGACAGAGCATGGAGACTGGGGTCCTAGACTTCAGGACACAGCTGGCCTGATGTGGAAATTGACCTGGAAAATATTTCTATTTTATGTTGCTTGTTTCAGAAGACTCATGAAAAGCAAGTAGATTTAAGGTGCACATGAATATAATGTCAACTAATTTTCAAAACATACCATTAGTATTAAAAACAGTGGTCTTCGGAGTCAGCATTGTGACTCATTTTTGTTCACTATCCTTATTTAATTTTAGGTAAAAAATATTTCATTTATCGTTGATGTCTTTAAAAACAAGTGTGTCTTTGGAAATAAAAACGATTCAGATACACTTCTAAAATTTTCAGTGAGCTACAATTTCTGGTAAACAGTTTTTTCATTGGTTTATCATTTGACAAGAATGGACAGACCCTTTCTAGTTTTGCTCAGAAGAAGTAAGGAGGGCTTATTTAAAAACTTCACTGTGATGAAATATACATGATATTTATCATTTAACCATTTCTAAGTTCATAGTTCAGGGGCATGAACTACATTCTCATGCTGTGCAGTATCGCCACAGTCTACACTGAGAACTTCTTCACAATCCCTCCACCTAGAGCTCTGTATCTATTCAAAATGACCCCCACCCCCAGCTCTGTGAATTTGCTGATCCCGGTATCTCATACAAGTGGAATTATGGAATATTTGACCTTCTGTGTCTGGCTGATTTTGCCCATTCGTGTTGTAACATAGATCAGAATGTCATTCATTTTTGGTGGCTGATCATATTCCATTACATGTATAGACCACATTTTGTTTCTTCATTCACTGTTATTGGCATTTGGGTCATTTCACATTTCTTCTGTTGTGAATGGTGCTACTACGAACATTCATCTATAGATATCTGAGTTCTAAGGGCTTTTGATATAGGTTAGATTTAAATTCCACAGAATTTCAGGTTGGAGATTAAGTTCGATGTCAGCATGAGGAAATGACCTGTACAGAAAATAAGATTATACAGTGTAGGACTTTAATTAGGTATTTATATATGTATTGACCATTGTGTAAATATGCACATAGATGTATTAATATTTGTCAGAATTAAATAAATTGAAAGTTCACTCTAGTGTTACTTTATGATTAAGTCTAATTATTGTTAGAGTTACTGTTAACACAAATTTGAGAGAGCAGTGTTTCTGGGTGTGACTTTTCTTAAACATAAACAAAATGACAGGGAGAAAGAAAAGAAATACCCTCTGGTAATTGGCATTTTTGTCCCTAACCATGGGGAGGATGCCAGGGCCTAGCAGGTTCAACTGAAATCTATATTCATCTTATTTACATACTGCTATTATTATCCCCAAACCCGTCTTCTCGATCCACCCTAACACAGTACTGTCCCTGCAGTGCATGTCAATCTTCACTTCCTCACAGTGATTGGCATTTAGCTCTGACATGATGAGCAGCGAGCGCCCCCACCTCCAAGCACAAAGCGCAGGCCTCCTGTCCACCCACGCCGTGCCTTCGCGCATCACACTGGATGCTCTTGGCAGAGAAGCAATGTGTAAGGGGAAACAATATAATACAGGACACATATTTTACAAGATTACTTATAATAGTCACCCAAAGAACAATATACAAAAGAGTGCAGGAAATCTGTCCACAGCTAAGACCAAGGAAACTAGCCGAGGGCCTGGATCCCACGGAAATGTCCTGCATGAGTCCAGCTGAAGGCCTAGAGCTCATTAACAGTGCCTCCCATGAATCCACCTGGAAGCCCAGAGCCCTTCACAATACCTCATGCAGGCCTGTTTCATGGATCTTCACTGCAAAGGCCCAAAGGTCAGTGGTGGAACTAGGAAGTCTGTGCCAGCGGGAGGAAGGATCTGTGCTAGCAGGCTGAGGGATCTGCCCTGGAGCCAGGAAGCGACACTCAGAAGAACCAGAGCTCCCTGACCAGAGCCATCCTCAGCAACAGTGAGGTCCTGAGGTCTTCCGATGATCAAGATGGCCAAGTTTCCATCAGGGAGGCCAATGCAGCAAGCTTCTCTAGGAGACTGGCAATGCGTCATCTTCCCCTCCAGAGCCAGGAAGCGATGCTCAAGTGAGGACCAGAGCTCCCCCAAAGTGAACTGAAGCTATTTGCAGTGCCAACAAGATCCCGAGCTCCTTGAAGGATGAAAACAGCTGAGTTCATCAGGAAAGCCAGCATGATGAACTCCTCCAATGGAACCATGAGCTCAATGGAACCAATAGCTCCTTACAGCCTCTACCAGCTCCAACAGCCTTTCAGCTCCCAACAGCCCCTCTCAGCTTCCAACAACCTCTTATGCTGCTGGCAACAATCCCCAGGTGGGCCTTTTACACTTAGCACCACGCTTACTCGGTTCAGCTGGGGGTTATGAGTTGACCACCAGTTATCAATCCACTACAGCCAGCATCCTGTGCATGACACGTGGCCTTGTGGGCCTGGGCCCTGTGATAGACAGAAGGACCACAGTGCTTGAGTAATTGTGACTCTAAAGAAACACAAGGGTAGCAAAGAAAAAAGGGGAGAGAAAACACAGACCAACTCCAATGGGTGCCAGTCAGCAAACCTAACTCTGTATTATCGTCTTGGTCTAAATTTTTAAAATAATCAATAGGTCCCCATGAAGAGCTGCGACCCAAGGGTTGAGATAGCAGAGGGGACAGGCACACATGACAGATGAGATGCTAAACCTTTTATCCCACTTCCGTCACCCTCAGATCTTTGTAGGTGCAAGAATATAGGAGCTCATGTTCCTCACCAAAGCATCCTTCACATTTCTGCAAAGTGGCGCAGGAAACAATTATCAGAGCCCACACACCAGGGGTGTAACTTACAGGAAAGCCAGTAGGACACTCAGAGTGCATTGCTGTGCTGTGTAACTGCCAGCTTTAGTGATCTGTAAGTCTCCTGTGAGTGAGTGAAACTAGGTTTGCTTGTGTTTATTTTCTCCACTAATGGTTTCCTCATTTTATGTAGCATTCTGCTTCTGTGATTTTTATCAGTCTCCAGAAAGAGGTCTTTTGCAAAGAGCACATGGGAGAGAAGCAACCTGCCATACTATTCAGGGGAGTGGTTTACCATGCCCTGGGATTTATTTTGTTGTTCCAGCCTTCTCTCCCACTGTGCTGGTCTCCTAACTGTGTCCTGGCCTCCCATCCTGTGGTTGACTTCAATTCTTCTACTGCATCCACTCAGTTCTTCTTGGTCAGTATCTTTATTTTTTAATCTACTCCCTTCTGCAAACTTTCTGTAGGGTTCTAGTTGATGCCCAGCACTGAAAATTGCATTCCTGTGTTTTTCATTCCCTTCCTCCTCACTTCACCTTCCCTGGGCCTCTGTTTCTCTCTTCTTTCCTGGAGACCTTCAGAGTGCCCGTAATTCTCAAGAGGGTGTAACCCCCTCTTACCTGTTCTGTATATGCACCTTCTCCCTCCACTCTTAACACTGACCATCATTCAAGTGTACCAGTGCCTTTGCATGTTTGCAGTATGAAGGGTGTGTGTGTGTGTGTGTGTGTGTATGTGTGCATGCGTGCGTGCGCACCTAGCGTTCTCTGTTGTCCAAGTCTCTATATCTTTTACTGCAACCAGGTTATCTTGGAATTTCTCCTAATACAGAGGGATTTTACTGACTTCCTTTGGAAGATGTGACCTAGGTTACTGTGTAATAAGCAGTTTCGATGATGTTATTTCTGAGTGGTAACTACTTACAGCCACTCCTAAGTGTCATGGGAGGGTTGGTCCCAAAGTTGCTCTTAGATTTCAAAACTTTCACATGCCTAAGTCCCTTCAAAAAATGTTGCAGTATTTGTGTAGGACCTGTACACATCCTGCCCTGTGCTTTATGTATAGCCTCCCATATACTTTAAACCGTCTCTACATGACTTATGAAACCTAATGCAAGGAGTGCTCTGTATGTCATCCCTATGCTGCATTTATGTTTACAGAAGTAGTAGCAACAAGATAAAGAGAAGTCCATACATGTTCAGTAGATGTACCAGTCAGCTTTCCCACAACACCTGACATGCACAGATTTAAAGAGCAGAGCTTGCATTTAGCAGTTCAGGGGATTTAGTCCACGCTTGTTTGGCTCCAAGGCAGAAACAGCATGGCAGAGAGGGGTGGAGGAACAAAGCTGCTTAGCTCATGGCAGCCAGGACGCAGAATAGAGGGACAGCGCCAGAGAGGAGGGTGCCAGGGACCACACACAGACCGCACGGCCACGCCATCCTGACCCGCCCAGATACACCCGGAAGTGTGTTCCTCCAGTCCCTGGGGTGAATGCCACAGCCCATCAAGTTGCCATTCCACCCTACCCACCGCAGTAAAGATGCAATTCTTTTCAAGTATTTTCTATCTAGAGCTGGTTAATTCTACTGAGGTGGAACCTGCGTATTTGTGGAGCAACAGTAAGGACATTTACAATATGAAATGACAGTATTTAACGTACAGCCACAATAGTTTAGGGTTTAAATCTGCACCTGGTTTATTTTCAGGAAAGCAGTGCCCTTCGCAGGGTTAGGTGCCAGTGTTGGGTACACCGATTCACAGAGATCTCTCCGATTTCCACCCTTGAGGGTGAACCCGGGGGAGCTGGGAGCAGACAGTCCGCCCAGACCACCTTGACCCAGCAGTGCCTTGCCCCTCCACGCTGCCACCTTGTAAGTCCTCCTCCCATCAGAGCACACTCTCCGTTGTTGGCAGCCTCTCTCCCTGGGAGTAATGGTGGCGTGGCAGTGGCACACAGGAAGTGTCTCAGTGTGCTGGCTGTGCAGACGACAGAGTGTCATGATGGTTTCCTACGTGAGTAATTGTTGCAGTTAATGGAGGCCTTGCAGAAATGATTCCACTTAAGCCTCTGGTTTGCTTGAAGCTCACTGACCCGGGATAATTGAGTGTAATTCAGTGGAATCGGTGAATTTGTAGCCTTACAGTTAATACAGTGTGTTCTTGACAAGAAAGAAACCATGAGTGAGGTTCCTAATTTGCTTTTCTGCTTGTGCCCTGACCTCTGAGAGAATTTCATAAAAGTGCTGTAGAAATTAAAGCGTAAAAAAGCCCACTTTACAAACGCGTCCCACCCCACCTGCTGCTCAGGATAAACACCGTGTCTGCTGGTCACTGCTCCACCAGAGGAGTGACACAAACGGGCGGGTGCGGAGCCTTCTTCCTCCCAGGACACAGGGCTTTGAACCACTTGAGGACTGTGTTGGCTTTAACAATAATTCAGGCGAAATAACTGTGCTTTGGGCCTGGAAATGCTCCAGCCCGGACAAAGAGAGGAGTAGGAAGGAGCAGAGCACATCTGAGGCGGTCTTCACAAACACTGTTCACATAGTACTGTATAGCAGATACCCTGGTTTGCCAGGCAGCGGCTCATCATAGAATCCCAGGGTCTAATTTCATTATCATCCTTGCAGAAAATAAATTTCCTGAAAGGAGCAAGGTGTACCAAGTAGATCTGTCCTTGCCCCTCGCCGCCTCTTCTACCAACTTTCTGCCGAATGGCCTTTGGCTTAGCTGTAAGCTGATGAAATGTGGGCTACCTGACCACCACCTCGCGAGCTTATTGGCGTAGTCACTGTGTTACAGACAGCGCTGCCCACAGTGCCTGTCATAAGTAGTTCCTGGTCCCTAGAAGATGAGCGACAATATTGTGAACGCTCATTCCTACCTTACGGGATGCCCCTAGGAAAGCCCTGCTCCTGGGACCTGTGCAGGAAACAACCCAACGTGAGACAGGTGGGCGGTGTTTCAGACCCTCAGGAGATGAACGAGCCCTTTCTAAGTATCTTTCTAATAAGATGTTGTGGGTGGGGAAATTTTTGTTGTGTTTTTAATTGTAGCTTCCAGAAAGAGTCCTGTCAGGAAAGAAAGTCAGGCCAAAAAAGAAAGGCTGTTTGTGGTGCTGGGTGTGAAGCCAGAGCCCCGCCCTTGCTAGGCCAGTAGGCCATGTCCAAGCCCACCCACGCCAGGGCAGGATCCTCACCTCCCTTAGGGGACCAGACATGGGACCCTGGGGTGGGGTTTGCCTGGTGGGCAGGGAACGGAGGAAGTTCCTGTGATCCGCTCCCCCTGCACCACCAGGGCACTGCACGGAGTGCTGATTTCTCTTTTGAGGTTCTAGATTTGATCTTGTTTAACAAATATTTGGACTAAAAGACTGTAATTTCTGAACCCCTTGTCTACACTGTTCACTTTATTGAGCATGGAGGCAAGTGAAGAACTCATAGCAGGTGAAGACTGGCTTCCTTAGGGAAGGCTGACGGACAGCTGTGTGTAAGTGTCAAATGGTGAAGCTTTGCCCAGCGCTTCTCCAAGGTTTGGAGCACTTCCCTTCCACAGTAAATGGTGGAAGTCAGCGGTTGTAGGGACCCACAGTTGTAGGGACCTCTAAAGCACTGCCTCCTCATTATCACCCAGGTTTGGAGGTTTGGAGCACTTCCCTTCCACGGTAAATGGCGGAAGGCAGCGGTTGTAGGGACCCACAGTCGTAGGGACCTCTAAAGCCCTGCCTCCTCATTATCACCCAGACACCACGGTGGGTGCGGGGTCCAGAGTATGCGAACACAGGGTGGTAGGGAACTCGAGATCCAGCTGAGAAACAGCATTTACATGAAAAATGCTGGAGTGCAGCGTAAGAACTTGGAATGTGTCCGATCCTGATCCCTGGTGCGGACAGCAATGTCAGTACAGGCTGGGCAGGGTGGGGCGGCTGCCCGGAAACGTTAGGCCTTTCCTGGATGTCCACAAAGAATGAAGCCCTCCCTAGCAGGAGGTGTGGGATGTCATCTAGCCACAGAGGTACTGTTGAGATTCACATGAGGGACTTGAGATACCTGGGGAGAGATGGGCAAGACACAGAGTGAGTGGCTCTCACAGAACCCATGCGTGGCAAACTAGCGTAGGTAGGCCTCGGGTGTTAGCGCTGAGTGACGAGGGCTCTGCGGAAGCAGACACAGTGGGCTGTGAGCATGTGAAAGAGGCGCACTGCAAGGCCAGGGCTAACGCAGTACAGGCGCTTGGTCTCCAGGTCCGCGGCGGGCACGCTGGAGACCCAGGGAAGTCAGTGCCAAAGGAGTGCCAGTCCTGAGGCCACCAGCTTCTTTCTCTTCAGGCCTTCAGCTGGGGGGTGGGCGTGGTCACAGCAATCCAGTCCACTTTACTTGGCTGATCACTAATTCACACTTCCTCTCCTCCAGAAACGCAGTCACTGACACACCCCGACTTGTGCTGCTTAGTGTCTCTGTGCCCTGTGGCCCAGTCAGATTGACGCATAAAATTAGTCAGCACAGGCCCGAGTGCCAGAAATGAAAATTGAATTTATAGATAGCTGAAAATTGTGCTCTGTTTAAACAAAACCGCACAATGAAATAAACAATTAGTAAGTACATTTACTAAAGTGGCACGTGTATGTTACTGGATCAGTTTGCCGTGAGACTTGCTTTCTGGTTTACATAATCTTATTATATGTCAGTAAGTAATAATATGTTCAGATTTCTACAGGTATACCTGAATAACAGAATTCTCTTTTCCTGTGCAAGCCTGGCCTCGGGTCATATTTTTATGCAAAGATAATTGTTGACACGGTGCAGAGTCTTAGTTAAGCAGGGAAATAATCACCTGCTATAATGGAGCTGGAAATGAGCCCCTTAGGAATAGATGTGCGCGTTTATGGCCACAGCGCCTGTCTTTTTAGACTGAGTTTGATAGAAACATAGAATTGCACCTTCCAGTCGCTGCCTGCTCATTGCAAGCCATATATCATGAACCCACAAGAAAGGGGCGAAAGCAATCAGGTCCAGATAGCAGTGGAGGCTAAATGCTCCTGTCCAGGATGTCGGCAAAGCAGTTGGCTCGCACAGCTGTCCACCCGCCTTTGTGCTTTCCGGGAGACTGATTCACCTGCTTCTCTAGCAGCGGCAGGGCCTGAATGAGCTGCTCCTTTTGGATCACAGCAAACAACTAGAGACTTGTGAAGAACGGTGGCGGGGTAAATTGGCGAGCGTTGTAGGCACCTAGGAAAAAGAGCGCTGTTTCCAAAATGTCGAGGAAACGCAAAATAACTGGTGGGGGGCAGAAGAGTGAGCTGCATTCGGCCGAGGCAGGTGGGGTAGACTGCACAACTCTGAAGCGGAGCTGCTGTCATGCCTTTGGGTGCAGGGTCTTCACTGCAGGGTCTGCAGGAAAGACCAAGACCTCCTCAAGCCCTGTGTTTCCTCTCAAAATTGAAATCTGGTGTATACAGGCCAGTGTATATGTGTTTGCTTCAAAAGCTTGGTTGGATGTCTCCTGAAGGCTGGAGGAAAGGTTTGATGGTTAATCTGCATCCCCAACCCAAGCCGACATGCAAGCTGTGACTCATAAGGCTGCCATTGAATGTATTTAGAAAATCAGGAAAAATCATGAGATGACTCCAAGACCCCTAGTCAATATCTGCAGGGCTCCTGGACCTGCTGGCCCACGCTCTGCACTGGCGTTCTGCACGAAGAGCCAGACAGTGCCCCGGCTGCCCTGCACGGCCGCTGTCCAGCCATGGAGCGGTGACAGCCACTTGGAAAACCGATGGGCAGAAGGCTTTGGGGCTGGCCCTACTCAGCAAATAATACTCCGCTAACGTCAACACACGGATTTACGGTTTCTAGCTCAGAGTTCACTGTCAGCACCTGCTGTGCGTTACAATTGACGTTTTCCTTTGGTTTCCTTAGATGGTTCTGCCTCAGCTGAAGCCATTAAGTTTCAGAATTTAAAATGATTGCCGTTAAATGGTGAAAATTGCTCTTGATTATTTTGGCTGTTAAAGGACCACAGGAGATGAGATCACAGGAAAATTATGGGTAATCCATCCACTCGTGTGTGAGTTTAGATTTAGGAAGCCGCCCCTAAAGCAGAAAAAAGTGTAAAACATACTCTTGGAAAGGGGGATGGCGGACACAGAGGTGCCTGAAGCCTCAGTGCATGTATGTCATGCAGTTTCTGTCCTCTTCTTTGTTTTGGTTTCTAAAACCATTGGCAGCAATAAAAATCGAACATTCAGAAGGGAGGGGCCCGCCTGCTCGGAGGGTGATGCATTCAGGTTGTACAAGAATCAGTTCCTTGTAGGTGTGTATCAAAAACCAGGTTAAATATAAAAAACCAGGTTAAATAACCCTAAGTTATTGCAGGATGATCAGGCCTGCAATCTCCCAAGCGAGTGGATTTCAAAGGCTTAAATAAAATGCAGACAATATTATGATTTTAGAGTACCAGGAGGGACTAACTCTCTTACAGCTTCAGTATTCTCTGAGTTAGCCCAAGACTGCTGTGGGCAGCCCGATATTTATTTGGTTTTCAAACAGAGGGAGAGGATACTCAAGAAAACGCGGGAATCTCATAGGATCTTGGGAGAATTTTCCCAAGTAGTAAATTATGTCAATCAGGAGAAATACCTTACCTTTAGGTTGGTATTTATTGTGGGAGTGCGGGGCCTGCAGCTGCAGTCTCCTGGTAGTTAATTGGGGTTGGAGCCAAACGTCTTCAGTTGTGTCCTTATCTTGTCAGAAAGGTGCCTAAGCTTCAGACAACTCACAAGTAAACAAGGCAAGCCAATTGGTTAATATTAAATCCTGCTCAGAGCCACTTTGTAGTGGTCCCCAACAGGTGTGATCGCCCCGGGCACAGGCTAATTCATCAATACCCGGCTCCACAAAGGATGAGGATGGAAGTAGTGAGACGGAGGTCAGGTGGAAGGCAGTGAGCAGCCCCAGGCATGGAACGAGGAGGCGGGAGTGAGTGGTGCAGGTGCAAGGAGTCAGGGAGCATGGGAGCGGCCAGCCTTCTGCTTTCCCCAGGATGGTGAGGACCAGCCACGCATGCTCTGCTGTCTCTGGTTCTCTTAGGGTCCCTGGGCCAGCAGGCTCAAGTACTCCAGCCCCTGGGGTTGGTCAGCATTGCTCTCAGGAGTCCTCTGGGTGTTCTGAAAGTTGAGAATTTGATGAACAACTCAAGGGACTAACTGGTTTGGGAAGCAATTATTTTTTTAATCTCAGATTTTTCTATTAAATTTCAAATATCAGAGTCCTCTAAAAATTCTCTACTAGGCCCCAAAGATGAACTAGACAGAACAGTCTCACATTCCTGGTGTGTGCTTTTGCGCTGTTTCACACAGGGGTCCTCGCTTCACCACGGCTGAGACTATGAAGGTGGGGTCCGGTTCCCGGTGCAGACCGCAGGGCCGGTGTTCTCCAGAAGTGAGAGGGGAACCTGGCTTCTGCTCTCTCAGATGCTGGCTTTGCCCTCATGGCATCTTCCCTGGGGCCCTTTAGTGGGTGACCAGGCAAAGCAGGAATTGTCACTTCTGTGAAGTGACATCACAGCTGTGCCTCCAATCCTTTAGCGCAGTTCTGGGAGTTAATTATGGCAAGTATGTTTTTGAAAGCTTTTAAGAGATGGTGCATTCCTTTGCATCCATAGAATTGCAGCTGCATTTCTTGCACATCTCAGGGCCTGTAACGTACAAGTGACAGTCCTTAAGTATGCGCTCCTTGTGGCCTTCTGTCTGTGACCATTCTGTTCAAAGAAACATGTGAGGAAGGAAGAGGATGATTCTGTTTCCCTTTTTTCACCAGAGGAGCAGCAAGTTCCAGCCCCCACTTCCTGCTGTTCCAGAGTCATGTACAGGGGAGCTGAGTGCCGTTCCTGCTGGGAAGGCTCTTGGTTTGCTCTTCAGATGGCCCAGTGTTTGCCGTGCAGAACACACACACCTCTCCAAAGAAAGAGCAGCCCTTTCTTTGTGGACTGACCTGTAAAGGTTCCCCAGCCGGATGTGGCCCGAAAGAAGGTGATGGAAGGGGATCTCAGCAGCACCCTGAGTGTCTAGAATCCAAGTCACTTTCTGTGATTTGAGGATGAATTGAGGATTGTTCTGAGGGCTAAAAGTGATTTGGCTTTAAATTGAGAATAGCCACTTATTTAGGATGGGGTCAGGAGGTTATGCGTTGGATGAGCCCCTTGTTTTACAATAATGAAAGAGATCCATAGAATCACTGTAATTTTGCAATTCATAGATTTTTTTCCCTATGCTTTCATGTAAATTGTACATGTGTGTGTCACATGCTTGTGGATGCATCAGCCACATGAATAGTATCTGTCTTGTAGAAAATTGAGTAGAAAAATTGCTCAGGCAATTCACACTGATACCATTAGGGACAAGTTAGCATATTTTGACTGGCTGTTTGCCTGCCTAGTTGGTGGGCTTAAAAAATAGAAAAATGTTCCAGTGGGCTTGGATCTGAGTGTGCAGAACAGGACAGAGCTGAGTAACATTGCTGGCAGCCCCCACTGCTTCAGAACTGACCCCTGGCACAGGAAGAAAGAATGAAGAAAAGCCTGTGACCCCAGGAAAGGAGAGGGGCTGCCCCACCACACTGCTCCGGATCATGCAGTTGAGGAGACCCCGCCGAGTCCTGGGGTGTGGGGGTGACACAGCGTCCATCCGGAGGCTGCCAGTGTCATGCAGAGGAGACCAGCCCTCTCCCACACACAGTTCTTCTGCACAGAATTGTGTTTTGCATTTTATTTACTTAAGATTTGGATTTGTTGCTGACTCTCTTCCCTCAGACACTTATCCCTCACCTTTATATTTCAGTGAAGAATATTTTTTCCTTGCATTGGAGGGATGACACAATTTACATTTCTGTAGACTCCCGCTGTCTGGCTGTGTGAAGAACACGCATACACTATCATGTTTTCCAAAAGCATGGCTGCCTTTCACACATGTAGCTAAGTGTTACATTTATTTCTGAGCTTTTTAAAAGAGTGGCTCTTTGGGCGTGTTAGAGCGTGGCTACATGGAAATACATGGGGAGCCAGGGGCCCAGATGAGGCAGGCTGAGGGATGCTCTTTCATAACAGGGTCACCTGCTATATCGGCCCGCCCGGGGAGAGCTGCCTTGCTTTATACCTGTGGGGCCAGAATGTCTTCATGTCATTAAAAACAAACAGGTTCACTTTAGACAGGATCTTGTCTCTGGGAAGTTTTTACTTTCTGACTGTAACATTCTGGTGTGCAACATTTCTTCATTTTCATATGTAGACTCATCCTTTGCCAAATACTTTCACATACATAATGCCATCTAATTCTCAGGGTACAGATGTATAAATGGCAGCTCAACATTGAGATGACTCTGCTTGAGTGTTATAGCAGGTGAATAGCAGGACACAGATTCAGACCCAAGACTCCAGCCCTATGTTATTTTGTTGTTTTTTTTGTTTGTTTGTTTTTTTGTTTTTCTCCGGTACCAGAAACCGAACTCACGACCTTGCGCTTGCCAGGCAGGCGCTTTTGCCGCTGAGCTAAATCCCCAGCTCCCAGCCCTATGTTATTCAGCTCTCTGTTGTTGTAACAAAATCCTCTGAGATAATCAAGTTAAAGACAGGAAAGGTTGATTTTAGCTCACAGCTTTGGCAGCTTCAGAGTTGGTGCGTGGCCTCCAGGCATTGGAGGAGGCAGAGCAGATGGCTGAGAAAGCTGCTTACCTCATAGTGTCCTGGAGCAGAGAGAGAAAGACCATGGCAGGCGTTCTGGCATCCCCTTCAAGACTGCGCCCCTGGGAGACCAGGTCCTACCTCTTAAAGGCTCCACTGCCTCCCAATAGCACACAGGCTGGGGATCAAGCCTTAACACATGGGCCTTTGGGGGACCCGTACTCCAGCCGCAGCATGCCCACCCCCAGCAGTACTTTTGCTGTGCCTTTGCACCCTCTGGGCTGACCTATGCTGCCTCAGAAGCCCCACACCACCTAGTGCTCTTCCTTCCTCCCTTCCCTCTGATCTTACCAGGCAGCTGAAACTCATGTATACTCAGCATCACTGCCACCTGTCTTTTGTATTTTAAAGTTTTTAGTTTCTAATGACCAATGAGTGGCCTTTTCTCCTTATTAAAATTTCAGGAGCCACATCAGAGTTGAGGGACAGCCTTTAGAAAAACCCCTCAATCCCACAGGCCCTGTGGTGTTCCCTGTGTAAGCAGGAGTCTAATTTATTTGGTTTTAGGATGACTTAGTTGAATGTGAGGGCTTTCTCTTGCTCTGGCTCCCAGTGCTGCCAGAGCCCCTGGGATGTTCTGTTGGAGGAGAGAACTTGGGACCTTCCCAGCAGCTCTGCTAGCCCCGCTGCCCCGCTGCCCCGCTGCCCCCCTGCATGGCTGTGTGTGTTTGGATTACTAACCAGGAAAACCTGGTTTTGCATGGCCAGTTGTCCTGTGTGCTAGCATCCCAAGCATTTATAAACATGTGAAGGACAGCTCAGTGAAATTTAAATTTCCTTGTAACGCTGGGCAGGAAGAAGTCACAGCCCCGGACTCTGCTGTTTGGGTGAAAGCCACCTGTGCCACTGGGGTTCGGTCCACAGGATGAATATTTAGCAGAAAGCATCTGTGTATTACCTTACTAGACGTCTTCCTGGCTTTCCTGTATAACTGATCACAAAGTTTGTCAGAAAGGGCAGCCATTAAAAACCTCCCGCTAAACTGGCCATGGCAGTGCTTGCGTATAATCCCAAACACTCTGGGAGACTGACACAAGAAGATCATGAGTTCTACCCTAGCCAGAGGAACTTAGCAAGACCCTGTCTCAAAATTTGAAAAGAAATGGGGGTGCAACTCAACTCACACATCTCTCAGCACCAGAAGCTGGCACCTTCCTGCCCTGTTTCTGGTTGGCTTAGGGCTGGGGCTGGAAAGATACTCCATTCCTGAAGCCACAGCACCAGACTGACTCAGGATTTTAGAGCTGCTGTGCCATGCATGGGTCCTGTCACTAAACTCCCAGGTCCGTGGACTCCCACCAGCCAGGGCCATGCCCTTGATCTTCCGAGTGTCACCGCAGGCCCTCCTGAGTCCCCAGAAGATGGGCAGTGCCATTGTATCAGTTAGTGCCCTTGTAGCAGTTCTTGCGCCTTGCTGCAGACTTTAATAAGGATGTTCTCTGAGAAGTCATCTGACTACTGGAGACTCTCTGAAGTCTTATTTTGGGAACATTATCTCTGTTAGATAACAAATAAATGTTGTGTTAGTCTTGCAGTGCTTCCTGGAGTTTCCTTTCCATTGCACTGCTCTGGAACATGTTTGTCAACGTTACCCAAAAGGAAATCTGGGATCTAGCAGCCTGTCTCCCCGCCAGGGTTGAGGGACAGCACTCCAGCTCGATAACCTTCAGCTGACCCCTGACTGGCTGATTCTGAATCTCAGGGCTGGGGATCTAGGGCCCTGCATTTCCACAAGTGCCAGTGATTCTTGTGATGAGACAGGTTTGAGGAATGAACAAATATTTGTCCCATAAATACTACCTTCCCTCCCCATGTGTGCTTCTCAGTGTACTTCCTACCTGCACTCTACCTCTGCCTCTCACACTGGAACTTCTGAAATTGTATACTGCGGGCAATTAAGAGAATCAAACCGATAGGACTGCATCCCTCCAGAAATCCAGGAGGCCTCACTTATTTGCTAAAGCCCTTTGCCAATCACAGAGTGCACTGAATTGTTTTTATCACTATAAGCATTCTGAAGCGAGTCACAGTAAATAGCCAGTGTCTTTTTCAAGTTAAAAAACAGCAAAGAAGGGGCTGGGGATTTAGCTCAGTGGCACAGTGCCTGCCTGGCAAGCGTGACATTGTGAGTTCGATTCTCGGTACTGGGGGGTGAGGGGGAAACCAACAAAATCCAGTGTCTTGTCAGGGGCCCATGAGCTGTCGAGTGGGAAGAGACCAGAAGGAGTTGCATTAACTGCTGCTCATCCTGATTTTATTGGTGGAGAAAAAAGTGGAATTGGGGCTGGGACTATGGCTGAGTGGTAGAGTATGAGGCCCTGGGTTCAATCCCTGACACCAAACAAACAAAAACCTGGAATTCATCAAATGTTCCAGACGCTATGGTTGATACCCAGGATTGCAAATGATGAGGATTGCTAATGTTATAAAGTGTGCCATAGGCCCAGTTCTTGAGGTTCAGGGTTAGATCTGCTACTGGTCACTGAGGGTTTCATTCTAAAAATTGAAATTTTAACACTGAGTGGAAGCTGCGTATTAAATTACTTCAGACATTGTGCTTGTTTCTGATGGCAGATGCTTGTCTCGTGGTTAAAGATCCTAGGAGAGGAATTCTTCCTTTTCGTTCATTTGAATTCCCCTCAGTGACTGGCTTCCTGAGTCTGGGCTGTAAGGTGACTTCCTGCATGTGTGGCTGTCTTCTGTTTTTAAGGTTACAGCATATTTTTGCCTCCCCTTTAGGGGCCATTGAAGACCTGAAAAATATTCTGTGGAAATTACTTTTCAAACACATATGAAATGTGTGCCCTTTGGCTGCCGTGTGGAGAATGGGAAGTCATCGAAGTGGCACATGGCAGAGGAGGCACCTGCTAGATGACATGCTAATGTCCCTCCCCGCTTAGCCCCTACACGGCCTTGTCCCCTTCCTCACCCTAAAATCACAGAAGATCAGGTGCAGACAGTAGGAGGGCGGCAGCTCAGTTCTGTACAATGCAGAATAAATCTCCGAGAAATCAATAGCCAGCAGCTGACAAGACTAACTAGGGGGAAATTAAAGGCTGACGGAGAAGGTTGGTGAAAGGTTTGATCTTTCAGCTTAAAGTCTTAAAATAAAAGGCCCCCTTTTGTTATATATTTTTAAATACAAGGTCTTTACTTATTGTTTTTGGGAATAGATAATTAAAGAATGAGAGAAAAATGTGTTTCTCCATCCTGGCACGTGAGCACATTGCTTCCAAACTTAAATAACTAGCAACGTTACTTCTTTGTATTTTAGGGTTTAATAATGTGGTTGGCTGACAGGGAAAAAATAATGAATTGTTCTCTTGGCTTCCCATGGCTCTGGCTGGGAATGCTGCCTCGCCTTTGCCTGGAGTTTTGCAGGAAGCCTTGTCTCCTGCTCGTGCGTACTGAGCGCCACGCCGACCTGACATCCTCCGTGTGCTGGCAGTTCGTGCAGTTGTGACTCGGTGGGCGCGGGGGCTGTGACGGGATTCGGTGCTGTCTGCTGCGCAGTCTCGAGTCTGCACGGAGCACCCGAGCACACATGGCGTGTGTGATGGCTACAGGCCAGGGGCGGTGTGGGCCAGCGCTGCAGCTGGCTGTGTACTCAGGGTTACCCTGTGGAGAGGCGTTGGTCACTGTAGCCAGCAGAGGCTTCCCAGAGGGATAGGATCTTTGAGCTCTGAAGCGTGACAGATGCATAGATACATGGAGAAGGGAGAGCAAGGGCATTTCCAACAAAGATCTATCTGCAGCAGCCTTCCTCACTTGCAGACTGGCCTTGTGGGCTCAGAGAGAATTCACGGTAAAATAGGAAATCAGAGCGTGATGCCTGCCGGGTCAGGTGCACAGTAAATGTCCTTGGCCAGCATTTTGCAGGAAGTAGAAGGCAGTGGCAACATGAGACAATGAATAAAGCACTAAGTTTCCTTGGATTCTATAATTTTTTAAAAAAAGTAGCCTGAAAGAGCCTGACTGACTTGATGTATTCCTGGCGTGGTGACCCAGGACTAAGAAAATCCCTCACCTGTTGCTCTCTGCCTCACTTTTTCTTCCATGTGACGTAGGTCAGCTGCACTGAATGATATTTCCCATTGGTTCCAGTTTGAAATGTAATGCGTTTACTTGGCTCTTATGAATGAGGGACAGTAGGGCTGAGGACACTGAACTATTTTACCAGTTTTTTCCTGAGATATTGTTCCATTGAAACCATATTTTCTCCTTGAATATAAACTTGCCTTACACTCCTACTAGCAGTTAAATCCTAAATTGTTTGGGGCTTGAATTTCAAAAACAGGCCGGTAGGTGAGAGTTGGCATTTCTATTATGCTCGAGTCTGTTCCCTGCAGAAATGAACAAGATAGGAAAGCACAGAATGGCTATACTTTAATAAGTGTTTTTTAATAAGAGATGTAATGCCTGTAAGGATATGTTCTGCAGAAGCAGGAGAATGTTCTAGACTAAACATTTTTAGGATCATTCAGATTTAGAAGATGACTTCTCTTGTCCTCCTTTTTCTTGCTACCACACCATATGAATGTTTCTGAAACCTCCTTGGTCAGATCAGTGGTGGGAACATGTGGAACCGATGCCAGCATGGCCACGCAAGCAGCCAGTCCAGTCGTCAGGTATTCAGGCTTAACGGCACTCTTGGCACTTTGTGAGTTAGGGGTTGCAGTTTTAACCGTCTTTAAAAAGTTTGCCGTCACTGGGTCAGAATATTCCCCCACACCAAAGCGCCCATGGCTTTGTCTTTCACAGAGTGAGGATAAAACTATTAGGCTCTCATGCATGATTCCCCTTCTTTTCAGTGTTATCTCTTACTGTGCTCCTATATGAAATTTCTGTTCTCGCCAGCATGTTGACTCCCAGACCTCAGAAATGCTGTTTCCCCCAAGTGCTCTGGTTGTGCCATAACCGGTCTCACGGCCCAGCCAGACCCTCTCCACGACGACAAACTCGGCACCAGAAAGAGCAGGGTGCGGGAGGAAATAGGAAGGCATGGGCGCCGTGCTTGTGCCTGTGCTGCGGAGCGGGGTGGACTGGGAAGAGTGAGCGGGGAGGGTCAGGAGGATGCTGGAGGGCGGGTGGCATCGGGTCGGGTCAGGTGTGATGGAGATGGGAAGTAGCAGCAAGTGCGGTCAGATGTGTCGGAGGCTGAAGGTGTCTGAAACCAAAGGTCAGAGGGAGAGGCAGGGAGGCCTTGTCTCTCTGGAGGAGCCAGGTTCCTGGCTAGCACAGCTCATCTCAAAGCGGAGACTTGAGCTGTCCGAGCGAGCGTCGAGAGGAGAGGGAGAGGCTGGGCCAGTGGGAAGGTGTGTGGTTGGCACAGCGATGGTCCGGCAGCGGCACCCTGCATGCAAGGAAGGCGGGACAGAAACCAAGAGCCAAGTTCTGGAGGAGACCTTGCGGAGCCCACGCCAGCATCCTCCTCTGGCATTCAGGGTTTGGAACAGGAGGAGGAGAGTCGGTTGGCTGGGAAAACCCAGGTGGAAATAAAAGGAGAATCTGCTCCCATCAGAACCGGCTTCCCAGAAAGGGCCAGGGCAGTGCTTGGACCCAAGAGAGAGTAAGGGTTTGATTGGGTTGAAGCTGTAGAGGGAAAGAGAAGGGAAGATTGGAGACAGATGTTGGCAGTGAAAAGCCACAGCTGAAATGTTAAGGTCGCGGATCTCTGGAGCAGGACCTGCCTGCAGGAATGGTGGGATAAGCAGGGCCTGTCCCTCAGAGGGAGGGACTGACCGCGGCCTGTATCAGGGCCATTCATCTGTTGCCTTTTGTACCAGTTGAAAATTCTTACAGTTTTATTTCATTCCCCCAAGTGTCCTTTCCCCCAGTTTTGGGAGTTGTTTAAATATTCAGTCAATTTTTGTGAGTCCAGACACTGATTCTTTCCTCTGAGGCACTCTATGCCCAAGGCAAACTATTGCAACCTAGAGGAGACCTTTGCAGAAGGAGAGAACTTGTTTCCAGATTCCCCACGCTGGCCTTTCCTGCTTAACTTTCAAATGCAGAGGTCGACCTGACAGGTGCACCCTGGAGAGCTCCAAGGGAAAACTTTGTCTAGAAAACGATCTGGGGATTCGCAGCTGCAAAGGAGTTCAAAAGGAGCTCAGAGTTTAAAGTGCCCGGTCTGTAACACAACTCACAGCCACTTGAGATTAACAGCTTGTTGTAGAAGAAATTCCTCCTTCACTTGTACAAACAGAAGTCAGCACTTATTAGTACTGATTCTAAAATCATACTAACCCACATATTTGGGTTTAGAGAATGGGGTGAACGAGATGCTTCCTTGCAGGTATTTTGTTCTCGTATCTCACCCCTCCATGTCTCGGAGAAGAAAGTCAGGGTCCAGAGGTCACGCTTTCCTTTTCTGCAGCCCTGCTGCTGCCCAGTGGACGTGTCTGTGTGGTCACAGTGACTGTGCAGCCTCAGTTAGGTGCCATGAGGAAGCGCCACCCTGCGGGAGTGTGGACCTATGTTGCTTGAGCTCTCAGTGAGTGCCCAGATCCTTCCAAATAAGTTAGACCTCTGGTGGCTTCTATCTTTAGATGAATGGTTGCTTTATTGATTCTGCACATCTCTTGGAAATAATACATCTGCTTTGGTCTCACATTTAACGGTAACGAGGCCCAGGGTCACTGGAGCCAGCCGAGAGCACCAACTTCCCACCTTGGGGAGAAAAATCCCCTTTGCTTCTGAAAGCTTTTCAATAGTTTCAGAAATATCAAACTATGTAGGAGTTATATCACTCCACTTAGAGAGATTATAGTCTTTAGCTTTAAAAATTTAAACTTTTATGGAGAGTATGAATGTGTGTTCTAGGTGCAGAGTTTTTTTATATCCATTAGTGAAAATGATACCTAAACGTATCAGCCACGAATTCAAATTTAAAAAGAAGAAAAACTACAGTCGTCAGCATCAGTTCCATGTTTTCCTCTTCCTTAACATGGGCAATGGAAGAAGAGTAAGGTATTATTTTTGTTAAGAATATTTAATTAGATTTTTTCCTTCTTTCTATGCTGGGGACGGGATACACTCACACTAGGTATGTGCTTTACTACTGGGCTACATGCCAGCCATATTTAATTTAATTTTAAGGAAATTAGGTAACATTTTCTTTGACTTTTAGTACACAAAAAATTAACATTAGACCTATATTTTTAAAAAAATTACCTATCAGCAGGATTTTAGGCAATAAAACCTTTAAAATAATGTGTAATTTGCCACAATTTCATACATACACATGTATGTATTATTTAAGTTAGAAATCCCTTTTTAAACCAGTCATTTGTTTTTAGGGATAACTAAACAACTCTCAACTAGAAATTTTATTTTTCATATTTTCTCACTTCACAGTTTTTTTTATCTTAAAGCAGTGACATTCTCCTGAGTTAGTAAATTGATAAGCATTGTTTCTATTTATCTTTTTCTTTTCTGAATAAAGCAAACGTTTGTGTGTCCACACACTGGGGCAGAAAAGTGCAAGTGTTACAAGATAATTAGAACCGTTAGGATAATTGCCTTTGTGGATACATTATGCTTCAGCTGTTTACTGCTAAATAAAATGTAAAGCTTATATTAGACTAAGAAATAATGTACAAAATAGGTACAATACAATATTCTGTATGATAGTGTACAGAATAATGTACAGTAGAAATAATGTACTGTCTGAAAATTTGTAGATAAGTCAAAATTAGAACTGTAAATGTATACATACCTATGCATACACGTACATGTGTACCTCTCCCAGACAAACACGTAGACATACCGTATACACTGAAATCAGTTTACACTCAGTGTTACAAGTTTGTGTTGGAGTATAAATAAATTCGGGAGCAAAATAAAAGATCATAGGGAGATAGATCCTTTGCAAATAAAAGGGGACCAGAACACGGAGAGAGAAGGGAGGAGAGGACACAAGGAGAAGAGTTGTCACGTACATGCAGCAGTTACCCTGTACTCGTTATGAGAATGTACTCATTATGTAAGGCAGGCATGCACTAACGAAAAAATATTAACACAAATAATTTCCTTTGAGTAAATGACCTTGATATTTTAAAATATCGCTGGAAGGCAGTCTGAAAGAATTAACTGAGGCCAGATCATTTTTTTTCAATATGATCTGCTTTGGCCAAGCAAAGCTACCGCTTGAGATATTTCTCCTAAATAGTAGTATGCTCAAATATTTATCTGCTAGTTTATTTGTTGTTTCTGTTTACAACAAGGAAAAATTAAAAACAACCTCTTGTCAAAAAACTGTGAAGTGCAATAAATCAGACACACAAGCTTAACGATCACATGGTTTCTCTTACGTGAGAAACCCAAAATATAAATAAAGAGCAAAATGAAAGACAGATAAGAGGAAGCAAGGAGAGAGATATTTTGCAAAAGGGAAGAGGGCCAAGAGATGAAGGGAGAGGGAGAGAACAGGGATGGAAGAAAAGATGTGTCATATACATTTTATCCTTTTAAAAGCACGTGTATACATAGTAGGTATGATGGCTTTGTCATCTTTTTGTTATTATAACAAAAGACCAGAGGTGATCAACTTTTGGAGGGAAGGTGTTTCTTCTGGCTTGTAGCCTCAGATGGTTCAGTCCATGGTTGATTTATTGCCCCGATGCTTGAATATCTGGTGACACAGAGCATCATGGCAAGGAATCTGTGCTGGGCATAGCTGCTTGTGTCACAGTGGCCAGGAAGTAGAGAGAGAAAGATAGATAGATAGATAGATAGATAGATAGATAGATAGATAGATAGATAGATCGATCTTTATATATAGATAGATAGATATAGAGATATAAAGAGAGGTGACCAGTGTTCCACAGCCACCTTTGAGAGCACCAGTGACCTAAGACCAAATTAACTAGGTCCCACCCTTCAAAGGTTCTACGCCTCCCTTTGGTGGAAGGAAATGGGGACCAAGGCTGTTTTTAAAACATGGGGCTTTGGGAGACACTTATCTAAACCATAACAATAACTTACAATTTTATAATAAAAAAAATTCCCAGTGCATGCTTCCCACTATACTTCAGGATTGGGAAAACAGGTTCCCAGGAGCAGATCTCATCAGTCCACTTTGTAGGTGTGAAAGAGGAGGCGGTAGATGGCATCCCCTATACAAGGTCATGGCCACTTTGCCTACATCCGTGGACTTTATATCCCAAGGGGTCTTAGTGCAACATTTCCCAAGCTTGCGTGCCCAAGCTCCCTGAGGTATGAGAGGGAAATGTGCTAGGGATGTCTGGAGATGAAGCAGGCTGGGCCCGGCTGTAAGGAGACTTCAGAGTACAGACGATCAGGTCGCCAATGGGAAGTGCTTGCTGGGACCTGAGCTAGGACCTTCGCCACAGTTTGTTGGCCAAGGCAACCTGACAAAGCCAGCTTCCTGCCAAACAAGGCAGGGAAACAAAGACTGTGCCTAGGGAGGAGAAAAGTAGGGACCATCCAGGCTGGGAGGGTGGTGTTTATCGAGACACGGGCCTGCCAGTAGTGCTTATTCTAAAGCAAAAGTAGTATAATTATGGGCCATCCAGCTAAACGGATGCGCTGCATATGGAGGGCCCACAGCCAGACCTTGACAGTGTATGTTTCTCTGGTATCTCAAACAGTTTTACTAAGGGACCTCGTGATAGGTAACTTTTACATCAAGATCCGAGTAGAATGATTAATAACAGACATTTGGGAAGAACTATAAAACTTCTTTGGGAAGAACTTTTTCAATGGCAGTTTCGTATTTGCCATGTATTGGTGAAAAAAAATGGAGAAACAGCCTGGAGAACCCAGTTTGAGCAGACTCAGGTTACACTGCGGTCCTTTGTCATACTCCCCGGGCTGTCACAGAGCATTAGACTCGTCCTCTGTCGGAGGAAGCATCTGCTACTGATGGATAGGAAATGCAACATTTATCAGGATGACATCATTGTTTTAAAGAATTCTGTAAAGAAAGGGAAAATAATCAATCCACAATAATAGAGGGTTGACTCCTGCAAGAGAGGAAAAATATTCAAGCATAAATGGATGGAGTAATTAATTTTCCTTTCTCATGTAAAATTGTTGTGACATGTTAAAAATAATTTATGTAATTATAGACAGGAAGTTGGAGTTTGTTTCAACCTTTATATATGAGTGTGTGGTCTTAAGACTGAATGTACGCTGAGTATTATCCTAGAAAAACTGAGTGATGATCCAGAACAGTATAGCTGACATTTGGTTTCATTAAAGATTAATAGCAGCATGCCCATATGTGCTTTACCATATCACAAAAAGCAAGATTTAGTGGCCAGGCTGTGGATTATGTATTAGGTGGCAAGACTTCTAGCCCCACCTGCCACTCACTCGCTGACATTTGTGCCTGCATGTGCCTGCATTAATTTTCCCACCCATAATAACAGTGGTAATAACATCTCACATGGCACACCCCAGTAAATGGTGGAGATTAATAAGGTGGTATCATGACAGGCTTCAGACTGCCTGGAAAAGTACTGAATAAAATAAGTAATAGAAGCATTCCAGGGAACAGTTACCAGTTCTCTCCGTGCTTCCCAAGGGGACCCAGGACGAATTCCTGTCCAGGGCTGGTTCCCTCTGTGAAGGTGGGTCAGAAGGGAGGAGAGGATGGTGAGCAGATTGTCACATATTACTTATGTGATTTTGTACAAGTTACCTAATTTGAGGGAGTCTGTTTCATCATCTGTAAGAACAGAAAACACACATCACTTAGACTTGTAAGAATTCAGTGGAAGTAAATGACTTCATTCACAATCAGAAACTGGTATCTAAATTTCTCTGTTTGAGCCTGTGTGGTAAAAGGGGTGAACAGCAATTCTCCTACATAACTGACGGAGCGTGTGGCTGACCACAGAGATAGCTTGGCATAGCTCTTAGTGGTCATTTTTAAACCCCACAACAGGGGAAAAGGAAACACCTTTTCCTCCTCCTCCTATTTCTTATCCTTTGCTGAGTGTCATGCAATTAAGCGAGTGTCATGCATTTAAATCATGCTTCTCTAACATGGACTTGAAGTTTGTGTGTGTTTTACCGTATCACAGAAAGCAAGCTTTAGAGGCCAGGCCATGTATTTGAATGGTTGTGTGTATAAACATTGGGTGTCTCTGTGGCTCTCCGCATTTGAGCACCTGCCGGCTCAAACAGAGAGAAAGAACCTGCTGATAAGTTCGATTATTATTTTAGGGGGTGGACTGGGCACGGTTACTTTTCCGCAAGAATCTAGGGTAGCAAGGATTGACATTTAAAGAGTCTCACCAGGGAAAAGGGTCGGTGGCAGATTTTAATATATGAATCATTTATAGTTAGCTTGTAGGCATCCACCCTCATTAGCTGCTTTTAGTAAAGTACCCATGGAAAAATGTACTGAAGTTTCTATGGTAATCCTTCTCCACTTTGAAAAAAACTCTATCATCTACCCCTGCTTTTTCCTGCATATATATGGCAGAGGTTTAAATCCACCCCTTTTCCTTGACCCAAATAACCACTCATTTAATTTGAATCACATTAGTGGAATTCTCAGAGTTTGTGGGTTGACGATCTTTATGGAGAGAGTCAATACACGGTTTTTCAGTGTTACTATGACCTGAAAAATGATATGTCTGAAAAATAATATGTATGAACAGGCAGAATTTTCCTGATCCTGTGGATACTCAAATGTTAAGGGGGAGAAAAGTCTAAGACTTCTGCAGTGCTCCATGTTTTGTTTGTCTGTTTATGTTGGTTGCTTTTTTTTTTTTTTTTTTTTGCGATTTTTAGCAAGGTGAAGATACTTTTTGAAAGATTTATATCACCATGAGAATGTTGTGAAAAATGTTGTCAGTGTGCTTTGGGAGTACCTTTGTCCAGCAGCCGAGTCACATCTTGGTCTTGTAGTATTTATTTGGTACATTTAAAGCCCAGTTGTGGTATTTATATTGGCTTGCATACTCTTCTTTCAGGATTTTTTCTTCTCCTTTTTTTGAGGTTTTGTTAGTGGGTGGTACTGTAAAGAAAGTAAGTGACCATCACTCACGTGTCCCGCATAAGTTTCTGTGTGCAGCGGTGAACGGGGAGTTTGAATGGAGAACCCCTTGGAATACTCCTGCACGGGGCTGTGATTTTTATAAAGTCCTGGCACCTGTGACTTGTGCTCAAGCACGCAGCTCCAGGAGTGTTCTCGCTGCCTGTTTCCATTGCAGGGCAGAACTTGGTTGTAGCCGGATAAACTCCAGGCCAGAAGTGGGGATGCTGGCTGGAAACACCTGTCAGGAGGGCTTTGGGAGCAGCTGTGAGTCTGGGCTCTTCAAAGCAGTGATATCTAGTAACTCTCCTCCATGTGCCATGTTGGAAAGTCATGTTAGGAAACGTGTGTACGTGGTGACAGCGAGGCATTTTTCACCCCAGCTGTAGCGACACAGGGCTGCTCCAAGCAGTCTGCAGGCACTGTGCTGTGTTAGGCTGTGGTTCCAGGCAGCAGACTGAGTGATGGGAGCTTAAACGCAACAGGTGTGCAGAAGGTGAGAATCCAGGCCACCCCTCCGGCTGGGGCGCAGCGCTCAGGAGTTCAGTCCTGCGCCTGTGCCCGAGTCTGCCTCCTGCCTCCCTGGCTCTTTCCTACAGGGGAGCCCAGGGGATGTGAGAACCTCCACAGCTCGGGCTGGGCCCCAGGGGCAGAGACACAGTCAGTGAGACTCACTTCTATGCACCAGAGCACAGAGAAAGCTCAGAGAAACATCGTGAACTTCGCAAAAGCCATCGCCTTAGTCCATTTTCTGTTGCAATGACAGAATGCCTGACCCTGGAAAACATGTAAAGAAAAGAGATGAGTTTGACTCATGAATCTGGTAGCTGGACAGTCCAAACTCCTGATTGGCTTCAAAACTTGCCATGCTTATCCTATTATTTGTATTTAACCCAGGATAATAGTAGGTATGGTTTGCAAGTAAAACTAGCATATGTAAGTTGGTACACCTAACTCACCATAAACAATAACCTACTAACCTTTTTCTTTAAAGTTCACTGGGAATTGGTATTCCACAAGTAGTTTCAGAGCATTCTGATGTTTTTCCTTGGAACTGGATACGTAAGAAGGGAGTCTTAAAAAGTTAAGTGAAAAAGTTCAATGTCAGTCACGTGGAATAAGACATTCAAAAATTATGACAGATAATCTGCAGTGTGAATTAATGATATTTGGCTTTTTCCTGCCCTTAGTGTGATTCAGTCAAAGGAAGGAGCACCAAGTCCATGTCCAGTGTGACTGGCGTCACCGCGGGTCCCCAGGGTGATGTGCAGAGGAGTCACAGCTGCCCTCAGGAAGTCAGCACCTGCTGGGTGGCACAGGATGAGGGCAGGAGTGAATTTTCCCATCTGCAGTGAGATGAGCTCCATGGTTTTGTTTTTCTGTTTTTAATTTCTGCCTCTTTTTAGTATTAGAAATCTTACTTGTTGATCCAAGCATCATTAATTAACTTTGCCTTTTATTTCAGGTAATTAGTGATTTAGATGTCAGATTTCTGACAGCCTTATCGTTCTGTTGATGTTCAGCTGCTGGTTGTTCCTGGAGCTGAAAGGTTGTTCACAGCATAGGCTGTCATTCTTACTGCCAGGGGTGAGTAGAGAATAGAATAGCACTTTCGTGGCTCATCGGCAAGGTCGCTGCAGAGGTGCCAGGCAAACCAGGGTGCCCTTGGCTAAGGGATGCTGGGACCCTGTTCTTTTACTCATTGCAAGCCAGGGCTGACAGGCCCTCCGTATATAGGGGTGGTCAACACCCAAGGGCAGTCCAAATGCACAGTGGAGGTTTAAATTTTTAAAGTGTATTATACATTAAAAGACACATTACAGCTAATCCACCTTGTTTTGACATCCGATGAAACATATATGATGAATGCTGCTGCCCAGGGCCACCCAGTGGAAAGGCAGACTTGTAAAAACCTAACAGTGCATCTGCCCTCGTCCACCTGTTCACCAGATCGTGTACAGAGCGACTTCTGTCAAAATGACCATGAAACAGAAATATTTCGAATTGATTTAAGACATGGAGGCAGCTATAAAAGTGGAACTAAAGACCTTCATGAAAGAAGACTTCCAGAACTGCTTCAGAAAGTGGCAAGAATGATGGGATAAGTGTGTTACATGTCAGGACAGGATTTGAGGGAAATCAATGGCAATGTGTCCTTTACTGTAATAAGTTTTTAAAATGTAGACATCGACTGTGTTTTTCAGTCAAACCTCTTACTATGTGCAGTCTTAAATTGTCCATTACCAGATCTCTCTCTTATATAAGATTGCACTTCAGAAACCAGAAAACTTGAATCTTACTTTATATGCAAAACTGTAAGGCTGAGGTGGTCCCTGCTAACTTTTTTTCTTTTTTTTTGGTTTTTCTCCGGTACCAGGAACTGAACTCACGACCATGCGCTTGCCAGGCAGGCGCTTTGCCGCTGAGCTAAATCCCCAGCACCCCCTGCTAACATTTTTAATTAATAATAACAGTGAATAATTCCCTTCCTGTACTAGTCAAATTCCTTTTATGGAGCATTATCCAAAATATGTATATACTTTAAAGATGCAATTTAGGATCTTCAGAGAAATCTGTTTGCAGCAGCTTGCATAATCCGACATCCCTGGATTACCCTAATTCTCTCTCCCGTACTGGTAGTGCTTTTGTGTAAACATGTGCAAAGAGCTAACTCAAGTACCCTTAAAATGTGAAGTCAAGAAAAGCTGTCTCTATTCTGGAAGCATCGCATCCGCTGCTGCTCCCTGCCTTTCTCAGAGACACTGAGGTCCCAGCTGGAGGGACTGCATGAATACCTCCACTGCCTCACTTTTGAAAATCTGCCTGACCTGGTGCATGATGGGTTCCTTCTTGGGGTTTATCTTTGTCCTGTCTGCAAAGCTTCCTCCAAGTGCCACAGAGATTCCAGGAAAGCACAGTATTCATTGACTGGTGGAACAGGTATTTTGAGTGAATGTGTTTGCTCTATCTGAGTTTCATATGATACAGTAGCAGAACTATAAGCAACTAATTAACTAATAGTTGGCCTCAGATTCAGGAAGCAACTTTGCTCACTACAAAAAGCACCTTAGTAACCTGCTTAGTATGATGTAGAACCAGAGACTGTGGGTCTTCAGGTGATAAGGGAACAGAGGGGGCCGACCCATCCCAGGTAAGAGTGGGGAGCAGTGAGAGGAGGCAGGATTGAGCTTTGGGGTACACAGTGGCTCAGGGATTCCTTTCCAACGTCTAGTTCTGTTATGAATTCCTTGCAGCCACACCTGGGGATCTCCACAGTGGTGACTGTGAGTCGGTGGCTGTGTATGAAAGAGCTTCCGGGCACAGCCGTGGGAGGAAGGGGCTTTTTGGGAATGTCTTGATGCCCTGTGCTTCAAGTCACAGCATTCACCAACACAGAGAATTGAACTATGCTTAAAACAGAGCATGTAAAAATACTATTCAAATTTGCTCTTGATTTGTGCATTGAGGAATTAGTCAGCCTTTGAGCTACATGTAATTCAATCTTTTGTGTTAATCTAAATCATTCAGATGGACATTTGCTTTATATTCCTGCTTGTATTCGGTCTTTCCTGAGAAAGCTGTCCTGATAATTAGTTCTGTCTCCTTTTGTAGAATGAGATATTTCACCGGCTGAGGAAATGGAAGCCCCTGCAGCTTTGGCATAGGAGAGGTGTTAGCGGTCCATAGTCCTCTGAAGTCTGTTTTGTATGAGCTGTACATGGTGAGGTAATAACGTTTGGAAGTCATTTTGAGAATTTTATTTAATCTGATTCTGCTTACTTCGGCTAACATAGTTCATTACCAAATCTATATGTGTATAAATATATCTATTCACCTGTCACATATTAAACAGACTTCCCACATAGCAAATTTTTTAAAGAGTAAAATAACACAAAACAGGAAGAAGCTTCACCTGAGAAAATCTGATTTTAAGAGAACATAATTTCTGAATCGGTATAGAAGACAAGACAAAGTGGAACTAAGTGAAAGGTGACAGGTTTACTACAACTCCAATAGGAAAATGGGTTTCTTTTCCGTTCCTTTCCACCTGCCACCGATTTCTCCACCTCCCCGCTCCTCCCTGCCTTCCCCACCCCGTCCTTCCATCCCGCTGTCTGTCTCCTCCCACGGCCCTGGGTTGAATGTTGTCCTGCATGACAGTTCCCTGTTTCTTTCTAAACACCACCTTCCAGTGTGTCCATGCATCCTGCCAATCCCTCTGAGGGCTGCACTCCCAGATCCACAGTCTGATTACCTGGTTTTCCTTCTTGAAGAAGATGGAGTGAACCCTAGTGCAATGCCTGACCATTAGTATTACTCTGGGAAAATTATTCAGTAAATGTAGATACTTATGTACATTTTGTATACACACAGGAGCACCTCCATTGTGTTTTAATCCAGGCTTTGATCATCATGAAGTATCACCTCCACTCCCTGTGTCTTTCTCCCTGTTAACCCTCCTCATAGTTCCCCCATCACTGAGTTATTTGTTAATTAAACTGATATTTATCAGATGTCTATTCTATCAGCACCTGAAGTTAGCATCATAGTAGCCTAGGTAAAAGATGGTAGCTGGACCGAAATGCTGCAAGTGGACATGGTGGAAAATGGCTTAATTGGAGGTCACTGAGGAAATCAAGCTCAGAACCTGAGGAACTGCATTCACAGGGAGGACTGAGGGCCCTGGGTGATCCATCAGAAAGGACTTCTGCATTTCTAGCCTGTCGGCTTGTTTAAGGGCAACACCAGCAGGAGGATGTGACTTGGCAGGCGCAGTGTGCATTGACCATCGACAGGGTCTCTGAATATCCCTTTCACCCCGAGCTGTTGAATAACTTGACAATAATACATCAAATGCTGGGAAAGTCGATACATTTTAATTTGTGCTCTTTCATGTTTAGTTCCTCCTGGAGCATTGTCTTCCAGCTGAACCCCCAGGAAGCGGATGTGTCAGACCTTTACCCAGCATGCCATAGAGCATGGCATCTGGAGTGACCACCCATCTGGTTGCTCTGCTTCTGTTTTGGTCCTGATAAACTTTGATAACTCTTCGCTGTTCGTAAGCTAAAAACCAGGTTATCAGACTAAGTATCCATGAGCACACACCTACGAAGGATCGTCAGAAAGTAACTAAGGGCCCCTTGTCCTCCTGCTTTCTTCTCGCTGAGACACAGTGTCCGTCATCTGCAACTCGAAGGAGGAGAGGTTTATCTTGGCTCTCAGTTTGTAGAGGTTTCAGTCCACAGTCAGCTGGGTCCAAGGCAGGATGGCGTGGCAGAGAGGCCTGGCAGAGTACAAAGAGCCCATGGCAGGGCAGCAGAAGCAGAGAGAAGATCACAGGAGGAAGGAAGGAGATAGACCTTCCAGGCCCCGCCCCCACCACCCATCTCCTCCCACCAGGCTGCACACCCCAGCATCACATTTGCTACATACTCAACTGTGGACTCATCCATGGATGGGTATCACACGCCATGGTCCAGTCACCTCCCTAAAGCCCCACATGTGAGTGCCTGAGGCTTTGGGGGGACAGCTGCACATAAACCATAGCAGCCTTCATCACATTTTCACATTTCACAGTTTCAGTCACCTACAGACCACTGCGGGCCAGAATTATTAAATGAGAAATTCCAGAAATAAGCAGTCCATAAGCTCTGAATTCCATACAATTTTGAGTTACTTGGTACCGTAGCATGCCTGTCAGATCATAGTATCCCAGTGCTTGTGCCAAGTTCATTCTTATTTTCCTTAGTAATGACCCCAAAGCACCAGAGTAATAACACACGGTTGCCCTGGAGTACAAAACATAGAAAGACAGATTAACCTGTGTTACATGGCAATGCTGCAGGACATGCTAGAGACTGTCCAAGGCTACATGACCCGCAGACAAGGGGCTCTGCATCTGTCCACCTTCAGTAAACCGTGAGCTCCTGAGGACCGTGTTTCATACATTTTTGCACTGCAGCCTCAGTGGGCAGTGAACCCTCAGTCAGTGTTTGCCAAGTGGATGATTTCCTCCTGCATCTGCCCACCATTGTGACTTCCCTGCTGCCCTCGCAAGGATCCGGTCTCAGCTGGGACAGAGCCAGCCTTCCAGGTGCATCCGTCCTTTCCCAGGATGCCCTCTTCATTCCCACGCCTCCTGAGCCTACAGCTCAAGCCTTGCCTTGAAGTAAGAGCCCGGGTGCCGCTCTCTGTGAGCTCTGTGGCCCCTCCAGCCTGTGCTGTAGCTCTCCCCTCGGGACCTTTGGAGCAGCACAGTCTACGCTGTGCACACGCACGCGGTATGGACATGGCGTGCCACTTTGCTGGCATGTTCCTGGTAAGAGCATGACACACATGGAAGAAGACATCTGCTGAGCCACTGAGTTCCACCTTGGAGTTCTCCTGCATCCCCAGCAGCAGTCCCCAGTGTGGAGGCTCTGGTTGGGTCACAAGTGTCTGATGCTGAGGTGACACGGAGTGGCAGGTGATTGGGGACTAGACCCTGACATGCTGGTGTCTCGAGGGAACTTCAGGGCAGCATCTGATAGTTCTTCCCTTGCCTTGTTCCTGTATAGGAGAATGTATTCTAACAATATAGAAGGCACTATGTGAAAACCTCCTGCTATTTTTGTGCAGGCTGACGTTGAACTTTGAATAGTGCCTCCTGCCTCAGCCTCCCAAGTAGCTGGGACTCTCAGGTGAATGCTGTCATGCCTGACGTAAAAATTTCTGCTCTTCATGATTGTATAAATTACCTCTGACCTATCTGATCTTTTTGTTTCTGAATTGCAGCACTGCGTACTTGCGTTTACTTTCTGGTTTGGATTCATTTTCTTTTTTGAAAGAGTATATGCTTGTATGAATTTTGACTCTCCTTAGCAAACAGCTAGCCATTTATCTGCTCCTTGAGAAACTTAAACAATGACCTGATGTTTATTTCTGTCTTCCGATTTCGTTGTAAGTTGCAGGTCATGTAGGCTGTTTGGTAGTGAACATTTTTGTTAGTACATGCGGATCACACTCCTAAATCTCCACCCACTTGATGATAACTGACGCAACCTACTGGAAATTAAGGTTGTAAATTTTCAGGTAGGGATTCCAGTGCTCCTGCAATCAATACTTTGCAGGTAGTGCGAACAGTTTTTTCTATGAAATATGTTAGCTGGTGGGTAGAAAATCGATGGCTGGGAATGAAAACCAGGTGTCAAGTTGGATAGGGACATCACGCGTTTGATGTTTGGGGTCCTGTTAGCCCACAGGGTCCTGTCAGCCCACAGCAGTAATGCTGTCACTTGCAGTATGCGTGAAATTAATGAAAATGCCAGAAACAAAGCCTCCTGGACAGCGAGCGAGTTCCGCAGAAAAGTCAGGGCGGCAGGACGTCTTCCCCCGCGTCCTGAGCGAGTGCCTCGTGGGAAGGCACTGTAGTAGTGTGAGCTGAGGCTCATTTGTGGTGCACTTGTGTCTGAATGGAAGACAGCGGGAGCCCAGGGATGCAGGGTGGCCTTGCCCCTCCTCCAAGTGTCTGGCAGATGTGTGGGGTTGTGAGGAGTCGTGGAACGAGGCTGTGCCCCAACTGGGGCATTGCTGAGCCCTGGGAGATTGCTGGTCTGACCTCGGCAGGGCGAGCCTGGGTTTGTTTAGGAGTTGTAAAGAATATCCAGGGCCTGAAGCCAGGCTGGGAGAAAGAGCAAGGGGAAGGGGAAGGAGGCAAGGACACAACGCGCAAAGCACTTGCCAGAGCAGCGGCCGCCAGCGCGCCCAGGTGAGAAGTGGGCTTCCGGTCCCTGGGCACTAGGGAGTTGTGTGCCAGTTCAGTACGTTAGGGTACAGATGAAGTGGACCCCTGAGAAGGGCAGACGACATCCTCAGCTGTTTGTGTTCATAGTGCTGTCTTCCTACAAACTGTGGAAGAATCCACTGAAAAACAATTAAAACTATTTCTGAGGGTTCAGAGAAAAATGCAGTTACAAACTACAATTGTAAAAACCATTAAGTCTGGAGCCACACTGCCTCGATTTGAATTCCGGCTCCTCTGCCTTCTAGATATGTAAAGTCAGGCAACTCCCTTAACATCTGTGCCTCAGTTTCCTCCTCAGTATTAATGGGGATTATTATGAGAATTAAATAAACTGTTATATGCAAAGCCTTACAAAGCACCCACGACATGGTTAGTACAGTCGCACGTTTGAACTTACTGTTATCATTCCCGTTGCTTGTTCCAGATTTCCTATTACCATTATGTAAAACATGATTAAGAATATTTATAAGACTAATAAAGTACATACAATATCTTGAACAAAAACCTAACAGGGATAGTTCAATAAATAGAAGAAATCTTCATATAATAGAAGTATCTGTGCTCTGAAGAGTACTCTATTAATGTAAAATTTCAGTAAAATTAAAAGTTAAAATTTCAGTAAGATTCAGTTAAAATTTCACTAAGATTCATCACTCAAGAGGCTGAGGCAGGGGATCACTGCAAGTTTGAGGCTAGCCTGGGCTACAGTGTGAGTTCAAGGCCAGCCTGAAGTCCATAGTGAGACCCTGTCTCAAAAAGACAAAAAAAAATTCAATAAGAACTAAATATTTTAAGATTTTATTTGGAGGATTATAAGTGAAACTATTTAAAGCATGGAAACAAAAGTGTTTGGGAGAAGGTGGTTTGCCTTACCATACACATAAACATGTTATATAGTTATTATCGCAAAAAATATATTTCAATGATAAAAATGGAAAATGTAGGCATATGAAATTTATAAAAGTAGCATCAAAATCTAGATGAACAAAAATCAATTACTTAATAAATGGCTTGGGGACAGTAATATCATTTAGAAAAATATTGTTTGATGTTTATTTAACTCCTTATAAAAATATAAATTTGAGGTAAATTAAGATTCCACTTAAAAAGCTGAAGCCTTAGAAAAATAAAAAAGTAGAACAGGTAAGTGTATTTGTAGTCTTGGGCATTGAGGCACATGAAATTCTCAGCATGAACTCAAAAATCAAAACTGTTAAAGGACAACATATTATGGGGTAGATTAATACAGAAATCATTCAAACAAATGACAACCCAGAGAAAATGTTTGAAGTAAATCCTGCAAGTTTAAAGACAAAAGGAATAACATCTTCAGTATATTATTCATGATGAAAAATCAGTAAAAAGGAATGCTATACTATCAAAACGGTCAAAGAACTGCAGCAGGCAGATAGGAAAATACATGAAAACGTTTAATATTTTAAAGTCAGTACCCATTCTAAGTAGACAACATACACATGGAAGTGATATATTTTGGACATACATCAAATTGGTAAGTTTTTTAAAAATGAAAGTATCTATACTGGCAGATGGTAACCTGGTAGTGGCTGTCATAAGAAATTACTGCCAGTGACATATCTTACATCACCAAACAATTGTTCTTTCCGTGCCCAGCGGCCAGAAGTGTGAAATCAAGATGCCGCCAGGCCTCTCCTCCCTTCTGAGGCCGCAGGGAAGGTTCCGTCCTTGCGTCTTCCAGCTCTTGCTGGCTGTCTCTGTGCATGGCTTCTGGCCACACCACTTGAACGTCTGCCTCCTTTTGGGGCCTTCTCTGGTCTCTGTCAGATCTCTCCTGCGGATCCTGGGGGGTGCACGTGTTTGGATACTCGGCCCACCACGTAATCTAGCATGTCTTCATCTCTAGGCCTTCAAGTGCAGCTACAAAGACTTTGTCCAAATTAGGTCACGTGTACAGTTTCAGGAGATGCAGATGTCTCTTGGAGGGAGGGGCACCACTCAACCTACCGTCTGCCCTCCACCCCCCGAACGTTGATGCCCATTCTGTGTGTGAAATACATTCGCCCTATCCCAGCACACCCCGAAGTCTCAGCCCATTACAGCATTAAACCAAGCTTAAAATCTCATCTAAGTCTCCTAAGTACAAACAGTCCCAAGTTTCATCATCTAAATTATCTGTGTTGCCGAGACTCTGGGTACAATTTATCCAGGGACGAAATCCCTCACCATCTGTAGACCCATAAAACCAAAAAAACCCAAGTTCTCTACTTCTAAAATACAGCCGTGGGACAGACGTGGGATAGTCATTCTCATCCTGAAACGCAGAAATTGGCAGGAATAAGGGGCCACAAGTCCTAGGGAAGTTATTTTTAACATTATGGAGAGCAGGATGGAAGTTCCTCAAAACGCTGGAAATAGAAGTGCCATATGATCCAGCTCTCTACCCCCGAGCATATATCCCGGGAAGCGGAGTGAGCAGATCGAAGCGCTGCCTGTGCTTGTGTCCACACAGCACCAAGCAGAGAAACTGGGCCATGGAACCCACTGAAATATCATAGATCCGTGGCATCGAACTACGGCGTGCGTGCCACAGTGGGCTACTTGTGTCACTGAAAGCTCTAAAAGGTTCGCCGTCACTATTCTAGATGAATCGTGGAAGGTGAGAATGCGGTACAGTACACATGGAATGTTACGGAGGACCAAAACAATAGATCATGAGTCCTGCTATCCTTAGCAACATGAACGCAACTGGGGGTGCGATCGCAAGTGAAATAAGTCGTGCACAGAAACACAAGTATCACATATTTCACCCATGCTTGGGAGCTGAAGAAGTGATCTCATAGAATTAGAGCGTAGAATAATAGTGAGTAGAGGCTACAGAGGGTAGCAGGGAAGAGGGACAGGGGAAATATCTGTTCCTGTGTGACCGTTGTTGGCAGAATGCAATGGAGACGCTCGCCTGCAACACACAGATGTGGCGTTGTGCTTCCTGAGATGTTGGTGACCGTGGCTGCCCTGGAGACCAGTGCACCCTGAAGACCTAGGCGCCTCTCATGAACACTCCCTGACTTTTGCTTATTTCTTCCACTGCTACCTGAGCTCTGGTCACATGGGAGTTACTGAGACGTCTTGCGCGAGCATGCACGCAGTGTGGGCGTATCTCGATTGGGCGTGTGCCATCCTGATTTAAAGGTTTCTGTATTTACAAATGGGGTTTTTTGTTTTTGTTTTTCTTCTGGTGCCAGGAATTGAACCCACAACCTTGCGCTTGCCAGGCAGGCGCTGTGCCGCTGAGCTAAATCCCCAGCCCCCTCCGTATACAAATGGCAATCCAAATATGATTCTCTTCATGCCTGCAGCTATGTTTAAAATACATGAAATTTGCCCTTTGCTGAATGTTTACAAACCCTAGGGTTTGTACTTGAAGAATTTTCTGTGCTTATGATCTAGGATTATGAGCTTCTGTTTTATAAACAATATCACACCTTAAGAGAGTGAGTCTTCCATCCAGAAGTGAATGATCTAGACAAAATATGGAAACTGTGTGTAATTAACGGATGAGATTGAATAACACCTGGAGGATGCGGGAGAAAGTCTCATTGGTAGGGCTGTCTCCTCAGACTAGATTAAGACATCTTTCAAGTTCCCATGCTTTTTCTTATAGTAGTTTTGTACCTCGCTCACATTTAATGTCTTCATTAGTTGGAATTATCACATCACTATCTCATCTACTTACCAGAAAATAAATTTCTTACATCATTGCTAATTTTCCAGGCTCTCAAAAAATGTACTTGTGAAGAAATATATTTCATGCCTCAGATAATGGCGTCTTTAGATGTTTGAAAAGTTCTCCTTTGCTTTTTAGACATGATTTTACTATTTAATTACTGAGGCAGCAAACTGTCATTTTTCTATTGCTGATTCAACATCTGAAGTGCCAGAAGCCTATATTTAGTTAACTGCAATTATTGAAAAATACCCATTCCCCGTGGGATACTGAATTTCTCATTTTGAGAAATGAGTTAAATGTATACGTGAATAAAAATAGTTTGAATTCTCCATCCCCTGCCATAGTTTCACAAATCTTATGGGTTCTAATTCTCTGATTACATTTTTTTCTCAACCCAATTCAGATTTTTAAAATATTTAAATGAGTTGATATGTTAGTCGCTGTGTCAAAATGCGCGAGGTAATCACCTTGAAAGGATCTCATTGCTTCAGAACTTTCAGTCAGTGGTTGATTGGCCTTGTTCCTCTGGACCCCTTGTGAGGTAGAAGTCATGGCAGGAGCTCATGGCAGAGTGAGGCTTCTCTCCTCATGGCAAAGGGGAACCAAAGAAAGAAACAGAAAGGGAATTCTGGGTCCCAGTATCCCTTCCAAGGTCACTGTCACAGTGACCTAACTTCCTCTGACCCAGCCCTACTTCCTGAAGGTTCCTGAAGGTTCCTGTGTGTTTCAGGTTCTCATCCTGAAATGCAGAAATTGGCAGGAATAAGGGGCCACAAGTCCTAGGGAAGTTATTTTTAACATTATAGAGAGCAGGATGGAAGTTCCTCAAAACGCTGCAAATAGAAGTGCCGTATGATCCAGCTCTCCACCCCCGAGTATATATCCCGGGAAGTGGAGTGAGCAGATCGAAGGTTCCCGAAGGTTCCATAGCCTCCTGATAGCTGGCAACCAAGCTTCTAACACAAGGGCTTTGGAGGGACATTCCTGAAACGAAGGAATGCACTTAGATGTTTTAACTATGGCACTCTTAAAGGCTGAGTGTGCATGGGGTAGTGCTGCTGTAATCTGAAGACCCAGAGGACTCCAGTACACACAGAGCTCTGGAGAGACTCCCACACTTTCAAGTCTGGCTGGGTGTGGAGGCGAGAGCTACGCTGTTGTGTATTAGCTCTGGTGTGCTGACATCAATCTGTGATATTTTGGTTTCTTTCCTCTTGTTTATGAGTCTTTGCTGGACTTGAACCTGGTTCTGTTTTTGAAATTCTTATCATGTACTGGCATGGTCTAGGAGGGGCTGATGTCATAGACTCTCCACTGCTTGTCCTTTCCCCATTATTGCCTTTTCTTAATTCATAACACATGCTCAGCTGTTGCTCAGTGCGACTGTGGGCTTCTCCCCGTGTCTCACTTTTTGGGGTAGAGAGACATGGCTACCTCCATCTCCCCCAGACTCTGATGCCCTCCGCTGCTCTGTGCCCAGCCTGGCGTCTTTAGATTTGCCTCTGAAATGGTTTACATCTCTGGAATTTTAGGAGGAAATCACTTGTCACATTAATCAGATTTTCTTTGGCTTCAGCAGGAGGCAAATGGCTGAAAGGATAGGAGGCAAAAAGAAATCCATGTGGTTTTAAAAAGAGACAATAGGTTTCTGGGTGTTTTTCACCTTCAGCTAGCTTTTTGAATTGCAGCAGGTAGACATACCCTGAATCATATTCTGGACAGCGTTCATCGTATGTCCGGTAGCTACTGAGTCAGCCTCTTGGTTTCTGTTTTGCAAAGCTTTACCCCTCCTTTAATTCTGGGAACGTGCAAAATGATGGGAGTCACACACATGGCCAGAAGGAGAACGTTTGGCAGGGTGAGCTCAAGGGGCGCATCTGGGGGAAAACACGTGTTTGTAACGTGTTGAAAAGGTCCTAGTATTAATAAATAAACAGAAGTATTTTAGCTTATTTTTTGCCAGAATTATGTTAGAGAAAACCTGATTCATTTTATGACTTTATGCAACTCAGAAGTAATTACCAGATTCATAATTCTGTAAGTAACAGACTTTTAATACCTAGATTATTAGAATCCACTAGATTTATTGTTTAGAAACCAGCCTTTGAGGTTAATAAAATGCACTTGTCACTGTTGTTGATACCCTTTAAATCTTGTATATTATTTTGTTTGCATATAAACCATGTGTGAGAAAATGAAGCTTCCAAAGAAGTTCTGGGAACTTTTACAAATTACTGTATTTCTCTCCTCGACTACGTGATAGTTCAGTTCTGCTTTCCTACTGAAATTAAAGGAAGTCTGGGGCTGGGGTATAGCTTCAGGGGTAAAACATACGTCAGAGGCGCTCGGTTCCATCCCCAGCTCGTGTGCGCGCGCGCGCGCGCGCTCACACACACACACACACACACACACACACACAATTAATTAAAGGTGGGGCTGGGGATTTAGCTCAGCGGCAAAGCGCCTGCCTGGCAAGCGCAAGGTTGTGAGTTCAGTTCCTGGTACCGGAGAAAAACAACAACAACAAAAAAAATTAATTAAAGGTTTCATTTTAATCTTTATTTGTACCAAGCTTTTTATGTGATTTCAGAATCATCCTTTTACACATTGTAATTTTGCTTAAGATACATAGTAAACCTGCTTAGACTGCTACTTGATATATTAGTATCCAAAAACATGATGGATATTGTCTTTGGTATTATTTAAAAGGAGATATGCGATAATGGCTAGGTCCATATTTTAAGTTTTATTTATTTTTTTAATTGACAAATAAAAATGGTATATATTTAAGGCATACAACTTGATGTTTTGAAAGATACAAACATTGTAAGATAGATAATCAAGGCTACTCTTCTACTCTGAGTGATTTTCAAGTACACAATACATTGTTCTTAGGTGTAGTCAGCATGCTGTAGAGTAGATCTCATGAACTTGCTCCCATGTCTCACTGAAATGGCAGACCTACATTTATTGTTTTGCACAGTAAAGAATTTTTAGAGGTGTCAGGTAATTTAGGTAAGATTACAGAGATTGTGTCTCTGAGAACATGTGAAAGACCTTCCCATTGCATGGATACCTAGGCCCTGGTCCAAATATTAACCTGAAGACTCCGGGTAACACACTTGGGGCCAGGCATGGTGTCACACTGATAGTTCCTGCTACTCTGGAGGCTGAGGCAGGAGGATTGCTTGAGTCATGAGTTTGGGCAATATTGCAAGACCCCATCTCAAAACAAACAAGCACAGATGTTTGGGCTGAGAGTGTGGCTCAGTAGCAGAGCACTTCCCTAACTTGTAGACCCTCAGCTCCATTTTTGTGAACTCAAACAAAGAACGGTGAACAGACTGCGCAAATCCCGGGCATGTCTCGGGAAGGCTGGGCATACTGCAAGCAGATAGAACGAGTGAGGGCGGTCATTTTCATTCTTGGCTTTACCTAAGCCAAGAAGTGTTTAGGAGATGGAAGAAATGAAAGTTTCCCCAGGAGCAGAAGATCAAGCACACAGGCAGCCTCGGGACCTCCCTGCCCTCCCCTGGGTCCACCCAGCGGGCTCTGTGTCAGTCCTGTCCCCGCCCGGTCAGCCTCCTCTGCAGTAGAGCCTCAGCAGGGGACGCTGCCTCCTCCTGGCTTCTCCCTGCATCACTTCCTCTCTGGCGTGACCCATTTGGAACCTGTAGATCTCGGGGCAGCTCAGCCGCGTGTGGTTCCGCTTGGGGACTGCGGACCGACGGCCGTGCCTAGGTGCTGGCCAGTGTGCTTCCTTTGAATAATACATATTCTGTGTTTTACAGTTTATTATCTTTCTGCCACTGAGAGCAGAAGCCAAGGCCTCACACATGCTAGGTAAGCATCCTACCTCTGATCTGAATCCCCGGGGTCATACTACCTATTTCATGTGTGCTGGACAAGCCTGAACCTTGCTCACTATATTTGTGCCCAAGCAGTTTTCCCACAAGAATTATTTTCATGCACGGAGTGGTCACCCAGACCCGGGTCAGCTCACCCTGCTTTTTGAATTCTGGGTGCAAGATTGCATTGGGCTAGTAATTTTTATACTGTTATTAAAGTTATGTAGCAGGCCAACCAAAAGCTCACTTGAAATTAAAGAGATAAAGATATAGTTCAAGGTCATTGGATTTAAAGGAACAGAATCTCAAAATATGTTTGAGAACACTGGTGTATTTTCATGCGGAAAACTAGAAAAAGAAGGTTGGGTCAAACCGAAAAGTGAGTTTCATTTTATATGTTATCTTTTAATCTCAGATTTGCAGTGCTCACATCTATGTTCTCTTCTGTCTTCTTGCCAGATGTTGAAAACCGCTAACTCAATTGCGTGGTGAGAGCTATTTCTGTCCACTGTGGGCCTGAAAGCACCGAGCAGTTCAGTCCCTGTGTGGGAGAATTAACTTCCCCAAAATGCGTGTCTCCTTCTACAGACTTTGGCTCGGCCTGATTACACTCATTAGAATCTAACCATTTAGAAAACCGTAAACTCTGCTATCTGGCCGGGTAGCGTTTGTTGGTGACATTCCTTTAGCATGGATAGGTTCGACTCTGCGGTCTTCTCTCGGGTTCAGTGGGGTCCTGTGTCTTACCCTGGATTCAGCTAACCTCGTCAGGATGACGGTTTTGAAGTCATGCAGTTTGTTGGCAGCATGTGGCTGGGGACGGGTATAGCGCGAGTCCTCCTCCATCTTCTTCAGCCTGATGTATCAAACAGCAGATCCCATTTATTTGTGCACAGCATTATAAACAACATCTGTGCCTGGGCTTTCCTGCCAAACACGCAGCCGCTCAAATCTGGGAAGATTTACACCGTGGTTTATCATTTTACCAGGCGATTTTCACGGCAATCTCAGAAGCTTGCACCAAGGGCATGAAGTATTGCTCAGGTATGGCTTGTGGAGTGGATTCACTAATTCCTTAAAAGCTGTTTTCCTCTTCCAGTCTAGTGCTGAATAGACACCCACTGGACACTAGGTGGGACTTTGGCTTTAATTAGACACACCATTAAAGCACGACCTGGGGTCAGTCTGCACTGAAATGTGCTCTGTGTGAAGAGGGGAAAAAGCCAAGCATATTTGTCATTTCTCACACACTCTGGTTGTGTTTTCTGCTGCACAAAATGTGGCAGCGGAGTCCTGCTTTATGCTCACGCAGTGTGCGACCCCAGAGCTCAGTGGCAGGTGGCTGTCATTCCGCAGGGCCCTGGAGCAGTGCCTTTGCCTGGAGCAGGTGTGGTGGAATCAGACCCCGCCCCCCTCTGTTGACTTAGCTAGGGGCCGTGTCACCTGCGGTGCAGTCGGGGCACATTGTCACTGCCAGGGGGTGAAGTGAAAAGTGTATGTCTGTGCTCTTTTATCTTTCACTTACAGCAAGACATGCGTTTCCTTCATGCACAGGCAAGAAAATCACAAAGACCTGTGTTTGTCTCTCTGCAGAACTCTCTAGAATTAGCTTGTCATGAAATGTAAGACTAATGTGCAGTTGTAAAGTCTGCTGCCAGCTTCTCCTCACTGGTGCCTGATGGCTAAGTAGATCTGGAGATGAAAGGGGTTATTAGGAAGTGATTACTGAATAGCTAGGTATGGCATTTTAAACAAGCCGCTTACATCCCGTGGTTAGACGCTTGCTCTGTAGTCTTGTTTTGTATCATTCATATTTAAGACATGATTTTGATTGTGGAGGAGTAATCAAGCACTAGGGTAATTTAAGAAAAAATATACTGGGTGATATTTTTTTCATTCCTTATTAAAATACATCAGAATTTAAATGAGGCATTCTCTAAAGTGTGTAACTATTAAGTGCACCAAATAGAAAAACCTGAAAACCAGTTGGCTTCTTTTCAGAGTTAAAACTCTTATACTCAGGTAAAAACTTATTTATCTTCTTTTAAAATTCAAGTAAAATCTGTTACAAAATAACATACTGAAAATGGCGTCTATCAAAGAATGAATGGCTTAAAAATTATAACTCTTGATGCTGTCAGATCCATAGGACAGGGCGGCTGCCTGGCAGAATATTAAAAGAACAAAGGAAAATAAAACGCAGAACAGTGAGGCGGTCTTTTCCATCATCCCCTCCTCTTTCTGAATTCTTCTCATGGGAATCATCACATCTGTGTGGGTGACTTGGCAGTCGCATTGCCGCCACCCTACAATTCCTCCCCTCTGCGGCTTTCAGACAGGGTGTAAGTGGCGCGCAGTGCTGTCCTGATAGGTATCTCCTGGGGACGCTCCCGGCATCTCACTGCAGCTCTTGGCATTCAGTGTCAGTTAGGAATTTTTGTCTTTCTCCTGGCCCTGCCCACCTAACCAGCCACACCTACAGCTGTGTTTGGGGTGTTTCTCCTCTCACTGTTGTCCGGGCCCAGGCCCAGAACCCGTGTCCAGTACCGTCTTCCAGGGGACCTCCAGTGCAGCCACTCCTCCTGGTTCTCTCTCCCTGGTGTTGCTCTGCTACCTAGAGCAAGTCACTGTCCACCACCCAGGCTGCTCCCAGCTCTTCTTCCCATGGCTGGGGCCATGGGCTCCCATGGGTAGACTTTACTGTTCATGGCTGCAGGCCCTTCACTAGTCCCACATGAGGGAGAAGTGAAGAAGACCTGCAGTCCACGTCTGGCTGCCTGGCTTCTGCTCTCCTAGCGCGTGACCCCAGTGATCCATGATTGGGTCCCATTCCAGCTTAGACTGCCATCCCAAGCAAACAGGTGCCCACCCATCGCAGTACCTGACCTTCTTTCCCAGTAATAAGCCTAAGGTTTGCTGTGGGTTCCATTCCTTGCCAAGAGCTGTCCTGGCGGAATTTCTTGATGCCTCTGTGCTGACCATTTGTGCCTAGAGACCCCAGCCATTGCTTCTTTCTCACTGTCGTTCATCCTCCTGGACTGTCCCCTGTCCCCTTTGTCCCTCAGTTCCATGGTAACGTCTTTATTCCATCACTTGCTGCTTGAGTTGACATTGGAAACAGAGATGGTGTGGATAAAGTGAATTGTTTTATGGTTGTGCTGCGTTGTCAGGCACCTGTTTTGAGTTCTTTTTCACTTCATCCACACTGAGAGGAGAGCTGCTCCTCCCCGCCTCCCCAAGCCCCTCTCCTGCCCTCCACCAGAGATCAACCTCGCAGAACACCGAGCACTAAGGACGCATTTCCAGGAAATGCCTGTGAACTAGGGAGCGTTTACAGATGCGACTGAGAACTTTGAAAGGAGAAGAGGGAAGCAAGGAGGGGAAGTGGAGCTTCTGCAGCACAGGGAAGTGAAAAGTTACAAGGAGCAAGAAAGGTGGGGCCTAAGTGGGAGGCTCCTCTAGGCTGCTACCTGCATTAGTGCCATCAGGCTGCCCCTCCTGCAGAGGCCTGGGGACAGCCCTGTGCTCAGATGTCCCTGGAGCCCACAGCAAGTCTTTGGGGCAGCTTTCCATCTTCTCAGGCAGGCCCTGTACTGATTGTGGTAGGGATGGGGCTTGAGCTGTTGGGAACTGTGTCCCTGTCTTTCAGGTCCCTACAGGGCAAGGCTGAGAGCTGCTCTGGAAGAGGGCTCAGAGAAGCAGGCCAGGTTTGATCAGGAAGAGGGCATTGTTAGCTGTCACTCCTTCCCTTGGGAAGAACAGTGACTCATGGAATTGTTGACATTTGAGAAAGAAATAAATTTTTTGATCAAGTAAATTAACCTGCCTGAGGTGTGGTGGGAGGGCACAGATCTCCCAGTGAATGGGGAGGGCATTTAATTCAAGAGTAGATTCACTACAGAGCTACAAGAAGCAACACAATGCCACACTGGCTTGGGATAGATATATACATCAGTGGATTACAGTGCAAGGTTTAGAAATGAACTTACATTATATTTATGGCCAGTTCATTTTCAATAGTAACATCGAGACCATTCAATGGGGAAAGAATAGTATTTTCAAAACATTGCTGGGGTGACTGGATCACCATACGCTAAGGAAGAAAGCTTTGTCCCTACCTCACACCATATACAAAAAATGGTTCAAAATGGGTCAGAGACCTAAATGTGAGAAGTAAAATTTTAAAAGTCTTAGGAAACAAACAGCCATAAATCTTTATGGCTTTGGGTTAGGTGCTTTCGAGATAGGATATCAAAAGTACAAATGATAAAAATAAAAATAGAGAAATTAAAATGTTTGTGTTTTAAGAGACACCATTAAGACAATGAAAAGACAGCACAAAGAATGGGGGAAAGATTTGCAAGTCATACCTCCCACAAAGGACTGGTATCCAGAGTATATGAGGAAAATCCTACAACTCAACAATAAGACAAATAACCTACTTAAAATGGTTAAAGAATATAAGTGGCAGTTTTTCTGTAGAAGATATACACATGCCCAATAAGCACAGGAAAAGATGCTCAATATCATTGGAAAGTGAAAAACAAAATTAAAATGAGATGCTACTTTATACCCACTAGTGTTATTATAAAAATGATAAAATAAAAACAAAATCAGAAATATTGGCAATAATGTGAAGAAACTGGCTCCCTCATACATTGCTGATGGGAATATGAAATAACATCACCACTTTGGAAAAGGGGCAGCTCCTAGCATGGTTCTACATGCAGTAACCATGTGACCCAGTCATTCCTCTCCTAGTTATATACCTGAGAGCACTCTAATACATATGAAAGCACACATCCACGCAAAATTTGTGAATATTCACAGCAGTACCATTCATAATGGGCAAAACATGGAAACAACTCATAGTTCCATCAACTGATGAATGGATTAAGTTAAAAAATCATGTGGTAATCTATCCAGTGGAATATTATCTGGATATAAGAAGGAATGAATTCTGACACATACTGCAGCATGGATGAACATTGTACTAAGTAAAAGGAAGCCAGTCACAACTGACCACCCACTGTATGATCCCAGGTTTAGGAAATGCCCAGAACAGGCCAATCTCCAGAGACAGGAAGTTGATTAGCCCAGCAGTGGGAGGCAGTGAGAAATGAGTGACAGCTAGTGGATATGGGGTTCTTTTTAAAGGGATGAAAATGTTCTAAGTTAGTGAACTCCCCGTGTGTGCATGTGCTAAATATCACTGAACTGTTCGCTTTATACTGACTGCTTTTGTGATATTTAAATTGTGACTTAAAACGTTGTTTCAAAGAAAAGCTTGAGTCAGCCATCCTCGGACACATCCTCAGATCCAAGCTTTATTTCCCTTAGTCTCTTTGATGGGTAGCAAGTCTGGTCAGTGCCGTTCACTTCTCTAAAACCAGTGGTACCCATCTCTTCCATGAGGCCTGAAAGACAACACAGGTTGTTATCACCGACTTCATAAATCTTAAATATGCACAGCTGAGAGTGCTGCTGACCTTAAGTGTTAGTCTTGCATCTCTCTGCTATCTTTTATCAATGTTCTTAGATTTATTTTTCTTAATTAGTTCCCAGTATAGGGCAGGACAATTGTGGGAATGGTGATGTTTGCTTTATTGTCAGCCCCCTTGGGCCGTGTCCGTGTGACTATTGGGCTTCCTTGGTGTGGGTAGGCTGGCTGCCTGGCTGGAGCCTCGGAGCCATACTTCCTGTAGCCTCGGGATGGCTACTTTAAATTGAACCAAACCCTAGATGACCAGTAAGCGCTCTATCATACTAAGATTACTCAGTACACTGAGCTATCTGAAGCCACTCATAAGCAGTATTCAAGGAAGCATCCTTCTCAGTAACAAAAGTTTTCTTTGGGAAATAAAGAATAAATGAAAGGAATGTACATGCTCATTTTGAAAGTTCAGTAAGGAATTGACTATAGAATAATCCTTATTTTGTGATCTAACTATTATTTTATTTAAGAAAGTGACACCTGGAAAACATAGCAAGTTATTTTTCTAAAAGAAAGGGTGGCACCAAACAGCCCAAGGACATCGCTGTTCCGTGCCCCATCCGCTGCACAGCAGGCTTCCTCCAGGGCTACGAGAGCAGGGGGTGAGCGCACAGTGCCCGAGGGCTGCAGGACCCCGCACCCTCCTTGCGTTCATGGACTGTGGGCTAGAGAATGTCTGACCTTTCCCCAAATACCATAAAACTAGCAGACAAAAGTTCATTTGGAGGGCTGGGGATATAGCTCGGTGGCACAAGCGCGTGCCTGGCAAGCACGAGGTCCGAGTTCAATTCCCAGTACCCCCCCCAAAAAAAAAATTTTTTTTCATTTGGAGGAGAAGTCCAGGCCAGCCATTCATGAAGAAACATTGCAGACCTCTCCCAAAGGGGTCGGGGACAGGGGACAGGTGCCCGAGTGCTAGAAGGGATGGCGGTGCACCGGCACCCCATCAATAATGAACTGGGCTCCTGGCTTCCAGGATTATGACGACAAAGAAGTCCATGTTGGCTTTCCATTTTTCCCATCAGAAGATTGAACTTGCTTATGTCACCTCAGGCTCAGTGTTCGAGAGGGCTGAAAAGCAACAGCGCCCTGTCTCGGCCTCAGTGGGAAATGCAGCGCGTCCTGCACCAAACCTGGGTTTAGGGGAAGAAGACATGAAAGTGCGCCAGTTTGTAAGGGAAACGTGAAGATCGTTCAGCCAAGACGCAAAGTAACAAGTGCACAAGTACGTGTGTGTGTTGCTTTATTTGGAGCAGTAGAAATCATTCCAAGGAGAATCAACCTTCCTGCCTTCCTTCCCATCTTTCTTTCCTTCTTTCTTCCTTTCTTTTTTCATTTTTTCTTCCTCTCTCTCTTACCCTCCCTTCCTTCTTTCCTTCCTTCCTTCTTGCTTTCAGGGGAGGCACTGGAGTTTGAACTCAGGGACTTCACACTCTGCTACACCTCAGCCCCTTTCTTAAAATTTTGTGATAAGACCTCTTTAGGTCACTCCAGGCTGGGCTTGAACTTGGAATCCTCCTGCCTCAGCCTCCCAGGCTGGATTTACAGGTGTGCGGCACCACACCCGGCTTCTTCTCATCTTTTTACAGTAAGAGACCTAGTCATTCTCCCAGGTCTTAGGTCTTCCAGTCCTGGAAACAGTCCCCAGTGGTGTGCAAGGACACACTCTCCTACCCCAGCCGGCGCCGACGTTCTCCCTGTTGCTCTTCGTGTTTCCCAGGAAGGCGAACAGCATGGGAACCCTAGGCTTGGGGGAGGTTTTGTGGGGCGGAGCTTGAACCCAGGACCTGAAGCATGCTGAGCACAGAGCTGCACCCCAGCCCCAAAACCTAGGCTTGAAATAAGAATGAACTTATTCATCAAATTGTGGAAATCACTTTTAAACAAGTTGTTGATGAAACACAGAAGAATAATCACAGTATAGCCCTCAATCTACCAGAATTGAACGCAAAATCATTTGCCCAGATCCGTAAACAACTTCAGACAGAAAACTATGTAATGAAAAAAAATCGGAAATACCCACATAAGAGGTCCCGAACGTGTAGAAAGATTTTAATTCCGTCTGCCCGCTTAGTATTAACTTGTGAGAATGGCTGCCTACGCATAAAGCTGAAATTGCCCTTGGCTGCCTTTTTTTCCTCCACTAATCACATTCCATAAGAAAGTGAATGGCTTGGTCCTCTCTTGCCTTGGGTAAAATATTAGATCCAAATTCCTAAGGCTTTTTGTGGGTATCATGGCTTTATGAGGGTTACAAAAGGGCAAAACACATTCCAAACCAATTTCTGACAGTTCCGAAAAACTCTGTGAAACCATTTTCCTCCTCCTGCGTTCCTTGGTTGAAATAAGGAAGTCTTGTGCGCAGACTCAGTCTGATCACACAGCAGTTCCTTGTCCGCTTCCTCGATAGGATGAATTGCAGTGTGTTGGTTCCAGGGCCTGGAAGCAATCCCAGATTCTAATTTTGAGCTGGGCGGCAGTGTTTCCTCTATCGGGATGAACTTTACACTTTGGAAATGTCACTGAGGCACGCAGGCAGAGCAGGGCCATTCTAGCTGTGCGTGGGAGCCAGAGTATCCTGCCTGGGCGACTTTGTTAAAGCAGTAAAAGAAACAGAGATGAGGGTGACATCACATAAATCGGGAAGGACCTATCACATAAAGCAGGCCGTGACTTCAGTTCCATTCATGTTCCTGCCGGTGGCTGGATTCCATTCATTTCATGGCTGAATAATACTCCAGTTTGCATCTACACATTTCCTCTAGCCATTTACCCATCACTGGACACCTCGGCCCATTCCCTTTCTTAGCTGGTGGGAACAGTGAACACAAAAGTGCAGCTGGATCTCTGACATTCTGAGTTCATCCCCTTGGGCGATGACCCAGGAAAGGGACTGCTGGATCCTATTGGATCTCTACCTCTAGGTTTTTGAGGAATCTCCATACCACAGTATTTTCATAATAGCTGTGGAGGATGTTAGGGTAAATGAAATAAGCCTGGTGCCTAGATAGATACTACACACTCTCCTCCGCGTGTCGCAGTTGGGAGGGTTGATTTCACAGAGGGAGAGAGTAGAGCCATAGTCACTGCAGGTTGGGAAGAGCAGGAAGAGGAGGGAGGAGTAGGGCGGAGGCTGGAAAACTGGCACCAAAATGCAGCGAATTAGGAGGAATAAGTTCTAGTGCTCCGCAGAAGTGTGATTGGAGCCGACAACATTTTGTCACATACTTTCTAGACAACGAAGTTTCAAAGGCTGTCCACACAAAGAAATGATAAATGTTTAAGATGGAAATGCTAATTATTCAGATTTAATCACTACACCTTGTGTACCTACACCACATGATCACCCTGGACACCGTGATATGTATAATTATATCCAAAAAATTTAAAAATAAAAAGTAAAGGGGGTAAATAGCAGAGATAAGGAGGTATTTCCTGGATTAATTTATGAAAGTCAAAGAACTGAGAAAGATGCTTACTAACCTGTGTAATTCTCTTTGAATAAGTATGTGGAGTGACAAGTACAGGCATCTTTTAGGATAAACTTTGCTGTTAATGTGGGAGGAGATATGTAACTTGATTGTCACAAAGCGTGATAATATCCGTACAACAAGGCACGTGACCAACACGTGTTCGTTGGGGTGCTGCCAACGTGGATCGGAGAACACCCCTGTGTTTTGATTGCAACCAGTAAGAAACAGTTATAAAGCAGTTTAATTTGCAGCCGTGGTGGGAAGAAATTGAAGACTGCTTTTGGTCAGATGAAGGGTGACTATCATTGCCTGCATATGGATCCAGCCAAGCAGAGAGATTCATTTACAGGGAGAACTTCATTTCAAATGCAGCAGATAGATCTGCCTCACTGATGTGGAAAGCAAGAGGGGGTGTGCGATCCGTTTGATCGTTGTGACTTACTAATGGGAACATCTCTTATTTCGTTCAGATGCTAAGCAAGCCCTACAGATAGATGCACTTTAATTGACACAGACAAACTGTCCCATCAGAAGGCATTCTAGCAGTGGCACGAGGGCCACATAAGAATTGGGAACAACAGGAAGAACTGGAACCTTTGGGGAAATGCAGTTGAAGTACTTTATGGCCTGTGCTTGTAATACAGTCTCGTAAGTGAGTAAATGGTATTTGTTTTTTGGGGGAAACTTCCGTATACTGTGCCAGCACACACCTCGGAGCATATTCGCTTCTCCAGGCCTGGCTTATCCTAAGCTTTGGAATTACAGTGACTTGTGTGCTCCCCAAGGACTTCTAGCGTATGCGTACACATAGGCATCTACAGATCTCAGAATGCATACCTTTGGTTTAATTTACACAATTTGATTTAATGTACACACTTCAAATAGCACACAGACATACATGCATGCACACGCGTGCACACGCACACACACTGGTTTAAGCAGGGCCACGGTGTGCATTTGCACAGGCTGCACGTGGCATCAACATAATAAACACACAGTGCCCACTTGTGTCATGAAACTTACACAGATCTTGGAGGTTGTTTTCCAGCAGTTGACTTTTAATAGGACCTATAGGAAGGAAACCTTTCTATTTTTGGCCAAGGAGGTGTTGTGGTTTAGACCTGGAATGACCCCCCAAAGACACATGCGTTTGAGGCAGGACTTGTATAAGGTGATTGCCTCATTCTGTGCTACGCTGATCAGAGCTGAACACCGTGTTGGAGGCGGGGTCTGGTCAGCAGACGCAGGTCACTGGGCCAGACCTGGTAGGGTCTGTCTCTCTCTCTAGCTGTCCCTGCTTTGCCTCCTGTGCACTGTGACATGAGCAGCTTTCCTCTGCCAGACTTTCCACCATGGCCTTCCTGCCTTGAGCCAACCCCTTAGGAACTGAATGCTCTGCAAACCATGAACCCAAATCAGCCCCTCCTGCTTTAAGCCGTGGGAGCGCAGGGTGTGTTGTCTCAGTCTCGGGAAGATCACTGAGACAGGAGTCCCTCTTTCTTAGTGGTCCAGCATGCCATGTGGGCCCGCCGTGGCCTTGGACAGCTAGCTGCCTGGGTTCGCCACCTCTCCTGAGGTGGAAACATCCAAGAATGAAGGATGAGATTTCCTTTGGATGTCCCGTAAGCATTAGAGCCAGGCTGAGATCCAGCCTTCGGGACCCCATTCCCAGTTTCTGGAAGGCAGATACTCCTGGCTTCAAGGCCAAGGTCTGTTAAGAGGAGAAGGCTTTTCATGGGTTTCAGGTAAGAGGACTTATTTCCCACTTCCAGCTGCATCCAGTTCAAACCAGTCTTCAAAGACAATGACACACAGTGAGGCTTCTTTACGTTGGCCTGGTAAATCCGTCCTTCCTCTCACCCAAAGCTCAGAGGAACATGTTTTTCTGGGATACCCAACAGTGCTTCTGGAAGACGCCTGCCTTTCCTGTGCTAAACTCTCCTTGAAGTTGTTATATAATCACTGATACAACCAAAATAATATATATGTAACCTACTTAAATTGTGCAGCCTAAGAATAGCAGACTGTCCAATTTAAAAGTAGACTATCCATATTTTCATAGAACTGCATGATTTTTTCCCTTTTTATCTGTCTGCTTCCAGGAGAGAGGTAATCAATACCCTGACTTCTTATGCAAACTTTCTTTGGCTCTTCTACTCTATTATTCAGGTAGTTCCATGATATATGTATGTGTTAAACAATTCCCTCTGCATGTTTTTCAGCCTTATAAAGTTACATCTTAGTAGTTGATGGTAACTTGTATTTTTTATTCATTACTATGTGTTTTAAGGTTTAATATTGCTTGCACCATAGCAATGGTTTATTCATTTTCACTGTAGTATAACTTGCCATTGTCTGAATATTTATGTGTTTTCTGCCCACGAGACCATTGGGTTGTTTCTAGGCCTTTCTCTTTTGTTTTCTGGACAGTAGCACTGCTGCTGAAGACCTTTCTGCACATGTCTCCTAGTGCCCACTGGTGTGAATTTCTCTGGAAGTGTTTTTCAAGTCATTTCTACACAGCATGAAATATATCATTGTGACCCAGTTATCATGCAATACAATCCCCACCTTTTGACCTAAAATGCAGTCAAATGTTTCCTTTTCTGTTCTCTTTCTTTACAACAAGAGCTACCGGGAGCATGTGACCTAGGGGCCTGGCTGCAAGGTGCGGTCTGGGTGTCTGCATTCCCGGCACCCTCCTGCCAGGGTGAGACTCCCTTTTCCTCAGCTTCTCCAGGTGCAGCGCTGGGAACTGACTAGAGGAGCAGTGAACCTGCAACTCAGGGAATGATGCCCGGAAAGCTTTTATCTGAACAGTGTTCCAGGCTATGGTCTCATCAGAGAAGGAGAGCACAGTTCTGGGATGCAGAGCTAAGGTAGAGCTGCCAGGTTCTACAGGGTTCTGTCACCAGCCTCCCAAGACGGTGCTGCGGAGCCGTCCACAGGGCGGGAACCAGTTCATACCCGCACGGAGGGACATCCACATCCTGCCGCTGGCACACCACACCATAATTGTTAATGTATTCCAGTTTCATGAGTACAAAATGATCCTAACCTACATTTCCCATGTTAATAGTATGCTGGACCCTATTATCATGTTCACCATCTTTTTCCTGTATTTTTGTGAAATTCCTGTTCTTAACATCTACCAGTTTCTCTTCTGCCATATTAGGTTTTGTAGCTACTCTCTATATAACCTTGGTGTCCCTCCTTTGCTAAGTCACTGCCCTTTAGGATCCTCTCTCTACTCTGGGGTCCTTTTTGTTTTCCTCTGAGATGCCTATTTGGATATTTTGTCCTTCTTCTTTTCAGTGGGTTTTCTGTTCCTTACAAGAATAGAGTGGCTTCTTTGTGGAATACTTTGAGAAACACAGTTTGTGATTTCAATGTACTTAGTATCCACCATCAAGCGTTTAAAGGATAGCTGGGCTTTTCATTTGTCAGTTAAGAAATATTTATTTATCCTGAGATCACAAAAATAATACCCCATTTTTTATATGAATTTTTTTTAATTTGTGTTTTTTACATTTAGAATTCAGTGCACTAGGGATTGATCTTTGTGTATGGTCTATGGTGGGAATGTGCTTCCACTTTTGTCTTATATGGACAGCTTTTCTAGCACCTTTTGTCTTTTCCCCTTGAATCAGAAATGCTACTTTTATCATACACCATTACTTCTGTTCTACTTGATAAGTATTATTTCAGCAGTACCATTATTTTAGTAATTAGTAACTTTCTTTCTGATAGAGCAAATTTTTCCTACCCCATTCTCCATCAAGAATGTTAGGACTATTTTGAAACCTTTGATTCTCTTTCTTTCTGTGTATTTTCATTTTGTTGTTTATCTGCTTGTTGTTCAGTGCTGTGAATAAAACCCAGGACTTTGTGCATGCTGGGCAAGTGTTCCACCCCAAGCAGCATCCCCAGCCCTATTTATTTTTTAATCAATTCATCCAGTTCCTCAATTTTCCATATTTTTAATTGAAATTGCACTGATTCAAGGAATAACTTGGAGAAAATGGATACCATTACAAATGTGTCTTCCCATTCAAAAACATGCCGTTTCACTCTTCAGTTATTTTGACCTTCACTACTGCCTTTCCATAAAGTTCCAGACATTTGTCTATTCTGTTGTTGGTCTTTGTAAGATTTATACGTAGTACTTTATATTTCTTGGTCCTATTGTAAATGAAAAAGATAAATTAGCATTTCTGTGTGTGTATGTATATACATACATGTTACATATACATGTATATATAATATATACGTATATGTATATTCAAAACTAATTTCATATTCAACTAGCTTGATAAATATTTGCTGCATTTGTTGACTTGTACGTCTGTACACTGAAATGTTCACATGGTCTGCGTATACAGCTTTGTTTTTTCTTCTCTCATTCTTCACTTTTTTCTTCTTGTTGAGCAGAACCTTCCAGCTAATGTTGTACATAAACGGTGAGAGTGCTCATAGTATGCTGTATGTTAGCTTGTTGACAGAACAATATTTGCTAATAAGGGTTGTAAAATTTCATTTTTTCTTAATTTGCTAACAATTTTATTATTATTAATGGATTTTTTTTAACAAACGTTCTTCCTGAATCAATTGATTATATGTTGTTCTTCTTGAACATGTTAATTTGATGGATTGCATTCATAGATTTTTTTAAATGTTATGTCAAAGTAAGAGGGTTTCCTATGTAGAAGGCTGGATTTGAATATTTTGTTTTGAATTTTTATGTCTATGATCATGAATGAAATATGTGACCCACACGCACATCCTTGCTTCGTTTTGATGTTAAGATTACCAGTGTCATCGTCACACTTTCTGAGGCTCTCTTACAGAGTGCACGGAAGTGTGAAGTTGTTAGATATTGTAGGTGAACGGATCCTTTTATCATGATGTAACAATTGTCTCTGTCCCTTAGTACAATTATTCAATGTTTCTTTGGGTTAATACTTGCCAGTCATCTTTTTACCTTTGTTCACTTTGAACTTTTTGCGTACATGTGTGTTAAATTTATTCCTGTTAACAGAACACAGTGGGATATAAATTTCGCGTCTGGGTTTTTTTCATCAGCAAGATTCCATTTATGGATATACAGAGCCATTACTGATACATCGGAACTTGTTTCTACCACTTTCCTGTTTCTTTGCTAGTTTTTCCTCTTTTCCTGTGCCACTCCCATTCTTGCCCTTTTCCACCCGTAATTAACTCAGAATATACATCTGAGCACCAAGCCCTGCCCTCCCGCTTCTGGCTCTTGCTGTCTGCAGTTTAACTCTGCATGGCTATTTTAAAATCCTCTCAAATTAGACATTGCCATTGTTCGACAGTCGCAAATGTAGATGCTTCTTTGGTCCCATTGCCCCTGACGTCTCAGACCTTTCTATGAATAACATCTTTCTCCTTGGCGCAGATGAGCCTTGGGGAGCCGCCCGGGGCCAAGTCCTGCAGTCTTTATTCCCTCTCCATCCGGGGAGATAGTTCTGGTAGATCAGCTTCTGAGCCAGGCTGTGCCCGCTCTTGGCACTTGGAACTTGCTCTCTCCACCTATGCTTGCCCGAGTCTTAGTGAGTCCTTCCCGCTGAGCGGTGGGCTCGTTCTAAGGTCTTTTTGATGTTAGTTCCATAGATTCACCATACTGTGTCTAAATACAGACTTAATTTTAGTTTTTCCTTTTTTTAACCGATGTTATACTTTTTATGTGTTGTTTGATGTGTTTTTAAATTTCTGGACATTATGTGATGACTCTGTGGTCTCTCTTCTGATTCTGGGATGTGAGTTACACATAGTAAGCCCTCTCCTTCTGTCCCCGCGTTCATTACTCTGTGTGTGTGTGTGTGTGTGTGTGTGCGCGTGCGTGTGTGTGCGTGTGGTGTGTGTTCCTATTTCTATTTCTCTGCTGCTTTTTATATAATTTTCTGTGATCTATCTTCTTGTTATTAATTTTTCTTAATCTGAGTTTCTTTTTTCTCAACAATTTGTGCATTTCTGAAAATTACACTAATTGGTTTTAAAATTCATACATTTGCTTTCATTGTGACCTATTGCGTGGTCATTTTTGTGATTATATTTTTTGTGATTATATTTTTGTGATTATACTTTTTCAATCTGGAAGTCTTACTCAAATTTTATCTTCTGTATCTCACAATTTAGGTGTGCTGTCTTACTCATGGTAGTTTGTTCCGGGATGGTTGGAGGGATGATCACCATGATCTTCCATTTATTTTCCATTTATTTTAGTTTTATCTTTGGAAACAGAGAACCTAGTTTAAGATCATTTTGTTGCTAGAAGATTCGTGTGCCTGCTGGGACCCAGGGACAGTACCAACCCAGGACACTGTAGCCAATGATAATTGCATGTAGTTAGCCTAGAGCCATCAGGTTTAGTTCCCCTTGCTTTTCCCCTGGCCCAAGGGTTACTTATCTCTGACTATAGAGCTGAATTACACAATGATAGTATCAATCTACACTTAATTTGTTGAGGGACACAGTGTAAGATGTCACCGGACATATACAACATATATATTAATAGGAAGTTATTTCATGTTAGATCCAGCTTTTTTGAAGTGGAAGACTCCTTCATAGTAAATGATACGGTATTTCATACCTATCAGATACCTTCACATTCATCTTAAGAATGTATCATCCATCAATTTATTAATCTAATTCATTATTTTATGAGTTTGAATATTTTATTTTGCTTTTGTACAGACATAATGATATAATGAATAGTTATTATCAGGGGAGAGATTTTTAACATATATATATGTCAGATAAGAGATGCTGTAGCCAAGAAAATAATAGTTCTGTGCATTGTAACTTTCTATTTCAGGGCTATTTCTAGTGAATAGAGCAATTCATAAAAAGGTCTCATCTTAGACTTTATTTTTATTTAACTTGAACTAGTACTAGTTATTCAAGATCTGCCATGTGATATGAGCACATAGTCTGGAAATCCATTATGTCTGGAGAAAATTGGACATTGAACATTGTTTTCCTTTTGGAGAAGAGTTGGAGTTTATCTGGTACCCTTGGAGATGTGTAGACTGTAAGCCAACAGTGCCACTTCTTATGTCCTCCCAGGGGGCCCATGGCCTTGGGGACTTCCCTACATGGATGTCAGTTGTAGCGCTGCTGATCACACTGGCAGAGCGGACTCAGCCACCTCAGCACAATAGGGAACCTGATGAGTAGCTTATGTTCACTCACTGAGTGGAGTCTTCCACACCAGTCACAGGGACAGTGCTTTCAACTGGCTCTGCTGGACGAAACCTTCAACCCTGAGGAACAGTGACACTGGTGTATATTTTTAAGAATCCAGATATATTTGTTCAAAGTACAGACTTCATCTGGGAATGATATATAGTAACCTTACAACAGCAAGCAGGAAGGTGGGTGGAATTTATGTCTGTAATACTTCTTTAATTAAAAAATGGTCCGGAGCATGACACATGATAACATTTGATGTTCATGGGTACATGGGTCATGGCTTTGCTTTGTACCTTGCAGTGTGTTTCAAAGTTGTTCTTATTTAAGATTCTAAAAAATCTTAATCGCCAACCCCAAAGAATATGTTGTATTTAAAAGAAAAAAATATCATTCTATCATTGTAGGACCCGTAGCCTTATACCATTACTCAGCTCTGACAAAAAATATGCCAAATGCCCTTGTCACTGAGAACCTCACGAGGACCATTTTTTTATTTGGAAAGTGGCAGTAATAAATTTCTACCTCCTTTTGTTTCCAACCTCCACCCATCAAACTCTTTACTTAGAAATATAAACTTTAAATTCTTTAAATAGTTTTTAACTCTGAAGGACTTGATGAAGGTATCCTGGGAGCAGCCACTGGGGTGAGCAGCCACTGGGGTGAACAGCCCAGGGTCTGCGGGATGGTCTTCTGCTTTGTTTTTAAATGTACAAACCAAGCAAAGAAGTACAAATTTACACCCGCACAGAGCACCTGCAGGCCGGGCCTCTGTTCAGATTGTCCAGCCCTCGGCCCGCAGCTGCGCACATCCGTGGTCTGCCCCAGGGTGGGTCTCCTTCAGTTTGTCACAGCAGGCGATCCTTTACACCTGCATTAGAGTACGAATAGTATTTCCAGCTTTCTAATGTGATTGAAATTGAAATGATAGATAGAATTGACACCTGGGTAGCCCCATCCCCAGCAGTGTGGCATGGTGGGTTACCTATCTTTATAGGTTAGACCCCAGTTCAAATCAGCCCTTGGAAAACAGGACAGTCATTGTGAGCCTGTCCGTCCCAAGCCTGGAAATAAAGCAGGATGTTCAGTTTTATGTAGGCTTTGGCATTGCTTCACTTTCATCACTTTATTCCAGAAGTCTGTTTTCTCATCTCTTAAATTAGTAATTTTTTGACATTCAGCTTGTTTTTTAGGAAATGAAATTATCTTTTGTATGGGATTGTTTGATATATTTAAGAAAAACATTATTTTCAAGGATATTTTTTGGTCTTTTTTTTTTTGAGACAGGGTCTTTTTATGCAGTTCAGGCTGGCCTTGAGCTCACTTTGTAGCCCAGGCTGGTTGTGAACTCGCAAGGATCCTCCTGCCTCAGCCTCCTGAGTGCTGGTATTACAGGCATGCGTCACCACACCCTACTCAAGGGTATTTCTTGATTCCAATTATGATAAACCATGAGAAAGTATTGTTGTAATATCTATGAAATGCACTCTTGAGATTATTCAAATGATACAATTTTTAGTTTTCATCCATGCTGTCACTTCTCAGGTACGATATACCTAAGGTGTCTGAATTGTAGGGTGTCTGAATTAAAGCCAGTCTCTTTCAGAATTTTCAGCTTAACTGACAAAATTGCTTTATACAGTTTTCAAAGCACTAATTCCAAAATTGCAGCCATGTCACTTGCAAACCACACGGTGTACCTGGGGCTGTTATGCTCAGGAAGACTGAGTCTTTGGCGAGGACAGTGTCACGTTAGCTAATTGGGTCTTGGCTCCTATTTAACTGAATAGCACGGTCCATGCAGCGATTGCTTTATTATTTTGTTGCCCTCTTTTGCGAGCTCAGCTGCCAAAGCTGGCAATGCTGAAGGGCCCTCCTGGCACTGGGGGTGATTCCCCTTACTGGAGCAGACCGCAGTGTGGCTCAGGAAGAGGCAGAAGGGAGAAGCCTGTTAGCAGGAGTATTGCTTGTAATCTGTGTTTTTGATTATCAATGACAGGATCCTAAAATTACACCCAAATATCTCTCCCAGGTTCTGAAATTGAGTTCCTGAAAAAGCACTGTGGAAGTAATAGGAGGTAAAGTGCAGAGTTCCAGAGAAATGAGCTGTGAATTGAACCCGCAATGGAAATTGATCCTATCAGTCAGCTCCTGCCCTTATTCGGAGAAAGTCGAAGGAGCCAGGCCGGCTGATGAGATAGGAGAGGAAAGTGCTAGAGGCGAGGGCTGAGCTCAAGGTCCCCCAGGTCAGGACACAGCTCTCACACTGCTCGCCTGCAAACTCTCCTCAGACTGGCAGAGAGGGAACACAGGAGAAAGGCTGTGGGAGGCAGGAGAACTCCAGCGCCCCACCCACACCGCCCTCCGGGGAGCCGTTCCAGCCCTCATCAGGAGGTCCCACCATGCCACACCAGGCTGTCACTCGAGGGAAGGTGCTGTGCTAGTGTGGCTGGGTGTGAAGAGGAATGGCCTTGGAAACCGCTTCCACCCTCAGCAGAGCCTTTGGGAGTGTGGGAAAGAGACCAAATACCCTTTAATTGGCGCTCTTGTGAAGGTGATTGATTGCCCTGCTATCTAACTCTGAGAGATGTAGGTATTGTACACATAAAGTGGTACTAATGGAATGGCAAGGGTTTGGGTTTTTTCTTCCTTTTTGGTAGTGTTTGTGTTCTCTTGGGAACACAGTGTGAGTTGCCTCTGGCCTACAGAAACCACATGTTCCCACTTAGGAAGTTGCTGTGATTTCCCGGAGTGTGATTCATTTCTGCAAGGATGGGCTGCCTTTCTATCTTCAGTGATCATCAGTATATTCCCCTAGGGTAGATGTCCCCGTGGAGTTGCTCATACCTGGGTAGCAGCACATCCGTGGCTGTGGGTCCACAGAAACATGTAAATTTCATTGTAAAATGCAATCATAAATCTATAGCTGGTTCACAACCAAATTCTGCAGGATGGCAGAAGAAAAGAAAAAATGAAGAATGCTTAGGACACATTTAAAGAATTGTGAGATTTCCTTAGTCCTTGGACTTAGCCTATCAGTAGTACCATTAGAGGAAACTGCTATCACAGGTACATGGTAGCAGACAAGATTCTATTATGATCTTGGATGAGTCTGGGCTCTGCTGTTATTACCATTTTGCTTTATTTTGGGATTGACCCCAGAGCCTCAAGCGTGCATGCTAGGGACCACAGAGCTACACACACAGCTGATGCCTGGTTTTTCAGTAGCCATTTCCCCAGCCCTCTTAGCTTTGACTTTGGACCTGGCAAGAGACAATGACAGTACTCCTTCTGCAGTGGCCTGTGTCACCTGAGCTGTGTATTGATTCTGATCCTCTGTCAAGCTTTTGACAAGTGGAGAAGCTTTTGGAATCTGAGTCCAAGTGGCCTCCATCCCTAACCCTGTTTGTTGGACTCATGGCTGTGCCTTGGCACTAACCCCCCATATCCATATCAAGTCTGAGCAGACACAGCAGAAAAGGGCCCCAAGTGGTGGAAAGAGAAATGCAGATACCCCGCAACTTAGGATGGTGTTTTGTCCCCATGGCCCCATTGTAAGTTGGAGATACTGGACATCTAAATGGCATCAAGCCCACGCCACCTACCAGATGTCACCATTTAGTGACTCAGCACTGGAGAGCTTCGTTCATTTCTCCCCGTGATCTCACGACTGGCCAGCATCCTGAGAAAGATTGCACTGCATACCACTGGCCTAGCAAAAGAAATTCAGAATAGTTTCTGCTGAGCCGGACATGGTGGCACATGGCTGCCATCCCAGCACTGGGAGGCTAAGCCAAGAGGATTACAAATCCGAGCCCAGCCTGGGCAGCTTAGCTACTTACTGAGACCCTGTCTCAAAATTGAAAACAACATTTTTTTTAAGGTCTGGCTATGGAGCTCATTCCAAAAGCCCTAGGTTCAATCTCCAGTGCCGACCACAGACTGTAGCTTCTACTGAACGTATGGCTTTGACATGATTGTCAAACTGAATAAATTGAGCCACCACCAGCATCAATATGAACCGCATTGAATGACTTGAGCAGATGTCTGGCAGATGAGCCCTACTTTGCATCTATGAAATTAAAGGTTATTTCACTAGGCCAGGTCTGTCTGTACCTCTGAGATTCATCAGGGAGACAGTTTTGTTTTGGTGACCATGGGACCAGAGAATGGAAGCCTCCCTCAGCCACTGTTGCTGGTCTGGTGATGACCCTCAGGACGTGGTGATGTTGGAGACTTGGTCACAGCATGGCTGTTTTGTGCTAAGCTTAACCGTTTCTCTTAGCTGACGTATGGAAAGCCGGGGACATAATTTTACCATGGTGGAGTGAGTGAATTCTAAGGCACTAGCAGAGAGGTACTGAATGTGCATTTCAAGAAAACTCCAAGAGGAGATTGGTAGAACCACCGTTTTCTAGTCCTGGGCTTAATTTACCTATGTGTTTTCTTGGCTGAGAGACACTGAAATGACACAGGCTAATTTATACAGCAGAAAGTAGTTTTCCATTGAAATTAAGTTAGAACTTTCCCCCTGTTTAAGCTGATATCTGAAGCATTTAGTCATTTTATTCATAAGTAAAATTGATGAAAACCTTGGGAAAGTGGTTTAGAACCGTCCTTGCAGGGACCGGTGATTAATAAGGAAAAGGATGAAGAGACTTATATTAATCTGTTTATGTATAAGGAGTCTGGAGTTTATTAAAAGTTGTTATAAGCCTTCAAGTAATGAAGTATTAAATAAAATTAGACATTCCCTTTAAATTGTAAGAAGTCACTAATGTGGAAAAAAAAAACCTTCAGTGTTATTTATAAATAACTTATTTATGATATTTTCCCTAACAGTAGTAATTTAAATATAAAAAATTAATTTAGTAATAAAGAATATTCTGTGAGAGGACACTCTGGATTCCTTGGAGAATTTTTCCTCTTGCTTGGCCTTGGTCCCCAGAGCTACAGCGTGAAGCATCAATATTAACCTCATTGGATGGCTCGAGCAGATGTCTGGCAGATGAGCCCTACCTTGCATCTATGAAATTAAAGGTTATTTTACTAAAACATTTTCATGGATTGGAGGTCACAGATGGACAGGGGCAGTTCTGAGTTCTCTCTGAATCCTGAATTGTACAGAAAAATAGACACTGGGGATTTAGGCACAAGGAGAAATAAGGAACAGCTTCAGTAACAGTTGGGAGAGATTTCCAGAACCCTGCAGCACAGGCAAGGTTTCAGGGACTGCAGACAGTACAGTGGCCGAGAACTCCACATCTTTGAAATTAGGAGGAAGAGCAGGAAGAGGACGACTTCCTCCCAAAGCTTTTGTTTCATACTAACTACATTGGATCTTTACCACATCCTAAGTCCTTTGGTCATGTGTAGGTATTTTTGCTACCCTATTTGCTTTTTTGTGTGATTTCTTGAGTTTGGCAGAGACTGTGCTGTAGACGTGAAGAACCATTAAGCTTGGTTGTCTCATCTGATTTGAGCACCGCAGCCCAAATTATTGAGCCTCGCTTGACCACAATTTTTGCAGCTAGATATTGGGGAAAAGTGTTTAATCCTCAAGGTTAGTTTGAGGGACTGAGAACATGTATGTAAAGCAGTTCACACAGAGGAAGTGCACAGTACATGGGAACTGTTACTTCTCGATTTCCCATGTGAGTTTCTGACTGCTTACATCCATCTATGACGACCATACTTCAGTAAAACGAAAGTCCAGGTGCACAGAGGCACTGTGGGTATACCAAAGCAGAGCATTCCCAGACTCCAGAAAGCTGAACTTCTTGGAGCAGCGCATATACATAGCACACACTCAATAAACGCTGTGTATTTAGTCCTATTCTATCATCATTTAATAAAGGAACATAAGCTCTGTGTATATTTTAATGTGGACTGCTCAAAATGCTTATATTCCTTGAGTGTCATTTAAAGTTCTGGGCTTAAAACTTTGTTCTTGAAGCCTAAAGATTGCTAAGACATTGTCAGGAACAGACAAAAATTACCTCATCATTGATCATATGGACTTCTGTGGTGGATTAAGTAATGGTCAACTGTGACACCCAGCTGAACTGAATCAGCGTGGTGCTGGGTGTGGGAGGCCCACCTGAGGACAGTTGCCAACAGCATAAAAGGAGAATTGGAAAGGAAGATGGTGTGCTGCTGATTCTCCTGATAGGAACTCGACTGTTATTGTTGGAGGAGCTTGGGTCCTCACTGTCGCTGAGGCTGGGTATGGTTCTTTTCAGGGGAGCTCTGCTCCTTACCTTGTACATCACTTCCTGGCTCCAGTGCTGATCCCTCAGCCTACTGGCACAGATCCTTCATCCCACTGGCACAGACTTTCTAGCTTCCACCACTGACCTTTTGGCCTTCCCAGTGCAGACCCTTGGTTCAGACTTGCATGTGACATTGTTGTGGGCTCTAAACCTCCAGTTGGACTTGTAGAGGACACTGCCATGGGCTCTGGGCCTCCCCCTGGACCCATGCAGGACATTGTCATGGGATCCAGGCCCTCAGCTGGATTCTTTGGGTCTCTAGTGTGTGGACAGATCTCTCGCACTCTTCTGCATTTGACTCTTTGGGTGGCTATTATAAAATAATCCTATAAATTATGTATCCTGTTTTAAATCTCTTCCCTTGAAAACCCTGACTATGACAACTTCTGTGCAAATCAGGACTGAAAGAGACCAGGAGTTCTGTCCAAAAGATGGGGCTTGCTCATCATTGCATCACTTCATGCTGAATTCTCAAACTTTTATTCTTATGGTTTCAAATTACATAATCATAAATTAATTTTTAAAGATGTAGCATATATGTGTCAGTTAATGTGATGACTTCTTATATCAGAGGCCCAAAGGAAAAGAAATGTAATAAGATGCCATCAAATTTCCCCTATTAAAAAACTTGAAAGTAGTTCAGGGCTGATAAGATAGCTCAGTGATTACAGGAGCCTGGGTCCTTCTTCATCACGGCTTTACACTCCTGACACCGAAGTACTCTGTGGCCCATCCTGGCTGCGTGAGCTCTGTATCAGTCAGTGCTTACTAGAGAAACAGTTTGAGTGCAAGATGCACGAATACACAAGAATGTACAAGGCCGCCCAGAGTCAGGTGTGGAGGAGTGCAGAGGGCTGTGTGTCCTGGAGAGCTGAGGGATCCAGTCGAAGGCCCAGAGCTCAGGGCAGTGTCCTGTGCGAGTCTGAATCAAGAGGCCAAAGTGTCCGCGCTGGAGGCTGGAAAGTCTGCTCCAGAAGCCAGGAGACGACATCCAAAGTGAAGGCGAAGGTGGGAGCTCCTCTGAAGAAACAGAAGCCAGCTGGCCCGCTTCCTTGCCCGTATTCAGGCAGCAAGCCGCTCTAGAGTGGTCTTCCACCTCCAGAACTAAGCTGAGCTAGTTTAGTGGGGCATCTCTTACACAGGTTGACACAATCAGTTAACCAGCGTGAGCTCCGGTCATCACATCCTCAATCCAGCTGCTAGGAAAGAAGAAGCAATAAATATGGTGGCCCTTTCCTTTTAAGAATACCTCCCAGAAACTGCTCTTCACTTTTCATGTCCTGTGCCTCACCTCTAAAATTAGACACATGGCCACACTCTGCTGCAGAACAGAACAGGAAGGTCAGCCTAGTCTGGGTGGCCTTATGCCTTGCTCTTATTGAAGAAGGAGACCTGGTACCCATGACAGGTAGAATGTTGTGCTCTTTCGTGACTTTTTCTTTTATTCTCTTTTTCTTCTTTTTAAAACAGATCCCATGCGTGGTCCAAGAAAACTGGAGGTCGTCGAGGTCAAGTCCCGGCAAATCACCATCCGCTGGGAGCCTTTTGGCTACAATGTGACCCGTTGCCATAGCTACAATCTCACCGTGCACTACTGCTACCAGGTGGGCCGACAGGAGCAGGTGCGGGAGGAGGTGAGCTGGGACAAGGACAGCGCGCACCCGCAGCACACCATCACCAACCTGGCCCCCTACACCAACGTCAGCGTCAAGCTCATCCTCATGAACCCTGAGGGCCGGAAGGAGAGCCTGGAGCTCGTGGTGCAGACAGATGAGGATGGTGAGTGTCCCCACGCCCCGTGCCTGTCGTTTCTGTGGACCGAGAGGGGAACGCACTGCACTGATGCGTGTTCCAGACGAGCGTCTGTGCTTTGCCCTCCTAAGCTTGATTACAAGAGAGGGGACAGGGATGTGGAACGCACTCGGCCTTCCTTGGCGACCTAGCACTGTTCTCCCTGGGCCACTCTACCCGGCTCTAAATATTGCCAGCCCAAGTCCTGTTACTGTATCATGCTGGACTGAAAAATTGCTGTGGGTATTAGTTGAGCTACAGAAAGTATTTTTAAAATGTATTTCAATGGCAGTATGAAATGTTTTCCATAGCTCTGAATATAAATTCAGCACAAAATAGAGGCTGCCTTTGATTCCCAACACGGGGCTGAGAAACGGCATCAGTAAGTTGGTGGGCATGGAACCAATCATTTTTCCCCATATGACCGAACACTATTACCGTGGAGTATTTTTGAGGGAATGTTTTTTTATTTTACTATTGTTGTTATTTAATTTTTATTAGTCTATGTTTGCAGTATATAGTGGTCACATTCCTCTGGAGAGTCAGTATCTGTGTATAACATAATTTAATTCTTTTCACATCCACTTTGCCTGAACTACTTAGGAATAAAAAAGGTCCCCTTCTCTCCCTCTTTTGCTCCCCTTCCTTTTGCAAAAGATCTGTCTCCCTATTTCCTACTATGCATCTTTTATTTTGCTCTTTATCTATGTCTTGGGTTTCTCATATAAGTGAATCCATGCAATATTTACAAATTCCATAGGACCCAGCTATTTCCTTTCTAGGTATATTCCCAGAAGAGTTAAAGACATCAAATTACAGTGACACAGGCACACCCATGTTTATAGCAGCACAACTCATGGCAGCTAAATCTTGAAAGTGGCCTAGATGTTCATCAGCAGATGAATAGATAAGGAAAAAGTGGTGTTTATACACAATGGAGCACTACTCTGCCATAAAGAATGACCAACCTGAGTCATTTATAGGAAAATAGATGTACCCGGAGACCATAACGTTAAGTGAGATAGACTGAGTATTCACTTAAGAGACAAAGACTTAGCAAACCAATCATATATGTCACCAGTAACTCACATTACAAAAGCAAATGCACAGTTGTAATAAACCTCTAAAATAATTTGAAAATAGTACAACTATGTCTTGACTCTCCTAGCACGTATGTAAACGTGCTTTCACGCTGCTTAGACTGCGGACCCAGGTGTGCAGTGGCACGTTCCTATAGCATGTGAAACACAGTGGCCCTATGTCTTCTATCTGACCTCAAGTTTAAGTACATCTAGTATATCAGCAACAAAATGAACGACAAAGAATGTGGGAAGATCACTAAACAGGTAAAGTTACTCCTGGCACAAACAGAGTTTAATTTTTTATCTCTTCATGACACAGATTACATAACTGGGACCATTGATACAGTCTCAACTGTATCAATGAAGTGTGTATGTCGCTACTTACACACTGAAAAATATCAGTGTGTAAGCTCATGCTGGTTAACTGATTGTGTCAACTTGTGTAAGAGATGCCCAACTGTATCAATGAAGCGTGTATGTCGCTACTTGCTGTTTCACAGGAGCAAGCCCCATCCTTTTGAGTGTTTAGTACCTCTCTGCCCCAACGCCTGTCACCGCAGAGGAAGAGCTCAGCTCCTGCCCTGTCTCGCTCTTTGTGCCCCACACCCACTGTGTTGGTTCCCCTTGGGCAGCGGATTTACCGTGCTTGGTTTGGGGCCAGCTTGCGACAGTCCCTAGTTTAGAGCAAATGGAAACCTTCCTTCCAGGATCGGAGAAGGATGGTGCCAACGTCGTCAGCAGGTCATTGCTGACCTCTTCCTCCTTGGATTTCTAAATTTATTCTGGTCCTAAATTTTGTTGTTTGTCCACACCAAGTATTGGGCTGTCCTCCTCCCTAGCCTCCACTTCCTGTGTCAGGTCCTCGTTCTCTGATGATGAAATTTCTGGAACCCTTCTGAGCCTTTGCTTGTGGTGTCAGCCTCCTCCCTTAGCAGTGCCCACTGCTCAAGCTGATCTTTGAGCTCCAGGCTCCTCCTGCCCCCTCTCCGCGGGCGCTTTCCATGGCTCCTCCTCTGTCTGTCTTCCCTAATCCTCGACATTGACTGTCCAGGTGTGCTGCATGCTTGGCTCTTCCGGGGGAGGGAAGAGGTCTCCCTGCGTGCAGCTCGCTGGCAGAGCTTCCGGAATCTCAGGTTCCGGCTTCCCTGGCCGCCCCCTCCCCATCACCTGAGAAGTGCAAATTCCTGACACCAACACTTCTCAGTTACATTGGGGTTGGAAGCAAGCCACACAGACCCCTCCTTGCTGCCTGCCAGGGACCTTTAACAGGACCCTTTAATGATACCCTTTAATGATACCAAGGACCGTCCTTGGTATCATTGCTAATTCTGCACAGCTCTGTGATGCTTTTTGTTCCCTGCTTAGTTTTATGTAATTTTTTCTTGAAGCAGTTTGTGGTGAAAGCCTGCTTGGGACTGAGTAATAAACACTCAAAAGTACAGGTGCTGTACACACACTCCCTGCGCCCATCATCTCTCATGCTGTGCCATTTCCGAGAGCCAGGAGCTGACCTGCAAAGTTTTATTGATAGATATTTCTTTCCTGCTTCAACTGACACTAATACGTGTGGCAGTGAGCGAGCGAGCAAACGTAGTCCTCTGGAGAGATAGGAGACAGGGCTCACAGAAGCCGAGACCCTGCCCGCTCTTCCTTGCTCCTGAGTTGCATCTTGTGGACCCGCAGGAGCTGGGTGCGAAAGGTCAGAGTCGGTGGCTCTGTCGTTCATTTCTGTTATCTTGCTAGTCCCTGAG